>NC_141698.1:76562198-77762198 GCF_964263255.1 Lissotriton vulgaris | reverse complement strand
ATCACCCCCATTGTAGGGATTAGGCTCCAACCACCACCCCAACAGACTCCTTGAGCCTGTCGGAGGCAGCAGCATTTCCCCTAGCACAAATCGATTACAATGCCGGCAGTCGGAGATATACTCTGGATGTTGGACGGATCACCACCGATGACCTCTCGGTGGTGGTCTGCCCGACATCCTAATCGGGCCCATAGTGTTAAAGGAAGGTTATGCCATTTGATCATCAATGTTTCTGATTATCGTTGGTCTTTTTAAGATTTATCTCGACAATTCAGTCAAGGTTGTTGACCTCTTTTATCCCTATGTCTCTTATTTCCTCCTTTGTTTGTTTTGCTTTGTCAAGTGTAATTCCAGATATTATGTTTCAGTTTTTCACTATTCACCTGTTAGACTGGGGAACCCCCAAAGGAGCGCATTTCTTATTCTAAAACAGGAAAGCCTTACCTATATTTCCTGTATAAATGATCAGATGATCTGCTTAGAGCCTATTTATTTTAAAACATTATGGATAAAGGGTGTAATTTTGCTATTTCGTCCAATACTCTGGGAAAACGGCTCAATATATAGGTCAAATAGGAGAGGAGAGAGTCATAACTCCTGTGTAGTTCCTTGACTTATGGCAAATTGTGCAACAGTCTTTCTTTAACTTGAACCCTCATAAAATATATCATACATACTGACCTCTTGCTCCATTAATTGACTCCCCAAAATGTTTTCTGAAGATTGTTCCCTTCTAGTGGCAGAAATATCCAACCACTTATTGATTGACTGTCAGATGCAAGACATCCATTAAAGAAGTCACTCAAGAACATGAACACCAACTGCAGAAACATGGCAAATTTTTTTTTGCATTTGACAGTGTCCAGACCTTTTTGTAAAACCTTTCTGTAAAACAACTATATGTTGATATCTTTCTGTGAGAAAAACACAACAACAAACTCTTGCATGCAGTGTGGCAACTGGAATCGACTGGTTGGAGGAGTCACACTTGGCTGGATTTAGATTCTATGGGGTGGCAAGGCATAATACTCGCCTTGATGGCTGCTCGTGCCTAGCTTGGGCTATTTGGACCTGAACACCTCTATCTCCCAGACATAGTTATCCTTGTTTCTCTGTATACTCCCCTTTTCTTTTTTAATGGCTGCCTTTTACAACCTTAAAATCCTAATGCTATTCCTTAAGCTAACAGACATCTGGCATACTCTTATGAGACGAGGTGGCCTACTTCTTGCCCTATTCTACTCCCTTTAAGCTAAACTATTTTCCCATTTGCCAAAGTGAGGGTGACTTTGCCCAGATGCTTTTGACCATGGAGACAGACAGGTTTACCGACGGTTTGTGACTCATTTTTGGTAGCTAAGCCAGAGAAGAGTAACAATTCCAAAGGATATTTGTGGACATTTGTGTGGTGGGATATGCACACTGCACACCCAAACATCAGTATATATATGAAAGAAGACACTTCCTGGTCATTGACTTGTAAGTAACAAGATGCAGATTTAGGGCCGTATTATGAGTCTGGCGGTCCACGGATCGCCAGACTCTGGGTGGCAGATTACTGACCGCCCTATTATGACTGGGGCTATTGTGCTGCTCTGGGACCACCGCAAGTGCGCGGTGGTCCTGAGGCTGCAATATGCTTGGCGGGCCGCAGCAGCCCCACCAAGCATATTGAGAGTTTCCTTACTGCCACACTTTTCATGGCAGTGCGACCACCATGAAAAGTGTGGCAGTGAGGAAATAGAGGGGACCTTACAGGGCCCCCTGGTGCCTCATGCCATCTGGATGCAAATAGGGAGGCACACTATGTGCCCCCTGAGTGCATGCACACCAGTACCTGCACGGCATGGACTAGAGCAGTCTATGCCCTACAGGTACTGTTTTGACATTCCCATGGTGGTGCCTATTTAATAGGCACTGCAATGGGAACACCCAAAAACAGCCTGCCAGACAGGAGAAAACTCCTAATCTAGCGGGTGGTTCAAACATGGGTTTGGTGGTGCAGGCCGAGGTGGTCCCACTCCTGCACGCCAAACACATAATATGTCCCTCAGTTAAGTAAAATAAAAAAGATAAGAAAATTATTGATGACCCGGATCAAAGATTTGGTCCTAAAGAAAAGTCAAATTGAGAAAGCAACAAAATCATTGAGTGAGCAAGCAGAATTTTAAGCTAACTTTGTGGTGTCTATGTCTAGGCATTTATCAGTATCATTGTTTATACAATGTACAGCACACTCTCTAGCCTATTCGAGAAATGTAGTCTGATCGAAGGTCCCTTAACAGTCTCTTTTGGACATTCCTCTGTATGCCTTGTGAGAAAATACATAACTAATTTTGAAGCTGTAAAATGTTCTGCAGCTAGCCAACAAAATTTGATGAAAGCAATAGCTGGATTCCAAAGTCAGAGTAATTGTTCATGAGAATGTCTCTGAGAAGTAGCTATTTGTCCTTTTGTATTGCCCTACCTTTCACATGGTCGGAGTGAAAGGCACAAGAACTATGATGTTGCCTCAGTTTCCAGACTGCAAGAAACAAATCACAGGTTTCAACTGATCTGATAAAGCTCTCCATTTGGCCACTTCTTTTCAGCTGACTTGTGAGTCTAATGCTCCTTTGATTTGATCCTCAGTGAGTTGTTCAACTCCATGAACAGCACTCCCCATGAGACAAGAATTCTCTTGACATCAATGAAGTCAAAACGAATGGCACGGTCTCATCACCTTCTCCAACTGCAGACGGAATCTTTGAGAAACTCATCAATGAGGCTTTTTGTTGCCCTACTTTAAAAGTTCCCGGTCATGTTCCATGTTCCTACTAAGTTGACTCTGCAGAATACCTCTTTGTTTTAGAGTACAACAGTAACATCATTGCTACTGCACCATAGGCTTACCAGTGTCATCAAGACATTAGAAATATATTAACATCCACCTTGATTATATGGTTGTTACAATTTCAGAAGTTACTTTCACTCTATAAAGGTGCACCACACCTTCTCTCTTACTAATAATAACATAGAAGTTCATATACACAAAAATGTAAGCCATCTCTGAAGTCCTATCCTCTGCCCTTCTGTACTAAAAGAGGATATGCCTTGTCTCGGAAAATAACAATTACAAAATCATGCCTACAGCAAATTAAACTGGCCTTTGAGTTCCTAAATATGTGTACATTTCTGTGAAATTGAGTAAATGATGCTGCCTTGTTTGGCACATATGCTATACCCAGAGTCAGACTTGAACAAAAAAGAGGCCCATCACCAATATAACAGCGGCCCCCATTAGAGAACTAGATAGCTAAAAAAGTGACCCACAGTTGCAAATTAGGCCAGTTTTGAACTTGTAAAGACACACTGTTTGAGTGTGCTGCATGGTGTGTGAGACTACATTCATTTTTGTTTTCTGCAGGCAACCTTTGTGGTAATATCAAGGATATCAACAGTAAAATGTGGCCCACCTGGCCATAAAACAGGCCCACAAACTACTATAAAACTGGCCCACACACTGGTCTCTGAGTCTAGCCCATTGGGCACTGCCTGATTGCCCTATAGGCCAGTCCGTCCCTGCTTCTACACTACTGTCTGTAAAACAATTGAATGTTGATACTTTTGACTGCAACAATTGATCTCATATTGTTTGGTTCTTTAAGGATGAAAGGCTGGGTGAACATACTTGCAGACTGCCAATTCTGGTTGCAATGTCCTTTCTCTTTCTGCATATACCTTCTCCTCAACTGATTTGTAGGCTAGCAAAGTATTTTTCCCCAATCTGAATAGGTATTGTTGGTCTGTTGTAAATCTACCGAGAGTGTATGAATTTTGACTATATTCTAAAAAAAGACTACAATTCTTTTAGGAAAGAATACAGATATTAATATGATTTTTTAAAATCTTTTTTATTCTCTGTTTAAATGACTTTGTTAGTGGTTACCATTGAAATATTGTTAGGGTTTAAAATAATTAACAGCAGATCTATTCATTGAGCCATCGTAATTAATACTAGAACAAACAATACTAGAACAAATGAGGATAACCTTAGTCACAATTATACAAAAATATGAATAAAATTGAAATGAACCAAATCATATAATATATTATTTAGCAATATTTACAGAGCAATCTGTATATAGTCTGAAGATAATTTAAATTGGTTCCATACCAGCATGAATTCATGATAATAAATACTTCCAGCTGGCCACTACAATTCAATTCAATTCAACGTTTTTTGTATGATTACTTAAAACCATTACAAAATAGCTAAAACAGTTGATACAAAATAGAATAAATGCACACAAGTGAGGGAAGAAGAAGGCTTAAAGGGACTGTTCCTCTCCAAAAGAAAATATAACTAACAGTATATATAAAATAGCTGGCAGCTGGCCATTACCAATCTGGTCCAAATGGAGCTAGAAATGAGAATTGTAAGGATTAATATCTATAATAAAACTCTAATTATTTTTGCCATACTTGAGGTCTCCAGTTAAATATGTTGGAACCAATTTGTTTGAAGTTGTGTTTTTTTTAACTGTTCAACGAATGAAAGTTTTTTTGAGAGCCTACTCGAAGGCCAGGTAGCATCTCTTCTTAAATATAATTAATGTGTAAGAACGGTCTTTCTAATTGAGACATTAATTTCTGTTTCATTAATGCACACCAACCTTTGAAGTAACTCTTATCTGTGAAGACATTGGAGATTTATTTCAAATATATGCTAACTTTATTCCAGCTGAAGGGCAATGAATGCTAGTAGCTGAAACATTGAGTTCAAAAGTGACATTTGAAATCTTAAGTAGCCAATACTCTACTGAAAGGAAATACTGAACATTAATAGCAATTACATAATCATATTATTAAGAAAAATAAGAAAAGTATAGCATTACATTGACAATGTTTTAGATGTTGGTTGTGATTAATGAGACAGGGAGATAAACTGTAGATAACAAACAAAGTATTTTATGTTCTAGAATTGAATAATGGATGGTGCATACACTTTCAATTACATAACTCCTCTTAAAAGGATTAGTCTATTAAATTGTATAATACAATTTGTGCTTTCTACTGTTAAATTAAAAAGTTGTTTGCCAAATAGTATTCCTTCAGGCGCCTTCCTTAAGATATTTTTTAATTCAACTATTAAAACATTTTGAGACACAGAGGACATTTCACGTGTATATCATCACCACAGTTTGAACTACAAGCTGCAGAGGGAACATCTTGGATAGTATCCTATGAGTCTGGTCCATGGGGCAGAGCAGAGTCTACTGGGCATCTGGGACAGGAATCCAGAGGGCAATAGCTGCTGCTGGCACTCAGCATGTACACTAAACTGTGCACTAGTAAAAGTTAAACGCTCCTTATGTAGATCTATATCACACTACAGAACCCAATAAAGGTCTGGAGCCCATAAAGAGCAAAAGCCCTAAATTTGTGACTGATAATTAAAACTTTCAATCGTGGTGATATCGGCTAATTGTGAGTAACACTCTCCACAAGCAATGCTTGGAAGGGGCTGAACCATTATCCCTACCTGTGAATATTGTGCATTGATTAAGCTCTGACCAAGGCTAGAGCTTCTCTGTCAAGACCTACAAAAATGAGCAATCCTAAGCGTGTGTAGGCAGGAGGCTGAAGAGGATGAGATCCTGAGGTCAGACTACAGCGCTAATTCCAACATCAAAATCTCACACTCAGACTGTGGACTTGCTACATGGCAAGTAACTCAAAGGTGGGCAAGCATCTGACAGACATTGTTCTTTTGAACTTTATTTGTAATATATGGGGAATAACATGCTTGGACTGAAAGATCTTAAAAGACAAAATAAGTTTAAGAAACTATTTAACTCGGCTAGTTTTTCAAAATGACTTTCTCATTACATATTATGCATATCAACTTTGCACACATAGCCCCTAACATTTTTTAACAAAGCATTAATTTGGCAAAACGTAAGGAGATTTCTATGCTTTGAACATATAACATTTAATGGTGACAACTCTTTAACCGCAAGAGATTTGTGTTTCATCTCTCCTTTGTTGTCTCCAAATATTTTTGAAAACCTCATAGCTGGTGGGAAAGGCTAAATGATTTTGAGGTTTGAGCGCTCCAGGAGCAGCTTCTTCATTTGAGTGGAGGATCATCGCCCCACTAAGTAAAAAGCTCCCCATGCCCAGAGATGAAAAATAAAATGGTAATAAAGTAAATTTATTACCACTTGTTTATCGCCTGTCCCGAACCGATCTGCAGGATGGGGCGAGGAGGGGTCTGCTGAATGATAGCAGCAGGGAGGAGGTGGGCTGTCTGGGTACAAGGCACTTAATTTCAAAGTGTGCATGTCCCTTTGGCCGGCTCTCTTGCAACGGCTAGCCTGTCATGCGCATTTTGAAACCTCAATCCAGCTGTCTTAAGACAGATGGGTTAGAACAAGGCCATGCCTCCAGTGCCCTCTGGAGCAGCAAGAGTGGCCGCTCCCTCCAATCCTGACACTGCTCTCTTGCTGTTTTGAGAGGATTGGTTAGTGGAGTCGTTGAGGGTCCTGCATGAAGAAGAAAACTTCACCGGAGTAGGGAAGACATTCGTTTAGGTAAGGGAGTATTTTTTTTAAATGTAGTTTAATGTGTTACCCACCACCAATTTGCCAGCCTACTCTCCAGCTGCGATGGAAAAGACACCCGACACAGAAAATCAGTATGTGGAGTGGATGGGGAAAATGGCAATGATAAAGATAGTGGGGAACTGGTACTATCTTGGTAGTCTAAAAACACTTTTTAAAGCAATGTTTATATCCCAAGCAATGTGCGACCAAAATGTACATCTGGATAATTTAGCGGGCTAGGGGAGTCATGTGACACAGCCATCCTAAATAGAAAAAATTGGCATCACCTCTTGGCCACTGGCATAGCCCACTTCCATTATGTCACAATTTCCCTGAACTAGTAAAGCTATAGCAAGCCTCTACATCTGCTGCAGCATCTGGTCCGATAAATCTTGCATTGCTTGTTGCAGGGATCCTCAGGGTTGGGTGCGGCTGTGGTGCTTCGACTCATAGGCTCCCACCCTAGCTTGACCTCGGTGTCTTACACTACTGTACCATGATGTCCACAGCCCAAGTGACTCCCAGAGTGCTTGGTACCTCGAAGCATAACCTGCATTGTTTGGGCCTTGGCAGTTGAAAGAATTATTCATTGTGTATTCCTGGGGAACCTGTGTAGTGTTATGCCTAGTGTTTAACCCTTTTGGACAGCTGGGGGCCGTACGAACCACACCCACCCTTTATTCCACCTGTACCACAGCGAAATTCGCGGTCGACAGGCGCACCAAATACGAAAGCTGATAGTCTGGAATCCACCTCATACCTCTTTAATTTACTACCATACACTCTAAGGGCCCAATTACGAGTCTCGCAGTCCACAGACCACCAGTTTCATGGGGGGCGTGGGTGTTGCGGTCTCCCAGCAGCCCTATTACAATTTGTGAAGTCAGAGCTCCATCACAGCGGCCATGGAAACACCTTTCCCTGGTGGTCTTGCAGCAGTCAGGAGACCGCAATATTATTGGCGGGACCGCCCCAATCCTGAAAGCATATTATGAGTTTCCTCTCCACTGGCTGTGTCATAGAGGTTCCTTCTACATGAACACTGTCGCGGAGACAAAACAAAGGAGGCCTTGCAGGGCCGCCTGCGCCTTCTCTACATGGGGATGCACACGGGGAGTGCACAATGTGCCCCCCTGTCACATTGCGTGCCAGTTCCTGCACACCTTCAGACTTTTCAGTCCATACCGTGCAGGAACTGTTTTTGGCGTACCCATTGGAGTGCCCATTTTATTAGACATCGCTGTGGGAACCCCAAAAAATATCCCTTTAGACAGAAGGAAATTCCTAATGTGACAGTCGATCCAACCACAGCTTTGGTGGTGTGACGGACCAGACGCTGCACCACCAAAGTAATTATTGGGCCCTAAATGTGCTCTTGTGGATTTTCCCCTCATATTACTACTGACATTCAGCAATATTATCTAAGCCCAAATTCATCTTTGCATCCAAAGTGGACGTGAGGATGCATTTTTTTCTATGAAATAGTGCTAAATGCAGCAGAACATGAATAGCAAGCGGGAACAGCTGCTCACGTTTGGTAAATGGGCGCTAGCTCTAGGATTTCTTTCCCCCAAATTCCTCCTAATTACGTGAGGGGGTAATCACATAATTATCAGTAATTTCACATCAAAGAGTAACACGGAATTAGCAAAATTGCTCCAATTACTCCAGTGTAATTGAAATTCCACCATGGCCTAGGTGAGAGCTGATACTGGGAGACTGCACTAGAAAGAAAGCAAAGCCCCCACCCCCATTCGTGGAGAAGTGTTGCTCAATGGTTAGAGCGGCAGACCCTGATGCAGAGGTCTGGCCCGGGACCAGGGTTCAATTCCCGCCTTGGGTGGTCTCGGCGGATCTTGGGCTCATAATTCCTCGGACCTGATTTCTCGCTTAGGTGCCTATTCTAATCATGGGTCCCACGCTGCAACTCTGGGCAATAGCTTGCTTAGTCTCCACAACGGCACCCAACAGCGCTAGGGATTCCTGGTTGCACCCTGGGGATGCCCAGGAGTGGACATTTCACGGGGAAAAACCAGGAAGGGTTCCCTGGTGGTATGAGTACAGCGCCAGGACACTCCGGAGTATCAGTGCGCTCTACAAGTACGGCTACATTTACATTTACATTTACATTCGCGAACTCATGGACTCATCACATAAATGAACCAACTAAATCAATGGGCGTATCACCAATGACAGCCCCAACTCCCAATGCTTGCGAGCATTGACTGAAGGGACTTGGCCCACTGCCCTCTCCATGTGTACTTTGTGCTAATTGCATAAGCCCTGCAGACAGATAACTCCATTACTAACCAGACCTAAACATGTTTATTTGTAGACACAAGACGAGACCTACTGGCTTGTTGAACTGAGTTTCACAAAAGAGGTGCTGCCTCCCAAATGAGTGGCAGTAGATAACTGAGGGAAGTTTAATTCCTTAGCCCTACCCTTGCTCTTCCCCAGCAATCTTATTTACTTATTTGATTATTTTTTTATTGATGTCAGAAAACTCTGGACAGCAGGATCTGAAAAGTTATTGTACAAACTCCCATGGCAACGGTCATGACTAAAAGTCAGCGTGATGAATGCCGCGGGCCGCGCCAGAGGTTGCGCGCCCACCAGTCTCCCCTTCATTGATTGTGAAAGTCTGACAAGCCGGCTGGCAAATATTGTAATTGGATTGACTTTGGCCTCCGGGGAAGTGGTTCATATTGAAATAAGGGCCCGACATTTTAATTAAAGTGTCTGCTGCAGTAAGGAGATAAAACTCAAAATGAAACTCCAGCTCTGATTTCTTAGCCAGTGCTTGCCTTTCTGCCTCATCTCTACAGAATCTTTCTGAGATATCGGAGGAATGAATCGATAACTGAATATGAGGGAGGGCAAGCACAGACTATAGCCATCACCAGTGTGCCAGGACACTAGAGTAGGGAAGGAAATGGACCCCATGGCTGCTGTTTGACTGATAACATTTAACAATAATCATGATTCAGTGGGCCTATCTGGGCCCCGGTGGCACTGCACCTGCTGAACCAATGGAAGCTATGCCCCTGACCCTCGTTACAAGCTGTGAGGAATAAGGTAGGGAATTTACCACACTCTGTAAATAGCATTACAATATCATCGGGGTGACCTAATTACAATATGTGTTAAATGCTTACATGGAAATAAGGCATAACAAGAAAAATCTGAATTTAACACAATACATTCTGCAGGGCTTATTTACAAGAAACTGACACATGTCTGCATTAGAGCAGAGATGCTTCAGTTTCCCTGTGAGTCCATGCAAAACCCTTGAGCCACTATGGATGCGCCATATTTACAATAATGCACCTATGAAGGTGGAGAATGACTTACTGGGGCCAACTGTGCTGGAGACACAGAAAAGAGTCTAGATAGTAACCATCAGCCTACTCTGGAGTGTTTTCAATTGCCTTTGAAGGAAACGTTTAATAATACACCGTTGACCGTCTCCTCAGGGTCACCATATGCTGCCAATTACTAAAGGATGGAGAGGTCCCAGAATGCTGGAAACAGGCAATAGTGACCCTGCTACTCAAGAAACCAACACTTGATCCTTCTGGTATGTCTAGCTATAGACCTGTCTCCTTACTACCCTATCCAATAAAAATTCTTGAGCGAGTAGTGAGTAAGTCTCTGTCCCACTACCTAGAGCTACCAGAAAACAAAGCGATACCAAAGGGGATGATGGACTAAACCCAGATCAGTTGACTGGGGTGAGTGTTTGATTTGCTCAAACGCTATGTCCATCATCCCCATTGGTATCGCTTTGTTCGCCCTAAGTTGGCAGGGTATGCCCAGACGTGGGTCCCTTGCTCACTCTACTACTGGATTCAAGATAGCCTGGCTGATGAGGAATATGAATCCGAAACCGGTCCCAGGATGCTTGTTTCCGGTCCAGGGAAGACATAGCTTGGCAGTTCGGGCTGGACTGTTCCCATGAAGCACAGGGTCAGACTGATTTGCATATGGCCATGTCTGAACTGGGGTGGTGGAGTGAGCTAAAGAATGGTGATGGATTAAGCCCAGATCAGTTGACTGGGGGTAAGTGTTTGATTTGCTCAAACGCTCCGTCCATCATCCCCTTTGGTACCACTACCTAGAGGCCAATCATTTACTGGATGAACTGCAATTTGGATTCCATCCTGAGCACGGAACAGAAACTGCCCTAGTGACCATGTTCGATGACATGAGAATGCGAGCTGACAACGGGCAATCGGTCGTATTGGTGCTGCTAGACATGTCAGCAGCATTTGATCAAGTGAACCAACCACAGCATCTTGCTAGAAAGCCTCGGAAATATTGGAGTTAAAGGACAAGCATTAAAATGGCTTCAGTCCTATCTATTGGACAGGACACAGGCAGTGAGCATTCAACCTTTTCCATCATCAAAGACAGCTGTCCTTCATGGGGTCCCGCAGGGCTCCGCTATTAGTCCGATCTTATTCAACATCTACCTGCGCCCACTTATCTCGTTCATTCAATCCTTTGGAGTGGAATTGGTCAACTATGCTGATGATATACAGCTTATGTTCTCGCTGGAAAGATATAAAACAATTTCCATGGATAAATTTCACCAGTGCATGGAAAACACTACAAACTGGCTTAGAAACAATTTTCTCCAATTTTAACGGAGACAAAACAGAAGTTGTATTTTGCACTACGAGCAAAATAGCCGGTTCCCTTTCTGCTGATTTCCGGCTTACCCCTACGGATAGCATATTAACTCCAACTACAACAGTGCGCAATCAGGGGGTGCTTATGGATAACAATCTCCAATTGGACTCACAAGAAAACAAAACCGTTGGCACTTGTTTTTCCTTGATTAGAGCTCTATGAAAGATTCTCCCACTATTACCAGTCTCCTTGTGTCTTGGAGGCATGCTGGGAATTTTTTCCAGAGCATTTTTGCCCTTAATTCTGGCAAGTTTGACCTGGTGAAAACAGTCAAGGGAAAAGAACCTTGGGGTCGGATTTTAACAACAAGCTTGTAATGAGGGACTGAATAAGTTATTCCAATTGAGAATAACTGCATGTAATGTTCCAAATGTGGATAACATGGAATCTGCCATTTCTCTGGACACCTCTGTCTCAGTAAGTTGATCACAACTTTTTCAAAGATAAGCACCACTCCTTTAATAAAAGGGGAAAAGTGCAAAACCCAAGGAAATTCTTGCTAAAAACACAAACCTGGATTTAATTGTAAGATGCTTCTCGTATGGAGACAGGTGTTCAACAAAAGACTCTGTGGAGGGGTGAGTAATATAGGTCCCGGAGGGTCACATGCATGTCAGTTTTAAGGATCTGTACATAAGATAAATCATCGTAGAAAGAATACAGAGAATCTAAATGAAAATAGCTTTGGATGGCAGTCCATTATCTCCTTGTGTTTGCTTTGTTCGCCCTAAGTAGGCAGGGTATGCCCAGACGTGGGTCCCTTGCTCACTTTGCCACTGAATTCAAGCTAGCCTGGCTGATGAAGGGTGTTACCCAGAAACCGGTCCCAGGATACTTGCTTCCGGTTCAGGGAATACCTGGCTTGGCAGTTCGGGCTGATCTGATCCCATGAGGCACAGGGTCAAGACGGATTTGCATATAGCTGGGTCACAACTGAGGTGGAGAAAGTGAGCTAAAGAATCATGACGGATTCAACCCAGACCTGTGACTGTGGGTGAGTGTGTGAAAAGTTTCAGCGCTCCATCCATCTCCTTGTGTTTACATTTTTAATCACCAAACAAAAATGTATGATGTTTCCAAATAAAATGTTCTCGGAATTCGCAGAATTTATCAAAATTATTCATAATGTAATTTAGCATAACTCTTTTTAGGTCAAACCTCAACAGGGCTTGTACTGTCTTCAAGACCTAGTGTATCTCTTCTGTGGGCTGTTGGCACACCCACCGATTGCCATTGGCTGTTATCTGAGGCATTCAGAAATGCTGGCTTGTTATTAGTGCATTTGTGTAAATGACCTTCCTTTGTGTGCTTAGTTCCCTCCAAGGCGATTTCACTAGGGGAACATTTGGTTGGCCATCATACTATTACAGCGTGTGAGGACCCCTCCTCCTGTCTGGGCATTACAAGACATGCTCTAGGCCCTGGGACTGTTTGTCCAGCCCACACAGCCCATCAGAGGAAAGAAGTCAGCTTGTTTATTGCTCATGCTCCCCTCTGCTGATTCCGAGGGCGCCTCTTATCTAAAAAACTCTTGTAACTGTGTGGAATCCCAACATGACAACAGGCACCTTTCACTTTTCATGACATTTCTGTTTAATTTTTGCACCTGTGAATTAAAAACAATGCCTCATTTAATATTGCATGTTCTTTGGCAACAGGTGAAAGAATCCTTAAACTTTGACCGAGTATGTTGATAAACTTTCTCTTATTAAACATACTGTATTCATATGTGAATAGTGAAAACAGTGACAGCTGGCATGGATCGTAGGTGGCGGGGGAGTAAGGAAGGTGTAAGAAAAGAAGAAAAAAACAAAAAACATCTTTCCATATTGCAGTCGCATAACTAGGGGGGGTCAGGCGGCACGAGTTTTGGGGGCGACGGCCTTCTCCCGCTTCTACCTGCCGTCTCAGGGGCTCGAAATTTCAGCCGTTGCGGGGTGGCCAACGCCACCGAATCTCACCAGCAACCCCTGCTCTTCAATAGGGTCACCACAGAGCTGCAAAAGCAGGGACCGCCACGGGAGGCCACAAGGCTAGCTACGCCACTGCCACGTCATCAGTCTCTCCCACGCCGTCTCTCCTCCACGACGATCAGGAAGCATCCAGGCTCCCCTGGGCCAATCACAACGCTACAATGCAGCACATGACTCTTTGGCCTGAGCGAGATGGCGGGACAAAGTGGCATGCGCACTTACAGTATGTCCACCACTGCTCCCCTGCCCTAATCTGCGAGCAGAGCAGACCCGCCCCCCGAGCATAGCAGACCCGCCCCGCACAGCCAAGACGATGTAGTAGGAACAAATAAAATGATAATAACATCAAGTTATTAGAATTTCATTTTTCCTGTCTTTCATTGCTGCCAAGCAGTTGGGCGACGCTCCTCCGCCTTAGCGGAAGAGCCTCCACTATGTACAACTTAACTGTGTAGAAGCCGCATGTTTGTTGCCAGTCCAATGATAATTGTAAAGCATGTCCTGAGTTTCCGTTTAAGTTCACATTCAGTAGAGGCTCGTTTTTTCTTTTCTGCAAACTGGAGGCCATATTATCAAGAAAGGGCGATTCATTATCGCCGCTTTTATCGACAGGAAACTGCAGCTAAAGCGGCGATAATGGGCTTGATAATATGTCCTTGTGAATTCCCATAGAAGCCCAGGTTAACACCAGAACCTGGGCTGCAGTTTCCTGCCGATAATAGCAGCGATAATGTATCGCCCTTTCTTGATAATATGGCCCTGCGTTTTTACACAACCTTAGAGGCCCAGCCCCTCAAGGGCGACTGGGACAACAACATGCAACAACACGATATATTTAGGCAATGAAACGTTCAATTCATTTTATCATTTGTTCATTCAGATAAGCTTTTTATATTTCCACAAGGTTCTTGGAAGAATTTTACATAAACAATATTTTTCAATTCATTTCATATGTTACAATCATGATTACAATGTACACTATTAACTTCACACCCAATGCATTTCGAGACCTGGGTCTCTTCTTCAGGGGTTTAGCTGCAAAAGAAAATGGATGAAATTAGACCAATTCATTTGAAAAAAGTAAAAGATTCTACTCTATACAAATCAGTGAGTCAAGCCCAATCACCAACACCTATGTGACAAGCCACCTTAGCCGAACTTACTTGACGTTCTCAATGAAATCCTAAAAAACAATTGAAAAAACAAACAAACAGACTTAGTCAAAGTCCAACGACAATTTCTACCTAAGTTTAAACTCATGACAAGCTCATGACAAACCAAAACCTATGTACCTTCAGTTTCTTGCAATAAATCCTAATATTGATTGGACAATCGTTGATTTCCTCTGGAGATCTGGCACTGCAAAATTATATTAACCATGATCAGAGTCGTATGATCAAATCCACAACAACACAGCAATAAATGTGTAAGTAGCCATGGTCTTACCTAAAAATATAATAGCGATCGTTTTGTAGCCAAATGATCTGAAAAAGATCGAAAAATAAACTCTTAGCTCTTCTGTGCTTTAAAAGACCAGGGAACGCACTAAAACGAAGCCAGCTCGCTAACTGCTCATACCTCTCAGTCAAAGGTCTGCTCTTGTCACCACCCGTACTTCACGTAAGCGATAAACGCCACGATGCTCATCTAGCTTCAGGGCAAGAAGTAATCCTTACGCGTCACGTGCTCGCGGTGGAACGATCATAAACATCAAAAACGGACTGAAGTAAACACGGAGCTCCGTGTGAAAGAAATCAAAATTAGTGGATATTTTAAGATGATTTCAGGCAAATAGGAAAACGAAACGCGTCTCGATCCTCAGCTAATGAAAATAAAATAAAAATGAAGTGAAACTCGAATGATTATGGTAATCGAAAAGTCGCTGAACAATCTTGCTGAAATGTTTCTTATGTTTTCAAGTGTCCCCTATCAATCGTGACAAAGATTCTACAACTCTTCGTACATATATCCAAATGATCTGCGTGATGTGACTATAAACAAAAAGAATGGAAAGTGAAGAAAGACTCATGTACTACTCTGAAATCAAAATAGACAAAGGACTAGGTACAATCTCTGGTTTTGGTGGTGCATATAAATGTTTGATGATAAAACATATACATATATTCAAATAAATACATCAAGGAATAACAAAATAATACTTTCAATATACTAAATCAAACAAGTAGGCTTTGTTACTGCAAAAGTGTCATGTTTAGGTGTGGATGTTATGGTTTGTTTAAGAGTGAAAGGAACACATTTAGAGAAAACACGACATCTCTAATTTGTCGTTGAGTCCCGTTGGATTCAGGGTTCTTAAATGTTTTATCCAGTAAACTTCTCGTTGGAGAAGCTTCTTTGAGTTATCAGATCCAGGTTGTTTATCCACTTGCTCAATGATTTGGAATTTAAGTTGTGCTATCGTATGCCTCTTGTCTTTCCAGTGGTTTGCCAGTGGAGATGTTAAATTTCCTGTTCGTATTCGACTCTTATGTTCTGAAAGTGTGTTTTTCATTTTACGTTCGATTTTCCCGACATATAGTTGTCCACAGGGACATTTAATTGTGTATATGATGTTTTCAGAATCACAAGTACTTAGGTTCTGTCGTATGATTTTTTCTTCTGTTTGTGGGAGTAAAAGAATATTGCCCAAGATCGCATTGTTACAGTGGATACAATTCTAGCATTTGGATGTACCTGTTTTTTGCACTTTTTCTTTTTTCTTTTTTGTCAAAAGTTCTTTCAAATTGTTTGACCTGGTGTAGGCGAACAGGGGCTTATTTTCAAATAATTTATGAAAATCCTCTTCTGTCTTTAATATTTCCCAGTGTTTAAGTATGCTTCTTTTGATATCCCACGATGCAGTTGAGTATTTCGAAACGAACACAATTCTTTCAGTAGTAGGTCTTGATTTTCTCTCCAAAAGATTTTGTCTAGGAATTTCTCGTGCCTTCTGGATTTGTTTGTCAATGAGATCCTCTGGATAACCTCGGTTGAGGTCATTGTTTTTTTGATACAAGCAAGATTCTTGACATGTTTTATTCTCTGAGGAGATCCTACATATTCGTAGAAATTGAGGAAATGGTAAGTTATTCACCAATGTAGGCGGACGGAAGCTGTTGTAGAGTAATGCGTTATTTCTATCCGTTGCTTTTCTGAATACACTTGTGTGTAAAATGTCATCTCTCAATTCAATTTGTACATCCAGAAGTGATATCTTGTACTTGTCCATGAAGAAGGTAAATTGTCTCCTTGAGTCAACTAGATTCAGTGTTTCAATGTTGTTTCTTAATTTTTCTTCTGTGTCCTTCCATATTATGAAGATATCGTTGATGAATCGACGGAAGCAAATTAGTCCTTGTGTCCATGATTCATCATGCAAGATATACTCACTTTCGAACTTAGCCATAAAGGTATTAGCGTATGCCGGCGCTCCCGGAAAACCCATGCTGGTTCCATTTAACTGAATGTAAAATTTATCATTCCATGCAAAATAGCTGTTTTGCAGACAAAATTCCAGGATTTCTAAAATGAAGCTTTTTGGAGCATCTAAGTCAACTTGACTCAGTAGGGCCCATTCAACCGCTTCTATTCCACTAGCATGTGGTATTGACGTTTTTACACAGCACGCCTGGATTGCGCCTCGTCCCCTCAGAGACATCTGCGTTTACTGTGAGGACTGCTGGAAGAAAACACCTGCGCCTGGTGGCAGTGACCACAGCACTCAGCAGACACACACATGAAAGAAGAAGGCACGCTCACTTTCATGCTTACCCACGCCAAACTCCCTCAACAGCAGAGGAAATACAACACGTCAGCATGTACAAAAGCCACTTTCATTCTTTCTGGTACACGTGAAAAGGGTTAGCACATAACCAGTGCACAAGCTACCCAGTCACATTATACCTTGATCGTGCCTCTCCCTAGAAGCAATCTTGCACTAATATTCACCTAACATAGTAGCAAGGTCTGCCATTTTCCTCTTTACGTGAGAACTTTGCACTGCAACAAATCCCAGAGCAGGCAGGTGAGCTGCTCTGGAGTGTTACAACCAAGGTCAGAGCACACAAGATTCAGTACTTGGGACATTCTGTACTGTAAGGGCCAAAAAAAAACACTGGTCCTTAAGCATCGAAAAGCATTGGTAGAGACCTCTCATCAAATACAGTCAAACAATGAAGGAACAGACTGCCTCCTGAGCCCAGGCTGCAAGCAGGAATGAACATGTATCACCCATGCAAACGTCTTCCAGTCTCGCCTTTGAGGCCCTTGTTTATCTTCTGTGTTTGGTGCAAAGACTCCCTTTGCCCCAAGAATCTTACAATCACCTTAGGGGTGTGTCAGGGGGTGCCCAGTGATAGATGGTACTTTTCCTTCAGGTACCTGGTCTCCTTATTTCTTCCAAGGTGGGCACGGCACCTCAGCATAAGAAGGGAGTCAGAAAAAGCATAAAAAGTTGCCTGTGCAACTATATAAAAGCAAGGTTGCTTTTTCAATTTTGAAAGTAAATGCTATTAAATTTTCCCTATTTGTAATAACATAGCTCTCTTGCGTGAATGTTTCCCTTTTTCTATCCTGAGACCTTTACATTCCATCCTTTTTTGACAGGACTAAGGCAGAGTCTACTAGCGCGCCTACCTTCCTCCATGAATGGCACCACCCAATGTAAACAACAAGAGCAGTTCTCATTGGCTAGCCCTGCATCGCTAACAATCACGAACAATAGGCGTTCTAGTCTGTCCCTTTGTTTGATGATGTCAACTGAGGGTTAAAAATCTATTGTGACATCATTCACCGGAAGGTGCTTTAAAAACGAACTGCCCCAGGCCTGTGCATCTGCCCTTCTTCTCACCTCCCACTGATTCCAATACATCAGCATTGGTGTAAGACCTCGTATAAGCTTCTCATCCAAGAACACATCTGTTTCAGGGTTCTGACATTAATCCATAAATGCCAGAAGGCTAATCGCCCAGACTAAGCTCAAAAACGTATAAATCAATAAACCCTGTCAAGGCTTCTGCTCGTCATTATCCCTAACCGCTTGTACTGTCCTATCTTCTGCCCTTCCATATCTGGCGGCGGGCATTTTAAGTCCCAGGATCCTCACTCCTCAGTTCAAGAGTTCTGTCTGTGACATTTACAATTTCAGAAAAAGCATAAAACTGGGCATTTTGCGTTTCCTAACCTTATACTCTAGCTTGCTGCATTCATTTGCAAATTTTAAAACGGCAATGCCAAAAGGTAATCAATGTGAGTGGGGCAATCATGCCAAACGTTTCCTTTCTAGAGACTCTTCCCTTCTCCATCTCTCCTTTTACTCATCCCAAACCTCTTCTTACTTCTATGATCTCCCAAATAACACTTTCTAGACTCTTCCCTTTTCTATCGCTCCATTATCCCATTCAATCCAACTAACAGACTTGCATGTACACAGCTCAAATTACTCATATTTCCCTGTACTAACTTACCACTAAACCTTTTTGAGTTCCATAGTAGCATGCTACTCACCGAAAAGTGGTTCAATGCTTCATCAGTGGTAGTAAGCGCTATATAAATACAATTACAATTTTATTGGTCTTTTTGGTGATGTAGTAAATATACTCTTGTTGTGTTTTTACTATAAACAATTACTTTACAGTGCAATCACACAATCACAAAGCAGGGAGCACAAAGTTGTTAAGAAGGTGGACTGCTGGGTTAGCACCAGGGTCTATCAGAAGGTATCTGTGGGCCTTCACCAGAAGAAGGATAGCAAGGAGTTCTCCAAAGGGCCCAAAACTAGTTCCACGGGTCAGGATTCCCATTCCTGGTTTAAAAAAAAAAGAAATGGTTCCCTGACAGCCGTTATCATTAAGAGGTTACGTTCCAGGTAACAGAGGTGAGGTGCAAAAGAAAGGTAAGCCTCAACTGTGATCTTGGTACATAAGAAGGTAAGGCAAAACCTGTTTGGCACTCACTTCCAGATCCAGACAGACCACAGGCCCATCAGATGGTTAATGCAAATGAGATTTGAGAATCCCAAACTGGGGAAGTGGTCTATCTCCGTACAGCGAATGGAGTTTTCTGCAGAAAACTGTCCTTAAACAGAACACACCAGTGCTGATGGTCTTTGCAGGTACTTCTGCCTTAAAAAAGGGAACTCCCAAGGAGTTGGGTAGCTCTCCCCACTCTGCTGGGGGTGACATATGTTAGACCTGGATTCCTTGGTGTGGTTTCCCCAGACTTTTTACCTTCTGACCTCCTGTTTTTAACTGCTTTGATGAATTAGCTTTGCTGGCTTCAGGAATCTGGCACTTTTTCACTGCTAACCAGCCCTAAAGCGCTTGTGCTCTTTACTTAAAACATGGTAAATTTGGTTTATCCACGATTGGCATATTAAATGTACTTCTAAGTTCCTAGTAAAGTATACTACATATACCCAGGGCCTGTAAATTAAATGCTACACCTGCAGCACTGATTGTGCCACCCACTAAAGAGCCACATTTAAACATGTCTCAGGCCTGTCACTGCTTTGAATGATACTTTAAAGCAGGGGTCTCCAAACCGGTCCAGGAGGGCCGGATCCATGCCGGATTTTTAAAATTACTACATGTATCTCAATGGGGATATCCAAAAAATCTGGAATGGATCCGGCCCTCCAGGACCGGTTTGGAGACCCCTGCATTAAAGTATCAGAACCAGACAAGACAATATAAGCAAATCAGTAAATCTGTAAATCTGTGTAAATTAAGCTACACCAATCATATCTGTATTGCAAATAGAGAAGTCAGCTACATGGAGAATAGGCAATCAGGATTTCATAATGGAATACTGTGTTAACAACAAGGACCCCCTGATACGGATCAATATCCTGGGACAGGGTAAACAATATATGTGAAGTAACACTCCCAGGCATATACTTAAAGCAATTACACAATAGATTAAACAAACAAACTAGTTCAGTTTAGAAAATATACATTTTTAATTTGGTTAAAAAAGGAATAATAAAAATCAGTGCATTGATCAGAATTGATAAAATGACAATATAATGATACATGTGTATTCACAAAAGAATTAAAAAGAGGTTAGATGGCATCCGGTCGACGTGGAAAAGATCCATACACCTAGCACTAAGGGAGGAGAGAAAATACGAAGGAAACTGGGAGTGTTACTTCACATATATTTCATAATGGAATGCCATTCTTCCATATTATTGAGCTCAATCATTCTTCTATTATGGTGGTGCCTCCATTTGCATTTGAGTCTAAAGAATAATTTCTAAGAGTCGACACCTTGTAGATCTTTATTTTGATTCATTTACCAGCAGGAATCATTGATTGCTGGCATTGTGATTTGGGCTCCCCTGCAACATGAAAATCAAAGCATAGGCAACACCTACCATGATCAACAATACCTTGTTGAGTTGTTGATCGTAACTATAATGCTTAGTGACTCTGGTATCAATTAGCAATTAGATGCTGCAAGTTGGCAGCTGTTTCATAATTTGATAACTGTAGTATTACGAGTAGGGGTGGGCAATAAGTGCCGCTCCACCGGCGTAGTTCGCAGAGTTTTGCCCACTGCGCGTTACACTTGTAACACAAAGTTCTGGCAACACTGACAACCACCACGTGGTGGAGTTTTTACTTGTGTGCAGCTCACCAACATTAAGTAGGTGATTGAGAATCGGCATCCCCTAGCGCGATTTACAGGTGCTAGGACCACACCTGGCTAGATTTTCGCAAAGCGGTCGGTCACAACCATTCGCAGTGAGAAAGCTGCTGCTCGAGTGGAAAATCTACTCAAGGGTTAGCAAAGACGCAGTGCGTTCTGACACGCCATGGTGCCATTTACGCTCCAAGCGCTAAAAAACAGTGCGATGTGCCAATTCCGTCCGCTCGCGGATCTCAGCGGAATCTCACAGGGTTTTTATGTAACTCCGTGGAACCTGAATGTTCCTGGGGTTGCATTAGCTCTGGGATGCCTAAGGGTAGCCATGCGCTCTATCAAGAATGAATTAATAATAATAATAATAATTCCACAGAGTGAAACTCCACAAGTTTGGCCCATGAGTGGTATGAATAAATTGTACATCTATCTATGCAGTGCACATTGCAGAACCATATATATTTATTTCAGAGATGGAAAGAGAACATGCACATTATATTATTCATGGTTAATTTTGAAGCAAAGGGAAGGCAGGCCGTTTCTTCTTCTGACCTTTTTATTTTAAGACAAATATGCAGGTTGTTTTCTGTCGCCTTTCTCTGTAGTCCTGGTGAGTGGGCGTCGGGGGAGGGAGGGTGCAAAAATACAACCTTTTTGAAAGGAAATTCATTCTCAGAAAAAGTGCCCTGGCATTTATTCTATCGCATGGGTCATCCTCATTATATAAAGAACAGTAATCTAGACAGATGACCTTATTAACCGTGGTAATTGTTTTGTAGCTGTGGATTTCTGCTTAATGCATAGACATTTCCCAAGCGTGACCTCCTCCTTTTTGCATTTCTGGGGTGACAAGAATGTTGCTTCACTAGTTTGTGATTTAAATTAAATGTCACCTGTCAGGGACAGTCACAATTAACCGCGATGATGAGAGAGCCATACAAAACAAACCACACTAACTAATTACAGTGTAGCTTAAAGCCTATTAATATAAGCCCTTGCTGAAGCAAAGCACAGATGTACACGCTCTAACGTGCCCCGGGGGCACCAGTTAAGGCGATGTGTCTGTGTGTGTCCTGGGAGAAAAGAAAAACAGCTGTCAAAATAATATTCTGGGTTAGAGTTTTTACATGTGGCTTTGACACAAGGGAGTAGTGAGAGACTTGCTGAACCAGCTTCAGCGGAAGTTGCAAATTACAGATTAAATAGTTATTAATGACCCTTCTCAACTTGGATCTGTAATTTGCAGTCATAGCACTACAAGAAATGAGATATCATGACACACTTGACAGAGGGCGAAAGGGTGACAATGGAACCAATAGTGATTGAAGAAAGAGAAAAGATGAAAATCTCAAGGAAAAAAATAAGTTGGAGGCAAATATAAGGAGTGCTGAAGGAAGGAAAGAAGAAGAAGGCAAAGAAGGGTAAAAAAGAAGTGAAGGGAAAAAAAGAGATGAATAGAAAAATCAGGGCAACAATTCCAGTGGCACATCCTTAACATGGCGGGATCACGTGTCTCACTCACTCATATAGTGTAATTTGGTTCAAAGTGAGGGATATATTTTTGTCTGACTACTCCCTCTATTTTACACCTAAATATACCAGGATAGCATCTACTTTTATAACTCCTGTTTTACGCTATTTGGTTAAATTGTGGACCTTATTTATGAGGACCTTACGCCGCTGTTGCGTCACTTTTTGTGACGCTGTGGCAGCAGATAAAATGCCCCACACTGCGCCATATTTACACAGTGATGCATCTAGGCAGATGCATAGCTGGAGCTGGGGGGGGGGTATAGGTGGGGTGCAGCTCCGGATCAGTCGAAGAGCCAGGTCTTGAGGTCCTTCCTGAAAGTGTGCAGGGTCGGGGAGCGCGTTCCAGGTCTTGTCCGCGAGAAGGCTCTCCCACCTGTTCTGTTTCTGCGGATGTGGGGGACCTCTGCCAGGGCTAGGTCGGCAGAGGGGAGGTTCCCCTTGGGGGTGTGGAAGGATACTCCCTCGTTGAGGTATTTCGGGCCGATGTTGTGGAGGGATTTGTAGGCGTGGGTGGGGAGTTTGAAGGTGACCCTCATCTCGACGGGGAGCCAGTGGAGGTCTCATAGGTGTTGGGTGATGTGTTCGTGGTGCGGTGTCCCAAGGACGAGTATGGCTGCAGCGTTCTGGATGGTTTGGAGTTTTATGTAGAAGAGTTCTGTTGATTCTGGCATGTAGGACATTGCCGTAGTCCAGTCTGCAGGTTATGAGTGCGGAGGTGACGGTCCTTCTGCGGTTGGGGGCGATCCATTTGAAGGTCTTACGGAGCATGCAAAGGCTGTTGAAGCTAGTGCAAACGACAGCGTTGATCTGGCAGTTCATGGAGAGGGAGGAGTCGAGAATGATGCCGAGGTTTTGTGCGTTGTCTGTAGGGTTGGGTGGATCCCCGAGGATGGGGGGGCAGCCAGGTGTTGTCCCATGCGGAAGTGCAGGGTCCGAGAATGAGGATCTCGGTCTTTGAGTTGAGCTTCAAGCAGCTGTCCTTCATCCAGATTGCCACGTACTTCATTCCTTCCTGGAAGAAGTCTGGTGTCTTCTAGTTTCTTCATGAGTGAGAGGATGAGCTGGGTGTCGTTGGCGTAGGATACAATGCTGAGCCCATGCTGTCTGACAATGGCGGCGAGGGGGGCCATATAGATTTTGAAGAGCATGGGGCTGAGCGATGATCCTTGGGGTACTCCGCAGTTGATATCAGTGGGTTCGGAGATGAAGTGAGGGAGTCTGATCCTCTGGGTTCTGCCGGAGAGAAATGATTGGATCCAGTCAAGGGCAGCTCCTTGAATTCTGGCATCATGAAGTCTGGCTGGGAGCGTGCGATGTGAAACGTTGTCGAAGGCTACGGAGAGGTCTAGGAGGATGAGGGCCGCAGTGTGTCCCTGGTCAAGTAGCACGCGGATGCCGTCCATGGCGGTGAAAAGCAAGGTCTCGGTGCTGTGGTTGATGCTGAATCCAAACTGGGAGGCGTCTAGTATGGAGTTCTATTCGATGAAGGCGATCAGCTGGGTGTTTACGAGTCTCTCTGTGACTTTGGCCGCGAAGGAGAGGAGAGAGATGGGCCAGTACTTTTTCAGGTCCATAGGGTCGGATATTGATATCTTGAGGAGGGGCTTGACCACCACCTACTTACAGTCATCTGGGAAGATGCCGGACCTGAAGGAGGTGTTGATGGTCCAACCTAGTTCGGGTGCGAAGGAGGCGGCGGCCCTGTGGAGAATGTAAGGTGGGCAGAGGTCGATTGGGGCTCCTGAGTGGGTTATTTTCATGGTCGCTGTGACTTGTTTGATGTTGGCGGGAGCCCAGGTCATGATAAATGGCTTATCGGCTTACAAAAGGGGGGTGGTGATGAACAGAGTGTCTGAATTGAGCAGACCACTCTTACCCAGTCCAAAGATCAGGGCTTGATCCATCACCGTTATTTATCTCACTGCCCCATCCCAGCTCAGAACCTGGCTATATGCAAATCAGTCTGTCCCTGGCCCAGTGCATCATGGGAACAGGGCAGACTAAACTACCAAGCCAATTCTTTACCAGAAAGGAGCCAAGCTACCGGGGACCGGTTTCTGGCATTTCAGCCTCTTCGGCCCGGCTTGCTTGAATCCTGATGGAGCAGTGAGAAAGGGACTCATGTCTGAGTATACCCTGCCACACCTATAGTGGCCAAAATCGATTTACAAAAGGGGGTGGTGATGAACAGAGTGTCTGAATTGAGCAGACCACTCTTACCCAGTCCAAAGATCAGGGCTTGATCCATCACCGTTATTTATCTCACTGCCCCATCCCAGCTCAGAACCTGGCTATATGCAAATCAGTCTGTCCCTGGCCCAGTGCATCATGGGAACAGGGCAGACTAAACTACCAAGCCAATTCTTTACCAGAAAGGAGCCAAGCTACCGGGGACCGGTTTCTGGCATTTCAGCCTCTTCGGCCCGGCTTGCTTGAATCCTGATGGAGCAGTGAGAAAGGGACTCATGTCTGAGTATACCCTGCCACACCTATAGTGGCCAAAATCGATTTACAAAAGGGGGTGGTGATGAACAGAGTGTCTGAATTGAGCAGACCACTCTTACCCAGTCCAAAGATCAGGGCTTGATCCATCACCGTTATTTATCTCACTGCCCCATCCCAGCTCAGAACCTGGCTATATGCAAATCAGTCTGTCCCTGGCCCAGTGCATCATGGGAACAGGGCAGACTAAACTACCAAGCCAATTCTTTACCAGAAAGGAGCCAAGCTACCGGGGACCGGTTTCTGGCATTTCAGCCTCTTCGGCCCGGCTTGCTTGAATCCTGATGGAGCAGTGAGAAAGGGACTCATGTCTGAGTATACCCTGCCACACCTATAGTGGCCAAAATCGATTTACAAAAGGGGGTGGTGATGAACAGAGTGTCTGAATTGAGCAGACCACTCTTACCCAGTCCAAAGATCAGGGCTTGATCCATCACCGTTATTTATCTCACTGCCCCATCCCAGCTCAGAACCTGGCTATATGCAAATCAGTCTGTCCCTGGCCCAGTGCATCATGGGAACAGGGCAGACTAAACTACCAAGCCAATTCTTTACCAGAAAGGAGCCAAGCTACCGGGGACCGGTTTCTGGCATTTCAGCCTCTTCGGCCCGGCTTGCTTGAATCCTGATGGAGCAGTGAGAAAGGGACTCATGTCTGAGTATACCCTGCCACACCTATAGTGGCCAAAATCGATTTACAAAAGGGGGTGGTGATGAACAGAGTGTCTGAATTGAGCAGACCACTCTTACCCAGTCCAAAGATCAGGGCTTGATCCATCACCGTTATTTATCTCACTGCCCCATCCCAGCTCAGAACCTGGCTATATGCAAATCAGTCTGTCCCTGGCCCAGTGCATCATGGGAACAGGGCAGACTAAACTACCAAGCCAATTCTTTACCAGAAAGGAGCCAAGCTACCGGGGACCGGTTTCTGGCATTTCAGCCTCTTCGGCCCGGCTTGCTTGAATCCTGATGGAGCAGTGAGAAAGGGACTCATGTCTGAGTATACCCTGCCACACCTATAGTGGCCAAAATCGATTTACAAAAGGGGGTGGTGATGAACAGAGTGTCTGAATTGAGCAGACCACTCTTACCCAGTCCAAAGATCAGGGCTTGATCCATCACCGTTATTTATCTCACTGCCCCATCCCAGCTCAGAACCTGGCTATATGCAAATCAGTCTGTCCCTGGCCCAGTGCATCATGGGAACAGGGCAGACTAAACTACCAAGCCAATTCTTTACCAGAAAGGAGCCAAGCTACCGGGGACCGGTTTCTGGCATTTCAGCCTCTTCGGCCCGGCTTGCTTGAATCCTGATGGAGCAGTGAGAAAGGGACTCATGTCTGAGTATACCCTGCCACACCTATAGTGGCCAAAATCGATTTACAAAAGGGGGTGGTGATGAACAGAGTGTCTGAATTGAGCAGACCACTCTTACCCAGTCCAAAGATCAGGGCTTGATCCATCACCGTTATTTATCTCACTGCCCCATCCCAGCTCAGAACCTGGCTATATGCAAATCAGTCTGTCCCTGGCCCAGTGCATCATGGGAACAGGGCAGACTAAACTACCAAGCCAATTCTTTACCAGAAAGGAGCCAAGCTACCGGGGACCGGTTTCTGGCATTTCAGCCTCTTCGGCCCGGCTTGCTTGAATCCTGATGGAGCAGTGAGAAAGGGACTCATGTCTGAGTATACCCTGCCACACCTATAGTGGCCAAAATCGATTTACAAAAGGGGGTGGTGATGAACAGAGTGTCTGAATTGAGCAGACCACTCTTACCCAGTCCAAAGATCAGGGCTTGATCCATCACCGTTATTTATCTCACTGCCCCATCCCAGCTCAGAACCTGGCTATATGCAAATCAGTCTGTCCCTGGCCCAGTGCATCATGGGAACAGGGCAGACTAAACTACCAAGCCAATTCTTTACCAGAAAGGAGCCAAGCTACCGGGGACCGGTTTCTGGCATTTCAGCCTCTTCGGCCCGGCTTGCTTGAATCCTGATGGAGCAGTGAGAAAGGGACTCATGTCTGAGTATACCCTGCCACACCTATAGTGGCCAAAATCGATTTACAAAAGGGGGTGGTGATGAACAGAGTGTCTGAATTGAGCAGACCACTCTTACCCAGTCCAAAGATCAGGGCTTGATCCATCACCGTTATTTATCTCACTGCCCCATCCCAGCTCAGAACCTGGCTATATGCAAATCAGTCTGTCCCTGGCCCAGTGCATCATGGGAACAGGGCAGACTAAACTACCAAGCCAATTCTTTACCAGAAAGGAGCCAAGCTACCGGGGACCGGTTTCTGGCATTTCAGCCTCTTCGGCCCGGCTTGCTTGAATCCTGATGGAGCAGTGAGAAAGGGACTCATGTCTGAGTATACCCTGCCACACCTATAGTGGCCAAAATCGATTTACAAAAGGGGGTGGTGATGAACAGAGTGTCTGAATTGAGCAGACCACTCTTACCCAGTCCAAAGATCAGGGCTTGATCCATCACCGTTATTTATCTCACTGCCCCATCCCAGCTCAGAACCTGGCTATATGCAAATCAGTCTGTCCCTGGCCCAGTGCATCATGGGAACAGGGCAGACTAAACTACCAAGCCAATTCTTTACCAGAAAGGAGCCAAGCTACCGGGGACCGGTTTCTGGCATTTCAGCCTCTTCGGCCCGGCTTGCTTGAATCCTGATGGAGCAGTGAGAAAGGGACTCATGTCTGAGTATACCCTGCCACACCTATAGTGGCCAAAATCGATAGACTTATCGGCAGCAGTGGGGACAGGGCTGGTGGTGTCCAGAGTCTGTTTGTTGAAGTTGTTGTAGAGGACCTTGATCTTCAGAAGGAAGTAGGAGCTGAGCTTGTCACAGAGTTCCTAGGAAGGTGTGACGCCTGTGGCTTCGCTGGGGGGTTTTGTGAATTGATGTATGACGTTGAACAGTTCCTTTGCATTGGTCACATTGGTCTCGCAAGGACGGCGCACTGAAAAGTGTTGCATCGCTGCTTTACAGCAGCGATGCAGCATTTTTCATAAATGAGGCCCAGTGGTTTTAGGTTCATGAGCTGTTGAAGAAATACACAAGCCTTGCTGTGTCATTTCCTCGAGTGAGGAAGAAGAGGGGGCACAGCCACTTTATCCAGGCAGAGTAAGGTTAGACCGACAGTCCAAGTCCAATGAGGATTTAGGCTCTCTGCTGCGTTCTTTTTCAGGACACACTCACAGGGGCAACAGATAAGGAGGGGCACGGAGGGGCAGGGACAGCAATGGCCAATGTTCTCGCTGCACATAACTCGCAGTTGGGGCAGGACCCCGCTCTAAATAATATAGTCATGAATTTATCAGACTACGAATTGACATCCAACAAGATCCGGGTCCTTAATAAAGGATTGAGGTATGTCCCCACTCCACGACATGATGCCTTCAAATGTAGGACCGAGTTCCATGAAACAATGAGGAACATCTACCGTAAGAAATGTTTTGCCAATAAAGTTGTAGAATCACAGTCGATATTTTAGACTAATTTACAATGTCCCTTCTAGTTTTGCCCTCCCAGCTCATCAGTTGACGAAGATGAAAGGCACACATTATTTGTAGAGTTGATGAATGGCTTTGATGATATTATTTCCACAGGCGTAATGCGAAGCAACAGTAGTGCTTCCTAACCCAGGGGTAAGAGTGACGAACACACCCCTTCTGGTCTGGTGTAGGCTGGTATGAAAGCCCTCTGCCGACACCGGGTAATTATATACGATTGTAGATCAAAGATTAAAAAATATACATCACGTTGCAAATTGGTTTTATCTGGTTGACCAGGTTTTATTAAGATGGAACCGCTGTTTTCTTTGTCTTGTCAGCCTATCCACATCACACAAAGTATTGTCCAGAGCGGCGAGTGACTGAACTCCCCGCCCTGATGAATTTTCCACAACACACCTAATTGGCAATGAAACATGTTGGCCTTCTTGGAAAAGGTTAGCAACAGGCAGTGCTTTTAATCCGAGTGAGCTCACATTTGCAAATAAAGAGGGCAACTTAACAGTGAGTCTTAACTCGATTTTAGTTGCATGGAATACACTGTTCTCCGCACATCACGGGGTTTATGTTTTGGGAAAGTCAATTTTCTTTTTTTTCTGTTCTTTCTGCCTCTCTATTGGACACTATAATCTTTTGTTTCTGTGAGTGGGCAACCGATGATGATATACGTGGGCATACTGGCGAGAACCAGCTGGTAACCTCCCTGTTGTTGCATACCTGAGGTGCCTTTTCACTCTCTCACTTATTTTTCAGTTAGTGTTCTTCACTCACATGCTGTGGGGGAGGATATGCATAGTTGGGGGACATGACTGATAGCGGTTCTGTATTCATCTGTATATATAAAAACGAAAGTATGTCTGTTTGTACTTTATGCATTACTACACCATTCATCCGATCGGCATGAACTTTGGGAAGTTGTTGAGCACACTTCCACGAAGGTTTCTGGCAAAAAAAATGTTTTTTGAAAGAAAAATGTGTTAAATATCGGCCTCCCGGCCCCCCAGGACCCTCATAATCTTTCCAATACTGAACATTTACAGTTTACGGTGCGACTCGCTTTTGCAATGACCATCAACAAAGCACAAGGACAATCGCTGCAAGTGTGTGGACTAGATTTGGAGAATCCGTGCTTCTCACATGGACAACTGTATGTGGCCAGCTCAAGCCTCGGAAAACCTTCTAAATTATTTGTGTACGCACCAGACGGAAAAACAAAAAATACTGTGTATCCACAAGCACTCGAATAAATAAACAGAATTACAACAACACTTTAAAATGTTTTCCATATTAAAATGAATACGTTTCAATAAAAATGACACAATGTAAATAGAATGTTATCATAACAAGTTTCCTTAACCCCATCGGTGCTCATGACAGAACGGTTCTGTCATGAGCGTCGGTTGGCCTGTGCATATGACGGAACCGTTCCGTCATGAGTCCGTTAGAACCGTAGAACCTTCAGCACAGCGCGAAAATTCGCGCCGCGCTGAAGGGGTTAAATTTCCTTTCTTCTGAGATCGCAGCAACGCGCGACGGGAAAGCTCGTTTTTTATAAAAATATTCATTTGAGAGTTCTGGGACTGCGGGAAATTGGACAGGGAGCCAGAGAGTGGGGGTGGGGGGTAAGGTGATTCCCACTTCAGAAGCAGCTCCTATAAAAGTGATATTGAAGAAACTCTCTTATAGCCAGGTCTCTTTTGTATTGACGAACAAATACACAAGCCTTGCTGTGTCATTTCCTTGCTACGTCAGCGCTGGACTCAGGCAGTAGAACGCCTTTGCTGATGTTTGTTTTTATTTAATACCACCATATCCTGGTATGCAAATTAAGATGCAAATTCGCTACCACATGCCTTAACCAGGCTGAATTTGCTCTGCTTAAGACAACAAGGCTGCGCTGTTAGTCATCTGTGTCGCTCTCGAATTAGTAACGATGCTTGATATCAAGACGCATTACTCCCAGGTGATTGCGCGCTGTGGCAGAATGTGACAGTCGATTATTAGCAGGAACAAAAATAAATCTCTGCCTCATTTCCATGAAAGCATGTTTCCAGAATAATTTCTAAAATTAAGTTGACAGTCACTTGTAACCTCGCAGCGGGAGGCGGAGTGTTGTTTCATTTTAATACATGAAATCCTGCATTCCCTGCGTAAAAGCCTGTTTCTAATTTTCATATTACAGTGGAGCTGTCACTTTAGTCCTCTGTAATACGGAAATGACGTAACTGCTCAATTCGCAATCACTGCTGCCAGCAGCCAGGGTGAAAGGGGGGTCATGAGCATCAATGCAGCTGCGGTTTAAACAAAGACAACTGGAACTGCTTGTCCTTCTTCTGATGTTATTCTTAAAAGTAAAAGGGATCAGTAGAAAGGACATATTTAAGGCAACATGCATATTTATTTCCATGCTATAGGTCGTTAGCAGAAAAATAGAATCTCTACTTGTTTCCACGAAATCACAGCAGGTATTAGATCTGATTTACATTAAACTGATTCTTATATCTTTCAGCAAACATGACTAACTGCTTTTAGGTGTGTTTAATTTCCCAGAAATGTCCAGTATTTTTAAAGCACAAACAATTACCCAAGGGTGTCAAGGTGCTGGGGGCCGTCGGGAAGATTAAGCGAGCTATTGCCCAGAGTCACATGGTGCTGGGCTGATCTGCCACCAGCGCCGGGGATCAAACCATGAGCCCCTTGGTTCCGAAGTCAGTCGCCCTGGCCGCTGCGCCCCACCCCTTCCCATGTGTGCAATGAACATGAAAGAACAAGGGAACAAGGCTTTAAGTAGTTTGCGGGAAGGGTGATGGCGTGACCATGTATTACACGGAATAAACCCCCCTCTGCCCTTCATTTAAAGAATATTGCAAATCACCCTCAGAGTTCCATGACCAAATAGGTTAACTCAGGTTTTAGCTTTGTTCTTCCGTAAGATCATGGAACTCCTATGTGACTTGCAATATTCTTATGATGTATAGCTGAAGGTTCTTAATACCATATATAATACCAAGATGTATGAACATAATTGTAAGAGGGTATTAGGGTCTTGCACACTGGTCCACAAGTCTAAACTGGTCCTATGTGTAATTACTTTCATGTTTACTTACTGCATCCCCACTAAGGAACTAGAATGTCAAATTGCCAGTTATTGATATCCCATTTAATCTACATGAAAGGTAATAATATTATGTTTGCTATGTGTGATTTTATACTATGGACTGTGGCCTTATCGCACATCAGAAGATTGAAGGACCTCCACTGGCCAGCAGTTGTAGTGGCCAAATTCCATTAACACACCTCCTGATGCTCAGACTATTCTTTCATCACAAAATAAAATGATGGATAGAGTGTTGAAACTTTTCAAACACTCACCCTCAGTCACAGATCTTGGCTTAGACCATCATTATTTTGCTCACCACGTCACCCCAGTTTGGACCCAGCCATATGCAAATCAGACTATTCTTTCGTCTACATAGCTGTCCACTTCAAAGTGTCCCTAACATTGACACAAACCACCCTGAGCCAGGACACTGCCACATTTATTTTGCTTGGACTTATAAAGGGTGCAATGATTCTGCAAGTGGTTGGCGTCCATAAACTGTTGAGCCCAGGAGAAATACTAAACTGTGTATTCCTGTGCTGAAGGAACTCTGCTTGCAGGGAGCTACGTGGGTGTGTACCAGCAGAAACACAACCTAAGATTGTAGGTAAGACTCCTCTGAAAGATTCCAGAGAGACAGCTAGTGTCAAACAAGGAGCTTGTGGGATCTGTTCCTGCATCACTGGCAGGGGAAGATCACACTTCTGAGAGGGCCTGGAGGTCAACCTGGGATGAAAGTGATGCTCAGTGTAGTAGTACAAGGCAGGTCCGAGACGCCGGTGTCTAGGTACAAACACGTCTTCACGAAGCATAAAGATAGAAGAAAGACGGAAGTCAAAGGAATACAGACAATGACTCCTTGTAGAAGTAAGAAGCGAGTCACTACTGACAAAGTTACAAGCTCATGTAGGCAAGCCAGAGAAGATGGGACCTTCCCACTCCAGGCTTGGAGGTTGGCCCTCCACCAGAATACGAGTCCTCCACAACACCCTGTTTTTTGGCTGTCACCTGTGAAAAAGAGACCAATATTGCCCCCATTTTTATTCTTCTGTATCCACGGTTCAATTCTGGTTTGCTTTTTTAACTTGTCTCTAGTTCATTGCGAATCTTACCGTTACTAATTCAAATTGTGTTAGCTATGGCTTATTTGAAATGCAAACTTTATCTCAATAGGTTGCTGTAACAAGCTGCAAGTCCGCTACAGAAGCCCGTTTATTTGCTAAGTATTTTCCACATAAGGTTGCAAGACCATAAAGTGGAGTGTTCAGGATTTTGAATAGTTTCTCGTTTTAAGATGTTACTCTCTCCTGCGCACCCCACTCCTGTACTAAGGTTACGAGTGTCCTGGCACCCGCCTTTCAGAGGTTCTTGCATCCACCCAAGTCTGGCCTGGCACTGGTGCGCCCCAGCATGGCACACACCGGGTGACGATCTCCGCCCCTCCTTATAGACCCCAGCTCACTACTGTTTCCAGTCTGTCAACCACCCCTCACCTCCCTGGCACTTACCCTTCAACCCTCAGGTCTAGCAGTCACTCCTCGCACCTGGCACTCACCCTTTTCCCTCTCTGGCACTCAGCATTGACTCTGCATGACACTCAACTGTAACCTCCCTGACACTCACCGATGTCCCTCCTGGCATTCACTACTCGCCCCTTGATATATAATGACAATAGGTGCTGTGGAGACATGCTGAGACTGTGGTAAAATGCTGGAGGCGGTGAAGAGCTGGTGGTGCTGTGGAGCAGTCACGGCCCATGCAGGTAAAAGCGCTGGGGCCTGGTTAGGGGGGAATTCAAAAGAGAACCACAAGGGAAAATTAAATAAATATTTAATTTTCGCTCGTCGTCATCTGTCGAAACCCCTCCACCATCACCCCTCCCCCTCATCCGGCCTCACCGCTCTTACCTGCAGGGGCCTAGTCTGCTTTGGAGAGCAAATATAAAAACAACAGTTGATGGACAGAATGCAGAACAATGTCATACATTCACCCCAGTACAGAGATCTGGGCCTAAATCCATCGTTTTTTTGCACTCCACACCACCCCAGTTCAGACATGGCCATATGCAAATCAGCCTTGACCCTGTGCCTCATGGGAACAGTCCAGCCCAAACTGCCAAGTCATGTCTTACCTGGACCGGAATCAAGCATCCTAGGACCGGTTTCAGCCAGGATAGCTTGACTCCAGTGGTGTGGAGAGCATGGGACTCACGTCTGAGCATACCCATCCCACTCGGGGAAACCGGTCCTAGGCTGATTTGCATATGGCCATGACTGAACTGGGGTTCAGACATGGCACGATGACACCAGACTCCGCATCGCAGCCTTGCAGCTCCTCAGAACCGATGCATCACCCCAACTGCACGACACATCCGTTATGCCAGACTTCGCATCTCAAGCTCTTTGTCTAAAGGATCCTCGACAAAGAAGCAGGACTTCGCATCGCAGCCTCTCTGCATCTCGGAACCAATGCATCGCCTCGGCTGCGTGACACACCTTCGAGGCCAACCCTCGCAATGCTCCACAAATCAGGATTTAATGTATTTTGGTCAGCAGGCTTAACTGGGTCCCTGTAGCCAGACCACGCTCCGTCGGCATGAACTTGTGACTTTTTCCTGGTCCAGCGTGACCAGATATCCACAGTTGGCGCTTAATACTTTTTGCAACTATTTTCACTAAAATCTTTAAAGTTGCATATCTCTGGTTCTACTGATTAGATTGTTGTCATTTTGTTCCTGTTTTATTTATGAAATCTTTCTCTAAATTTCTAATCTGGTGTGGGATACTTTTGTGGTGTGTTTTCACTGTGTTACTGTTTGTAGAGTTGCACGAATACTTCACACACTGCCTCCAGGTTAAATCTGATTTCTAATGTCCAAGCTGCTAGAGGGTTGAGCACAGGTTAGTTTGAGGTTTGGTTGTGACTTCACCCTGACAAGAAATGGGGTTCCTGCTTGAGTAGAGTTTTACCCCTCTTAACTAGTATCCCAATTTCTTACTAGAAGGTTGTGAAAAAATAATGGGTTGTTAAGAGATGACTGTGATCTACAGAGATAGGGGGCTGTGGATATAAATGGGGATGGGGAAAGTTGGAGAAGGCAAGAGTCATGTTCTGTTCATTCATGAGCTTCCATGTTCTTGCCCCTCTGTTTCCGCTCAGTGATAGCACTCCTGCATACATGTTACTCAACGTAATAAACTATAAATATCACAATGACACTGGGGGACATATTTATTATAGGGATACATTGCTTTTGCACCACACAATAGGGTGCAAAAGTGACACAACCCTTAAGTGTTCTTTATCAAGCCGCACAAGGCCACCTTATGTGGTCATGAGTAGCTTGATAAATCTGGAGTACACAATGCAGCTCAAATCTCTGCGTTGCGTTACTCTGCCCCAGCGAGGCACTCCGTGGGTGGTGCATGGGTGTTCCCAAGCAACACCCATGGATTTTGCTGCGTTCCCAGATTTATTGGTAGACCTGGGAATGCGCCAAAATGCTACGCCTTCCCAGGTAAGGCGTAACAAGGAGACCTGTTTTTATTTTTTGGGTAGAGGAGTTGGACTAAGGGCTAGGGCAGTCGACCTTAAATCTAGGGAAGTGTGTTTGGGTCTCGGCGGGAAACAACCTTTACAACGCAACTTTTACACCGCACTACCATTACAACTAAACTTTAACAACGCAACATCCATTACAACGCATGCATTTACAACGCAACCATTACAAGGCATGACACTACAATGCACACCACTACAAGGCATACCATTACAACGCATAGCATTACAACACATAGTACCCTTTCACTATCCAACACTTACCCTACTGTTGCACCCCTGGAGTTAGAATAGTAATTTTTACCCCTACACTATCCAACACTTACCCTACTGTTGCACCCCCTGGAGTTAGAATTGTAATTTTTACCCCTACACTATCCAATACTTACCTTACATGCAATGTAATGTTATGCGTTGTAATGGTATGCGTTGTAAATGTAGTATGCGTTGTAGTGGAATGCGTTGTAAAGGTAGTTTCAAAGAATTCATTGTAATGGCATGCGTTGTAATGGTATACGTTGTAATGGATGTTGCGGTGTAAAAATTACGTTGTAAAGGTAGGCGTTGTAAAAGTATGCGTTGTTACGTCATACATCCGGTCTCGGCAAGGGCGCGTAACATCCTTTGATTCTGGGCAATTCACTTAATCTCCTTGTGCCTAACAAAAATGAATGTGTCCTCATGTAACACAACTGGTGCTTGTGTAAAGCGCTCTGATACCCAATATCTTCGGGCCAGGTTTGCGCTATATAAAAGTCTGTAAAAAAATAATTCTGCAGAACACATAGGAAGAGGAAAATGCCAACATGGGATTTTTTCATTCATGGAGGTGTCCGTTCCTGCAAAAAAAACACAATCCTGTTTACAACGCGGTTGATGCTAGCCAGCACATTGTGCTCCAGTGGTGGTAAACGACAGTAAATGCACTATGTTATGTTAAATGCGGTGCATTCCTTCCCTTTCCCTGTCTTGCAGTGCAATAAGGTGACTTTCTGCGCTGGGCTGAGTGACTTAATGAAATATATACCCCTGAGTTCAAATTGTGAAAGAGTAGCAATGTGTACTTCAATATCAGTTTGCCATATTGATCTCTTTTAGTCTTGAAAAAGTAACAGTGAAGAAACACGTGTTTGCTGTGCTATGGACATTTGGCCTTATTTATAAACGCCTTGCAACAATTTTGCGCCACTGTCGCATCCCTTTTCGTGACTCTGCAGTGGCATAAGCAATGCGCCACATTCCGCAATATTTACAAAGTAATGCATCTAGGCAGATGTGTCACTTTGAAAAGCCCTGTGCCACATTATACCTGCGTCAGGTATAATGTATGCAGGGTGGGCGTTCCACCACAAGAAATCCTTTGTAGAAGTGTTGCAGTGAAATCTATGAGATTTAACTGCAACACTTCTAGGACGCCAATGCGTCGAAACCTTATGCCTGCCTCATGGCAGACATAAGGGTAACGCAGTGCCATAGGCACAGGCCTACCCCACGCATTGCTGGAGTTGTGTCACACTTGCGACACAACTTCAGCAATGCCTTACTTTTGCGCCAACAGATACGTCAGAATTCCTGACGTACCTATCTTTCCTTGCGACATGGAGCGCCGTACATTAAATACGGGGCATCCATTGTGTCGCAAGGAGGGTGCAGTGAAAACTGTTGCATCGCTGTTTTGTCGCAGGGATGCGACAGTTTTCATAAATGAGGCTTATTGTCTATGATATGTATGGTAAACTCTAAAAAGTTATAATCATGAACAGTGTATATATTGTGTTAGACTCAGATTTGTACATAGGCACAGGAATATAGGAAGCATAAGGAAAAAAGGGTTGTCCCAGCATCGTCAAATATTCACGGAGCTCTATATTGTTGTCGAAAGTTTAAAACTTGGGAGCTCTACCCAAAATATTTGTTTTTTAGTGCATGACATCCTATAACACGCAGCATCATACAAAATCCTATAGCTTAGTTGAACAACATACCTTCTAATATCATTATATGCCATATCCCATCGAAAAACATCAGATAATATACTTTTACACCAGAAAGTACAACTGAGCTGAAAAACATTTATGCAGCCATTAAACACAGTTTTCACATGTATAATATTTTAGTTCATTCATCATTTGGTTAGGAGAGCTCGCTCACCTGATAAAAAGAAATGTTCCAGGAACATGTGTGTGGAGGGCAAGAGAAAGTAGCTGGCACCGTAAAGGCCTCTGTTTTACAATGAAAACTCGGGCAGGATCAGGCTCGAGAATTTGTTGGAGAGATTCTTATGTATGCCAGCCATATGCCTCCCTCTATTCGATGCACTCTCTGTGCGTGTCCTTAAATCCCTACTTCTTGGAGTCAATTGCCCTTGGGTTCCCCTAAGATGCTCTGTGAGCTCAACTGGAATAAGTTTGCTTCACCAGTGGAATATGAAGCAGATCACTGCGCGCCGTCTGGTCCTCTGAGACCCGCTCTCACCGCTGTGCAAGGACGCCGCTGCCGCGGGGCATCGTTCTGAAAACAATGTGTACTCAGGGGCATATTTACAATTACTGGCGCATCCCTGAAAATTAGCAGGGATGCGCCAGTAATTATGCGCCATGCCTCCGCCACCCATGATGCGCCGCATTTACAATGCGGCGCATCATGGGGCGAAAACCGCACAGATGCGTCGCGCATCTGTGCCGTAAAGGTATCTCATTGCTGGAGTTGTGTCGCATGCGCGACGCAGCTCAAGCAATGCTCTTGGGGGGCCCATTCTACTAATGCTGCGTCAATCCTTACGCCTGCTTCAAGCAGGCGCAGGGGTTTGACATAGCATTGGCCTAAAAGTGACTGAGTGAAATCTTGCGGATTTCACTCAGCCACTTTTAGGAGGCGTTCCTGGGCCGGAACGCCCCCCCCCCCCCACTGCACCAGAACGCCTCCTTAAGGCGCAGGGCTTTACAACGTGACGCATCTCCCAGATGCGTCATGTTGTAAATAGCCCGCACCATGGCGCATGTTTTGCACCGCCGCTGCGTCACAAAAGTGATGCAACGGCGGCGTAAAAGAGGCGCAAGGGGATTGTAAATCTGCCCCTCAGTGTTTTAAAAGTGCAGAGCGAAGGACACTTCTTTCAGAAACAGTCTGGGGGCTTCTTTATCAGTGGGCAGATAGACAGCACAACACGATGGGAAAGTGTCTACTCAAACCCCTACAGCTAGAGATAACAAGGGATTCATTATCCCAACACAAACAGTATAACGTTTTTGATGTATGCATATGTGTATTTATATAAGCATTGCATTGTGGTGGTTGCCACTGTGTGGTTGTAGTTGGGTCAAATTTTCCGTAAGAGGAGAACTTTTTGTTTCACTAATTGACTTTGGCGCCATTTGACGGATCTACACAAAACTTTCCCAAACAAATGTTAATCTTATTCACTCCTTCCTGGAAAGTTTCGGGGTGATTTGACATGCATGGACAGAGAAAAAGTGGGGGTCCAAAATGCATTTCCCTCTGCATCTTCCACAGGGATTTTTGAATGCTACAGCCAAAAAAGCTGAACAGAATTACACCAAATTTGCCAGAAAGCTAGATCTTTACAAAACAAAGTGTGCTGTTTGTAATTGTGGCATAATCCGTTCAGGAGTTTTTGAGAAATTAGGTTTCAAACTTTATAGATTTGTGGATGGTTGAGTATGCGGGCGTCTGGCCCTGCAGCCAATCCCTCACCCACGCATGAGCATAGGGCCTTGCTGCACGCACACATTCAAAGGCCACCACCAGTGAACTCACCAAAATGAACCTCCAAATTTCAGCCCTAATTTCAGCACAGATAGCCCTGAGATTAGAATAATCTGAAAATATGTGTTGCCTATACATCCACAGATAACCTTTAGAAAGACATTAAAGATCAATTCAATTCAATAGATCTTTATTTGATCTGAAAAAGATCATAAAACCAGAGTAAAAACAATACAATAAAACATATCAAATAAACACAGTATCATAACATAACATTCTCAATTCATTCATGGTTAGCTAAATCATTAAAATCACACCAATCCATCACATACAGCAAATTGAATTAAAAAAGATTATAAAACTGTACTTCTAGACACCTCACCTACCCTACTAGCTCCCATTCATGGATTTTCTGCTGCGGATAGCCATCTAAAGAAAGCTACACACACTAATACAGATATCAGGGCTGTTTACCATTGGAAGGAAGGTTAAGGCCACCCTACATTTCTGAAAAGCTAACTTTTTTAATGTGAGTTTCAAACAAAGCTGAAAAAACTTACGATAGGATCCACAGAAAAACATAAAATGCATCAGATTGTTCCGCCTTACCATTACAGGGACAGGGGCTGTAACGCCCTACCATTAAAGATCACTTAACGCAAAGCCACTTTAAGGCGGATTAAGATTCATGGCTTTGGAAATCTGGCAGGAGACCATTCATCACCTGCAAACAAATTAAGGCACACAGCACCAGCAAGGATGCATCGTAATACAATATTAAAACACACAATATAACCAGTAACATTGACAAATGTGTTTCCTGCAACTTGGGCTATTGCGTCTATGTCCTAATTTGCCCTTGCATAAACACTATAGAGCAAGTACAATAAATCCAGTTAACCACATCGCGGCGGCGGTTATTTTTCCGCTGTGCGGCTTTTTTCAAAAAGCCGCGTTAGATGACGAGCTCAGCTCGTCATCCGCACACGACCACCGTGGCTGATGACGAGCTGAGCTCGTCATCAGTCGCGAAGGGGTTAAAAAGAGAATCCTTGAACATTCTCTTAGTCTAGGGAACAATGACACAGCAACCTTAGTAGCCAGGCATTACAAAGAACTGCATGACAGTAACAGAAACCAGCTGTGTTCTTTTAAACTGATAGTGCATTAACCAAGAAAAGGGGAGGTGACAGAGTACGGGAACTAAGAATACTGGAGCCCAAATGCATCTTGGATTTACAAACTAAAACCCCAGAAGGCCAAACTTCAGTTGAAGAGTTAGCAGTACACATTTATTCAGGAGCAGCTCTTCCGCTATGGCGGAGGAGCGTCGCCCCACTGTTTTCTCGCAGTGCGAGAAACAAAAACATAAAACGGTAATAACTTTCAATTATCATCATTCTATATTTCTTTTGCGGGTGGGTGGGCAGGGCTGCTCTGCCCTGCTTACGGAGCAAGGCAAGGGAAGAGTGGTTTGCCCACTCCTGAGTGCGCAATGACTGTTTGGTCGGCCGTCCAAAGCAGTCATGAGCACTTTCCCCTTGACTGCATGGAGAACATGCCCACCCTTCCAGCCCCTGGCTGAGCACCGTGCCACGGCACTCAGACTAATCACAACGGTGAAGTGCAGCGTTGTAATTTGCTTAGGTGTGGGAGCCTGGCTTCCTGCTTCCTTTTCCTGTCGGACGTCGGAGAGCAGGAGCAGAGAAGATGAGGGACCAGGCATAAAGGTAAGTTTTTTTTGTTTTTTATTATTATGACCCCCTGTGACCCTCCTCCCCTGTGCCCCCCTCCGTGTCCCACCCCCTGCGCCCCCCCTCCACTGCATATCCCACCCCACCGGCCCCTCCACCCGCATAGCATGCTGGCCACAACTGCATTTATTTATCCAATTAATTCATCTAATCAATGTATCCATCTGATCTGAATCATGTTCACACACTATACCATGGATTTGATGGCCACTGGGGCAAGATAACCAGATGTACAGCGTTAATCCACGACCCTAACAAGAATAAATGTTTAGAACTGCTAATTATTAGGGCCAACAATTTGTATTGATTCGTAAAATTTTACATTTATCAATTTTTTGTCAGTTGACTTTCAAATTACACATTTGTACTTAACCTCATTCACATGAAACACCTCCAACGGTTGTGCCACTTATTTATTAATGCAAAATGTATCGAATTGAAACCTTGCGAGTGTATAATTTTCGTGGAGAATGTACAAAGAATATACAATAAGTATGTTATCCATTTCCATGATAGATTGGGCTAACTTTAGTCCCTTTTTAATTTTTACTTGATTATCACTAGAGCACTTTAAATATGGCAATCATTTGTTGTTTGCTGATCAAGTCAATAAGGCTCAGGGTGAGCCGAAACTTGTCTCATTGACCTGTAGCTAATAAAACAGTTTGCACAGGAGTGCACCCATCTAGATGTACCTATATAGTGTAACCCTTCATGTAAAGCAAAGGACAGTTGTCCAGAGGGACACAGCACTTCTTACATTCAGGCAGCTAGCTGCCTTAATACACTATCACAAATAACCACAAGAAGGAGTTAGAACGCAAAAATGGATTTATTAGGAGAGAAAGGAAGTGACTAAAAGTAAATATGTAAATTTGTGAGGACTCCTAAGAACCTTGAAATTGGAGTAGAATTAGAATGTAAGGATATGGGGTGAATGCAATTACTACTTGTTGGTAGGAATAAGTCTGCACTTCAATTAGGATCAGTGGGCCCGATTCACAGAATTAACTTAAGACAAAAGGCACTTACTCCTTTTGGTATTCACAGAAGGCACTTACTCATTTCGGTATTCACAGAAGTTAGGACTCCTAACTTTAGGACTCCTAAATGCCGACTGTGAACACCGAAAGTCGTAAAGTTAGGATTTTTCTCAGTTTAGGAGTCCTAAAGTTAGGAGTCCTAACTTTACGACTCCTAAACTGAAAAAACTTTAAGACTTTTGTTATTCACAGAAGGCATTTAGGAGTCCTGAAGTTAGCACTCCTAACTACCGAAATGAGTAAGTGCCTTCTGTGAATACCAAAATGGTAGTAAGTTTAGGATTTTGTCTTAAGATAGTTCTGTGAATCGGGCCAGAGTGAAGTGAGAGGTAAAGTATCTCTTACTGCTTGCCAAACAGGTGCTCCTTCTGTGTTCTCTAATGCCAAAATGTGCCCTACCTAAAGAACTTACGCGCTGGTTTAAGAAAGAAAAACCGAGGAATTCCCAGACAGTAGTTCTGAAATTTAAAAAAGAAATTCTATTGTACTATGTTGCTTTTACAAAAAAATTAAAATATAATGCAAAATGCATTGTCATGTATAAAATAACATTGAATTAAAACAAATGTGGCCTGAAACCAGAGTTAAAACTGTTAACAGCTGCTTCTGTGAATTTTACGAAATATGTATCAGTCCATCTCCTGAGAGTGCAATTCTCGAACTCTCTCATCTCAATTCCTGTTTTTGTCTGCTTTCTATTGGGGGCAATATCATGCAAAATGTTGACGTCATGCTGATATAGCTAAAGAATGCTTCCTTTGAATAGAATTACTATTAATAATGTATATTGCTTGTCTTTGCTTTTCTTTTAACTAGAAGAGCAAAGGTGCTTCCACACAAGGATGTCAGACAAGCCTGAGCATTCTGTCCTTGATGTGGTAAAGCATGGTTCATTTGACCCTGAAATAGTGCAGGGTCACAGAACCAATTTCTATAGGTGGAAAGGTATGACATAATGTTATCACTTCTTTCCTGGTGAAGGCTGGTGCATTCGTGGAGAGCATAGCACCCATGGCCCATGCTAATAAGGGCGGTTGGGCCTGGTGCGGGAGCGGGGGCATGGGGGATTTCGACAGACGACGACAAGGGAAAATGTATTATTTATTTTATTTTCCCTCATGGTCATCTGTCGAATCCCCCCCAACTCGGCCCCACCACTCTTACTTGCATGGGTCGAGGCTGGAGCATATGTGTATAGCATAATTCCTCAGAACTGTAAAAGGTGAGTAGTGATAAGGAGAGGGTAGGTGGTCTCCAGTTTTTTCTAAAGTGATGGCAGGCCAAAGCAGCAAAAGTATTTTAGAGCGAGGCATGCAGATTCGGTAATTTCTAGAGTTTAGCATCTGATCCCATTGCCCTGAGGAAACATGGGACTGTGTTTACAAAAGCATTTTTCCTGTCGCAAATGGCCCGGTTTGTAGAATAGAACCTTATCTGACAGCTAAAATGCTTTCTTATTTGTATAAATCACAAATTGCGATTCAGTAACACGTTATCGAGCTGCAACGTGTGATAAATGGTTCAGTGTTGGCGGGGGCGTGTTTAGGTTGTCCCTTCCAAATTTAGAATCGTACTGGTATGTATGAATGTTTTGTGATTAAATTGCGGTTGCAAAACATTCATATTATGCCAATACCTCAAAGAGGGTGATAACCATTCACACATGGGAAGAGGTCCCTAACTGACCCTTTCCCGTTTGTGAATATTGTAGCTAATATTTCTTAAGCCAAGGCAGTGATCCTTTAAGGAAAATGGGCGGCCTTTGAAAAAAATAAGGCTGCTTTATTAAAAAGTATTAAAAAGCAAACACAGACATAGTTATCTGCTGACCCCAGCAGGGCACCATCCATGTGATGGCTGCAATACCTAATTGGTTACAAATGGCAACCACATTCATTAATATTCATCAGGCAGGTCGATTTGCGAATGAGTAGGAATCGCTATTTCAGAGTTGTAAGTTTTGTTACATAAGGAATTGTGATTTTTGAATTGCAATCCAGTAAGAATTGCAATTAGGAAACTGCAATCCCTAGATTGTGTAAATATGGCTCCTAGTTCAATCTTGGGATGTCATTGAACAAATATGCACATTATTGGACCTGTAATCTTGGTACATTTAGGTGGAACCAATGTTACTAAAAAACTAAAAACTAACTTGTCAAAAGAAATTCTAGCATTAGAATGTTGTGTCCTATTTACGTGGATGCATCTGACTGCCCTACTCTTGGTAGCAGGTATGGTGAAAACAATGTGTTCCCAACAGGCAAGACTGGCAGGAAGAGGGCATGATCCAGGGGGAGAGTCAAGATCTCACAGTTGTTGTAACTTGGTTGACACAGCAAGGTGTGCTGTCCTATTACATCATGGACATCAAACTATCATACTGTGGTGCTCTGAGACTATTTCAGGAGCCACAGTGAGGGCACCCCTAATCATTGATCTAATTGATCTCATCATGCTCGGGTCACTTCGACTCCCAAGGAGACTTTTAGCTGACCTAGGAAAAGTGATTGCCTTGAATCCAGGGTAGGTGTCAGCTACATTTAAAGAGCATGACAGTGCAAAACTTAAAGTGGCTTAGGTGGGACCAGAAGGCAAGCAATGTTTTTTTTGGAGCAATAGTCTAAGGGCTCCTCAGATGAGTAAGAACGCCTTGGATGTATGTATATATATATATATATATATATATATATATATATATATATATATATATATATATATGCTCCCAATCCTGCTCTCGAAAAAACAGGCTGACACTTGCTGGGGTTTGCTTAGCAGAAATTTATTGCCACCGATGCACTGCTGCCCCTCTTCGCAATGTTCAAGGTTCAGCGCCTGGCAGACGCGTTTCTTCCTCAGTGCCAGGTAGTTGCTGAGTGTGTCTGGGTGAGCCATTCCGGGGGGCTACTGATTTGAATACCACACGAGGGTTCCCATTGGCTGAGACATGTTGTTATAAAGAGCGGACAGGGAAAGTTCCTCCAGTTCGTATATGTCGCCACCATCTCAGCCAAGAGCCCTCGCGTTCAGTGCACCACATCCCGCTATGAGGAACATACAAACAGTTGCTTTATTTGCTCCTTCAAGTGTTGCGGGAAACAGGGTGGAGTTCATCTTTGCCGGGCATTCCCTTAAGCAGGCAATCTGCTCCCTCTCCCCAGTACCTCCAACACACCACAGGCTGGGGGGGCGCAGCGTTGTGCCTTCTAAGCACTACAATTCAAAGTTTGCCGGTTTTCCGCGGTGCTCCAAATCGAGGGGCGTGTCAGTCAAGCGGAGCCCACCTCTGCTTCCACAACAATGCTCCCAATATATATATATATATATTACCTACTGGCGGTCGCCAGTAGGTATATATAGTTAGGATTTTTTCTCTATGGAACTTTTGAAAATTCTATGTCTAATAACTTTGGCGTTTGTGGACGGAATCGGCTGAATTTTTACAGGAAAATGGCACATTTTGTTTCTGAGCAGCCCCTGAAAATTTGGGGGGGTTTCGTCAAGGGGGGGCCGAGAAAAAAGGGGGGTCCCAAAACGCGTTTTTAACATTGAGTTTTCCATAGGGCGTTTGGCCTCACTTTTAGCTCGAACGGCTGAATGGTTTTGCACGAAACTTGGCAAAATTGTAGGGACTGTTAGCCCGATGTGCCTTTGCTGGGTCTCAATATATGTGCTCCAGTGGATTTTGAGAAATTAACGTTTAAAAAAACAGATATATCTGTGACAGCGTCCCGGGTAGCGCTCCCGTTCGTGAACTTTTCGCGTAACGGAGCTTTGCGAAGCGAAGCTGATTGGCTCTCCGGTGTCTGTCAACATTCTAAAAAGTCCGGAGCGGCCACCATCTTGTCTCTCGGTAGGATCGAGAGACAAGAAGATGAGAAAAACGAAGGGGGAATTTAATGAAAGGGGTCAAGGTAGACCCTTCTTGACCCCCTAGGAATGATGTTGGGGTTATTAAAGGGTCCAGTGGGGCAAATAAAAAAAATTGATTTTTTTGCGGTAGAAGCGCTTTCCGGTTCGCGAACCGGGTAGCGAATCGGGACGCGAAACAGGATTTCGCCATTTTGTGTTTCGTTTTAATTAAATTACAAGATGGAGGAAAAACAAAGTGAGAAATGGGTATAAGGGGGTACGAGAGACGTATCCTGACCCCCTATGTTTGCTGAGGGTGGCTGAGGATGCTCATATATGTTGATACTTGTCTTCCAGCGGCTGCGCGTGAGCGTATTTTTTTTTTTTTTGCTGCGTGACGTTTTTTAACGTTCGATTCGAAGGAAATCAGGAAGTGTTGACTGCCATTTTGACACTGCGAGTAAATATATTGTTAAAAATAATTGTTATAAATGAATCCGTATTGATAAACATTGTCTGCGCAATCTTGCTTTTTTTCCAATGCCACACTTTTGTCGTGCACGGCAGCCATTTTAGATGCTTTGACCAGACCCACTCTCTGCACGCCGCCGATCGTGACGTCTGTTAACGTTCGATTCGAAGGAAATCAGGAAGTGTTGACCGCCATTTTGACACTGCGAGTAAATATATTGTTAAAAATAATTGTTATAAATTAATCCGTATTGATAAACATTGTCTGCGCCATCTTGCTTTTTTTCCAATGCCACACTTTTGTCGTGCCCGGCAGCCATTTTAGATGCCTTGACCAGACCCACTCTCTGCACGCCGCCGATCCTCAGCATGGCTCCCCACCCTCGCAAGCATCTCCCCCACGCACTGGTCACCCCCGCTCTCTGTCTTATGCATGGGCACTAAAACCTCCCCCCATCTGCGCTGCTCTTCCCTGAGAATCACACCCTGTGCCCGCCCGACACCTCCCTTTCACCCTATTCACTACCGCACCCTCTGACACTCCTCTTCCTTTGTGTCTGATAGTCCAGGCCGGTCCCAGGCTATCACCTAGCCCTGGGGATGTAGTTTATGGCCTCAACTGTAAAGAATCACACCTCTTCAAAGGAGTTAGAGTAGATCAAGGCCCCCACCTTATGAGATCCGTCACACCACACGCGTTCCTACTATCTGATAACGATCCTGTATTGTGATTGGGGAGGGGATTCTCACTGTGAGGGTGTGTGGGACCGAGCCTGAAGCGGAAGATTCCAGGGATGCCTTTTTGTACATCAAAGTCTTCACAATTATGTGTCACATTAAAAATATATAGCACTCCAACAAAGTAGTAGGAAAACAACACTTTAATAACTTATAAATATATACAACGCATCAAAAACAGTAAACACGTTAAAAAAAATTTTTTAAACAAAAGCAACAATGGTCAGTAGCGGTCTGTTGTGCGAATAGTCCGAAGGCAGCACAACGCGCCGAGATCTGGACGGCACCCAGGTGATGTCCTTTACTTGCCTCACTAGTCTTGGCATCCTGCAATGCTGCACCGAAAAACGGCGTGGGGCGCCCCGGGGGGGGGGGGGAGGCGGCGTGAACGGGCCTCCCCAGGTGGAGGCTCGTCTGCTGTAGTGGGGCGCCCCTTTAGCGTTTCACTTGCCATTCAGCGGTTTTCCGCCCGCTTTTGCTGCACTGTGCCTCGTCAGTAGCGGTCTGTTGTGCGAATAGTCCTAAGGCAGCACAACTCGCCGAGATCTGGACGGCACCCAGGTGATGTCCTCTACTTGCCGCACTGGTCTTGGCATCCTACAATGCTGCACCGAAAAACGGCGTGGGGCGCCCCGGGGGGGGGGGGGAGGCGGCGTGAACGGGCCTCCCCAGGTGGAGGCTCGTCTGCTGTAGTGGGGCGCCCTTTTACCGTTTCAGTCACCAATCAGCAGTTTTCCGCCCGCTTTTGCTGCACTGTGCCTCATCTGCCATTCAGCTTTTTACCGCCCGCTCTTGCGGCTACAGCGTCTCGTCCACCATCCAGTAGAATTGCGCCCACTCTTGCTGGCTGCTACAGGACTCTTAAAATGGCGGACGGCTCTTCGGATTTGGGCCTGGTCCACTAAAATGGCCCTGGGACACATTTGAACTCGGACATTTGCCTGCTAGGGCTCGGGCCCCATTCTCGAAAGCGTCCCCTCAACCTTGAAGATTCTACAAAAGTCATCGGGGCCCCTGACTCCCGCAGGCTTCCGGTGGGGAGCGGCTGCCATGATTGCTTGCGGAATGGCCACGTCGGAGCTATGAGATGGTGGTGCTCTCATGCTGACGCCAGCTTCAGTCTGAAACATCCAGAAACACTGTAGACTATCAATTCGATGAGTTCCGGTGGAGCCCCAACATGACCCGGTAGGGAAGAACTTGCCCTCCCCTTTTTTGAGTGATGGTTCTTGTTGCCTGTCCCCTCTGTTGTCATCTAACAGAACCTTTTTGGATTGCCGAGTGAGAAAAAAAAAGGTGGGGCTTTCATCGTTTGGGAAAAAAAAATGTTTCAATCCAATGAAAAGTGTTATTTTTAGGTCATATGATCAAGCATTTCATCATTAGGAAACCAAAAGTAAAATGAACCAATGAAAAGTTTTATAAACAAGTCACATGACCTGTTATGCGGCTTTGGGCTATAAAAAGCCTACAAAATCCGTTGGCCTGTGAGGCGGCGTCAGTAGCGGACCGATATGCGAATAGGCCGAAGGCAGCACAACGCGTCGAGATCCGGATGGCACCGAGGTGGTGTCCAGCAAGTTGCCGCACTGGTGTGGCTATCCTACAATGCTGCGCCGAAAGACGGCGTGGGGTGCCCGGGGGGGGGGGAGGCGGCGCAAATGGGCCTCTCCCCCCTCCCTAGGTGGAGGCACCTCATGTGCAGTGCGGCGCCCTTTGCCGTTTCACTCGCCGTTCAGCAGAGTTGTGCCCGCTCTTGCGGTACAGCGACTCACCCGCCATCCAGCTGAGTTCCGCCCGCTCTTGCGGTATAGCGACTCACCCGCCATCCAGCTGAGTTTCTCCAACTCTTGCGGTACAGCGACTCACCCACCATCCAGCTGAGTTCCGCCCGCTCTTGCGGTACAGCGACTCACCCGCCATCCAGCTGAGTTTCGGTTACTCTTGCGGTACAGTGACTCAAACGCGCCGAGATCCGGATGGCACCGAGGTGGTGTCCAGCAAGTTTCACTGGTGTGGCCATCCTACAATGCTGCGCCGAAAGACGGCGTGGGGTGCCCGGGGGGGGGAGGCGTTGCAAACGGGCCTCTCTCGCCTCCCCAGGTGGAGGCACCTCATCTGCAGTGGGGCGCCCCTTAGCGTTTCACTCGCCTTCCAGCTGCATTGCGCCCGCTCTTGCGGCACAGTGCCTCGCCCCCCATCCAGCTGAGTTGCGCCCGCTCTTGCGGCTACAGCGTCTCGCCCACCATCCAGCTACTGATTTTGCTCGATTCCTTTTGTTTTTTTAAACAATTTTTCACTATCTGCAAAGACTAAACAGAGTATTGCGACTCTGTGCTTGTTTGTAAATAGAGAATGAACCAAAGAGAACCAATTCTAAAACAGTAAATGCTTGGATAACAATCAATCAAATGGAGAGAGAAGCAGGCACGACGGATTACAACAGGGGCAAAGGCCTGCGTTACCTACCCTTCACTATCTGCAAAGAGAGAATACTCCTAAAAGAAAAGAGGGGGGGGGGCAGCGTTCAAAGCACATCAGCGTGCATAAACACGAAAATGTTTTTACCTACCACGTACTTGACATTTTAAAGCTTTACATATTTGCTATTAAAAAACCATTGAAATTCACTGAAAAAACCATAGGTTATAGACCATATATAGTTAGGAATTAGCATTTACAAAACCTTGAAAATTCACTGAAAAAACCATTGGTTATAGACCATATATAGTTAGGGATTAGCATTTACAAAACCTTAATTTACTCGCACAAAACCATTGAAATTCACATATATAGTTGAGGGGCGGAGTCCAAGATGGCGGAGTGAGGGCTCTGCTGGCGGCGGATCGAGAGCTCCCTCCCTTCACTCCGATGCCGACAGAGACTACTGGCATTTTTCAAGGATTGCAGGAGCTGCATTATGCGATGATTTCACAGAACTAACGCGGCAGGCTGTGAGCCGCGAGTCGAGTCGGCGTGTTGGCGAGAAAAACGGGAGCGCAGTGATCCACAAAACTAAGGCAGCAGGCTGAGAGCTGCAAGCCAGCGTCCTGATGAGGAGGAGAAAAAGGACGGCAAGGCAACAATTGCGGACGCCGTGACTGTGCGAATCTGAATTAATGTGGCAGGCTGAGAGCCGCGAGGCTGGTGCATGGAGCCGGTGAGTCAGAGTGGTACGCGCGTTGTACAGGCGAGGAAGGGGGGAAAAAAAAAACGGCCGGGAGTGACGGAAAACAAACAAATAAACAAACAAATAAACACACGGAGCAGCTGGAAGGGCAGAAGTTGCATTTGTTTCTGTCTCGCCTACCTGGTTACATTCTGCAGCCCTTTTGCCTTTTGCCTTTTGCCTCACAAGCAGCAGCATCACATACCCACATTTTTACACTCTGCTCTTGACGGATATTTGGTTCATGCTGTGGCTGTCTTCAGATTTCTGGTGTGCAGTGCGGGGCTGGCTGGAGAAAAGACTTACTCGATCTGGCAGCAACTTGCTGGGTCTGGCCAAGGCGAGGTTTGCTCTGTTTTCACCTGAGACTATGTCACCTAAACCCCCTCCTCGTACAACGCGGAATACTAAAACCGCTGCAACTGCGGCTGCAACTGCGGTTGCAATAACGTCTGCACTTAAATGTAATACAGAAATAACGTCCTTCGCTCCAGCCTCTGCCTCGGCCCCAGCCCAAACCTCCGCTCTAGCTCCTGTTATTCTCATAAAGGCTATAGCAGCTACGAAAGACACAAAGAGGGGGGAGGCTGAGAAAAAGGCAGTAAACTCTGAGCCAGCAACACTGGTAGCACTGGCACCAGGTGCTACTTTAAAAGGGAGCGACAGGAAGGCGGCAGGTAAGACAATTCTGCGCCCTCCTCAATTTAACTGTGGAACTGTTCCTAAAAAGTTAACACAAACCGGCGCAGACATCAATGATATTACTAATGAAAGAGTTAAGGATGAGGCTATTCCGGAGGAGGATGGAACTGTAATAAGAGTTGAGAATAACATTACATTGGTTAATACAAACCACGAAGACGATTCAGATTTACATAAGGCAGTACCTCCAATTTTCAACGAGAATAATGAGATTCGGGTGGCGCTAATATGCACTGAGACAACACCAGTGAACAGCGAGAATAGTGAGTCAAATGAGGCAGCAGAAGGGGGGTCCCAATCATTAGACTCATCCAATTCAGTCTCAGACTTGGCTATACCCTCGAGGATGGAGGACTTAACTGATAAAGATAAAGACAAAGAAACTCTGGAAGTAAGCAAAAGTCATGAAACAAACTCAATGAATAATCATGGCTCAGAACACACTCCGGAGCTAGCTGATGAACATCTCTTCTCTGAAGACTGTGAATATGACACAGAAGAGGAAATGGATAAGCCTATGGATAAAACTTTGAGTAAGTTACCTCCGAAGAGACGCAGAGGTAAAGCTAAGACAACCCACAAGAAGAAAGGTAAAGCCCTATCTAACTTAGCTACAGACACAGCTTCTTTTAATTCAAAAAGAATGGCCAGTGAAAAAAGTCCGCTAAGGAAATGGATTGAGGCTAAAGGGCTAGTTAAGACTATGACTCTAAGGCTCTCTGGGGGGAGTCCCACAGATAGCCCTATAGATAACGAGCTATTGCAAATTCGTAACCATGAATTTTTCAAAGAGTCTAAAAAAAAAGAAGAAAAAGACCTTCTACCAACGGAAAAGGCAACAACATCTACTCTATCGGTACCCGTGTCTACGGATAACGAACTAAACAAACTATCTGTTGAAAGGATGTATGCAAATTCAACCGAAGCTACCAAGCCAGGAGGTGCTGATCACCCCCAATTAGACACTATACTGAAACTCCTGATAAATCAAAGAGCAGAATCGGAGCTACACTATCAACAGCTGAAAAATGATAATATAAGACTGCAAAATTCCCTAACTGATATAGCCTCTATACTAAAGGGTATCACACAGGAGATAACAGAGCTCCAGCAATGTACGGTCTTAGTAGAAGAAGGAACCCAACGACTAGATTCCACGGTGGAACGTCATGATGCCGAGCTAACTCAACTTCAGGGGAAAGTTGAGGATTTAGAGAATCGTCAAAGAAGATCCAACCTCAAACTCTATGGAATTCCGGAAGGATTGGAGGGATCTGACCCGAGAGCTTTTTTAGTGAAATTACTACCTCGAGCATTTCCGGATCTCTCAGATTGGGATTGGGACTCCCAGGTGCCGAGAGCACACAGACTACCACTTGTCCAAAAGCGTCAGAGCAATAAATTTCCACGCCCAATCTTGATGTATTTCGGTAATTTCCTGCTCCGACAAGCGGTCTGGCAAAAAGCTAAGCCTAACTCCCCAATAGTTATTGATAACCTTACCATCTTTGCTCGGTCAGATCTTAGCAAAGCCACAATGGACAAAAGATGGGAAATGCGCAAACTGATAGACCCAATCAATAAACTGGGAGGCTCGGCTTATCTACAAGAACCTGCCCGACTCAAAGTAATCATGAAGGGGCGCGTAAATTTTTTTAGTGAAATATATGAGGCACAGGAATATTTGGCTAGTCTGAATAAAAGTCAAAGGAGTAATGACTGAAAAGAAAAATGGAACATCTCTGTTGTTTTCAGCTGTCTTCAGCTCTATTCATATATAAAGAGACTCAGAAATTTTCTTATAGATAGCAATTGAATATTAAAACATAGGATATAGGTGGGTTTCTCTGGACACATTTAGTCACCAATTTTGATGCAGCACAATAATAACACTAGTTGGCATTCTGGGTGGAGGTGGAGGTGGAGGGAGCTCTATGGTTCCGGCCGCAGGCGCTGCCTTGTCAGCGGCAGCATTAGGTAGGGGGGGGGGTGGGGCGGGCGGGTCTTCGCAGGTTAGGATGGGTGGAGGTGTGGGAAATGGGGGAAGGGGGAGGGAGACTTGGGGAAGAAAAGAAAAAAAATATTTTCAACCTGGTAGAAAAACCTGATGAGAGCCTTTTGTTATTAAATTGTGTTATATATTTTGAAATGCGTATAATAATGCTGAATTCCGACAATATCTTTTTTATTAGAGATGTATAACATTAGATGCTTGGCTTGGAATGTTTCAGGGCTGAATAACAAACGTAAGAGACAGTTAGTTTCAGAAGAATTAAAGCTATATAATCCTCATCTAGTATTTCTGTCAGAAACTCATATTATAGACAAAGACAAGAAGCTGCTAAATCAGCTAGGTTTTGAGATGATAATCAGTTCAGCAGCTACGTCCTCTATTAGAGGGGTAGCTATCCTAAAAGACAAAAGGTTTAAGGCAGAAATAACTAAAACACAGGGCGATAAATGGGGGAGATGGGCAATAGTCCAATTTTGTTTCGGTAATATGAAGTATGTGGCATGTGTAATATATGGACCGAACAAAGAAGATCCTAGAATATTTGAACAACTAAACATAGCGTTATTAGATTGGGAGGGAGAAATAATAATTATGGGAGATTTTAATTGTATTCTGAACTGTCAGACGGATACAACACGCCCGGGCAATTATAAACGAATGCCTAAAAATAGAGCATCCATTTTAGATCTATGTAAAATACACAATGTCAAGGACGTATGGAGCTCACTATACCCAAACTTTCCGGGCTATACATTCTATTCAGCTCCTCATAGACTGTGCTCTCGCTTAGATATGGCCTTTATATCAAACACTCTAATGAGATCCACAAACATGATAATATACCCACGCATTACATCCGACCACAACCCTATCATGATCGAACTTGTTCTGTCTTTGAAACATAAACCTCCAAGAGCTTTCACCTTCCCTAGGAATTTAGTATCAGATGCGAATTTTATCTCACAATTAAAACAACACATTACAGAATTTTTGACTTTCAACAGAAATACAACTTCATGCTTAACAGTCTGGGACACTTGTAAAGCCAGCATTCGAGGGTTTACACAAACCTTTGTCTTGAAACAAAATTATGAAAGAAATAATCATAAATTAACTTTGACCTCTGACATTGTAGCTGAGGAGATAAAACTTGTAAAAGCTTTAAGAGATAATCTCCCAACCCTGGATATTAGTGCAAATCTTAGTCAGCTAAAATGTAAAACCAAAGAGACTCTTTTAAAAAAAAGAAGTGCACAAGTTCATAAATATAAATTTTCACAATATGAAGGTGGCGACAAAATCGGAAAAATTTTAGCATTTAAAGTTGCAGAGGATAGAGCACCGTCTATGATTTCTCAAATTGTGGGGCTGACAACAAGAGATATAATCAGCCGGAAGATATAATTCAACAATTTGCTAAATATTACGAAACCTTATATACACCAGAGAATATGTCTAATGATAAAATAATTGAAAACTATTTAAAAGAAAATTTAACAACTAAATTAACAAGAAATGAGACAGAGGAATTGACTTCAGAAATAACTAATGAAGAATTAAAAGAGGCCATAAAATCACTCCCATTAGGAAAATCTGCTGGTGAGGACACCATCCCTTTAGAAATTTACAAATCATGTATGGAAGAGCTAACACCCTTTCTTTTGGAAGTAATTACCTATATTGGCAGAACCGGATCAGCTCCCCGTTCTTGGAATAAAGCCAAAATTATCTTCTTTCATAAAAAGGGCAAACCTAAAGAGGAGATGGGCTCATATAGGCCAATCTCCCTGATCAATGCTGATGCAAAGATTTTCGCTAAATGTCTGGCCAGAAGATTAGCACCACTAATGCCTAAAATCGTAAATACGCAGCAACATGGATTTATAACAGGGAGAGATACATCAGCTCATGTTAATACGGCAATAACTGCGTTCGACATAGCAGAAATAGAGGCTACCCCCCTGGCTATGATAATGCTTGATGCCGAAAAAGCGTTTGATCGGTGGGGTGGGACTATTTATGGCACGTAATGGAATCAATGGGGTTTGGTGGAAAAATTTTAAATGGGATTCGGGCACTTTATGACAATCCAATAGCATACACTAGCTAAGGTGGTCTTACTTCACAATGTTTTCCAATTAAGAGGGGTACACGTCAAGGATGTCCCCTATCACCTTTATTGTTTGCCCTTTCACTAGAACCGTTTTTAAAGGCTTTGGATACTCAGGCAGGAATAATACCCTTCAAGACTGGCAGTCAAAGTTTAAAAATTACTGCGTATGCGGACGATATTGCTATATACTCTATCGAAACAACTGATACTTTAAAAGCTATCAAATCTGAAGCATTAAAATTTGGTAATGCTTCAGGTTATAAACTAAATGCTCACAAAACTCAAATAATAGCTAACTTTGTACCCCCTCAACCAACGCCTGAAATATGTAAGACCGCGACATATCTCGGAATTAAAATTACCTCAAACGTTAAAGAACTTAATAACATTAACTATAAAAACTTAATGAAAACTACTACTTCAAACTTAAAAAAATGGCACCGACTTCCATTAAACTTAATCGGCAGAATAAATCTGATAAAAATGAAAATAATACCAAAATACTTATATTTATTCAGGTCAATTCCTCTGGCACAGAACAGACTCTTCTTCAAACAACTAGATTGGATCTTCTGCAACTTTATTTGGGGCTATAAGAAGGCTAGAAGATCGCTAAAAATGCTGAAAAATCAAATAGGATCTGGTGGTCTTAATTTTCCAGACCTGAAATTATACTTCTGGGCTTCTTTTATAAGACGTATTCGATCACTACTAAATGAAGAGGACTTACTTTTCTTTCACTATTTATCATTAAAGGGAGATTCTAAACAATTTTTTCTTCGCATTACAGACCCAAATTTCTACAAAAGGGTTAAGTTTAAGACCATACGAGATACAGTAAGGATATGGAAGGACATACTTATCCATTGTAAAACCACTATATTTCATTCACAGTTAATCTTATGGGATAATCCCGGACTGCCTAGTATATTTGGCGACGGGCTGTCTCGTGAATGGCAACGGAAAGGAATTATGGTTTTGGGCGATTTATATAACTCTCGAGGTATACTAAATTTTCTAACTTTAAAGCAACTATATGGCCTATCCGATACACATAGATTTAAATATATACAAATACATGACTTTCTAATACGGAAAAATAGAATCAACACTCTGTCGAACGGGGGTATATGGGACATCTTTAACTCTAAAAAAGAGAAATCAATAATTAGTACGGCTTATAAATTCTTTATGGTATGCACCTGTTACAACGCATTTTTTACAACGCACTACCACTACAACGCAGGCATTACAACGCATACCATTACAACGCATAGCGCTGGGGGGCGCTCTAGGATAAGAGGTAAGTTTAATTTACTATCCAACACCTTCCCTAGGGTCCACGGGGACTGGAGTTAGAATAGTAAATTATACTTACCACTATCCAGCACCCCAAAGCGCTATGCGTTGTAACGGTATGCATTGTAAATACCGCGTTGTAATGGTATGCGGAGTAAAAGTATGCGTTGTAACGTCATACATCCATTCTTTATAGGTTTAAGTTCCGACGACAATGATGCATTAGCAAATAAATGGAATTTAAAACTCGGAACTAATCTAACCGGAAAACAAATGAACACATCTTATACTAACATTCACGACTATGTAAGATCATCCAGTTTATGACTACAACAGTATAGAACTATATATATGCTATATTATACCCCTGAAAGATTTTCTAAATGGTCTTCGAACAACATCACGAGAGAAAAAACTAAATGCCCGAAATGTGACGAGTATGCGGCAGATCTTGTCCATATGTTGTTTTCATGTCCGAAATTAGGAACATTTTGGGAAGAAGTGGGAAAGATTCTAACCACAAAAAACATTCTTAGCTTACCACTAACCGCATCCATGGTAATATTTGGCTCACTCATGACAAATCAACCACATTGTATGTTACTATCAATCTTACTTTCTTGTGCCAAACTAACTTTAGATCGGGCCTGGATTAATCCCAACCCACCCAACGCTTTGGAATGGTGGTACCTGGTCAATGAAATAAAAATTATGGAAGGTACGCTGGCAGAACTAAGGGGTGTCAGATCGTTAAAAAAAATTGAGAAAATTTGGGGAAGTCTAGAAATGAATTGATGTACTTAGACAATCATAATATATGTTCATCTATGTCTTTTGATCTTATGTTAAGCTATCTTTTACAAAATGTTAAGTTATCTTCTACAAAATGAGAAGAATGATCAATTTATGTTTAATTTGGTATTTATTGGTTGAATGACAACTTTGTCGAATGTTTTGTAATCTTATACCAGGTGAAAATAAAATAAAAAAATTAAAAAAAAAAAAAAGAAATTCGCATATATAGTTAGTTGCACTAACTATATATCGCGCACCCGCAATCCACTGCTGATGATGTCACATATTACATCATTCATGACATGGTCAGTGACATCACCGATGACATCACTGATGACATCTCAAATGACATCACTGATGACATCTCAAATGACATCTCAAATGACATCACTGATGACATCACTGATGACATCTCAAATGACATCACTGATGACATCTCATTTGACATTACTGATCACATCACTGATGATATCATTCATGTGCTAATACGATGAACCTCTTCCGACTCTAATATACCCTTAGATACAATCAGTGTAAACAGACACTTACAGACTGTCACTTATCCATGGAGTTACTCACACACCTAGTCAGTCATGCAAAGAATCAATCACACCTCCATTTTCTCAACTATACAGTTATACACACCTTACGTATTCAAACATATACTAACACATATTTACTCTCTTATACAATCCCTGATACAAGTTCACAATGATCCATACAGCCACTCACACATTCACTGGCTCTTATGCACAGTTATTTATATATGTCAACTCTCACATGTACTGTGTTTTACATATGTACTTACTTTGACATGTAGCACTGAGAAATCCATTCACTCACCAATACACTCATGCAGACAGTCAACCGCCCATACAGCTGTTTCCACATGCACTTTTGAACCCATACATCTAGTGAATCAACTGCTTACACATCTATGCACAGAGTCATACACCTCCCAGCCACCCCCACACACACTCAGTCTCCCATACAAATACTTGGGCAACCAATCAATAACCCATATAGTTACTCATATAGCTACTGATTAACACATTCAGCAGTTTACAGAACAACAGACATAATGATGCACAAATTAAGACAGTTTAGTCACTAACCCATGCACTCAGTGAGACACATTAAATCACTCACTCATACAGTGAGTCATGCACCTACTAAATCCTTCATCCAGACACTTATACATCCACTCATTCTTCAATATGTAAGACATATTTTAACTTTACAGAAACATACAGTCACTGGATGTTGTCATCAGTGATGTCATCAGTGATGTCACTGACCATGTCATGAATGATATAATATGTGACATCATCAGCAGTGGATTGCGGGTGCGCGATATATAGTTAGTGCAACTAACTATATATGCGAATTTCAATGGTTTTGTGCGAGTAAATTAAGGTTTTGTAAATGCTAATCCCTAACTATATATGGTCTATAACCAATGGTTTTTTCAGTGAATATATATATATCCAACTCATCGACCTCCTACACCAGGGAAGAAGCAAGCCCACGCAGGTAAGTAAATAAGAGTCTCCTTTAATTTCCAGACAACAAAACGGCATAATGCATTTCGGCACACCTGCCTTCATCGGATGCCTTCGTTTGTTGCAATAGCTGCTCACCACAGATCACAGGGCGTCTCTCTAAAATACCTAGAGACACTCCTCCCACTTTCATAGGGCTGACTTTCATTGCAGTCTCACTTTCGGAAGTCCTACCCAAGTGGGCGGTGTCTGCAGTTCCCTTGGGTTTGTGGTACTTGTGGTAGTTTGGAGGCTCCTATGCCCCACCTTCACCCCACCAACAATCAACGCAGTGAGCCAGTGTTCCTGTAGCCTTAGTAAGCACAGGTACGTCGATGAAGTCATCCCCCAGTTGCTGGTCCGGCTGAGACACTGCAAAGCGCGGTGGTTCGGTGGTTTTCCAAACGCCTTGAGATACTCCACTATTTGCCACAGTCCGCCGAACACTTCGGGGTGGGGGCTTTTTAGTGCGCGTGGCTGCGCACAACACATCCAACTCAACGACCTCCTACACCAGGGAAGAAGCAAGCCCACGCAGGTAAGTAAATAAGAGTCTCCTTTAATTTCCAGACAACAAAACGGCATAATGCATTTCGGCACACCTGCCTTCATCGGATGCCTTCGTTTGTTGCAATAGCTGCTCACCACAGATCACAGGGCATCTCTCTAAAATACCTAGAGACACTCCTCCCACTTTCATAGGGCGGATTTTCACTGCAGTCTCACTTTCACAATGCTCCCAATATATATATATATATATATATATATATATATATATATATATATATATGTATATATATATATATATATATGTATATATATACATACATACATCCAAGGCGTTCTTACTCATCTGAGCACTTAGACTATTGCTCTGAAAAAATAAAGCTGACTACAGGTTCCATAATGCCACATACCGCAAGTCACTGCGGATACCCACTGAAGGGTTAAATTACCGAAGCTCTAATAACGGCAAACATTCTGGTTCCTGTGAGCAGACTACAAGGTGTTGAAATGCTCTTCCCCCTTTGAAAAAGGCCGAAGTCCAGGCCGAAATGCATCAGGATTGTCTGGACTGCATTTAAAGAAATAAAAGATCGTTTGTCACCGTGATGTGTGCGGCTCATTCTTTCCAGCTTGGGAAGGTCGATAATATATATATATATATATATATATATATATATATATATATATATATATATATATATATATATATATATATATATATATATATATATATATATATATATATATATATATATATATATATATATATATATATATATATATATATATATCTGAAGAGCTGCTGACACAGATTGGATGCAACGACAAAGTTCCAGCCAGCACCAAAGAAGCAGACACGAGCCCAAAGTGAGTGCAAAAAGGCTTGTAGCGTTTATTCCTTCAGAAGTCCGCCATAACGCGTTTCACCACCGAAGTGGCTTGATCACATGACAACGTCAACAGATTTTACTGGACCTTATAAACAGCTAGCACTTTAAACACGTGATGCAAGTGTGAGTGAAATAGAAAAAAGTGTGTAACCAAGCAACATTTAAGCGCTGTTTAGAAGATAGACTGCGCTTTGTGAAATACCACGAAAATTACAGAGTTGCTTTGACCAACTAATAGAAGGGCAAACAATTAATAATGTACACCAATGCCAGTAACGTCATAAAGGAAATTTTTGCATTTAAAGGAAAAGAAAAAGAAAATTAATATTCTTTTCACAAAAAGATAATATCCGCATAAATGCATGGCTTTCGGTATGAATACCCGTGGAAAAATATATATGTGTAAATATAAGTATGCATATGCTTTTAAGGTATAAAAAAATATATATGTATATATAAAAACATATAACTTCATTGAACCATATTTACAAATTCACATGATCGCATATATACAAAAAAATTGACAAAATTCATATATTTACACAATGCATATTATAACATTTACTGGACATTTGGAAGAATATCGGCGTAATGCCGGTTGATCAGACAAAAACCCTTCTATTGTATTATGAAGCAATCAATTGAAAAACACAGTTGGATAAGGTTGCAAAATGGTGCGTAAAGTGCTGTGAGTGCTCAAAATAACAGTGAGGATAATCCTGAAAATAAAATACAATCCTTAAAAAATCCTAAATGAAAAGGATTGGGTGAGAGGCAAAAGGCAGTTACCTAGGGCAGTTTATATACGGTCTATTTCTAATTTGAAACGAAATATAGACCTGGGCGTGGGGTGCCACTTGTCAGTGAGGTACACCCGATGCTGATGTGATGCATCTGAAGATTTGGAAAAGGATGCAGGGGGCTGGTTAACAAAAAATGGAAGAGAACAAGAGACCGAACTTTTCATACATAATTTTGAAAGAGGGGGTGTGGCTCAAAGATGTTAGTTACAGACATGTGTGTAAGTCTTCAGTGTTGTTCAGACCTCCAGGGCTTTTGCTGTTGAAATTTAGGATGTATCTAGTTTCCAACATGCGCATCATGCGTTCCCTATCACCTCCCTGTTTAGTTTTTGGAACAGTGTCGATGACATAATAGTGAAGATCCTTCAGGTTGTTGTTGTGGACCTCACGAAAATGTCTCGCCACCGGGTAGGTAGGGTCGGAATTATTGATCGCTCTGATGTGTTGGAGTACCCTGGCACTAGCTGGTAGTTTAGTGCTCCCTACATACCTTAAGGGACAGGTACACTCCAAGATGTAGATGGCGTACTCTGTTTTGCAATGGAGGGATTTGGAGATCTTGATTTCTTTGTTGCTGAAGGCTGTACAATAGCTGGTTTTATTGATGCCATAATTACAGGCTTTGCATGTATGACATTTGCTAAACCCCCGTGAGCTTTTAAGCCAATCCTTGGATAGGATAACCTCTGGGCAGTTGGAGACTAAACTGTTGTAAAGAGAGGTAGCTCTTTTGAAAGTGATGCTGGGTTTGGCTGGCATCTTGTGGCCAATTGTGGGATCAGAGCGTATTAGTGACCAGTTCTGGTTGATTATCTTGCCAATCGCGCCCTGTTGGATACTGTACGGCACAATAAGCCTGGCACTATCTGGTTCGGTTGACTTAATCACAGATGGAGTTGGGGGATTTCTGATAGCTTTAGGAACTAGAAGGAGAGTTCTGTCCAGTTCCTTGGTCTTGTTAATGGCAGTTTGAATGATGTGCATGGGATAACCTCGTGCGAGGAATCGCTCTTTGCATTCATGTTGAGCCATTGAGAGATCTGTGGGGTTGCTGCAAATTCTTTTAATTCTCAGCATTTCCCCATATGGGATACTTCGAATAAGGTGTTTGGGATGGAAGCTGGTATAATGGAGGATGGAATTACCAGCTGTTTCTTTTCTATAAAGTTTGGTTTCCAAAATGTTGTTGAAAATGTACAATTCTACGTCTAGGAAACAAATGTTTGTTGAGCTTAAGGTACAGGTAAATTTTAGATTGATGTTATTAATGTTTAACAAATTGACCCACTCTAGGGCTTCCTCCCTTGTACCCTCCCAGACAAATATGAGATCGTCAATGTATCTATAGTACATTTTCACATGCTTTACAAACCACTCACCAAGGGTCCCCTTTAGGACCAGCTCCTCCCACCAGCCCATGAAGATGCAGGCATAGCTGGGGGAAAAGCTGGCCCCCATAGCTACCCCACGCACCTGTTGGTAAAATGTCTGGTTGAAGGTGAAAAGATTGTGGTGAAGACAGAAAGTCACCATGTCCAGCAACATGTTGTTATGTTCTGGGCATGCAGGTCTGTTTTTGGTGAGGAAGAAATCCAATGCTCTTAAACCATCCCTATGGTCAATACATGTGTAGAGGGATGACACATCTAAGGTTAGCAGCAGAAACCCCGGGTTCCAAGAGAAATCCCTAATTTTGTCCAAAAAGTCACTTGTGTCTCTGAGGTAAGAGGCCAGTCCAGTTACGCAGTCCTGCAAGAAGTAATCGATGTAATTGGAGGTATGTTCCAACAAGCCGTTCCTCCCGGAAATGATGGGCCTTCCGGGCGGGTGTGAGGGGTCCTTGTGGACTTTGGGGATAAAGTAAATGTTGGGAATAGTTGGATAATCATTTTTCATGTACAGATGTTCCTCCTTGGTGATTAGGCCCGCACTTTTCCAAGCAAGTAATTTGAGGAAGAAAGAGTTGGATGTTTCTTTCACTGCTGCAGCACTGCTTAATTTGTAGCAGCTACGGTCATTCAGCTGTGACATAGCCTCGCTCATGTATTGATCTCTGTCCCAAAGCACCACGTTGCCCCCTTTATCAGAGTTTCGAATGATGATCTGGTTGTTTCGGAGTTTGGTTACCAGATTGTCATATGTTCTATTACGCTTATATATTTTGTTTCTTGTGGCGTTGGTTTTGAAGTTCAATTTTTTCAGTTCGTTAACGATATGTTCATTGTATATATCGATGCCATCACGTGGCATAATCGGATTGAACTTGGATCTGATTTTGAAGGGCGTGGTGATGATAGGTTTGTTCTGTAAGCTTTGGGTTTGACTTGCGAGCGATGTTTGCGAGGAGTCAGTGCGGTTCTGGGCATGGAGATCCATGAGAACTGTTAGTAAGGTGGAAGGTGGTTCTGTGCATGGCAAAGTTCCCATAGTGCCTTGACTATCTGTTTGGCAAGCAGTCTCTATTTCCGATGTTTTGGGAGGATTGAGAGTATGGAATTTGTTCAGTTTAAGTTTGCGAATAAACTTGTAAATATCCATCCGAGTAGTGGCATAATAGAAATTGGATTCTTTACAATGGGAGAGCCCTAAAGAGAGGATTTGAATTTCTGCTTTAGTAAGGACTGTCTCTGTCAAGTTGATGACCGTTTTTTCAACCTGATTATTGGAATTTACTAAGTCCTTGTTCATATTGTCTTTGGTGGGGGCGAGCAGATTGCACGTTCCATTTTCTGTCGTCATTAATGTTTCCAGCGACCTCTCCCTCTGCCCCTCTGATTGGAGTTTGCTTGTGCGTTTCCTTGCTTTCCTCCTTTGGCTGCGTTTGTAGTTTCTCCACTTGCGGCCTGAGTCTGCCGATTTCTTGGCCGCAGCGTTGACAGGCGATCCATTGATAAAAAAACTATTTCATCGCCAGGAGTTGGAATCGCTTTGGGGTCAGGTGGTGTCATCCTAGATTGATTCCCTTCATTCTCGCTTTCAGCGGCAGAACTGAAATCAGATTGCGTGGAGTCATTAGAGGCATTAGATGTACTGGCCTGTGTTTTATTACGATTTCTTCCAGGTTGTTTGCCACTCTTTAGGGAGTCGAACTTGCGTGCAAAAGTAAAAATGCGTCCGCATTCATAATCTGCAAGGTCGCGTTGGAACTTGTAGGCTTTGCGAGCTTTAATTTTTTCCTCCTCTTTTTTAAGACGGGCGGTCATTTCCGCATTTAATTTGTTGATTTCTTCGGGTGTTCCCATTTGGGCTATTTCATCCGTTAATGCCACCACTTTTTTTTGAAGTTCAATGCGGTCGATTTCTGCATATTTAACGAGCAAGATTACTAACTCCCTTGAGGAGTCCAGGTTTTTTTGCGCCCATTCCTTCATTAGTTCTGGGTTTGGTTGCTCGTAACTCGGCGCCAACAGGATTCTTAGCCCCCTCGGTACTCTTCCCGCATCCAGGTAGCTTTGTAACGATCTGTGCTCCCACCACTTTGCCTGCTCTCCCCGCATCAACTTTTCCAAGGTTTTCATTTTATTTTTAAGAGTTTCGTCAGTTTTGGAATTGCTTGGCCCTGCTGTTTCCGGGCGTTCCCGAGTTTGGGCAGTGTTAATGAATAGCCCTTGCGCCGCCGCCTCTCGGTCCTTCAACGTGTCGGCAGACATGTCTGCTTGCAGCAGGAAGGAAAAACGCCAATTTAGCCTGAGGGTACAGCTGGGTTACTGAGTCGTAAATTGCCCTCCGTTCCGCTAGCGTCCTCGCACACCAAGCACCCCACAATTTTGGAGAGGTCCTACCTTTCACGTTCTGCTTGTGTCCCCGAACACCCTCCGGTGCGGCAGGGAAAAGCGATCGATCCAGGTGCCTTGAAATCTCAGGTGGGGGGGCTTGCTGGTATAATCCTCCCGGATTGCAAAACAGGCTCCACGCCGTGGCTTGAAGACAGGCTTCCGTTTACCAGCTGCCGCAAAGAGCTTGGGGGTCCGTGTGTAACTGGTCGAAGCTTTACCAGTTATATATCTGAAGAGCTGCTGACACAGATTGGATGCAACGACAAAGTTCCAGCCAGCACCAAAGAAGCAGACACGAGCCCAAAGTGAGTGCAAAAAGGCTTGTAGCGTTTATTCCTTCAGAAGTCCGCCATAACGCGTTTCACCACCGAAGTGGCTTGATCACATGACAACGTCAACAGATTTTACTGGACCTTATAAACAGCTAGCACTTTAAACACGTGATGCAAGTGTGAGTGACATAGAAAAAAGTATATATATACATACATACATCCAAGGCGTTCTTACTCATCTGAGCACTTAGACTATTGCTCTGAAAAAATAAAGCTGACTACAGGTTCCATAATGCCACATACCGCAAGTCACGGCGGATACCCACTGAATTTGAATTTAAAAACATTTATAGAGCGCTCGTATACTAAAGCAGTTTCTTGGCGCTGGGAGCTACAGTGGTAAAAACAAACAAACGGGGGACGCGGCTAACCAGTAAATGCTTGCTGGAACAAGAGGGTTTTTAAGGCCCTACGATATTCCATATAGGATGGTAGGAGTCTAATTGAAGGGGGAAGGGCGTTCCAAAAAGTGGGGGCCAGAACTGTGAATTTCTGACCACCGGCTCTTTTCTTTTTAAAACGGGGTACTACTAGCAGGCCCAAAGAAGAGGAACGAAGGGCTCTCGGCGGGCAATAGTTTGTAACGGCAGAGTTGATAAATGCCGGAGCTGTGCCCGCTCGGGCTTGAAATGTAAGGCATCCTAATTTGAACAGAGCCCGTTGCTTGATAGGGAGCCAGTGAAGATTTTTTAAAAGGGGGGTGGAATGGTGTGACTTAGCCAGGCCATAAACCAGGCGGGCTGCCTGGTTCTGGACCAGCTGTAGACGGTGAAGGGCATATGCGGGGGCACCATTGAAGACGATGTTCCCATAATCAATTTTTGACAGTACCATGGCCATAACGATCAGTTTAAGTGCTGACACAGAAAAAAAACGGGAAATTTTCCTAATAGTCCGTAGGGAAAAGAAACAAGAGGAAACAACTGAACTAATATGTGAATGTAAGGTGAGTTGGTGATTAAGAGTAATGCCCAGCGTTTTAACTGAAGGGGAAGGAATGGGAGGGGTGCCTAAGGATGGGGGCCAAAAAAGAGGTGACCATGGATTTGCGACCCCGCCCGTCAGAACCAGCTCCGTTTTGTCCGGATTTAATTTGAGATGGTTAGTATTCATCCAATCACGGATGAATAGCATCACGGACTGGAAGCTAGTTTGACCTGGCGAGGTCGGGGATAAATCAAAGATGAGTTGGAGGTCGTCGGCGTAATTGTACACCGCGACCTCCATGTGCTGTAAAGCAAAAATAAGGGGAAAAATATATAAGTTGAAAAGTAGAGGGGACAGCGAAGAGCCCTGAGGGACCCCGCACGTGATTTCACGGGAAGGGGCAGCAAATTCTGCCAGATGGACAGACTGGGAGCGACCAGACAGGAAGGACTCCAGCCAAACCAACGGAGGGCCCTCGATGCCCGCCAACCTGACACGGCGTAAGAGGATGGAGTGATCCACCGTGTCAAAGGCGGCGGACAGATCTAATAAAACGAGGGCCTGAGGTACGTTGGAGTCCAATCCCTCCCTGAGTCGGTCCAGAACTGAAATGACCACCTTCTCTGTGGAGTGGCGGGGACGAAAACCCGCTTGGCAGGGAGCAAGATAATTACTATCCTCGATAAAGGAGCTAAGGACCTGCGTGAGATGGGACTCGGCAATCTTCCCAAGGAAGGGGAGGAGGGAGATTGGACGGTAATTAGCCGGGACGCCAGGGTCCGCCCCTGGTTTCTTCAGTATCGGGATGATTGTGGCGGCCTTGAAAGAAGGCGGGACAGTACCCTGTTCAAATGATTTATTTAGCAAGGTGAGGGCAGGGGAAGGGCAATCTAGAAAGATCTGGCTTAATATGTGGGCTGGGCAAACATCAGCGGGGGAACCAGATTTCACCCGTCTGAGAAGAGGTGGAAGTGAATCCAGAGTCAGGGGGGGAATATGAGCCAGGGACTGGCTATTGATAGGAATAAAGCCCTCACAAAAGGACGGTGAGGGAGGGGGAATGTTTGCCTTAATAATGGCCACTTTTTCTATAAAAAAGTCGTTGAGAGAGTTACATAAAATCTGTGAGGGGGGGACTTTAGTCTGAGTCCTGTCGGAAGCCGCAAGTTCATGGACCATCGCGAAAATCTCTCGAGGCTGATTCTCTGCCGCCAAGATGCGTCCAGTGTAATAGTCTTTTTTTGCGGCTGTAATATCTAGTTTATATTCAGACAGGGCTAAAACATAGCGCTGTCTGGCTAATGGGCAGTAGGCACGACGCCAGGCGCGCTCGGCTTGTCGCACTGCAAGTTTCTTGGCTTTTAGAGCTGGGCCAAACCACTTATTAGCATTGTGAACACGGTTAATAGTTACCCGTTTGAGGGGGGCTATGCGATCACAAGTTGTAACAAGCCAATCATCTAGTGTGGTAGCATGAGAGTGTAAAGACAGACCCTCAAAGGTCGGAAGGGAAACGCGGAGTGAGCTGCACGAGGTGGGGTTAAATTACCGAAGCTCTAATAACGGCAAACATTCTGGTTCCTGTGAGCAGACTACAAGGTGTTGAAATGCTCTTCCCCCTTTGAAAAAGGCCGAAGTCCAGGCCGAAATGCATCAGGATTGTCTGGACTGCATTTAAAGAAATAAAAGATCGTTTGTCACCGTGATGTGTGCGGCTCATTCTTTCCAGCTTGGGAAGGTCGATAATATATATATATATATATATATATATGTATATATATATATATATATATATATATATATATATATATATATATATATATATATATATATATATATATATATATATATATATATATATAGATATATATAGATATATATATATATATATATATATATATATGAAACCTCCCTTAGTTACACCAGCACTCGAGAACGGGTGCTTTCGTGGGTGGTGTCTCCCGCTTAAATGGTTGCTCCAAACTTGCCTCATAACGAAGAAAGAGAAAGCACTCTCAGGGGCGAGTTAAAGTTTTTATTTAAGAACTCACAGTGTCCAGACGTGTTTCAGCAGTCGCCTTTATCGATGGTAAATTGGCGCCCCGAAACAGCCATAGAAAATATAGAATAGAAAAAGGTTTATTAGTTAGTCTAGTCAGATAATCTGGCAGAGTTTCCTCATCATGCAGCATTTGTGGTTTGTGAAGTATTTAGCTATTTCAATTAGTGTGCCTTTAATATTGTTAATTTAATAGTTTGTCTGATTTTATTGGTTAAAGTTGTTTATACTTTTATTTTATTGGTTGGTTTAGTTTGAGTTTGAATTTTTTATCAGTTATGTCTTTTTATGGTAAAAGCTAATTTATGTTTTTAATGTATGCTATATAGTTTAATAGTTTTTAACATAAAATTATGTATATATATTAATATTTATGTTGTTGTCTAAGTGTCTATAGTTAATGCTATTATTAAATTGGGATTGTATTGTTATGATTTTAGATATATAATGTACGGGGTCGAAGGGTAAATATTTTAGTCATGAAATATATTTATATTTCATTTAGACCTGTATGAAATGTATTAGGTTTATTTCTAATAATTGTTTAGCAAAAAAAGTGTTTTTTAAATATTTATTTATGGTATTTAATTATGTAAGCAATATGATTGTAGTCCATATTGCGTGAATCAATATGTTTGCCATATTATATGTGAATGTCTGACATAATATCGACAGACAGAATATCGAACTACAAAAATATTGGAACAAAAATATCGACATCAAAAATATCGGAATCCTATCTTCATAAAGGTAAGTACAAAAATATCGAAAAAAAATATCGTAGTACAAAAATATCGGAATTAAAAATATCGTTTTTTTAAATGTATTAATAATAATGTAAAAATAATTTTAAAATACATATAATTTTACAAATATTAAATAAAAATATTAAAACAAAATTAAAACTAATACATATACATTTAAAATAAATAAAACACTAAATAATTTAATGTAATTTTATTTTTTTTAATGTTATTTAATTGATTTAATGTAATATTTTTTTGTTTTTACCCTGTACGCCTGTACCCCAAAAACCCAAAACTGACCCTGAACCCTAAAAATATCCCTGTACCCCAAAAACCAAAAACTGACCCTGAACCCTAAAAATACCCCTTTACCCAAAAACTGAAAACTGACCCTGAACCCTAAAAATACCCCTTTACCCAAAAACTGAAAACTGACCCTGAACCCTAAAAATACCCCTTTACCCAAGAACTGAAAACTGACCCTTATCCCTAAAAATACCCCTTTACCCAAAAACTGAAAACTGACCCTGAACCCTAAAAATACCCCTTTACCCAAAAACTGAAAACTGACCCTGAACCCTAAAAATACCCCTTTACCCAAGAACTGAAAACTGACCCTGAACCCTAAACATACCCCTTTACCCAAAAACTGAAAACTGACCCTGAACCCTAAAAATACCCCTTTACCCAAAAACTGAAAACTGACCCAGAACCCTAAAAATACCCCTTTACCCAAGAACTGAAAACTGACCCTGAACCCTAAAAATACCCCTTTACCCAAAAACTGAAAACTGACCCTGAACCCTAAAAATACTCCTTTACCCAAAATTAATTAATATTATTTAATTACCAATTAATTATTATTTAACAATAACAATAAAGTAAATATATTAGCACATTAGCTGTAATTAATTTAATTTAATAATTAATATTATTTTTCCCAATTAATTAATTAAGAATAACAAAAAATTATATATAAAAAAATTACTATAATTAATGTAATTAACTAATTAATATTAATTAATTACCAACTAATTAATAATTAAAAATATGTACAAAAATATATTAATTAATTAACTAATTAATATAAATTAATTACCAATTAATTATTAATTAAAATATGTACAAACATATATTAATTAATTAATTATTATTAAATTACTTCCCACCCTATTCCCCTATAAACCCATAACCCGCTACAGAACATATTTATCAATTAATCAATTAATTAAAATTAATTAAAAATTATTTCTCAATTAATTAATTAATAATTCCTACTAATTAATAATTAATTTAACATAATTAAATTACTTCCCACCCTATTCCCCTATAAACCCACAACCCGCTACAGTAGTAAAAGACAATATTTAATTAAATTACATTAAAAATAAATAATACAACATAATAAATACAATATAATATACACTAAATTTATTTAAAAATTGATATTAGTAACATCGAAGTTATTTATTTCGATATTATTGACATCGATATTTAAAACTTCGATATTACTGATATCATACTAATATCGATATTAAGACTGTCGATATTACTTACCTTCGATATTTTGTCCCATCGATATTTAAACTTCGATATTATTGTATATCGATATTTAAAACTCGATATTTTGTCTGTGTACCATTATATGTGTATTTAAAGGTGAAGCTATTGTTGTGTCTGATATTTTTGTATTCGGTAAAACTAAATATAGTTATTTTTAACGCTGATATTTGTGTTCTCGATATTTGTTGTTTTACTAGTTAAAAATTGGAAGTTGATATTTTTGTTATCAATATTTTGTTCCTATATTTTTTTGTTTCGATATTGTATGCATCGATATTATGTGATCGATCCCTCCACAATAAGGAGACTGTGAGTACTGGCTGCAATGCTGAAAACCACATTATTCTTGCAAAATTCTGCAGGGCACCCAATAATTATAATTGTACAATTGATATAAATTACGTCATGTTAAAGTAGCTGTGATTTTCCACATGCACACAAGTTTTAAACCTGAAGTCCTTCAATAACATATTCAGCCAATCTCTCACTTGGACGCCAACTCTTGTCCTTCTCTTTATATGTTTTATCAAAACACTATTTTCTTCTATTCACAGACTACCTACCACATTCCTCACCTGTTTTTTTAGAGGTACTGCAGTGTTTGTATACTGCTAGCACAGAGCTGGTTTTCCTTAATGTTTGCCTGTCATGGAACATTGGCAAAACACTCATTCATAACACTATTCCTTGTGTAACTCAGTCCCATTAACTCTTCCAGCTTGTTATTCTAAAGGCTATCCTCATCTGTGCTCTGATCTCTGGTCAGCACACTCCAGCAGTCCCTGAACCCAAAGACCAAGACTCCACTCTTGATTGCTGAGTTACAGGGAAATTCCCCATATCAAAACAGTGAACTTAACACCTTGGCTGCTAGAGATATTTTCCTCCGGTGCTGAATTGTTGTAGAGCCCATAGTGCATGACGAGCTCAGCTCGTCATCAGCACAGCTCCACTGTGCCTCATGACGAGCTGAGCTCGTCATGAGCATCGAAGGGGTTATAGACCACCAATGGCGTTTTGCTTCACACCTCTTCTCCCACTGTCCCAGGCCAATGTAACATTCTTGATGTCAACTGAGCAGCAGTGTGTGTTTACATACACGAGGCTTGGACTAATACATTCTTATATTACTTGTAACACAATAGTATAGAAAATCTCTCTTTGGGTTTCCTTTCACATATTTTCAGAAGTTATACTAACACCATGCCGGCAATAGGATTGTGTACGTGTCTCTTAAGGCTGTCAGGGGAATGACGCCTCTGCACATGGAGTTCTGATAGCAGCCCTGCCCTCCAGCCTTCAAGGTGTTAGCTGTTTTCTGCACAGCCAGTTAACTCCCAGAGTCAGTGCACCCATGCAAAGAGAATAGGCCTTAAAATGAAATAACAAGTGTGTGCTTTTCAGATAGGAATGGAAGATGTGTTTAGGTAAAACAAGTTTAAATAACATTTAGGATTCCCTGGGCCATTGCCTATCTTTTCTATCACCATTAGCTAAATCCTTTATCACTTAAACTAAGTTGACATTAGCAGAAATAGATCAATAGTTGATTATCATATTATGTTATCTCCTCTTTAGATGTCCCATCAAAGATTCTTCAGCTGTCTCTATCCTTAATAAAATTAACATAGGATGCATTTTGGAATTTCCCATCAATAAGATCAATTTACTATTGAATGTGTCCAATTTCTTGCTATCTTGTTTTAATTCATTTTCCATAGTGTTCAATGCAAGAAGCCATTAGCACTGCAGATGTAGATGTGCAGAGTATTGCCAACACTCTCTTAAATCTACACACAATCCAGATGAAGAGGCAAAGAAACCCTTTAGCCTCAGTAATATCTAGTGCATATCCCTTGTGCCTAAAACAGAGATCAATCTGTGGAGCCTTCTGAAGATCTGCTAAAATTACTAGGAGAATCAAGTTGGGGAAGTTACTATGTCTGGTGATGGAGTCCAGTCGTGACTCTGAGTTAGGAGAATGGTGGGCCCTCCAAACTAATGAAGCGACCAGCTGCTGAGCCGTGAAGTAGGGGATAAAAGAGGAACACTGCAGAAGCTTGTTTCTGACCTCATTAATGCAAGGCAGCTGAGGTGGGGAGCAGTTCCCAGAAATTGAGCTATATGCACTGAGACCGCTAAGGACCTCTGAAGAATATTGCGATCTTCAACATTTGATGAGACTAGCCTTTGATATAAACTAAATAAACCATATTGGTTATACACCATTGTACTACTCCATGGCTCCATATACAAAGCACATTAAGGAGATGCACAACAATAAAAAACATGAAAAGGAGTAAAATATGAAAGTCAATAAAATAACAATAGATAATACTTTTAAATTACAATAGACAGTCAGCAACCAAAAGGAAGAGACTGAGAAACAACCTTACAGAGGAAACGCTAGGTTATAGAGTGAAGAAAATCATGAGAAGGATGTCCAGCCTCAACCAACTTAGGGTATGAGAATAACAATAGTGTGACTATCACTGCAAACAGCAGCCATTGACCACATCAGGAAAAGCTGAGTCCAAAGTTAGAAATAGAAACAGTCTCACAATATCAAATCTACACTACGCAACATGTCAAAATATTTAAGTATCATCACAACCAGGCCTGGACTGACCATTGCGGGCCCCCCGATGGGCCGCATGGGTGGGGGCCGGTTTGGGACCCTGGGGGCCGTTTTTGTTACAGGGCCTTGTTGCAGCAAAACGGCCCTGTAACAAAATCGGCCGAAAAATGGCCCTGACAAAGAGTGGGGTCGCACCCCCCAACCCCCACCCCCCCGGGGGGGTGGGAGGCCCGGTCGAGCACTTTGCCAGGGCCGGTTTCGGTTTTCAGTCCGGCCCTGATCACAACAGTCGTATAGCAATTATTATTATTATAATTAGCAACTAATAATGTGTGCACCTACCCCAAAGGGATTCCCAGCGTAAGGCGTTCTCAGATAAATGTCCCAACCATGCAAATTCAAAATAGCCAAGTTTTCAGCATCTTGTGGAAGGTGAGAAATGATTTACCGTTTCTTAAAATGTCCAGCAAGGAGTTCCAAAGCATCAGACCCAGATAGGCAAAGGAGTGGCCCTTCATATGGGTTAATCGAAACCTGGGGGCATAGAACAGGGCCTGGGTCGAGGATCTTAGCTGAGTCGGGTGCTCGGGGGATGATAGTTTCCGAATTTAACGTGGTCCCAGACCAAATTCGGCCTTAAACATATAGCACAATGTTTTGAATTCAATGCGATTGGCCACGTTAACACAATGAAGTTCTTTAGTAAATTATAATGTAAACAATATTTAGAGTTTATTTTAAAATATCAATGTCCTCTCTTTTTGACAAAAGCTATATTTTTCTGGGGCCCTTTATGTAACAATTTTCTCCTTGAGAAGTACTAGATCTTATCTGGATGTACCTCCTTTAATAAGGTCTCAAGTAGATTTTAATACCAGCATTAAACATTAGCTATTTGCTTTTGGCTCAGCTCATGAGCTCATTAAAATCCAGGAAACAAATGTATAGCTCCTCTTGGCTTTTTACCTTTATCTACAGTAAGTGATCTTTTGCCAAGTCTAAAGCTTTTTTGTTTATACATTTTTTGCAGATTCAGATCACATAAACATTTAGGTAGAAAATCCTTAACACCTTCCATGCTCATGACAGAACCATTCCATCATGAGTCACGGTTGGGCTGTGCTGATGACGGAATGGTTCCGTCACGACCACGCCCGCGATTGGAATGTCCAGCACAGGGCTGGAATTCCTGCTGCACGGAAGCGGTTAAGGAAGGTGACAGAGGTTTTTTTCTTGTTGTTGTTGCTGTTTTCTATAATTTATATCTAGGAAGCCCGCTGCCACTCTGCCAAAGTCATAATAAGACCATTATCCAAAATGGGGTGACCCAAAAAGTCAAAGACCTGGGTATTATACACTATTGAAATACAGTGGTCTTCAAACATTACTTTCACTTAACTGAATTAATCAATGCATGATCAATGTTGCCACATAGTTACGGGATATGTCTCTGAGATCAACCCTAAACATTCAATGTACTAAATCTTTACAAAAAAAGAAAACAAAATGCAACATCAACAATTACAAAATCAGGGGCAATTTTAATTCATTGCGTTTACAACTATCTCTGTATAAGAGGCTTTTTAGGTTGCCCAAAGAGGGCGTGCAGGAGATAAGGAAATTTCAGTTGCTTAGTAGAAGAAAGTAGATAAAGACATCGAAATATTCACAATATTATATTCGCAATAGATCGGATGCACAGTTCACCGTCTTACATTAACCTGGCCTATGATATAAATTTTATGCACATTTTTCAATGAATGGAGACATAACTTCCAAAGACTTATTGCACCAGAAAATGTGTTTCACAATCCAGGTATTAAAAGGGGGAGAGCGTTGACGTTTCGACTAGTCTTAGGACCTAAAGGTGAGTTGGAACGTGGCCATGCGAGTCTTCATCAGGACTAGTACATTGGGCAACCCAAGGAGTAGTGTTGGCCCCTATAGTGGGAATGGACCAAGTGGAATGTCTTCACTCTTTGTCCCAAGAATAGTATTAATTCCTAATCCACGAAGCGTAGGTAGAATAATTTGTTCTCATGGTGTAGCAGGTTTAAATCTCTGCATATTCAATTCTCAAAGATATTTAAAGATGGTCCCAAAAGTCAATTTCTTTGTGTCCACAAATCGTATGTTGCTCAGACCATAGGTTCGTGGGCATATATGGAGATGAGTCCGCTGTAAAGATAACGAATGCGGATCAGATAGATTGACTCGATCTGCAATTATTGAAAAAACGAATTCTAAATAGCCCCTGTGAAAGAAACGCGGTCGAGGAGATTTAGTACATTGAATGTTTAAGGTTGATTTGAGAGATATATCCCGTAACTATGTGGCAACATTGATCATGTATTGATTAATTCAGTTAAGTGAAAGTAATGTTTGAAGACCGCTGTATTTCAATAGTGTATAATACCCAGGTCTTTGACTTTTTGGGTCACTCCATTTTGGATAATGGTCTTATTATGACTTTGGCAGAGTGGCAGCGGGCTGCCTAGATATAAATTATAGAAAACAGCAACAACAACAACAAAAAAACCTCTGTCACATTGATCATGTATTGATTAATTCAGTTAAGTGAAAGTAATGGTTGAAGACCTCTGTATTTCAATAAAGTGATAATAAGGTCCTAAGTGATTTGTACAGTACCGATGTTGAGCCAATGATGAGACTCCAAACCAGTTCCCTAGTTCTGAAGAAGCAGCTCTGGCCATAACACCTCATCCTCTCCCTCAGACTGCTCCAGAACCCCATATACACTTTTGTTTAATTGATTCCTACTTACAAGAGTCTAAGGATGACTCTTAATTTCTTTAATCTCCAACTCCAGTTGATTTATTCTGTTGTCCACAACCTCAGCATTTCTCACTCGTTGTTCAATTTATGTTACGCTTTGATCCATCAAGGACCATTTTTCATCAATTCTTGCTAGCTTTTTTTTAGTTTCCTCCATGAATGGACTTAGAGCTCTGATAACTTCCAAAAGCACCTCGATTGTAAGTCCTGCATTGCATTGGAGTGTCTAATTGACAAGTCTACTTTTGGGTAGTGGAACAATGAATGAATCAATGAAACATTGAACCTGTATAGCACTTAAGTCAGAGAAGGCTTTTAGGCGCTGACAGCACTCACTGACATAATCATAAGCAGTTAGGGGGTTTAACTCTTTAAAGAGCAACAGTTCTTTCCTTATCTTAAGTTCTGAAAGTTAGGCATTCCATTTGAAGCAAGCAATATTTGGGGATGCCTCCACCTTCACCTAAACACTTTTGGGGTCTTATCCAGAGATTTAAAACAGGTGAGAACAGTGCGCTGAGTCTCTCCTTGTTGTGAATGCGTCAGTCTTCAGGCAAGAGGTATGGGTTCAATTATAAGCAAGGCTCCCCGTTTTCCGTTTTTACTGATTTTTACATATAAATACAGACAGAAAACCTTTTATTTGCTTGCCTGTATTTATTTTTCAATGTGGATAAAAACGGAAATTGGGTGTTTTTTGAGTGATTCCAAATACACTTTGCCTTGACTGCCTGGCCAATAACTGTGTGGATTGATAGGTGGGGGTTAAAAAAGAAAGGGATTTCAGTAAAAAGGCTTAAACAACAGTATATATGCACAAGCCTGATACCGAAATGAGCATATTTTCATATAAGTGGATTGCGGGTGTTCATATCACTAAAACCTGGCAGGCATTCAAGTGTGACTGCATATTTATTGGTTAAATAAATGAGGAAACACACCAGTCTCAGCTTCATTTTTTTCACAAAATCCATAATAAATATAGAAAACTACAGATAAGCATGACAAAAAATAAATATGGATAAATACAGACGGAAATGTCAAAAAAAATAATACCATAAAACCGGGAGCCCTAATTATAAATCAGCCAGAGCGGTATCCCTTTGGGCGGATTATACATCTAAAATTGCTAGGTGCAAGAACACTAGGCACCCTTTCTGGTTGCATTTCCATGACCAGCAACATTTCCTGGGACTACAGGGAAGGGGTCAGGAGCACAAGCACAGCCTGGACCCCACTCAACCTGTTTCTTCAATCTGGTGGCAGTATGAAACGCCCCCTCTCCCCTCCCCCAGCAGCCCTGGAGTCTCCACTGCACAATTCTCCTGTACACTTTGGATCCCTTGTCCCAATTTACATCCTCCTGCCTGTGGCTGCTGGTAAACGGGAGCATAAAAGTGCAAATAATTGGGGATAACCCTGTGGAAAAGGGCTGGTATTCCTGGGTCTCCTTGGTTATTTCTCGTTATTATTGTATAGTGGAGGGGTAACATGAATTTTGGACCCTTTCATTTGAGGACCCCTGTAATTCATAATTATCCTGATAATGTTTAGAAGTAAAAGTAACACACAAGCATGGAACTAGGGAAAAGGGTTTGCGTTTGAATGAAATTAAACTGCAAAAATGCATTTATGCATAAAGAAACACAAAGTCCACTTATGCAAAATAGTAACTTTTCCACCGTTAATTATTGAGGAAGCTTTGAGATCTGTTTAAAATGTTTGTGTCTAGGGCTGTGCCTGTTTTGGTAATTACATTGCGCTTAGTGGCGCCCAAGGCTGCGGTGTAATTTTATAAAATCAATCCTCCATGTGTTTCCCTCAGGCCTGCTAGCTTGAATACCCATCAGCGATCATTTCTGTTGTCACAGATCTTAATTGACCCTGTAGTGGTGCTTAAGCCATATGCTTAAATAATACCCAAACACTCATTAGGGGGAAAATGCAGATGCTGCGAAGCGGTGTGTGTTAATCTCACTTTTTGCTTCAATGCTACAGAATGTTTAGTCAGTGCATCAAGCAAGACGCATGGTCTGGCTACGAGAAGCATCATCTTTATAGAGACTTTGCTTTTTGCGCATTAACACATTATTTTAACCCCTTGCATGCTGATGACGGCCCCCAGCCGTCATGCACTACGGTGCTCGTGTGCTGATGACGGCTGGGAGCCGTCATAAACCCACCCACTCGCGATTCTGCCGAACAGGGGCAGAATTGCAGCCGCATGAAAGGGGTTAATAAAGGTTGCAGGGGAGGGGTTGCTTTGTTTTCACAGCAGATGAGAAAATGAAAACAGGGTGTCACAGCCGATGCACACCAGTGAAGGTTGCTAAGGGGTATATTTACAAGCCCCTAATGGCACAAAAACGTCACTTTTTCGAACGTTCCTATGGCGATAGGGGCCTGCCTTATTCACAAGGCAGCGTTAAGCCACTTAATGTGAAATGGGTGGGCAATGGGTTTTGCGGTGGGCGTTCCACCACAATACTCATTGATGTTGACGCTACCCCATATTTACAAGGGTGGCTCAAATTGGAGGCCGCGCCAAAATTAAGATCAGGGAAGACCTGGTCTTAACATGGCAAAACGAAGAGAAATGCTTTATTTCTCCCCGTTTTTGCTGTTTGTATGTGTGTGCACACATAGAAACAGCAAAACAATATTGATTGTTTATGTGCAGAAAGTTGTCCTTTCTTGCACATAAACAATCGTTAAAAAAGAACACGAGTTGCAACATCTATGTGTGCTGCATTCTGCAGCACATATAGAAGTTATAAAACGGCATTACTGATTGTGTATGTGCAGGAAGGGACATCTTCCTGCACATAAACAATCTTTCCCTGCAATGCAGGAACCCTTGCACAATGGTATAACAGTGCCTGCGTTGACGCTAGGAAGCTACATTTAGTGCCAGCCCTAAGGGAAAGGCAGGGGTGCACCGTATTCTTGTGAATACGGCGTGTCCCTGCATTTGGAAACTGTCAGAGAACGGCGTTAGCCTTCTTGGCTTAACACCATGCTCTGGCAGTTTCCTAGTAAATATGCCCTTAAATGTATCCAGGTTATAAGCAACAACGTGTTCTAGTGCCAGTTTCCTTCTACAATTCATTGTAAATGAAGACTACAACTTCCAGAATCCTTTGCATTGGTAGATGAAGGCTTTGGGCTGGTCAGTGTTGTCCCTATTGGTACAAAGTCACCTGGGGAACTTAACACTGGTTAAAAGTAATAATGTAATGTTAGTCTGTAACACCTCCCTGAATCTGTATGGGCTAGGCCTGGACGTGAAGTTCAGCTTCACTCACAAAGTTTGCAGAGTTTATCCCATTCCGCATATACGCAGAGTTCCAAAAACACTCCAAGCAGCGGAGCAGAGTTTTTTCCTCGCTCGCTCTCGCCAACATTAAGTTGACGAGCGTGATTGAAGAAAATCTTACTCCAGACCACCTCCCATGAGATTTCTCAATGTGGGCGGTCACGGATGGTTGCTACCGGTCGCATTGAGAAACCTTCTTTTCATGTTGAGGAAGCTGCATTTCGAGTAGAATATCCACTTGCCGGACTCCACATAGTGTGGCAGAGTTTTTGGGTCACTTTGAGGCATTCTGCGAACTCCATCCAGGCCTAGTATGGTACTCCAATTAAATATATATAAAAAAAATGCTCACAATTTGTATATAGAGGGTGATTCTTAATTGCAATGATAAGGTTTATTGATGTATGCAGTAATAGCTACTGTTATTCAGAGCAGAAGGGTCAACTTCCAAATGGAATGAGGGCATATCTGCAGTCTTTGTAATCGAGAGTAGGGATGGCCTGAAGTAAGCAAAAGGGTGGGTGATGTACTTTTTTTTTATAGATTCTTTGGTTTTTCTTGCCTGTCCTTTTGCCTATGACCCCATAGGCACTACAAGATAAACTATCACCTGCCTATCTCTCTGTCAAATATATTGCATTACGTTGAGGCGGATCAATTGCTGACAATTTGTTAATAATGAGCACCTCTCTAGGTCCTTTGGTAGAAACTAGTCTGTTCTTCATTGTCCATCTATAGACAAGATGAAAAAAGGCCCTTTATAGGTGCTGGTGGTGGTCAGTGCAAGATCAGGCATTGCATGAAGAAGTGGGCATTTTGCACTTTCCTGAAGTGGAGGAGAGAAGGAACTTGTTGGATCTGGACTAGCATGATGTTCCACATCCTTGGGGAGAAAGAAGGTCTGGCATTTAGGTACCTCTTGTTGTGCCTTTTGGATTCCAGTTGGCCGTGCTTCTGTTGCCTGTCTTGCACAGCCCATCTGAGTTCTTACAGGTAGATTCATCATTGAAAAATCGGCTCGCAAAGGGCCAGATTCTGAGAATCTGGCCCTTTGCGAGCGCAATTTTAGCATTTGGGATGCATCATCCCAAATGCATAAATCGGTAATTGCGAATTCGCTAAATTGCGAGGAATTCCATTTAAGGAATCTCTATTTGAGATTCCTTAAATGCAATTTATTAACCATTTGTAAATTGCGAAATCGCAATTTCGGGGCGCTATTTACCACGAGGTCAAACCTCGTGGTAAATAGCGAAAACTTAGAAAAATGCTTTTAAATGCATTTTTCTAAGTTTCATGTTGCACACACACATGTCCTTTGGACATGTGTGTGCACAACACCAATGTAGATTACATTTCAGGGGTGCTACAGGGTGTCCTTTGGACACCCCTGCACCCTTGAAATCGCATCCTTATTTGCGATTAGCAAATTGCTAATCGCAAATAAGGAATAACTCCCCATTTATTCCTATGGGCCCAATGGGCCATAGGAATGAATGGGGTGTTATTCCTTATTTGCGATTAGCAATTTGCTAATCGCAAATAAGGAATGTGTAGGAATCGCTATTTATTTAGCGATTCCTACATGAATCCCGTTTTGCAAGTCCTTAATAGCGATTCCTTAATAATCGCTATTAAGGACTCGCAAAACGGGACTTTGGTGAATCTATGGGTTAGTCACCAGGTACTGAGGTGGGTTTGATTTGACTTCTTGTAGACTTTGCAGGTGGGAAGAGGGAGTCAGTACAGTTCCTTCAGATTTAGTTTCATTCAGTCATATTCCCAAGGCACTCTTCAGGCGGGTCCAATTGGTCTCTTGGACCCTACCAAGCAGTGTTGCCCTCATCTAGATGAGAAAGAACCACTACTGTGATGCAGTTCTTGTTCCTTCTTTGGAAGGAGATGAGCACAAACTCTGTTTTATTGGGGTCCAATTTGTATTAGGCCATTGACATTCAAGATGGGATGGTGTCAGAGTATGTTCAACGTCACAGCTAGGTGACATATTCAGGTACAGCTGAATGTTGGACTGACAAGAGGATGGAGCCAAGAGGTTGCTGCATGTTACAACGGTGGGTTACGAGTTTGGAGGAACTCATTTGGGATTCCTGGGCTCTGCTTTTCAAGTAACACTTGAAGCAGCACAGGATGTTGCCATTGAAGCTCATTTGGATAGCATGGGTATCTAACTTGATAATATGATCAAGGCTGTCAAGGGGTGTAGAGAGGCCAGCTGGACGAGGCAATGGGGCATATGTACAAGAAAATGTTTGAGCGTGGAGTAGCGCCAGATTTGGCAGCGCCGCACTCTGACATTTTCAAAACCCATGGATGCGCCTCATTTACTACAATACGGCTCACCCTTCTGTTTTCCCTGCGCTGGTGCTAAAATTAGCTGCCTAGCGCTAACGCAGGCACCCTTGCACCATAGTGGAAGGGTGCCTGCATTGCAGGGAATGATTGTTTATGTGCAGGAACAAAAACAATCCATAATAGCTATTCTTTACTTCTATGTGTGCTGTATCCTGCAGCACACATAAAAGTAGGAAATGGTCATTATTTAATGATTGTTTATGTGCAGGAAGGGACACCTTCCTGCACCTAAACAATAATTAATGGCTTTTTGCTCTTTCTATATGCGCTGCAGAATGCAGCAACATTGAAAAAACAAAACGCTGAGAAATGAAAGCATTTTTCTTTGTGTGTCATTCTAAAGCCTGCTCTTGCATGGCATTTGTTTTGGTACAGCCACAGATTTACACCTCCTTGTAAATCTGGGGCAGCGTAAAAATGCAATGGGTGTTGCAGTTACCCACAGCAACACCCTCTGCATGTCCCTTTCACGCAGATACCTGGTGAAAGTGTAGCATATTTACAAAGCAGCTAAGCCACAAAAAGTGACTTAACGCAATTTTGTAAATTTGGGGCAGAGCATGCCGCCACCGAAGCATCAAAAAAAGTTACGCTCCAATGGCGCATGGGGCTTATATATATATGCCCCTTTGTCTTTTTGAGATGTGGCTTTCAATGTTCGAGGTAGTCTCAGAGGTCAGTGATGGAGAAGACAGGGATGAAACGCATATTTGGTTTGTAGCAGAGTGGAACATATATGAGTATCTTCTTGTGGGTGTAATATTGAGATTGATGTGATGTGATGTGGAATATTGTCACATTTGTCCTAGAATTTGTTGTTTATGGCTGTGCATTTCTTCATGAAGTGAGTAGGTGGAGTGTCCGGTGTTTCATTCATACATTATTTGATCACTTTGAGAGGCATCCAGCATTTGCAGTAGGATTCTCTGATGATGATGTGTAGCCTTAGCTTTTTGTCATTATCCGCTTGCATTTGGTGCTGAGAGCTTTCAGGATTGTCATGGGCCATATTTATTAAAAAAATCACACAACGCAGCACATCACCTTGCTGCACTGTGCTGCACTGCGCTGCACTGAGCTGCGTGAAAGGGCAGGAATGCGCCGTATATATACCATTAGACGGGGCATTGCTAGCCTTTCCTTGCGCTGGTGCACTTTTAACTGCCTAGCACAGATGCAGGCACCCTTGCGTCATGTTGCAAGGGTTCCTCCGTTGTAGGCACAATAGTTTTTGTGCAGGAAGGGATATCTTCCCGCACAAAAGCAATACTCAGAGGCATTTTCCTCTAGAAAGAGGAAACAACAAGGAGAAATAAACATGTTTCTCCTTGTTGAGCCACTGGTGGGAAGGGGTACAATTCTGATGCATTCCCAGGTCTTCCAATGTTAGTAAATCTAGGTATGTGTCAGAATCTATTGATGGATCTGTGGGAACACCAATGCTTCACCTATAGTCGCCTCCTTATCGCAAAGTAACGCAAGGCATCGATTTGCTCTGCCTTGGGTTACTCTAGATTTATCACGCAACTTAGGGCCATGCAAGGTGGCCTTATATGACTTGATATAACTAATTTTGTTTTTGCGTCGACCTTGCGGTCCAGGGCGACACATAACCTTGAGAAATTTGCCCTCCAGTCTTTATGTTCACCTCCATTTCATTTCATAGCATCTGATGCAATGTTCGCTGTGTGTAAACATCTGACTGGACCATGAGGACAATGAGTATGACCTTCATAGATCAGGGTTAAATTGGAGCATGCATGCATGTCCACTGTCCATTGGAGAGTGCCGTTGAAGTCTCAGCACCGGTATTTAATGTCTGTGCTAGGATCAATGGATGTGGCCAGATACCTCAGGCGGTTTTGAGATACATCTATTGGGAAGCTCTTAATTCATTAATTCATTGTCTTTGCTGGTTATTGTTGCTGTTGGACTGTTACAAATATGTCGATTACATCATAAACTTGTGGGAGTGATGAGTTAAGGTGACATGGAGTTGATGGTGGCAGGGATGAACTGTCAGGATGCAGATAGGGTTCCGCTGTGTGGGTTGGCAGCATGATGCGATGACAGTGGATATGGTTTGGCACTGGGAACCGCCAGCCTCAATGGCTATGGAGCTTCAATAGGATATCCAGGTTATTCCCTAGGTATGTTTCACTCTGCTCATGGTTGGGGGAGCAGTCAAGGGTTAATGAGGGATGTGGTTGATTTGACACAGGCAATCACACTCAGTAAACTCAGTGTTCTGCCAGAACTACTTTTTTTTTAAATAGAACCTTGTCAATGCAAATAATTTTGGCTCTTGTATAGTAAAAGGCTTTTTCAAGCTTCAGTAAGAGCCATAGTAAAAGATAAGGCAGTGCAAAGTTGAGAAACATGCTCACCCACCACTATAACACAAATAGAGACATACTTCCAAAAGTCAACAGTACAATCTCCAAGGCCTAAAATAACACATCTCTACCCAATCCCATGACAGGGGTTCCCCAGCCAGTACCAGGTCCCCTCACTTTCGCCCCACTTCTGGAATAGGTCACCTTCCTGGGGCTGTATCATGATGCTGCCATTTTAGTGCTGCACCAACACAGAAAAGATTTTTGTCCTTCTTTTTGGCATATCTAGAACCTTTAAATATCTCCAAGTTAATGCATTTTTTGTGACAGCAAGGCTGGTTAGTAATTGCCTCGTTATGTTTCCATGCTCTTTTCTCAGAAAACCATGCATTAACTCAGAGATATTTGGAGTTAATGAATGCACTCAAGACCCTAAAAACAAGTACACAGATCCCTTCTACACTGAGCATCATAGAAAACAACCTCATATAACCTGCTTGGTTACCAGGACATTGGGGCTAAAGGTGTTTGTCGTGCTTACTATAATTATGGGACACAAGACCTCCTTTTTTTCGGAATAATAGCTGCAGAGAAAAAAATGTATGTTCATCCTATCATGTAACTCAGCATGCTCCAACAGTTGTAAAACTTTAGTTAAATTGCTTTAGTTCTGCAACAAATAAGTGCTACATAATTAAATGTTTTTGCTAAGTTACAAGTATCATAACAATTACGTGCGCTTGCACAAATAAATTCAACGTTGTACTTTTCCAACATTTTGGCAGAATGCTCTGCTACTTGTAACCAATTCAATTCAGTTTTTCAAAGAAAAGTAACATTTCAGGATGGCTTTTTAATTCACTTCAGTAAATTAAGCAATGTTGGAAAGGGGTTTATTAGTAATGATAAGTAGAGGCATACCACTAGTAATACAACCACAAACACAATTCAAGGTCCAGTCAACATCTCAATAAATTGTTCACTTGCTAAACCCTTGGTAGCTGGCTGCGAGAAGGCAGGTGTGTAAAGTTGAAAAACTCTAATACATTAAGTATGTAAGACACAATGCACAATATAAATCCAACACCAGTTTATCAAACATAGGTTGTATTTTTATGAACAAATAGACACCAAAACAACAAATATCCAATGTAGGGAACTAGAGATATGATTTTTTAAAGAATAAACACTTTCTAATGCTTAAAAACAAAAAACGCCAACTTGGAACATCTGGTCGTGCTTGACCAGGACAAAGCCAAAGTTTGAGTCTGACAGCAATGCAGCACGGGTTTGATACACTAAGCGGGAGGCCTCAGTCAAAATTTTACCTCTACACTTAGAAACTTTTTCTGAGCTTTTTCTCTCGACGTCGAGCATCGGCTTGGTCCAGCACGAGCCCCCAGTCAACTTCTGGAAGTCTTGAACTCTGGAGCTTTCAGGGGGACGAACTTGAAATTCTTGTTGCAGTTCACTGTCAGCGGCTTGACTCTCGACAACGGGTCTGTCACCATAGGGAGCTTTTTACAAAAGTTGCTCCAAAGTTCTCCAAACTTCCGAAACGTCTTCCTGAAGTTCATCTGGTGGGTTCAAAGTCTCCAGAACACCAAACCATGGGTCTAGAAGATCTGAAATGGTCCTTGGGATGTTGAGACTGCATTTCTCACAACACACCTGGCCAACTCCTTAAACATCCACTGGACCCACTACAGATGGGTCCTTCTTGGTGGAGATGATGCAGATGGAGCTCTGTTAACCTGTTGCTTTCAGGGAGTCCACTCCTTAATCCTTTTGAAGCCAGGCATTGTCCTTAGGGCTGTAGTTCCAGATTGTGCAGCAGGTGCAGTCCTTCAGAGTGAAATCCTTGCATTGCAAATCAGGGTTCTAGCAGAGAAGTCCTTCTTTGTCTTGCTATTTCAGGCAGGGATCTGAGTTGCTTGGCAGCACTTCCATATTTTATTCAGAGTTTCTGAGCGTCAAGCAGGGAGGCACCCCCGACCAATGGGATGCAGAGTGCCACATAGTTGTATGGCACCTTCCTCCAAAGTGTGGCATATTCTTGACGCAGAAAGCACTATTCTTCCAAAATCCAAAATGGAGAAACTTTCTCCTGGAGGGTTAGATCTGGCTAAGCCATCCCACTGGTGTGGCTAAGATTCTTTAACACTCCTCTTCCAGCCCTTCTGCTAATCTAATTACTAGAGCTCATGCCTAGCTGGGGGTGCAAGATGTGGGGGTCAGCCTGTACTATGCAGCTTGCAGTTCTCCTCCCACAGAAAATCCTTTGTCTCTAACAAGACCACTTCACACCTCATTAAGACAGCTTGGCTACACCTGGCAGAGGCTGGCCAATCAGGAGAGGGCTGGAGTTTGGCTTACAGAAAAGAATGCTCTATAACTTATTTTCTGTGATAGTAATAATAACTCTAACTGTGGCAAGTTGTTGTATTTATTCTATCTATGATTATAAGTGTTTGAATTACATTTTAGCTCAGGCTTGTCAATATTCATACTTTAATAAAGTATTCCCATGTTAGCCTATGAAGGTAATTTTTCTACAATGGGGAAAAGGAATTGGCAGTTTTCCCTCACCATGGCATATAAAAACATATTTGCAGTGTCCCTGCTTATATTTACAAGTCTTCGAAATCCCTAGGAATAACTCTGGATAACAATCGAAACATGCAGAAACACACCAGCGCGACAACTAAAGCAGCCAATTTTCAGATGAACACACTAAGAAGACTGATGCCATTCATACCCGCAAATGACTTTAAACAGGCAGTCCAAACCCTAGTAATTCCCAGAGTGGATTCCGTGAGTGTTGCTATCTGCGGCCTTTTCAGATCAACAACCGCTCCGCTAAGAGCCTCAATCAATGCAGCTGCTAGACTCATCACAGGCTCCAGAAGAAATTGGCACATTTCCCCTGACCTCCGTGCCCTCAACTGGTTACCTTTTGAGGCCAGAATCCATTTGAAAATCGCATGCATGTCTCATAAGGCATTGCACCAAAATACACCAAGATACCTTGCCGAGAAACTAGTACTATCGGGTGGCAGCAGAATTACTAAGAGCTCTGATAATCTTCCACTAAAACCACAACATTTCTGCCCAAAAAAAACGTACAATCGTACCTTCTCAGGAATGGCCGCCAGGATTTGGAATGCCCTGCCCCCAGAAACAAGATTGAATCCGTCTGCTGCCTTCTTCAAAAAAGAAGTGAAAGCGATCCTCTTATCTAGATTCACCTGAACTTTCTTATATATTCTTGTTGATATGTGCTAGTCGCAAAATGTTTACCATGTATGTACTCGCTTAACCCAACGTATTCTTATGTATTTGTCAATCACCGTTATGTGCCTTGTAAAGCGCTCTGATACCCGCAAGGGTCTTGTTCGCACTATACAAAACTGTCAAAATAAAATAAATAAATCCTACATATGAGCCACCTAGGGGTCACCTTAGGGGTGACTTATATGTAAACATATGGTAGTTTGAGACTTTGAAAGTACCTTTAATTCCAAAGTCAAATTTGCATATACTTTTAATGTAAAGGCAGCTTGAAAAGCAGGGCTGCCTTAGAATTGACAGCAGGCAACACAGTAGTGCACACTTGAGTGCAATACGTTTACAGGGCCTCTAGACCAACATGCCCTATTAACAGACCTAACAAACTTAGGGTTGTCTTTTCCCCAATTTTTGGATACCTCCCTCCATTTTTCTGTACTTGCTTTTGCTGGCTTTGGGGCTGCTAATCAGTGCAAAAGTGCTTGTGCTCTCTCCCCTAAACATGATAACATTGGCTCATACCTAATTGTCATATTTAGTTTGCTTATACTTTCCTAGTAAAGTGCACTACATGTGCTCAGGGCCTGTATATTAAATGCTACTAGTGGGCTTATAGCACTGATTATGCCACCCACATATGTAGTCACTTAATCATGTCACAGGCTCACAGGCCTCCCACTGCAGGGCCTGTGTGTGTGTCTGCAGGTTACTGCCACTTACACTTGCCATTTAAAACTACTTGCCAAGCCTTAAACCACCCTTATTTTACATATAGGTCACCCCTAAGGAAGGCCCTTGTTAACCCAAAGGCCAAGGCGCTATGAACGTAAAAGGCAGAACATGTACTTCTGTGTTTTACATGTCCTGATAGTGACAAACAACATTAGTTGCTCACTGCTATGAGGCCTGCTCCTCTCATATGCTAGAATTGGAAATTCCTTAAAATGCCTTTCTGTGGAGTAGCTTTTCCATGTTTCATATATTTGAATGGTAATGATGAATGCTCTTTTTTTTGTTTAAATTTGTTTATTGAGGTTTTACAATTCATATATCTCAACACGTTCGCAACACATAGATTTTCATATGTATTTAGGTGTGGAACAGTTATAGGCTAACACACATTCGTTATCGCTAAATCACATCCATTACAAACGCCAGACAGTAGGGAGTACCTTTTGGAAGGTGGGCCCTCCCGTTATTATGTGTCATCAACAATAGTGTTATAGATTTCGGCCGTGTTTGCTGACAATGGACCTGTGTAGGCCCACTGCAGTTGTTTGCTTGTTCCAGTATTTAATGGGTCCCTTCTTGACTGAGTGCGCTCCCAACAAACTAGCATCAGAGCCATAACTGCTAATGCAGAACCTCAAACCTGTAACTTTTGGGGTGAACTGTGGGTGGGGTGGTAGAGAGTCACTGGATTTTTGTTTTGTTATGGTCAACAGTGAGGGTGATGGTACCGTCTCCTTGAAGTGTATTGTGATGACATTTACCTTCATGGAAGGGGGTGCGGGGTGTGAAGCCGTTCTAGTTGGGTATTTTTACACCGACAAGGGGAATTTCAGGCGTGGCATCAACGCTGGGGTGAACTCAAGTGCACTGCTCCGAACGCAGAGTGTCTGCATTAGGATCCTGTGGGGGGTGGGGGTGGGACCTGGGTTTGGGAGTTTTATGGTGTTTCCTCAAGGGGGGTTTCGTGTGTAAAGGCGTGCAATAATTGTGCCCACTCTAAAGAGATGGGATGTTTGCGGGTACCCTTTACTTCCTCGTCCCGTAACACCTCCTCCTCTGCCTTCCCCCATTTTTCCAACGCTCCTATCCAGGCTGCTATTGGGGGGCTAGTCGGGGCCTGCCAGTGCATAGCTATTCCTCTTTTCGCTAAGAGGGTGGCGAGGGACATAAAGCGACACTGCACTTTTTCAGTCTTCCGTCTACAGAATATCCAGAGAGCGCACGCTTCCCAAGTGGAAATGTTCGTGATATTGGTTACTGCCCTAAGCATCTGGTGGACTCTGTCCCAATAATCTTGAATGTTGGGGCAATCCCAGAACATGAGCTTAAAGTACACCTCAGGCACTTGACATCGGGGGCAGGCAAAATGATAAATACTCTTTACTGGTAAGGTTGGATTTAACATTACTATTTTAGGAATGCCACTTTTAGAAAGTGGACATTTCTCTGCTCGTTCTGCTCTGTGTGCGTTGCAACCTTTCTCTAATATACTTCTGGGCTAGGTGACAGATCCCTTTGTGCATTCCTTCTAGACAGTCACAGTCACAGAAAAGGGATGGGTGTGATTTAGCATCCATCTGTATTCATGTGCATTTCGATGGGTCTTCCTGGGCAAATAGGAGGAAGGGGCTCACCCTTAAACATCTAAGGGTAGTGGCCTGACCCCATACAAAGGACTGATAACCCCCCACTGGTAGTCTGGAGTGACGGCTGGGATTGAAAGGCATACTGGTGCACTTCAAAACCACTCTTTGAATTTTCCCCTACATCAAAGGTACCTTTGGGTATAAATATTGTTAATCGGGCCCAAGTGGGTCCCTGTAGCCAGCGTGCACTCCATCGTGGTTGGCCTGAACTTTGGATTTGTATCGGTCCCTCGCGACCTGAAGTAACCTTTTTAGCGCTACCTGCTTCTAAGCAAATTATTGCATTTATTTCTCCAACAATCAATAAATCGACATCCACTTGATGGATTTTGATCATTTTGGTCTTAACCTGACTAGGATTGTGGTCCCTTATTGGACAGGGTGCATACTTGTGCCAACTAGAGACACGATTTCTAACACCTATCATATACTAGTGATTTAAAACTAGGCTGTCAGTACCAATTGTAATTAAACCTAATTTCCATCTACCTTATAATGAGAGCACTGGCCCGTGGGTCTGGTAAGCAGAGCCCAGGCCACAGTTACAGTCAGTTACCACCAGTATCAATCAGAAAATTGGGTTGATCAGGGCAAAAAGCTCAACTTTCTCTCAAGCAATCACAGAGAGATAGTATCAACCTGCCTATCAGAGGGCCAGAGGTACAGACCGGGGTGGCTCCTTTATTGGAGCAGAGGATCATCGCCGCCCTCCCAGAGATGAAAAGTAAAATGACATCAGGACAGGGGCGGGTTGCTGCTGAGTGACAGCAGCAGGGAGTAGGGTGGGCTGGCTATGCACTGTTCAAAGTGTGCATGTCTTTTTGGCCGGCCGTCTTGAGAAAGCCAGGCACATATGCCATGGGCACTTTATACATCTCTAACCCATCTGTCTTAATGAAGGTTTTGTTACAGAATTGATTTTGACTTGAGCACAAAAAGGGGTGGAGACTGTCCGTGTAAGAATATGATAAGGTAAGGGTGAAATTGTCAGAAAGTCATTAAAGGTTATTAAAGCATCAAAAAGCAGCCAGTTTGGGAGAAACCTTACTCAGATAGGTGGGTTTCTAGAGCTTTTGGAACTTTCCTGAATTGTTGAAGCTATTGTAAGCATCTCAGATATTCTGGAAAAGCTTTTTACAGTGTGCTGGAAATAGTGGGAACTGATTAACTCCCACCCCTTCTTATAACCCTCTTAAGGGTGCCACGGCAAATATTTGCCTTCTGATGATAATGCTCTTATGAGACAATACAGTCATAGAGTGTTTTGAGTATTAAGGGCAAGAATAAGTGTCTTAAATTGCATTTGAACGGCCACTGGGAGCCAGTGTAGTTATTGGCTGAAGTGAAGATATGAGCCATCTTACGTAGTTTGAAGACCTCTCTTGCTGCATAGCTCAGTAGGGCTTGCAACTTGTTAACAATGCTTTGGCGGTCCTGGTCAACAAAGGCATTGCTGTATTTGATCTACGAACAAATGATAGATTTTACAGTGTTTCACTTAGGAAGATAGTTAAATGACAAAAAAATGCTGTTTACCAGAATGTTCATGTGAGAAGCTGGCCTGGTATGTGATGTCCACTTTGTAAGTGGGCACCCTTCACCAGTCCAGACAACCCTTATGATGATTTAAGAGGTCCTAAACAACCTTAGAAAGCTAAGTGATAGCTGTGGAGAGCAGCCTTCAGGCCAGTCCAGAAGGATTGTAAATCAGCTTGTTTTACCAGAATCCAATCGTTTAGCATAGATTAAGTGAAAAAGAACCAGACAAGGCAGTTATAAGAATATGTATTTAATATATAATACCCGGACATATGCAAATGAACACAATACTTTGCATAGAAATCACGTAAATAGCACGAAATACACAGTGGACCCCAGGGGGGACCAAACCATATAATAAGAAAGTGGTATATGAACCACGACTCGGGTCAAGACAATGTTGAGAGGACGTAGAAGTGAGGGGACCCAAGGAACCATCCAAAGTGGTTGACTAGGAACCCCATGGAGAGCGTGTGCAGTCTGGGAACACGACTGCATGCTCTGTACAAATCAACGTATAAGTCGAGGTTGACATTTAAAAGATTAAGGTCCCTTCCCAGTGGACCCTGAAGAAACCCAGTGGAAGACAGAAGGTTAGACAGCAACCCCACACATGCATACCCTACTACCCACGTTACCTACACCAGTGTAGCATAAGTGTGAAGTGGTGTCGGATACAATGGACGACTTCAGAAAAGAGCAGCTGTTGAAGAAGGAGAAAGTGTCTGGTGGAATCCGAAGGTGGATTCTAGTTGAGAGGTACCTGCAAGCAGAGGGAACAGAGTCTATGTCACACAGGAGTGACCAGGAGATCAGGAAGATGAATGCCCACCAATGTTGTGAGTTGCAGGAGAGCTGATGATGACCTTGACTCTGCAGCTGTGAGGACCAGGCGATGCCGAGAAAGACCAGGAGCTGAAAACAAGCTGTCCCTTGTCAGATGTCGAGGTCTGAGGGCCGGTGTCCGGCAGGAGCACCAACAAGCCTTGGCAAATGCGGCCAATACAGCAGTCGAATAAGGGGCAATGTCGGGACCATCAAGGTCCAGAGGACTCATCAAAATCAGGGGAGTCAGGGCAGGCCCAGAGCAATCAGGGGAGCCCAAAGGAGCAAAGATGACCCTCAAAAGGACTGACAGGCCAGAGGCACTGGATTCGCAAGAAGACCTCGAGCAGCTCACCAAAAGATGCAGGCCACGGTGCAAGTGATGTGATGTGGACAAGGACTTTTGGTCACTGGAGATGCTTGAGGTTGAGGCTACTGGGAGCCTGAAGATCTTGGTGGAAGTCAACAAGCCTTTGAATCTGCAAGTCAATGCAGTGCACAGGGGTTCAGTTGCTGTGGCTCCCACGAGGGATACTGACCTCAAACTTGGCCTTGAGAGCTGTGAAGAACCACATCCTGTATTGTAGAACCTTTCAGAGTCTGTAGGAGCTCAGGATCAGCAGACCGGTCAGCTTAGTTGTGGTGCCTGCGAATGGAGGTAAGTGATTCCTTCACTTCAAGGGAGATTCTTTCAGGTGTCTTGGATGGCCACAGGCCTTAGAAGTTTCCTGTATGGTGCACAGGCACAGACGATGCAGGAGCCTGAAAGGCAGATGAAGTCGAGCCCAAACAAAGTCCAGCAAAGTCCAGAGTGCCTAGACATTAGAAGTAGAAGTGGTGTCTGAATTGAATCTTGTCCCACGACGAATCTAGGGGCCCACCCTCAGGTAAGCCCTGAAGTACCCTAAGGAAATAGTTGGGATGATTCAAGGAGCCCTCCCAGGGGAGGGTCTGGGGAGGAGTGAGGTTACTTCCATGTCCTTGTCCAGTTTCGTGCCAGAGCTGGAGTCAACGGCTCCCAGAGCTGGTTTGAACTGGACTATGCACAGGGACACCAAATATGCCCCTCATGCAGACTTAGTGGCACTGCCAAGCGTACTCACCCGGTCCCAATACACTAAATCCTGTCTGGGAGATGGAGCACCTCCCTGTGACAGGATGCCTATTGTTCTGCCTTCCCCTGCTCGCGCTTGGCTCAGCAGCAGGAGGGCAGAATTGTGTCTCTGGTCTGCAGCCACCATTTTGTGCTGTCCTGGTCTAGAAGGCTGGCACCGGGAACACTGAGAGCCTAACGGAGGGCTCTTCCAGTGTTTGGAATCATACCTCCCACCTTAGGGTGTGGGGATATTATTCAAACATGTTTGATACCAAACATGATAGGATTAGTTGCAGCAGTTTTCAAGATGGTCTTTGCATAATTACTCGGTGCACCTCTATATAGTATATGGATGGTTCACTTACAACCCGTGAGAATGGACTCTGTAGGTTATAGGTGTCTCCTGCTCATGCAGGGGCACCCTCACACTTAGATCCAAGCACCCTGCATTCTGCAGTACACATATAAACACAAATACACCTTTAAGGATTCTTTTTGTGCAGGAATGAGTCCTTTTCTGCACAATGCTCCTGCCTGTAACTGGAGCCCCCTTGCACCATGGCGCAAGGGTGCCTGCATTGGCAGTAGGCAGCACACAGTGCACCAACACTGGGAAACAGCAGCAATGCACCATATCTTATTGGATATGGCACATTACTGCAGTCTCCCGCTCACACAACGCAGTACAGCAACATTGCTTGGTGCCCTGCATTGTGGAAAATGTTAGTAAATGTATCCCCCCCACCCCCCAGTGCCTTTTGTAACGCTTTTGGCCGCCATAAGTGTGGCAGGGTATGCTCAGACGTGAGTCCCTTGCTCACTTTGCCTCTGGATTCAAGCAAGCCGGGCTGAAGACGGCTGGAATGCCAGAAACCGGTCCTCGGAAGCTTGTTTCCGGTCCAGGGAAGACATGGCTTGGCAGTTCGGGCTGTACTGTTCCCATGAGGCACAGGGTCAGACTGATTTGCATATAGCCATGTCTGAACTGGGGTGGTAGAGTGGGCTAAAGAACGGTGATGGATTAAACCCAGATCTTTTGACTGGGTGTGAGTGTTTGATTGATTCAGATGCTCCGTCCATCACCACCCCCTTTTGTAACGCTTTTGGCCACCATAAGTGTGGCAGGGTATGCTCAGACGTGAGTCCCTTGCTCACTTTGCCTCTGGATTCAAGCAAGCCGGGCTGAAGATGGCTGGAATGCCAGAAACCGGTCCTCGGAAGCTTGTTTCCGGTCCAGGGAAGACATGGCTTGGCAGTTCGGGCTGGACTGTTCCCATGAGGCACAGGGTCAGACTGATTTGCATATAGCCATGTCTGAACTGGGGTGGCAGAGTGGGCTAAAGAACGGTGATGGATTAAACCCAGATCTTTTGACTGGGTGTGAGTGTTTGATTGATTCAGATGATCTGTCCATCACCACCCCCTTTTGTAACGCTTTTGGCCGCCATAAGTGTGGCAGGGTATGCTCAGACGTGAGTCCTTGGCTCACTTTGCCTCTGGATTCAAGCAAGTCGGGCTGAAGACGGCTGGAATGCCAGAAACCGGTCCTCGGAAGCTTGTTTCCGGTCCAGGGAAGACATGGCTTGGCAGTTCGGGCTGGACTGTTCCCATGAGGCACAGGGTCAGACTGATTTGCATATAGCCATGTCTGAACTGGGGTGGCAGAGTGGGCTAAAGAACGGTGATGGATTAAACCCAGATCTTTTGACTGGGTGTGAGTGTTTGATTGATTCAGATGTTCCGTCCATCACCACCCCCTTTTGTAACGCTTTTGGCCACCATAAGTGTGGCAGGGTATGCTCAGACGTGAGTCTCTTGCTCACTTTGCCTCTGGATTCAAGCAAGCCGGGCTGAAGACGGCTGGAATGCCAGAAACCGGTCCTCGGAAGCTTGTTTCCGGTCCAGGGAAGACATGGCTTGGCAGTTCGGGCTGGACTGTTCCCATGAGGCACAGGGTCAGACTGATTTGCATATAGCCATGTCTGAACTGGGGTGGCAGAGTGGGCTAAAGAACGGTGATGGATTAAACCCAGATCTTTTGACTGGGTGTGAGTGTTTGATTGATTCAGATGCTCCGTCCATCACCACCCCCTTTTGTAATGCTTTTGGCCGCCATAAGTGTGGCAGGGTATGCTCAGACGTGAGTCCCTTGCTCACTTTGCCTCTGGATTCAAGCAAGCCGGGCTGAAGACGGCTGGAATGCCAGAAACTGGTCCTGGGAAGCTTGTTTCCGGTCCAGGGAAGACATGGCTTGGCAGTTCGGGCTGGACTGTTCCCATGAGGCACAGGGTCAGACTGATTTGCATATAGCCATGTCTGAACTGGGGTGGCAGAGTGGGCTAAAGAACGGTGATGGATTAAACCCAGATCTTTTGACTGGGTGTGAGTGTTTGATTGATTCAGATGCTCCGTCCATCACCACCCCCTTTTGTAACGCTTTTGGCCGCCATAAGTGTGGCAGGGTATGCTCAGACGTGAGTCCCTTGCTCACCTTGCCTCTGGATTCAAGCATGCCGGGCTGAAGACGGCTGGAATGCCAGAAACCGGTCCTCGGAAGCTTGTTTCCGGTCCAGGGAAGACATGGCTTGGCAGTTCGGGCTGGACTGTTCCCATGAGGCACAGGGTCAGGCTGATTTGCATATAGCCATGTCTGAACTGGGGTGGCAGAGTGGGCTAAAGAACGGAGATGGATTAAACCCAGATCTTTTGACTGGGTGTGAGTGTTTGATTGATTCAGATGCTCCGTCCATCACCACCCACTTTTGTAACGCTTTAGGCAGGTCTGGCCCTGATAATCTACACTGTACCAAAACACAAAGAAAATGTCATCATATATACCAGGATGTGCCTCAAAGGAAAGAGGAGGTTTATCAACCAATAACAGAGTAGTCTTCATGCTGAATAATAATAGTCTATTAAACAAAAAGAGGTGCCAGTACTGCTACTCAATTGGACAAAACCTATTTTCAAAACATCTGAATTAAACAATATGCTTTGTACTCGTATCTGATTTCAATCACTTTATTTAACTCAATGATTTTTAGTTCTTAGATTTGGTTTCTTAGTTCACCAATTTTACATTTTTTAAGACCTTATGTACACAACAAATACATTAATCAGACCAACGATTTACAAGACATTATATACATTTCCAAAAACTCATTCAGACATTGTCATACCCCTCTCATACAACCACAGACCACTTAAAATTATAAATATACACTGGAATTCTACTATTCACAGAAAAGCCATACATTTTTTGTTTTTTTTCCAAAAAAGCCTATTGTTTATCAATTGTCTATGACTTATTATATCCTTTTTGCCTTGGTAGTCTACGCGTTTTGAACTTGCGTTGTTTAGAGAGTTCTCATCAGGACCAAAGTCTCTAATTTCTCAGGGTGCATGTGGTGGTAGTTTGTTCCCGACGTACAATCAATTTTTTATGTGTGTTTTAATTGTCCAGCTGTCCCATGGACTGTCTGGCTCCGCCTTGCAGGCTCAGGCTCCCGTGTACCAAAGTCGCGTGCTCCCGCCTACAAAACACCAAGCGGAGCATCTGTTATACTGGTATCCTCTTACTGTCAATCCTGGTTTCTTATTTGTCCAAACCGGGCAAATTTTTGCCTGTAAGGGTCGGGCACACAGCTCCTAATGTTGTTCTTAGTCGTTTGAACGCGCGTCCACAACAAAGTTGGCTAGCTTCCGGGTCCGCAAAGGATCATGGGAGTATTAATAGTCATCAGAACATCCTGCTCAGCTTACCCTAGGGACTTATCTAAGACTTGCCTGAACCTTGGACACAATATAACACAGCAAGGGCAGTGCATACTCAGATGTAACACAACTTCTGCGAATTCAAAGCTGGCAGCATTCTGTGCCCATGCCATCCCAGAGCCTGAACTGGTCCTAACCAACAGGGAGGTAAGTTATTACCAAAGAACACAACTTGGGAAAATAGAATTACACACACTTAAATGTTGCTAATTTGCCTTCAAATTTGGATTAGAATGTCAATGGATAGACGTCTTTTAACAACAGTACTTGAAATAGCTGGGATGTACATTCTTACAGTCCAACAGACATCTATGGGCTAAAAAGGGGAACAGCCTATGGACTGCTGCATGCAGGTTGTCACCTCCACAGAATAGATAAAGACATCCTGAAGGGGACCCACCATTACTGCACCCTGAAACCAGACTGAATCCCTCAACTGTTTCCTTCAAGAAAGAAGTCAAAACATTACTCATGAATAAATGTATGACTTAGATTCTAGGATCTCCTCTCCCCATACCTCTCATTTCACCAATTACTCTCACGACTACTGCTTGCTGTCATTGTTTTGATGATTGTTTACCTATGGTTATTGTGTTTGTACTACTGTATCCATTTGTAGCTATTCTTTGTGTTGACCTTGCCCATATTTCGAGAGCCATATTTGTTTTCCTTATATCTCTGCTCTCTGTATATGTGTAAAGCGCTCTGATACCCGCTTGCGTCATGTTTGCTCTATGTCAGACTTTTAACCTCATAGGAGCGTCGAACGTTCAGCGCCCAGTGCTGAACGTTCGAAGAACGAATGCTGGCCCGTCGGCTAACGGTGGTGCGCAGCACTGGCAAGGTAGTGCTCGCGACTACCGTTGGCCGACGGCAGCACTTAAGGGGTTAAAATAAAATAAATAAATAGATTATGTGCAGAATTCCATGTGTATGCTTCCATTCACCATGCACATCATCTCTCTCTCTCTCTCACACACACACATGCACACACACGTGAAGAAGTGTGGCTCAATGGTTAGAGCGGCAGACCCTGATGCAGAGGTCTAGCCCGGGACCAGGGTTCCATTCCTGCCTCGGCGGGTCTTGGGCTCAATTTTCCCGGACTTGATAATTATCGCCTCGGTGCCTATTCTAATCATGGGTCCCACTCTGCACCTCTGGGCAATAGCTTGCTTAATCTCCACAACGGCCCCAACAACGCTAGGATGCCTGGCTTCACCTTGGGGGTGCCCAGGAGTGGGCGCTTCACAGGGAAAAGTCAGGAAGAGTTCCACAGCGGTTTGCGTACAAGCGCCTGAGATACCCCTTCGGGGGTCGATTCAGTGCGCTATACAAATACTACTACATTTACATTTACATGCAAACTTAAACTCAGCATCACACACACACAAACAAACAACTATGCATCCTGATCTGCGTGATTGTCTCTTGGCCCTTTATAGTACAGATGTGGTCTGATTATCCAATCGGTTCTCTGTATAGATGGGGTTGCCGTCTTCATTCATTGTTGATGCAGTGCTGATCTCTCTCTCCGTGTACGTACTGACAAGCATGGAGCATTAGGGAGCTCTTTGCATGCTATTGCAGCAGCTGCTGACGTCATTATGGTCTGAAGATGCACTTTGCTTATATATCAGTAGTATTTCCATGTTTTTGTGTGCTTCTCTGTGAGACAGATAATTCAGTGCTGTACACACTTTCTCACAAAGATAGGGTAGCATTTTATCGATAGTGGGTGTTGCAAATTGTGGACGATGTTGCACAAAACAGAATTTTACATCCAACTTTTCCTTGTTCACTCCTGCAGGAATTCACGAAGGGATTCCCGGCAGATGTGCACTCTTTGAACGTGCGGATTTCTCAGCCATGGATGTTGAATAATCTGCAGTCATAAACCTCACTCAGAAGAGTGGATAATGGGGGTTCCAAGCTGTGGTTTAATTTGGAGGGTTGGGAAAGCCAACAAACCTACATGTTTAGACATTTTAGACACTCCTTTCTCCTTTCCATCCGGGAACTAGCCAGATATTTCCTGTAGTAAAGGGCCAGAGTCATCCTCCTTCCAGGGTGGGAAGAGAAATGGATTAACCACACATTGGCTGGGTGTTTGGGGAAGGACGGTGAAAAAATGACTCCCTATGGAGGAAAAACAGTGGGGGTTTGCACTGAGGTCTGTCCTCCCCTTATAAGGCCTTCTCTACCACGAAGAACTCGGTGCAGGGTAAATAAGAGCAAGGGGGAGATTTTAGAGGACATTCCCAGGTGCACAGCTGTAAGCCTGCTTCTGGTGCAGCTATCCAGGCACATGTCTGTGAATGTTGGTGAATCTCAAAAGTAGTAAATCTTCACACACACAAATACATAAATATATAGGTGCCGATGTACTCCTTTTTTTGTGAATTGGGCCCATTTTACAAGTTCACTTATATTTTGGCCCCTATTTGCAGTGCTTGAATAGAGTAACAGGAAATGCAAACTAAAGACTTCTGGGCAATGCCCATGCCAACGTCCAAATATCTGCCAAAGTCCTTGGCAATGTGAAGCCATAAAAAGCATCTATAGCATTCTCAAGCCTGATTAATCACATTGACTTTACCCTCACCTAGTCACCAGCCCCGGGAACATGCTGTGACTTGGGCCAAGGCCAGTTCTCAGCACATGGAGCAAGTTGGGTCCTTGACTGTGCAATCTATTGCTTAAATGATCCGACACCCACTGCAAATATTCAGTTATTCCATTGAGGATGAGCAATTTGTTTCCTGAAGGCCATGTGACCAAACATGGCCACCTGGAACCTGATAAGGGGTTTAATCTTTAAATGCCACTCTGGACAGGCTCCAGTGATTCCCAGGTGCAGCCTCTGGCAAGCATTTCACTGGTGGGAACATGTTCTTATTTTGTTAACAGTGTATTTACTGAACTTTTTCAATGGCAGCCTTCTGATTTTGAAACGGAGAGCCTTTCATTGCACAGACCATGGACAAAGCACAGTGTTAACAGTCATTGGCAAAGCCAATAGGTCTGGCTTCTTTAAGTGTGTGTTCATTGTTGCAATGGTCACATGTTGTTGTGTGATATGTTTGGCTGAAAAAGCAGAAAAAGCACATTCAGGTGCCCATATGAACCAACATATTATTCATAAATTCACACGCAAACACAAACACACACACACACACGCACACAAATACAAACAAACACAGCCATTCATACAGCCAACACTCATACAGGCACATGCAGAGACAGGTGGACTTTGATTGGATGCATGGATGTATTGATGGCTGTTGGTTGTATACAAGGATGAATAGGTGGTTGGATTTTGCTGCCGAAGGATAAACGGTGGCAGGGTGGGTACATGGATGGATCTGATTGCATAGCTGGTGGAGGTAATGTTAAAAGGTCGAAAGCAACCAGTAAACAAAGATCCTTAAGTGTTGCCCGGCGGTGTCGCCTCTTTAACCCACAAAACATTAATCAATGAAGAGGCAGGCGCTGGAGACTGGAAGACTGGAAACAAGGGTTTATTCACTCCGGAGGAGAACACATCAGTTCAGACAGCAAGTATCGTCTCGAGGTGCTCTAACCGCATCTCTGAGGCCTGGCCTATTATATATGAGTTTATTGTTTTATTACGTTAAACACATCCCTGTCATTACTTTGATGTAAGGAAAGACATCCTCGGAATCCCCGCTTCAGGCCCGTTCCCACACACATTTACAGTTGAAGTCCCCACCCCGGTCACATCAGATAGTGATTATCGCGCAGCTGGACATTCCGCCGATTCACGGAATGTGTGAGGTTGATCGGATCTCATGGGGTGGGCGCTTTGATTCAGCTCAAGGATCCTTTGATGGGGGGGGGTTTCCTACTGTACAGGAGGAAGGGGGTAATGACAGTATCCGCAGGGTCAGGTGGCGGCTTGGGAACGAGTGAGACAAACGGGCACAAAGGAAAGAGGGGTGTTATCAAGGGATCCGGGACCATGAAAGGGACGGAGGGAAGTGTCGCGCTGGGAACAGGATGGGGTTCCGAGGCAGAGCTGCGTGGAAGAGGGGTTTATGACCCAAGGCATGTGGGAGCGGGGGCTGTCGGCGTGCGGGGGATGTGCTTGTGAGGGAGAAGAGCCGTGCTAGGGGTCAGTGGCGCGCAGAGCGTGGTTCTGGCCAAGGTACTTAAGATGGCGGGTGTGCATGAAAAAGTGTGGCATCGAGGGAAAAGGCAAGATGGCGCAGATAATGTTTACCAAACCGTATTAATTTTCCACAGTCCTCCCTTTAACATTCACAAGACATCTTGCTGGCCTATTTCCTACTCACGTCTACTGTGGCAGTCATAAGCAAAGAAGTAGGAACCTAGGCGAAGGAACTGTGCATAAACGTTACACTTTAAATCTTTCATCTTAGGAGGCGAGCCCCTCGTTAAGCTCGTTGCAGGAAAGTCATTGTAATGCAATATCGGATAAAAAAATGATTCTGTAGTGGTAGCATTGAGTACATATCATAGATGCTTATAGTCATTGGGAATATGAGCTGACATGTTATTTACGTATGGAAGTTCATTTCATATTTGGTTGGAGCATAATCAATACAATGGTGGCTGGGAGAGAAATGAGACGTAATAGAAATGATAATCAGGGGTGTCACTGTTCGAAGAGGAGGGGTGTTGCTTTTTCCAGTGCCTTATTGTTCTAGACCATTATTAGTGAGTTCTCAGTGTTCTTTGTCGTCTTCTGTTGGCACTGTTGAACACCGGCGGTGGAGCTATGCGTTCAGCTCTATTCCGGGTCCTACGTTGCAGGGCATGACCTTTTCCTCGTTTTTCTGGTCGATAAGGTCCTTTTTCTCGCCCTGTGGCCTAAGTGTTCTTTTCATGGATACCTTAGACAGGGCACCCAAGTTTCGTTGTAGTTTGCGACAAAAACCCTATTCAATCGGACTGCAGCTGTTGCTCTTTTTCGAGTCGATTGTCAAAGAGTTCAGGTGGAAGAAGGGGGGGGGTGCGTGGGTAGTCCTTGTGGTAAGTCGGGGGAAGATGGGATGGAGCGGGGCCAGATCGGGAACAGACCAAGGGGACGGAAAATTTCAGGTAGGTGGGCCCATGACCGGGCTCAGAGGGCGGGGTCTTTCGGCACATGTTATTCATCGAGCAGGGGCGTCAGGTCGGCCCTTTCCTTTCTCTTTGTTGGAAACAGTGCCTCGTCCTGCGACTCATTACTGTTGCGGTCCCGCCTTGGTCAATGTCGCTGGTGTTCCACGATCTGCAGTCAGGCCGCGTGCTCCCACATCCGGTCTCTTTCTCCTCCGACAGTGGTACCCTTAAATGAGTTTTGAAAAGACAGTCTTTAGAGAACTGGTAGAGGAAGGTAATCACATAAGTCTATTTCTCTCCCAACTCCAAGCAACTGGGGAAAACATCCATTACATTGGGGTTTACACCCAACGTATAAATAAGTGATGATAGGTTTGCTGGATTCCCTACAACTTTCCATCGTAACTATTTCTTTGGATTGCATTTGTTTATTACCGTCACATCAGTTCCTCTGGTTGAGACCTTACTTTTCTAGTACGAGTCTTGCAAAGCCATACCGCTCTTTTAGGGCTCCGCAATTTTACGAAAAAGTGCAACGTGCTATTACCATGGCCTGATAGATATCTGTCTGAGGGATGAACATAGGCTAAACAATTTTCCATTATGTCGATGCATCCTATTTTTCTACTAAACATTTAAACAAGGGTTTACTGCAACAATTTCTTCATTTCGATCTAATCTTAACTTCACAAACATCATTCTAATAGTCTTTTACAACCTAGCTACTTCATTAAAAACAGGGGGGGGGCTTGCGATATCTATTCAACTCATCCTTGGGGTGAGCCACATTTTTCAAACTCTCGTTCGGGGCAGCTGATACAAAACTGGGGGGGGGGGTTTCTGAGAAGACAGGGAGGTTTCGATCACTTTTACTGTTTAGGCATTGAGACAATTCGGAACGGGGAGGGTCGCGTTACCTGAAGCATGTTTATCATAAAAGCCACTGACATGTGGTTCCCTGATTACGGGTCAGATTAGGGAACTTCAGTCGTCTTACCTGTCCTTTCTCTTCTGGCCAATCTAGTATTTATCAATATTTAGCAGAAAGGAGAGGTAGTAACATGGCATCGATGTGATTTTATTAAGACAAATTTTGTGCAAATACTTGCGGTATTTGAAGCCAAGTGGGTGGTGCACCATGGATGGCGGGTCGCCAATTAGGTGCCAGTCGTTATGAAGAGTGAGAGCGTGGAGGAGAGGGAGAGAGAGAGAGAGAGAGAGAGAGAGAGAGAGAGAGAGAGAGAGAGAGATGCAACAATAGGCTAAACAGTACACGTGAGACATGGAGAGTGGTCGTGTACTAGGATAGGCTATTCAGCGCATCACACAACATGAGACATTTACGGGTCTGCGTTAGAATTTTAGAAAGTATGCAGTTTGGGACAGACAAGCATTAGGTCAGGTACAAAGGGACATGTATTAAGCAAAAGGCACCATCGTGTCGCACTTCTCGCACTCTTGATCCTTTGCCTAGTTAAGTCAATGTTTCAATCGCATAGAAAGCATTTTCTCATAGGTTCAGACATACGTGACATGTGCTCATTCACGCAACACGGGTTAGGGGCGGTCGTGCCCCATCAGATCATACAACTATTGGCTCTTTCGTTACAAGGGTAGTTCGTGGGCGTCCTTGGGTGCCATCTTGCTGCGTTAGTCCGCTTCATGTATCAGACATGACGTGGCTTCGGACCTTCATTATACCCCAGTCGTTATTCCAATGTGACCTGTAGGGGGAGGAAAAGAGGGGAAGGGAGAGGCGGGCAGTGTGGCAAGGATGGCGAGCGATAAGTTGATCATGGGGAAGACGGTCCGAGTGTGGCATTATAGGTCGTGTGTAAGGAATTGTTAGAGATCAGAGGCGCTTAGTGCGAGGTACCTGGCTTGTAGATGTATCTAGCTATCGGGATCCTTAAATCATTCCCAATGCTGTGATGTCCTAAGGCATACCGGCTCTTCGGCCAACCCTGTTCCCTAGTACCTTCGAGTGTCACACCCTCATAACATTTTATCGTTCGTACCGTTCTACTTTACCCGTTCCCAGAAGTCGAGGTCCTTCCCCATGCGTCTGTTCCTGAGTCAGTCGCACACTTGGTGGCAGCGTGTCGTGCTTTAGATTCGATCACCAATCCGGGGCTAAGCAACCATTTTCTAGTAACCTTAAAAAGAGAACAAAACAGATCGCCCAGAAAATCCTCCCGCTGATCCCACATTTACAAAGGTATACGATACCTGTTCATAGTTTGAAAAACCTTTATTTGCACAATTATTCAGCATATATATATGAGAGTGTAATCGTATTCGGCCGGACACGGCGTTTGGCTGAAGCGTGTACAGTAGGGGCGGGGGGGGAGCTATTTTGCAGTATTAAAAACATTTAAAAAGCTTTTATTAGTTATTTGCAGGAAACTAAAAACGTCTACCAATAGTTGAGGGATCAGGGGGCATTCATTTCATTACTGGAAGCATAGTCAGACTGGTTGTAATCAAATTTCCTATATGCATACTGTGGGCGTATGTCATAAGCGACGTTATGTATCAGTTACAATAATATCACAATAAATCGTACATTGAAAACAACATTTTAACGGGATCTTTTTATATGTTCGTCAAGTGAACCCTCCCTCTTTTTCATCAAGTGTACAAAGGACCATATACATATCTCAGAACATCAAGTCTTATTAGCGAAAAACACCACGAGGCGTTTGTGAGTTCCTGTTGACACCGGCGCCATTTTGAGCGAGGCCGGGTTAGTCCGGAAACAGCATCAGGGACAAAATGTCTCCAACGTCCGGCGGTTGGACCAGAGTCCCTTGCGGCAGTTCAAAAAGACTTGTGCTAACAGAAGGGGCAGGCAATGTGGACCATCAGTCAAAAAGGGGGAGGGAAGCAAAATTTCCCCTACCGGGTCACGTTGAGGTTCAGCCGGAGCTTGCTCGAATTCGTTAGCCCACAGTCTTTCAGGATGGTTCAGACTGAAGCTGGCGCCGACACGAGAGCACCACCATCTTGTGGCTACGTAGTGAGTGATCAAAGCAGTCGTTCCCCACCGGAAGCCTGTAGGGGCCGAGGGCTCCTGGGACTCTTGTAGAATCTTCAAGGTCGAGGAGATGCTGTCGGAGGTGGGGACTCGTGCCCATGTGGGCAAGCGTCCTAGTTGCATAGACTTTTTGGGGCGGAAAAGAAGACGGAACTGTGCCGTGGGAGCAGGACATTCGGCTCGGGGCACCAGGGTGCAGCTGTGGTGCCTCCACCAGTACATTTGAGGGCCATCGTATGTCTTGTGCTGCGCAAATAGGGTGGCCGGCCATTCCATGCTCTGTGCTGCGCAAATAGGGTGGCCAGCCGTTGTATGTTCTGTGCTGCGCAAATAGGGTGGCCAGCCGTTGTATGTTCTGTGCTGCACAGGTAGGGTCGTCGCCCGGCTGGAGGACTTCTGCGCCGGGCCAGGGCTGGGAAACCTCCACCTGGGGAGGCGAGGGGGGCTCGTTCGCGCCGCCTCCCTCTCCCAGCCCACCCTGTACCAATTTCAGCGGAGGTATTCGTGATGGCCGGACCAGAAGATACGAGGGAGGGGGCCATCTGCATCCGCCCCCTCCCCACTCGTGGCCTGAGCCGCGGCGGCGAAAGCCGAATCCTAACCACTAGACCACCAGGGAGAAGAGGATGCGACAAGCCGGGCCCATGGTGCCTCCTGGACATCCCACCGGCGACCTCTGTGATCGCTGGTTGCCGGCAGGACTCCGCCCCACACGTGCTGAGTGTTTCACCTTCCGGATGGGCGTGGCCGGCGACCTGTTGCATTTTGGGAACTTCCGGAAATATGCATTGTATTGCTCCTATTAGTATGGTGTTATTTAACTGAAATTAAATCCTTTCATTTATATGACAGAGACTTGATTTCCTTGAATCTTTTTTTTTTTCTACGAGAACCTTACTGCAGTGGGGGTAGGTATTTATGCCTGGGTAAGGGGTGGGGTGTCCACAAGAACAGTTTTTCTGAACGGGGGGGGTTGTCTATGCAAGCCTGTAATTGCTTTTGTCCACAGAGTGGGGGCAGCAGAGAGTAATCAGTCCCATTGCGCTCAAAGTTTGAGTTCATTAATGGAATGTGTACTAATCTGTCCGAAACTACTCTGTGTGTTATTTTCTGTACGTTATCCGAAAGGGTGGCTTTTGTGTTCGGGAACAGTAGCGGTAGTACGGGGTTCGTCACCGGGTAACCTAGAGCTTGACTGGGTTTCCCGTCTTAGCGTTGTTTGTCCTATGAAAACTCTGACATGTCGCTGAAATCTGTCTGGCGGAATCTGTGCCATCGGGCGTAATCAAACGGGGTGGTTCTATCCGGCCTGCCCGTGTCAGTGTGATTCGTCTTTGTCTCACGTCTTCTCCCTTTCGGGCGGCCTGTTATTTCTGTCGGCCCTCTGCTCTTACCCGTGTTCAGTAGAGTCGGGCATTGGGCTTTCCAGTGTCCGGAATATTTACAAAAAGCACATTGGTTTTGCCCTAAGTCTGTTCGTCCTATGTGTAGTGTCGGGGGATTACTTTCGGGTCGTTGTGTCTTGGGATTGTCCTGTCGGTATACCCCTTTACACCGTTCCCTTCCTGTGTTTATTCCTTGAAACTGGGTCGCCGCTATCCCTTCCTTGGGCCTACCAGATGCGGAGGTCTTTGTCTGTCGCGTTTCTTTACCTACTCTGACTTCGTCTCTTTTCTTTTGTTGCATTGCTTCTTTGCGCCACATACCGAGACTGTCGAGCATGATGGGCGTCGTTTTACTGTTACAAAGGGCTATTTCTAACGTCTCTATTTTATCAAGGTCGAAGGATCCTATCAGTGGCCACTGTTTTTCTTGGTTTCCTTTGGTGTACTTATGCCACAGCTTACTATAGGCTATGGTAACTAATCCATATTTGGTGAACATGTCTTTATTAGGGGTGCCTTCCAGTGGAGCTAGATGGTCCACCTCTAATAAACGGTCCGGGTTGAACCAGCTACCAATTAGTGAGGAGAAGATAGACATGACAGATCACTATGGGGACAAAAGGTCCGTGTTACCTATCCTTCACTACCTGCAAAGATTAGACAGAATATTGCTATTCTACGTTGTTTGCAAATAGTGAATATCTCAAAAGCAAAATCTATTCTGACAATAAAACAGGGAGCGACCCTTACAATCAATCAATCAATCAATGAGTCAATCAGCCAGTGGGGAGAATAAGTAGGCCCGCAAAGGTTTGCGTTACTTACCCTTTCACCATCTGCAAAGAGGAAATCTGTTCTTTCCTGTTTGTAGATAGAGAATCTCCAGAAAATAATCTGCGAACGTTAGTTCGGGTTCAATCATTTAATCAGTGGGGGAGAAGGAAATCTCCAGAGAACAATCTTCAAACAATCAATCAGTGGGGGAGAAAGATAGGCAAGATGGATTACAATGGGGACGAAAGTCTGCGTTACCTATCCTTCACTGCTTGCAAAGGGAGAGCCTATTGTTTCTCCGTTTGCAGACAGCGAATCTCCAAATGAATCAAAAAGAGTAATACTAGTATTTTCCAATCAATCAAACAACCATTTCGTAATTCGTCGTGTTTACACGACCTTACCCGGACCACATGGGCTGTTTCTCGTCTTCCGCGTCCAGCGCCCGATCGTCCTCCAATCTCCGATATTGCCATGGCACTCCTGAGGGTTCCCAGTCAGGACCGTAGATCGCTCGAGAGAGGTCGATTCGGAACCAGTGAAGTTCGGATGATCGGCTGCCAGACGAGGGTCTATTGGGCATGAGCTCTCCCGATCGTTGCAGTCGTTCACTCTGTCGTCAGGACCTCTCCCACTGGATCCACGTGTCGCTGATGGGCCCCACGTTTGGGACGCCAATTGTTAAAAGGTCGAAAGCAACCAGTAAACAAAGATCCTTAAGTGTTGCCCGGCGGTGTCGCCTCTTTAACCCACAAAACATTAATCAATGAAGAGGCAGGCGCTGGAGACTGGAAGACTGGAAACAAGGGTTTATTCACTCCGGAGGAGAACACATCAGTTCAGACAGCAAGTATCGTCTCGAGGTGCTCTAACCGCATCTCTGAGGCCTGGCCTCTTATATATGAGTTTATTGTTTTATTACGTTAAACACATCCCTGTCATTACTTTGATGTAAGGAAAGACATCCTCGGAATCCCCGCTTCAGGCCCGTTCCCACACACATTTACAGTTGAAGTCCCCACCCCGGTCACATCAGATAGTGATTATCGCGCAGCTGGACATTCCGCCGATTCACGGAATGTGTGAGGTTGGTCGGATCTCATGGGGTGGGCGCTTTGATTCAGCTCAAGGATCCTTTGATGGGGGGGATTTCCTACTGTACAGGAGGAAGGGGGTAATGACAGTATCTGCAGGGTCAGGTGGCGGCTTGGGAACGAGTGAGACAAACGGGCACAAAGGAAAGAGGGGTGTTATCAAGGGATCCGGGACCATGAAAGGGACGGAGGGAAGTGTCGCGCTGGGAACAGGATGGGGTTCCGAGGCAGAGCTGCGTGGAAGAGGGGTTTATGACCCAAGGCATGTGAGAGCAGGGGCTGTCGGAGTGCGGGGGATGTGCTTGTGAGGGAGAAGAGCCGTGCTAGGGGTCAGTGGCGCGCAGAGCGTGGTTCTGGACAAGGTACCTAAGATGGCGGGTGTGCATGAAAAAGTGTGGCATCGAGGGAAAAGGCAAGATGGCGCAGATAATGTTTACCAAACCGTATTAATTTTCCACAGTAAGTGTAGGGGCATGGATGAATGCTTGTGCTTGGGTGGAAGAATATGTGTTTGGAAGAAGGTGGATGATGGGCATATGGGTTAAGGTGGATGGATGCATTGGTCCAGGTGGATGTGTGTGGAGGAGTGATGGAATATCTATGGATGGAAAGGTGAGGGTGAAAAGAGTGATGACCAGTTGACTACAGGGGGATTAATCAGTGCGTGTGGGTAGAAGGATGCATTCATTTAATTGCTGAGAATAAGTAAGTCATTTACAAATCCACTGATCTGCTAGTGAAAGATAAGGGGCCTTATTTATGAAGGACTTGCGCCGCCGGTGCGTCACTTTTAACATGGGAAATGTCTTCTTTTTATGATGTATTATTGATTGATTTTTAATTCATCTTGCTTTTGTATTAATAAGATGTATTGTATATGGAAGGTGTTTTACACTGAAACACATAATCTTTTTTTTTAAATGACGAATAAATGAATGTATTAATTTTTATTTCACCTGTGTTATTCCTTGTTTTATATGGTCCAATCATTTATATGGTGGACAATTGAGTGTGGTGGGAGCAATACGTGATTTGTGTGTGGCAGCCTGCTAACCAGGACCACAGCCTAGCTGTTCTCTCTCTAAATTGATACCATGTACTTTAGGTACATACCAGATTGGTTGCTGGGTCACCCTTATGAGTCCCTGGGTAAGGGGGTGTAAGCACCCCTTACTTAGATATAGTATGCCTATATCTACCTTTACATATAGACACATATGAACCTATAAGTCACTCCGATGGCAGGCCTTTGACAATCCTGAAGGCAGAGTGCTTGGTTTTGTGTGAGAGGGCACCCTAGCATGAGCTGAGCCCCTCTGCAGCTTTCGTAAATATCTCCTTATAGCTGTTCTATGATATAGCCATACCATATACTCTTAAATACATTATAATCCTGCGGTTAATGCTAGCTGGTTTGACTTTATCAACACATGTCGTGTAAGGTGTCAAACAATTTGGAATTCTACCCCCCCCCCCCCCCCCCCCACCAGTTCTGGTGGCGGGGGTACCATTCCACCCTTCTAGAGGGAAAAGACATGTACACACTGGTATACCCGGTTAAAGTTAAACAGAGCCCCAGCATCACAAAATGGATGCTTCTGCCTCAGACACGATTCTGACCTCCTGCTGCTGGATGAAACTCTGGCAGGGGAGGCCGGGACAATAGGTTTCCTGTCCAGGAAGGTGCTGGCACCTCCCCAGACAGGCTTTAGTGTATTGGGGCAGGGTGGGTTGCATTCAGTGAATGCTTTTCAGACACTGCCTGGGCCACACAAGGTGCTCCATGCATTTCCCAGTTCAAACCGGTTGCTGGGGCACTCAGCCCCAGCTCTGGTGTGAAACTGGACAAAGGGGAAGGGGTGTAACCACCCCCTCCCCAGGTCCACCCATAGGTGGGACCTTAGAGTTAGCCCGACCCCTAAACTTAGTATAAGTATAGGAACCCAGTCCCTAGGACTTACATTACCCTGGATGAAACTCTGAAGAAGAAATCCTGGACCTTCGACATTTCATTTCGACTGAAAGACTGAAGAATCTCCCTTGGGGTCAAGGAGTGACCCCCCTGTTCAAACAGGCACCAAAGAAGCATCTTTGGCTGACTGCATTTTCGAGGCTCCCCCCGAATCCCGAAGAATCTGCAACACAGGACATGGACTTCCAGACACCTCTGAAGCTGGCACGAGTTCCCAGCAGAGCTGAGACTTGTAGCTGACACGAGAGACGTGGGACTGGAACTCCTGGACATCCTGCATTTTTGCGACTGCACCTACTTCTCGAAGTTTCCCGAAGTTGTGCATTGGGGTATTTGAAGCACCTGCCCCTTGCACCTTTTGCACTGAAGTATAGAGGCCAGCACTCCACGAGTGACCCATGAGTCCCCTTTCTTCACCGCAGCTCGAGGCTCCTTTGCAGTTCTTAGTCCATTGGCTAGTGGGCCCCCACGAAAGACAATCCTTTGTTTCTTGAGCGTTCCTGGTTGCTCCAGATGTGCTCTGACTCCCCTTCAAAGGGTGAGTCACTCAGACCTTGCTGGTCTGGACCGCAGCCAATCTTGTCATCTAGCGTGGGTTGCTGTTGCCAAGGCTTGTTCGGTCCAATCTGGATTTTGATGCTGCAGCACTTGACATCCTTTGTGGAACAGCTCGAATCCAGCTCCTGGTCATCGTCGACACCTCCTGGTCCTTGTGGCTGAAGAGTAAAGCTTCACCTACTTCACTTGAAAGCATCCAACATTGGCTGGCATCTTCCTGTCACCATCCTGGTCACTGGCTAGTGACCCAGACTCTGTCCCCCCTGCTTTCAGGTCCCTCACATCTCCAATCCACCTTGGATCCACCCGGACACTTTTCCTCTGGCCCCCTGCAGCTCTTCTTCGCAGCTCTCCATAGGAATTGATGACGAAACAGGACACCAAAAGACACCTATGCACCCGGCTTCCCTGGGTGAGGTAACACGAGTACCCCGGTGCTCCTGTGGGTCTTGAATCTTGAAGTGTCCTAGTCTAAACGGGTTCCATCGTAGTTCACCTCTAAGTGTCCTTAATTTTTAAAATTGTAACTTGTTCGTTCTCCATAGAAGGTCGATGGTGATTTGCGGCTGTGTTTAGACACTGCACGCGTCCTCCGGGGGTCTCCTGTGTCCCTACCTTGGGTGGTATCTGGTTGCCCCAGCGGTTCTACAGGCCCTAGGCCTGACATCTATCCCTCACGTGGTTCTTATACCACTATTTTAGTATATGGTTTGTGAGGCCCCTAGGGCATAATGTTTACTGTGCAACTTATCGTATGCTAATTAAGTTCCTCGTATTGTACTTTGACCTCTGACCTCATAAAGAGTCCAGAGGGGTTGTGTTTAGAACAAATACATATATATTTGATATATACCTTGTATGGTGTACTTTCATTTGATCATTCAAGAGATTATAAATTGGTAAAACAACTTGCTTAAATTGCCTCTAAGTCTTAGCCAGAAGGCTGCTCTCCACCGCTACCACTAGGATAGCTTTCTATAAGGTTGACTTCAAACCTACCATCAATAAGGGTCGTTTGGACTGGTGCAAGGTGTCCACTAGAATAGTGGACATCATATGCCAGGCTAACTTCTCCCAGTGGGTGGCACATCCACTATGAATTCACTCAACACAGTGCAGCCAGGGAACTTGAATTGCATGAAAGAGCAAAAATTCTCCTCATTTACAAAGATATGGAGCATTTTTGCTCTTTTTCTGCGAAGGCACACAGTGTGCTGCCTAACGCCAACGCAGGCAACCATGTACCAAGTGAGCCTGCATCATAAACCCAATCTAAAAACCAATATAACCAGGTATTTGTAAAGCGCAAACTAATGACCCGTACGAGTCTTACGGCACTGGGGGCCATCAGGGAGATTAAGTGAGCTATTGCCCAGAGCCACATGATGCTGAGCTGATCTGCCTCCAGCGCTGAGAATCAAACCGTGAGCCCTGCACTCCGAATTCAGCCGCCTAGGCTGCTGCACTTCATGGGCAGCATTCTGTTTTTTGCAGGAAGGGAAATCTTCCTACATAAAACAATACTTTCAAGTGTATTCCTCTTTCTGTGTGTGCTGCAGAATGAAGTCTTTTACTGTAAAGGTCATAAAAGCTCATGCTGTAATCCTTTTTTTGAAATTCTGCCTACAAATATTTTTCCTAATACTTGCTTGTAACCAACAATGTTCTAAAGACTTATTTTACTGTAAAGTACCCCCAGCAGCTCATGTGTTTATGTAAACCACCCCACACCTCTCTTTCTCAGTGCACTGTAAATATATTTCACATTAATCAGATGGATCAGATCTTTCGCCTGATCCTTCTGTACTGGAAAACGGTAAAGATCGAGGGTGGCAGCCCCTACATGGGGTTCGTGGACCTGCGGTCCGCGTTCAAACTAGTGCCACGGGGGAAATTGTGGGGGGTTCTCCAGGATTTTGGCATTCCGCCTCAAATATTAAACGTGCTGATAAGGCTTCACGTGGGGAATTTTGCCCAGGTCAGATATGGGAGAAATGGGGCACTGTCACCAAGGTTCCCAGTCTCCAGAGGGGTGAGACAGGGCTGTGTTCTGGCACCGACCCTGTTTTGCCTCTACGTTAATGCCGTAATTTCACATCTGGATAGTGTCCCCAATAATGACGTGCCCAGGTTGGCTGGCAGGAGGGTGCTGGCGATTATGTTTGCCGATGATGACACTCTCCTGCACTCCAAGTCCCCGATGGGGATCCAACAAATATTGGACGGCTTTGGGGATTTTTGTCGGTGCCGTGGCCTTGAGATAAACGCCGACAAAACAAAATTTATGATTTTTAATCCTCCGGCATCTACTAGACCTAATCCGACTCTGAGTAGTGTGAGGCTGGAAAGGGTTACGACATTCCAGTACCTTGGGGTTACGCTCCATGAAAATCTATCCTGGAGACCCCAACAGGTCAAATCTGAATTGAAACTATCACAGTTGTTGGGCGGTATTTCCAAAGTCTCAAATTCATCGACGTTCAAGCCAGTAAGCCCAGCCCTGGAGATTTATAAGACTTAAGCAAATGCTGCAGCTCTCTATGGCGGTGAGCTTTGGGCCACTCATCTGGGTCAGATATCGCCAAGATAGAAGCAAAATTCAATAGAAGGTTGCTGACACTACCCCAAAGCACCCCGCTACTACCCTTAAGGCTAGATCTGGGTCTGTCCCCATTCAAGAAGAGCTAGCATTAAAGCCACTCAGGTTTTGGCGTAGACTATGGGTAACGACAGACCTGCTTAATTATAGACAAGAGCTGAAGCAGATATTAAGCTACAGTGGTGCACGCAAAATTCCCTGGCTGTTGTTTGTAAAACGTGAATTTTTTAGTCTAGGTTTGCCTGATATGTGGAACAATTCGGAAAGGGGCTGTTCAGACGTATCACGTAAAGCTCTTACCAGAATTTTCAGGGGAAAAAAACTGAACTCTGTTGTTTTCTCCACTAACCTTGACACCCTGACTAATTCTTTTTTAGCTTTCAAAAATTCTTACCTCTTTGAGGATTTTATGGATGTTGTTTTCCCGATTTTAGCAAGGAAACTTTTTATTCAATGGAGATATGGGACCCTACCACTCAAAGATTTTACTAGCAAATGGTCAGCCTCTACTAATAAGTCTTGTCCTGGATGTAGCTGTGACAGAGAGGATGAACTTCATGTACTTTCCTTCTGCCCAGCCTATACTAAATCCAGGAAGTACTGGCTGATACCTCCTTGCAGAAACTTAGGTTTCAAAAAAATGTTTACATGCTTTTAGAATTCTTAAGACGGACAAAGCAAGTTCCACCGTATATGCACTTTCTAAGTACTTGCTAGCTATGTGGCTTAAACGATCCCAATTTATTGATATTGAATCCTAAGGTTTAAAGCACTTGGAATTTGCATGTTTCTTTTTACTGTACTATGCTTAAATGTGTATAATGAATTCTATGGTGTTTATACGAATTAACTCTATATTTTATCTTTTTTATCAATGTTTACCTTGTATCTTTTATGGCCTCAATGATCGAAATAAAGAATTTTTGAATTTGAATTAATAAGATGGAAGCATGGCCTGTTAGTGTCTCCCTTCTCCAAAACGTTGCTCAGTGCTGATGTTATGTCTGAAGTCTTCTGAGATGTCTTCATTGATGGTATTTAAGAAGTGATGAGCAATGGGAGCATTACTAATGGTTTGCAAAAATTACCATAGCTGAAATAAATCACAGATTTTTAGGTCTTGCATTTTAATCTCAACTTCACAAACGTGTTTTTTAAGGAAATTAATATAGGTTTAAAATATATATATATATATATATATATATATATATATATATATATATATATATATATATATATATATATATATATATATATATATATATATATATATATATATATATATATATATATATATATATATATTGGAGTATCTTGTGCAGTGACTACTGCACTTAACAAAAAAGAGAGCACAGGTTTGAATCTAGCCTTATGCCTGGAAAAGGTGTTCAGCTGGATGGACGATTCTTATTTGAAGTTAAATGGAGCTAAGGCTGAGGTCATGCTCCTGGGTAATTCCACTTTACTGACTGACTGTTTAGGGACTCCCCCGCCCCAAAGGACCATATTAAGAGTCTAGGTGTATGGCTTGACTTTAAGTTTGATCTTAAAGAGCAAGCAAGTAAGGTAGCAGCCTGCTGCTTCGGACTCTTAAGAATCATTAAGAAGATCCCCCTTGTGCTTCCTTTTCTAGCAAAAAAGATATTAGCCCTAGCGTTGATTTTGTCACGCTTGGACTATGCTAACGCCTTATATCTAGGAACCCCAGCCAAAACTATAAAGAACCTACAGATTGTCCAAAACTGTGCTGCTCGCTTGCTGATTAACACACCCAAACGCCTTTCAGCTAAACCAGCACTTCCATCACTACACGGGCTGCCCATTCAAGAAAGAGTTCAATGCAAAGCCTTGTGTATTATGCATAAAGCTCTCTCAGGCAACTGCCCACATATTATCAGAAGCATTATTCATCCCTATCACCCCAAGAGATCTCTTACGTCAGACAATAAACTACTGGCGGTAATTCCAAAAATAAAGAGAACTCGAAGCGGAGGACGTAGCTTCTCACTCAATGCTGCTAAATTATGGAACCACCCACCGACCAATATCCGCCTTGAGTCTAACTATTTGATTTTTAGAAAACAACTTAAGACATATCTATTCTCGTAAGGCTGTCTATAGTTAGAATGCAATGCTTTTAGCGCTGGGATGCTCCCGAGTAGCCATGCGCTCTATAATGCCTTTCTATTCTATTCTATATGTGGTTCTCACATAACATTTTCTATGTCATTGTTTGTATTATCAATTGTAATGTCGATTTTATACCAGCTTACAGCCTTAGCATTAGAGCACATTTACATATACTTTAAATGCACTGCCATTCTGTTATTCCCTGTTGCGCACAGCACTTTTTAACTTAGCGGTTCTAGTAAGTATAGACTCCTCTTGAAGGTGTCACAATGACATGACAACTGGCAAAATTAGTGAAGTCAGACGTTTTACTCTAGAAGACGGTATCTAGCTTTCAAGGTCTTCGCGCATTCTTCCCACGGTAAAAGCCTGACATCCACTCATTACCGCCTTTTTATAGTTTCTATTCATCGCATGTTCTTTCTTCCATCCATTTGCATTGCGAAAAAGTATACATGCATTGATGCTAGCATTATATGCTCTAACTGACCACCGAGCGAAGCTCTGGTCTGTTGATATGGCCTTTTGCCCTTAGGTCACTTTTGAGGATTGCTGGCTATTTTGCATTAACCGCATCGCTGCTGCGGTGATTTTTGCGCTGTGCGGCATTTTTTAAATTACCGCGATACATGACGAGCTCAGCTCGTCATCCGCACACGTCACCCGTGGCTGATGATGAGCTGAGCTCGTCATCAGCATCGAAGGGGGTTAAACATGTGTTAGACTTCTATGAGCTAACTCAAGTGCATGTTTTCTTTCAAAGTACTGATGCATTGTGAAATCTGGTTTGACTACGTTGCTATATATGTACGAGCAACTACTGGGCTAGACGTCCGCTAAGCCAATATCCATATTGCTATAAAATGTAAAGCACCATAGTCAGGCTTGTATCACTCCTCCGCGAACCCTCCAGCAGGTAAAGCCTCATAACCAGGCTGATTGTACAGACTGGCCACGCTTGAGGTGCTACTGCAAGGTATGGGTAGATAAGCCTCCGGGTCGTCTGGGCTAATACCGACTAGTGAAGTGGAGTCCTGCCGAGGCTGCTGTCCCACAGCAGATCAGCTCAGTGTCCTCCCTGGCTGCTGCTAATGTTTGAGAGTGCCTTGGGTTCTACAGGGGTGGTTCCATCTACACCCAAACTGAGATCCAAGCTAATGAGGTATATTTGGCCAGAATTGCCTGCGACCGAGTGCAGTCATGCAGTACAGAGAATACTCCAGGGGGAGATTTACTAAGCTCTTACGCCATGTTTGCGTCACAAAAGTGAGCAAATCTGCACAAAATCTTTTTTTCTAATTTAATTTTTAGCGCTCAACTTGTTTAGCTCTGGAAATAATGTGAAAGTAACGGAAAGCAGCGAATAGTGCCGCTTTGCATGACTTAGCACCAAGGGGGCGTACCATGGGTGGAGCATGTGCATTCCCATGCAACCCCCCAAGGTTTCTGACGCTAACTCCTATTTACTAAATAAAGTAGACAGAGTTTAGCGTCAGAAAGTTTTGTCCTTTTGAAATAGGTGCAAGGAAGGAGAAATGCTTTCATTTCTCCTACCTTTTCCGACTTTGTACATCTGCTGTACTGTACAGCCCACATAAAAAGAGGGGAAAGGGTTAAAGTCCGTCCTTGCATGGTATTTTATGCTGGAAGGTTATCCTTCCAATACAAAAACTATGCTAGACTCTTGGAGACACTATGGCGCAAAGGTGTCTCCGTGGTGCACCGGCACCAGGTAGAGGGGAGGAGAGTGCCATATTTCTGTAAATATGGCGCTCTCCTGCTCTTTTCTCATGCAGCACAGCATTTGCGGCTGCTGCACTGCGTGAATAAGTGGTAAATCTGGCCCCAAGTCTTTTGCATGTCTTCCTCTGTGCTGTTCGGCTCTACACAGTCATGCTGAACTCCTTGGTGCAATATAGATGAAACTTCCACACTAAATGGATTCTTTGGTGCACAGTCAACATCTGGCTCCTCGCTATATGTCATCCAACAGAAACACACACCCCAGTAGCAGCTACTCAGACAGCAGAGGTAGGAACGCTTTGGGCTTGCTGTGTATTTAAGGAGTACTGTTATGAGGGCTCCTTAAACATTGCTTGCCAGAGGGGGCTGCGGTGTGCAGTACCTGAACTCCACCAGGAGATGGATTCCAGGGTGGTTGTCAACAGCCTTTGCGGACAGCTGCAGAGGGGCGGTGCAAAAGCAACAATAGAGGTCATTTTCTATTGCTCATCGTTGTCTTACGTAGACTGCTTTGCTATTAACTGGACAGTGGGCCTAATTTAGTGACATATTATCAAGAGCGGTGTTAAAATTATTGCCGGTTTAGCGGCAGAAAACTGCAGCTAAAGCAGCGATAATGGGCTTGAAAATATGCCCTGGAGAATTCTAATAGAAACCCATGTTCACACCAGAAAATGGACTTCTATTGGATTTCTCAAGGGCATATTATTAAGCCTATTATCGACGCTTTAGCAGCAGAAAACTGCTGCTAAGCCGGCGAAAATTTTTAACACGTTCTTGATAATATGCCCTTTGGAGTTTAAGGGTACAGTGATATCTTAAAGATTTTGGAAGCCCCAGGTAAGACATATTTTTGGGGCCCCTGTTTTTAAGAACTTTGGGGCATATTAGCAAGGGCGATATCGCCGCTTTAGCTGGAGTTTTTCCCGCTAAAGCTGCGATATTTTTATCGCCCTAGTAGCAAGCTGTTGCTCACAGCAGTCAGCGACAGTTTATAGGCGATAGCTACAGGTTTGGGACCCGCTTTCCATGTCAGCAATATTTATCGCTAATGACATGCAAAGTGGGCGTACACAACCTGTTAGCGACTGAAAGCAGTCGCTAACACAGCTATCGCCTATTAGCAAGGCAGGCGAGGCGATAAAAAAATGTGCGCTAAGCGCGAATTTCGCCAGAACCTAACGCCTGCTCAGACCAGGACTTAACCTGTTTATCCAATAGAAGGTGGATATTCAGGTTAATTCCCCGTTAGCGTTAATGCCTGAATATTGCTGGATTTCCAGCGATATTCACGCATTGAGTCGCTATGGCTGGATATTTTATTGCTTTAGAGATAAACGTTACTAATAGCACGTTATCTCTGCGATAATATCCGACGATAGGCGGCGATAAAAAAAAATGTGCTAAGCGCATTTAGCGATAATTATCGCTATTTGTTGCTAATATGCCCTGCTATTTGTTGCTGATATGCCCCTTTGTTTTTTATTTTTATTTTTTGTTAGTTCAAGCCCTCTGTTGCCTAGCAATATTGAATGTTCCCTTAACCCGTTAACCGCGCCTGTTTTTTCACGGCAATGCAGCTGTTTTAAAGAACGGGCAGGGCTGCGTCGGCCGTTGAACGTGCGCAGCACCAGCCAGGTAGTGCTCCGAACGTTCAACGGCCGACGGCAGCACTTAACGGGTTAAAAGTTAAAATACAGAAACACAGAGAATTGAGTGAAAGAGAAAATTCACTTTCCCAGGGGGGCCCTTGGACGGTGGGGGCCATGGGCAGTTGCACACTTTGCCCATACCATAAAACGTCTCCGTGCAGCTAATGAAAAGTCCTCTCATTCCTAGAGCAAGTACTAAATCCAGAGATTAAGCCCCCCTTTGGGATTTCTTACACTAAATTATTCCTATCAGAGTAAAATTCACTGGTGGAACATCCTACAGAAATCAAAAGACCTTCCTTTACCACCCAATACTAAATCCAGCCCTGCAGGCGGTACTAAAATAAAATAAACACTGAATGTAACTGTTCAGACTCTTGCTTAAGTGACGCATTGTTCAATTTAGGACGGGAAATAACCTCTCTACGGCCCACTCTGCTTCTGTCTGGCAGTGGATAAGTACACAATACGGTGCACCAATGAATAGGCAATGGTGAGTGAATGCATCCTGCTTGGGGATCATTCACCCTGACCTGTTAATCACAGACCACGGTGATTCAGAGCCTGCATCCGGGTCCGGACCAGGGGTGTCGAGGTCTGGGGTCTGCTCTGAGGGGTTGGCAATGCAGCGCGCGCCCGCGCATCCAGACAGTCCGAATGAAGCTCAGCTTCAGACTGAATTAATGGGCTTAGAATTGCCAGGCGCGCTTTTCAATGGAGTAATCGACAGTGGAATGAGTTCATGCCCAGTTGATCTGGTCTAGCAGGAAATAACTTGGACGTCACTGTGGGATGCATTTCAAGGGCTCTAACAAAACATCCACGCGTCCCCTCCCCTCTCTCTCTCTCTCATTTACTCTCACACACATTTCACCTCGCTTCTCTCTTCCATGTCTATTTATCTCTATCTCTCTCCCATGCACTGTCTCTATTTCTCTCTCTGTCCCTTTCTCTCACACACTTGCTGATTCACTTTCACTCTTCTCTGTCTCTTTCTCTCTCTAACACATTCAGACACATTCATTTTCTGTATCTCTTTCCCTTTCTCTCACACACATGTTCCTTCGCTTTCTCCAGGGCTATAGTCGTTAAAGAGAAGTGGGGGCCTAAGTTAGGCAGAATAGGTGAGACATTACTGCACACGACATCACAGGAAGTGGCATCACGGCATGTGACATAGCATGTGGCATCACAGAAAGTGGCATCACAACCATGACCTCACAGGAAATGACATCAGACGTTAAAACCTCACAAATGTTTAGCAGGTCTAACATGAGTGCATTTGAGCTCATTAGGAATATTTAACTAATTGGATTGTGCATTGGGGTGGTGGCAAAATATTGACGCAACCTGATGCAAAATCTGGGCCTCAACTTTAAACCCTTTCGCTGCGGCGGCTATTCCGCCGCAGCGCTAACGGTCGCGGGGGGGGGGGGCGCGCGGGTGAGCTGCGCGGGTGACAGAACCGTTCCGTCACGGCTCGCGGGTCAGCTGTGCTCATGACGGAACGGTTCCGTCACGGCCCCGCCCGCTCAATTAAACGTGCCGTGCAGGCGCCGTGACGGAACCGTTCCGTCATGAGCACATCTCACCCGCGAGCCGTGACGGAACGGTTCCGTCAATAGGCTGGAAGAGGTTAAAACCTGCCATAAAGAAATTGGCAACAAGGAGAAACCTGGCAGAAAGTCCTTTCTGCTTAATTGGTTGCAATGTCTGTATTTTCAAATATCTAATGGGGTTAAGGGCCCTGCTACAGACATCTTTGTGCCCCAGCTAAATTTCAGGTAATAATAATGGTAAGATAACTCTGGAGGATAACATATCTACGGTGGAGATCTGTGTTTTGCCTAGTCATAGATTTGAATCAAAGTGCCATAGAGGGGTAATATGACTCCTGCAAAGCACATTATGTAACAAGCAGATGACAGATTTTAGTTTTATGGTAATTGGAAAGTGGGTTACTGCTTGTAACGGAGATCCTTTGGTTACTTGCAGTTTATAAATTGTTATTCTTCTGACACAGTACAGTGAGCTATGAAGGGCCTGTGGCTCCTACGCCCTGTAACCCTCACTGTCTTATGTAACACGTCATCATTTATACTGATGTACACACACATATGATTTATTGTCAATGGATAATCTGTATGTAGGATGTAAAGTGCATTGACACCCTGTATTATGATGAGTTGTGGTAAAGCGCTATAAAATAAATAAAACAAAATAGTGGTATTTAAATTGTTATTTGTGTAAATGCTGAGGCGACCAGTATATCTGACATTCTTACAGTGCATGAATATCTCCTATATACAGGGACTGAACAAAGTCAAAAGCAAGTACCTATGAAGTGATGAGATGTGAGCCGTTGTTTTTTCTCCATTACATCCAGGTGTGAGAGTCCGGATAGCTCCCAGCCAGGGCACTCTAACAAAAAGAGGCACAATGGGCCCTTAACTCCGGCTTTTGTTATGGGTGCAGCTGTATCGGAACAAAAGCAGACAACGAGCAGGTGCTCTTGAAAGTGTCCTGGTGTCAGAAAATCAAACGGGGTGATGAGAATTCTGGGAGAAGTAGCAAAGGAACGTGGCACTCCACTCAGAGTGGCCAGCTTTGGAGTAGGGTAGACAGCAGAATATAGCTCTTTCTCCCGCAGTCTTTTTCCCCGCATGGAATCACAACGCTGTCGTTACGACGACCGCGTTGTGATTCCGCATACCATTACTCCGCAAGTCTGAACAACGACTTGCGGAGGGGGGGCGCTGGATGTTGGAATAGTATAATTTACCATTTCAACTCCAGTCTGTGTGGACACTAGGGAAGGTGTTAGATTTTAAATCCAACACCTCCTCCGCAAGTCGTTGTTCCGACTTGCAGAGTAATGGTATGCGGAATCACAACACGGTCGTGGTAGCGACCGCGTTGTGATTCTATGCGGGGGGGGGGAAATCGTCATTAACGTTGTTTACCTAGACAGCATCTACCCCTAAAAATAGTGGGTGGACAGAGTCTATCCACATCTACCCTTGACTCGAGCACTGGCCTTCCCTCTCTATCGCTCTCAGATGCAAGGACTCTTCTTTCTTTCTTTCTCTTTTTCTTTCTTTCTCTTTTTCCTTCTTACTTACTTCTTTCATTTCTTTCCATTTCTCCCACACACACGTTAATGCTCAAACCTTAATTAAAATGAAAAGACAGGATTGTTTTTTGAGACAGATGTTTTATTCAGCTGAAAGACCTGGGAGCCCATGGAGCTCCAACAAGATATCTGGCAAAAACCTCTAAACACAGGGAGCTGTACCAACCTCTAGCAATGGAAATGTACTCAGCAGGTGAATTCTCTGGCATAGAAACAGATGAACATTCATTATTCATGTAACATCTTCCTCCTGCTACATTGATACGGTATTTTAAAAACAGCGAGCTCCTCCCACCACAGCTGCAGCATTGGGAGTTACTTGTAGATGCCACAAAGGGAACATCATATCTTGCTCCCGTATCTTCCAATGCCAGCTGAGCGCTGCAGAATACCCTTAGTTATTAGCTTTTGAAGCTTGTGCATGTATTAGTGCAATAGCAATGTGCTCCCGTGACTCTAACAATATGGAGTCAGTTTGTTTTTTTTGCTTGAAGCCCTAGAAGCGACACACATAGGGGCATATTATCAAGGGGGTTTATCTCCGCTTTTTTGGCTTTAAAAGCCAAGAAAGCGGAGATAAAATTATCTCCCTATTACCTAGCTGTCGCTAACACCAGTTAGCGACAGCTAGTAGGAGATAGCGACCATCTTGGGCCCCACTTTGCATGTCAGTGATATTTATCACTAATGACATGCAAAGTGGGCGTGCCAAGATGTTAGCGACTGGAAACAGTCGCTAACATCGCTATTTCCTATTACCAACTTTTGGAGATATTCGCGCTAAGCGCGAACATCTCCAAAAGCTAACACCTGCCCTGAGCAGTTCTTAGCCATGTTATCCAATGGGAGGTGGATAACATGGCTAATAGCATTAGCTCGGTAATGCCTGAATATCACGGACTTTTCAGCGATATTCATGCATTGCGGCCGATTTTTAACGCATTTGCTATAAACCTTGGTAATACCAAGGTTTATCTGCGATAAAAATCGCCGCAGGTTGGCGATACATTTTTGTCTCTAACCAAGCAATAGCTATAATTATCGCTATTGCTTGGTAATATGCCCCATAATCCCTCACTTTCCCTTTTCCCTATCAGTCTCGCTCTCACACACAACCATTCCTTTTCTTCGTTTCTCTCTCATACACACATTCCCTGGTTTTTTCTCTTCCCTTTCTATCTCTCAACCATATGCTTCCTCGTTTTCTCTCTTCCTCATCTCCTTATCTCTCTCACACATACTCCATCACTTTTTCTCTTTCTCTGCTTGTCTTTTTTACACATTTTCTTTCTTTTATTCTTCCTTCATTCTTTCTTTTTTCCTTTCTTTTTTCATTCTCTATCACATACTCTCTCACTTACCTTCTTCCTCCCCTCTTTATTTCTAATACATGTTCTCTCTCCCTTTGCTCTCAGTCAGTCAATTTCCCACCTCTTGAGCTCCCTTCTGATCCTCTTTAACTCCCTCCCTGGCCCTATATTCCCAACATTGTGTCACACTCTCTTTTAATCTCTCTCTCTCTTTCTTTCTTTCTCTATCTCTCTCTGTCCCTCTATCCCCTTTATCATCTAGTCCTCTGCATTTTGTTTGTTCCCTTTTTTCACATCCAAAACTATATTGGGTGGTCACGTGTTTCATGTCCCTCATAATGAAAATTCAATTAGATCAGAAATTATTATCTATGGTCTGTTGGCAGCCCTTTGCAACAAATTTACAGTCTTGGTGTAATTGGGCCAGAGAACATCAAATATAAAGGCCATTATCTCTTTCAGTCTTTAAGCTGTACATGTTCCTGGTGAAGAAAATACACAATCTGGACCAGAAGGTGAAACTACTAACCCATTCCAATTGCCTGAGTGGCCCTTTGCTTCTGTTCATAGAGCCATATGTATGAAAAAGTCGATTTGCGATTCGGAATCTGCGATTTTTACCGAATCGCAGATTCAGAATCGCAAATCGGTATGTATCAACACATTCGATAATATTTAGCGATTCGGGCAAAATCGCTAAATAATAGCGACAAAATCAATAGCGATTCCTTAAAGTTAAAATCTCGCAAAATTGCGATTTATTCCGCTGAGAAATTGCAAAATTGCGATTTCCCACCAGAAAAAAATCGCTAAATTGCAATTTTCTAGAATCATCTAATCGCAATCCTGATGCAGTTTGATGACATCACCATCCAGGAAGTGACTGATTACCCATGGTGCAACAGCATTGATTGTGAGAGAGTGTGAGAGTGAGGATTGCTACTGAGGAGCCATGGCTGAGAGTGGGAAGAAGGATTTGCCTGCAACCCAGCAGGAGCAGCAAGAAGGGGAAACATCCAGGAAGAGAAAGCTGAAGTTCTCAGAAGCAGAACTGGAAACTTTAATCACAGAGATGGTTCCAAACCATGATTTGCTATTTGGGAGGAGCTCACACAAGGTGCCTGAAGCCAGAAAGAGACACATCTGGGAAGGCATACAGGCAAAAGTAAATGCCCTTGGAGTAACACACAGGATTGTTGAAGTGCTGTGCAAGCGCTGGTACGACCTGCACCATCGCTCCAATGAAAAACTGGCAGCCAGGTTGGAGCAGTCTCAACTCACCGGTGGGGGAACCTCTGATGTGCCTGAATCAACACCGCTTGAGGAACTGGTAGAGGGCACACTGGCTCCGGAGAGTGTTGTGGGCGTGTCTGTGCTAGACAGCTCAGACCAACCAGCTGCAAGACCAGGTAAGAAGCATGCTTTTCCACCCCAAACCCCCCCCCCCCCCCCCCCCAACCCCCTGCAGCAACCTAGGGATTAGGGGAACCCCATGTCACGCTGGAGCAAGTACACAGGCAGTCACAGCAATGCATTGTGGGAGATGTAGTCACAATAGACAGAAATGTTTGAAGTAGCATCCATCTCATGAAATTTCACATTTGCAGGTCAGGAAAGGGGAATGACCAAAGTAAAGTAAGGGAAAACTGTGAAATAATGTATTTTTCACATCATACTTTAGCAACAAAAAATACTAATGTGTGCTGTTCTATCCACAGCACCTGCAACTCATAAGCCCACAGGCAGTGGAAGAGACACAGGACCCCAAGCCTCTGGAGATGCTAGCCAGGTTCAGGACACAGATGGGGAGGACAGTCCTGGCATTCGAACAAGGGGACACAGGAGGAGTATGGTCAGGCCAATACCAGTCCTGGAGGATGAAGATGAGGACAACAATTACATTGTGCAGTTTGATGCCCCAGGGTCCCAGCAGCAGGAGTCAAGGCCACAACACAGCCAGGGTCCACAGGTCACAGGCAGGCGTAGACCCCGCTCCATTGATCCTCAGGACGAATCGGTTTTTGCTGGGCTGGAATTGCACATGCTCCAAGTACACCGCCTACAGGCAAAACATATGAAGGGAATACAGCGTGTGATGAGGGCAGGGTTCAGGGGTGTGCAAGAAGAAATCAGGGTCATGCATCAAGAATTCAGGGGTGCTGTGCAAGAGCTAACTGCCGAGTTACGTGAAGAACGCGCTGCCAGGTGCAAAGAGCTGGCCCGCATGGACCGCTACACGCGGGCAATAAACCGCCTGGCCTCCTCTACAAATATACTGTCCAAGCGTACCATAGAAACCCAGCGGGAGTTCACTCACGGCATTCAGGACATTGCCACAGTTGTCGTGCAGTCCACTTCTGCCCTGGATGAACTGCGTGCCCTACGTACCGCAGGACCAGGAGTGCTGACTCCAAGTGAGGAGGACTCCCAGTCTGTGCGGAGCTCCACCACCCCACCACCCACCGTTGAGAGGCGCCATAGTGGCAGAAGCAACAGGCCTGCTACACACCAGTAGGATGTGTAGCCAAATTACAAGGGCAAAATATGGCCCACTACAGTGTTGACTGTGTAGTCATTCCATTCCAATTGTTGCACTGTGATTTGAACATGTGCATCACATTGAGAGTGTTTGATGTTGCCGATGTGAATGTGTGCCATTGTTGCTGTTGCAATAAAAACACATTTGCTAAGATAGAAGTTGTCATTGTGTCATTATTACTCACCTAGAATTAGTTGCGCATGATCTCATCACGCCTCTGTCGCCCAGCTGCAGCACCATCTACGCCAGCTTCCATGCCTACAGGTCCAGGTCCCTCCACGTCGGAGGACTCAGAATCACTCAGCTCCATTGGTGTCCCTTTCCTGGTAGCGATGTTGTGCAGCATGGCACAAGCTACAACAATTTTGCAGCACGTTTCGGGGCTGTATTGGAGTGCTCCTCCACTATTATGAATGCACCTGAATCTGCTCTTCAAAATGCCAAATGTTCTCACGATGACGCCTCTAGTTGAAATGTGTGCCCGGTTGTAGCGCCGCTCCCCAGCAGTAGCAGGATTGAGGTACGGTGTCAGGATGAAATCCCGGACTGCATAAGCACTGTCACCTGTGGTTGGAAATGTTAACAGTTAGTCACTGTAATGCACATGCTAGTCAGTGGAAATGTGGACTATGTCTGTGAGCATTTACCTAGTAGGAATCCCTCACCAAAATCACCTCTTGAGTGTCTACGGTATAGCCCACTGTGACGAAAGATAAAGGCGTCATGTGTGCTTCCCGGATATTTTGCCACTATATCTGTGATGATGTTTTTGGCATCACACACCACCTGTATGTTTAGTGAGTGGTAGCATTTCCTGTTCCTGAATACGTACTCGACGTTTGAGGGGGGGGGATATGGCAACATGTGTCCCATCGATGCATCCTATGATGTGGGGGAATTGGGCAATGTTATAAAACTCCTGCTTGGTCTGTGCTAGTTCCTGTGGGGTGCTGTGGAAGTGTATGTGGTGTAGCATCCTATGTGTCATGGCATCAAGGAACGCATGGAAGAAGCACGACAGGGCACTTTGTGACACCCCTCCTACTGAGGCTATGACCCCCTGAAAACTACCTGAGGCCAGCAGGTGTAGTGAACACAGGACCTGGATGTGTGTGGGTATGGCTTGTGTCCTGCGGGTAGGGTGTTCTAGGTAGGGTCTGAGTTCCTCTATTAAATCAAGTATGCTCTCTTCCTCCAGTCTGTAGTGGGTGTAGATGTCCTCCTCAGTGCGCTGGAAGATGGTGGTGCGCGCACGGAATATCCTCTCCTGCCGCCTCCTCCTCTGCGCCACAGCTCTCAGTCTTCGCCTCCTCACTATCATGTAGAGCCCAGACATTGTGGAAAGGATGTGTTGCATTCTGGGATTCCTAATATACTTTGCACCTGGTTACCACCTGCTCCCACTTGGTGGTAATTGCGATTCCCTAAAGTGCGATTTTCAATGAATCGCAATTTGCGAATGTTTGATACATAACAATTCCTTAATTGCGATTTCTAGATTTGCGATTTTCGCTAAGCGGTTTCATCGCAAATTTGGGAACCGCAATGGTATTCGCAGTTTTCCGGTTCTCGCACTTTTTGGAACTCGCTAAATAGCGATTCCTTGTTTTGCATGAATTTTTCTTTGATACATCGGAAATTGCTATTTTTCTGTTGCAAACGCTATTTTTTACCGATTCGCATCGTTTGCGACAGAAAAATAGCTTCATACATATGGCCCTTAGTTCCAAGAAAGCCAATACAAAGTGCATGAGGGGGGTGGAAGGCGCCAACCTGGCCTTTCTTGTGCTGCCATTGGCTGGGAATGAGCTTTCTATTACTTGCCCTGTTCAATGGTGGGCCACTCAAAGACATCTATGGGCTGATGCTGAAGGTGCAGCTATACCTTTGAAGTAACTTAACATATCATGTGTATTAAAGCACACGTTCACCCCAGCAACAGGGCATCTTGGCGCTGAAATAACAGATGTATATTGTTACCCAACAGTACTCATTTTATCAACCTCAAATGGATGAAAGGCTGACTGGACCCACCAGGATTTGAACCTGTGACCATGAGGTCGAACACAGGCCCCTGCAGGGGATGCATTAGTCTACTGAGCCACCAGACCCGGCAGTAGACTCTCCTCTGTGTTGTGTGCAATATCATATGACGCGTAAGTGATGGGTTTGTTCCACGGAGTCACCTAAGTCCCAGGACATACCACAAAATCATACTACAGCCATTCTCAAGTGCACTGCACCAGGTGGTACTAGCTAGCCAGGAGCTTGCACACTCAAGACTCACGCAATATCTTGTACATCATGCAAGATCACCAAGCCCCTGTCACAGCATCCCCGCTGAGGCAGTCGAGTGCCGAAGACCTCCTGTTACAGTACTTACTGCATTTGAAGAACTGCTTCCTGTAATGAACCTGCAAAAAGAAAATCATGGGTGTGTACGACTGATCAAGGGCAGTGAGAATCCTGAGTATAGGACAGGAAGGCAACATTGAACTTCCGACGACTAACCCACCAAACCCAAGCGCAAAGCGGGCATATCTGTGCAAGGGCGGATCTACACACAGCAAACCTTACTAGGAAGAAAGCATCACCTAAAGAACAATGGTGCAGCAGAGTATTAAAGCAGATAAGTAGGCATGCACTACAAAGAGAATCTGGGTAAAACACTTGGGGTCTTATTTACAAGACCCTTGCGCTCCCGGTGAGTAACTTTCAGGTTTAAAGCATTTTATTGAAAGAGTACAAAGAAAGAGAAAACATTTGAGCAATGGTTACAGTGCTATGTGCCGTGGGGCCAGTCCCAAAGGAGTGCGTAATATCCCAAGTTCTTTTAACTGGGGCCCTTTCGGCTTCGCTCCCGCAAGCTCAGTCAAAGATCAATACACTAAAGTAGAGTTATCCCTCTGTACCCCTCCTATTTTTGTAAAACTACCCCCCAACTCCCTCACCCTCCCTTTCCCCTCCCAACCCTTCCCCACCCCATCCAGTGCCTTGCTTGCCTCCTGTTTAGTTTCTCTACCACCGCCCATCCTCACCGACCATGCCCGGTCAGTTGACCATTAAGCAGTGTGATCCATCGGTGGTGTTAGTCTCAGTAGTCTTAGGTACCTCGGGCAGGTGAGCTCTTGGAATTCCGTGGTTAGCAGTGCATGGAATGGTTGCCACAGCTCCTCAAATTGTTCCACCTCCCCAGCCACCGTGAGTGATAATTTTTCCATGCCGAAGACATGCCACAGTCTGTGTAGCCAACCCGTAGTGGAGGGGGTGACGGTCGTGCGCCAATGTATTAGGATGTTTTGAACTGCTGAGCCCAGCGCTATAGCAATTTGCCTACCTCTACGGGATTTCAGTGGGTACATTAAACCATTTGGAAGACCCAACAGGATGTATGCCGGAAGGCGGGGCAGCTCTATTTCGAAGTGCGCATCGATCTCGCCAATCACCTCTTTCCAATAAGAGTGTAGCAGCGGGCAATCCCATAAAACATGTGTAAGTGTGCCTATCTGCCCACACTGCCACCAACAGGTGTTCTCAACATGTCGATTCATCTCGTGGAGCCGTTCTGGGGTGTAATACCAATATGTGGATACCTTGGTGAATGTTTCGGCGAGTCCTATATGATATGCAGAATGCCTTGCACAATACGAAATCTGGTCCCACTCTTAATGGCTTAGTGTCCTGCCCAGTTCCCGGTTCCATCGTTCTCTGCCAGGGTTATGAAAGTGGAAGGGGGGAGGTTGCAACAGCCTGTAGAGATCCGTGATTAGCTTTGGGTCTGAAGTGCGTGTTACCAACCATTTTTCGTATGGCAGCAACTTCCTGTCAGCCGACTCTCTCACCTGTGGCTGCAGCGCCCAGTGCCGCACCTGCTAATAGCGCATCCTGTCCGTCTCGGACAACTGATAATCCTCTTTGAGACTCTGAAAGGGGAGGATCCCTTCCGCATCATACAGTTGGAAGAGCGCCCTACATCCGGCCACTCACCAGTGCGTGAAGGCTCCCGGCTCCGTCCCTGGTGTAAAGTCCAGGTTGTCCACTATAGGTGTGAACGGTGAGGGGAACGTGGTGAGGTCGTGGACCTTGTTGGTGGCATCCCATACCTTCAACGGGACTCGTGTGACATAGGACGCGTAAAGGTTAGGAGGGCGGTGTGCCCTACGCAGGAAGGGCACCTCCTGTAGAGGACGGCCCGCAACCGCCTGGTCCTGGAATAGCCAGTGCCTGTCCGACTCCCACTTGCTCCACTCCACCAGGTACCGAAGCTGCGCTGCTTGGAAATATTTGCGTAGGTCCGGAATACCTAGTCCCCCTGACTCAGGAGCCAGCGTAGAGAGAACTCTCTTTATCCTTGGTTTGCGGCCTTGCCAGATGAAGCGGGCTAGGTCCGCCTGTGTCTGTTGGATCCTCCCCTTGGGCGGTTGGAGCGGCAGTGCCCGGAACAGGTACAGTACCTGGGGTAAGATCGTCATCTTGACCGCCGCCACTCTGCCAAGCCAGGATATCATGCTCTTGCCCCATCTCCCCAGTTCCTCCTTGATCTTCTTACCCAGAGCCGCATAATTAGCGGTCACCATTGCCGGCAGCGTAGGCGCTAGCAGGATACCCAGGTACTGGCAGCCGTCAGGGAGACGTCTAGTGCAACTGACTTTCCCATGTTCATTCTAAATCCCGCCACCGTCGAGAAAGCCTCTAATTCTCTAATGCGCGCTGGGAGTGCACGTCTCTGGTCTTCCAGGGTCAGTATCACATTGTCCGCATAAAGGCTGACCATATGGATATATCCTCCCATCTTTACGCCTGTCGCACCTGGGTTGTGGCGTATTCCCTGGGCGAAGGGTTCCATATATAGGGCGAAGAGTAGCGGGGACAACGGGCAGCCCTGTCTGGTGCCTCTCTCGATAGTGAACCGCTGGGAGCTACAACCGTTCACCCGTACCACCGCTGATGGGAACCTATAGCACTTGAACACTAAAGAGTGAAATTTCTTTCCTATACCAATTTTCTACAACACCCGTTCTAAAGAAGGCCAGTGTACCCGGTCAAATGCCTTCTCAGCATCGACCGACAACAGCATTCTCTCCCCAGGGATTCGGGAGGCCTTCTCCAAGATGTGTACCACTCTCTTGGTGTTATCCACCGTCTGTCTCCCAGGCACAAAGCCGGCCTGGTCCGGTTCCACCAGTCCCGGTAGGTGGAGCGCCAGTCTAGCAGCAAGAATCCCTGTGTACAGTTTGAGGTCAACATTTAGGAGGGAGATCGGCCAATACGAACTGCATTGGGTCTGGTCTTTCCCCGGTTTGGGTATAACCGACACTGTGGCTTGTAGGAGATCAAGCGGAATAGCTCCCGGGGTGGAGAATGAGTTAAGAAGTCTAGCGAGAATGGGTGCCAACGTGGTGCAGAACGTTTTATAAAAGATTGTGGTGTAGCCGTCCGGGCTGGGGCCTTCCCATGCTTGAGTCTGGAGATGGCTGCAATCACCTCCTCGACCCGGATCTCTCTTTCTAAATACTCAGCTTGCGTCGGTGCCAGAGATGGGAGGGTGACCGAATTCAGATAATCCTCCGTTTCTCACGTCGCCAGATGGTCCCCTGTGTATAACTCGGCATAGAATCGACGGAAGGCCTCAGCTATCTGGGCATCGTCTGTAACCGTCACTCCATCACCAACCACAATCTCTCTTACCCGGTGACATTGGTGTGCCTCCCTGAGTTTATTCGCTAAAAGTCGACCACACCTATCGCCTCCCGTATAATACGCGTGCTTCAGACGCAGCGCCGCATATTCCGCCCTGTCCATGTCCAATGCCGACAGGAGTTTCCTCGCTGCCTTCAATTGCCTCCAGATCCTGGGGGCCCCCGTGCGGTGATGCACCTGTTCAAGTTCCAGGACCTTTTGCGTGAGTTCGTCTCGCTTTTGTCGCCGTTCCCTATTCTCTGCCGAGGAGATTGCAATGAATTCTCCCCTCAGGACTGCCTTGAGTGCTGCCCACTGAGTCGCCAGCGAGGTGTCCGCATTGTCGTTGTAAGATTGGTATTCCCTGATCGACTCTATAATGTGTTTCACTACTGTTTTTTTGTGCAAGAGAGTGTCTCTGAGACGCCATACCCCGCGAGGAGCCTGAACCGGTGGCAGAGTAAAGACCCCCGAGATAGAAACACTGCCAATGTGGACACGGATGCAATGAGGACATTAAGGCAGTGCCAGAATGACTCTTATGACAGCTCAATGTGTTTGCTGTTGGTGTGGCTGTTTGTGGACCTGGTTCATGGGCTGGTCGGGAGGGTTACACTGGTTCTCTAATATTATCACAAGCATGCATTAAGCTCATACAGATGCAGTCTCCCATGCCCTGCATAATCATGCCTTGCATAATGCCTATTCAGAACGTCCTTACATGTTCAAAACTGCCCTAATGTGCAGAATGTGGGACACTTTTTTAGCTATCTGGTGTGTTAATGAGGGTCAGTTTTATTCTGGCGCCCGTGCCTATTTTATTTCTGTCCCAGCCTGATCCAGACAACACCACCCACTCTGCTGAGTGATACTGGGATACGGGGACACACAGGGGCGGCTCCTCCATTTGAGCGGGCAGCGTCACCCCACAAGTGCCAGGGCTGAAAAATAAAATGGTAATAAAGATTATTTATTACCATTTTATTTTTCAGCAACCCGTCCTGAACTAAGTGTCAGGACGGGGCAGGACCAGTGCTATGGAGTGGCAGCAGCAGGGAGCTGTGCGCTTAAAAATGTGCTTGTCTCTTTGGCCTGGCGTCTTGGGTCGGCCATTCATACATGCGCATTTAAAAGTTCTCTAACCTATCTGTCCTAGACATCTGGATTCGAGAAAGCACAGGCCTCCTCTTAGGAGCACTGGGAAAGCCTGCTCTATCCAATCCTGAAGCGGCTTTCATGCTGAGAGAGCAGCGCCAGGATTGGGTAGTGTTGTTTCCTGCATCAGGAGTTTTGACGTAAATAATTAATTTACTCTCTTAATTTCTATGCAGGTAAGTACTTAATCAATAATAACTCAATCGGAAAGAAAGAAAACAGAGTCCGTGGTGTTAGAGTTCTTAGGGGTTTTATTCCTCAAAAAGGAATGGTCTAGACCAGGATATCATGTTCTGACCACCACAGGGGTGTCAGAAGGGATAGAGCGCTACATTTTATTACATTACATAGCTTATATACTTAATTCATGTCATAGGAAACAGTTATAATGGGCGTAACAGCTGAGAGAAGACAAGATAACAGTATACACGTGTTACAAGTACGTGATCAGAAGGCGTGAACTAGAGGTGTGTGCTAGAAACGTCACAGGTAGGTGTCACAAAGGGGTGGCACTAACAGAAATGTTGCAATGTCAGCAGAAATCGGAAGCTTGGATGCGCGCGCAGCTGCATGACGTGTGATTGACGTGAAGCTGGAGGGTGCAGGGGCTTGACATTTGCACCGACGGAAAGAGACAGAAGTCTGGCATGTCAGATCAACTTGTGCTTCTATCATATCTGATATCTGGTGTTTAGGAACTAAGCTATCTGGGCGGAAAAGGTCTCGAGGGCAGAAGCTATTCTATACTGACTGTGAGTGCGTGCATAAGCGCCTGAGTGTCTGTATGAGAAGCGTGGGGGCATGGGCCTTCCATGGGAGCATGGCAACAAGGGCTATGAATTACTTGAATTAGTTGCATAGAGACAGGTCGGCCCCTTGGCTCTGCAGCTGAGGGGAATGTTTACTGAAGCTAGCAGGCAGGAATGTATTTTCGGGGAGCGGAACAGATAACTCGAAGGTTATAGTCAATCTTGGCAGACAGCAGGCTGAGCTGAGCGCGAGGGGCCGCGCTGAAAGTAAGTCAGAGTTCACGGGTACAGAGGCAGCCTGGGCAGAGGCCCTTGGAGTCAGAAGCCAGAAAAGAGGCTCGGTGGCAGAAATTCAGGGCCTACTCAGCTAGAGCTGAAAAACGTAGAAGTACACTACAAAAAGACGTTGGCATAGCATACTTAGGAACGGGCTATCCAACCCATTCAGGGTGGGTCTGAAAGAGGACATGTTGACGTTGGACGCAAATGTATTTGCGTCTTCATAGCTGGTACAGGAGGGAAGTTACATGCACTTTAACTCGTACATGGAGACGGTGGGGTACGCGCTAGGGAACACAACTTGACCATAAAATTTACATTTCCTCATTCCCTCCTTGTTCCCTACGGACCCTTCATGATATATCAATCATCATAAATTGATCAGTTTGTTCTTGCAGCATCATTTGCTCATCTTTCTTTCTTTGACGGTTTGAGAGGAAACTGGAATGTTCAATGCACGAGGTGGCACACAGTCCACATATCGCCGGCCCACACTGTAGGCACAGGCAGCAGCTGAATACTATGACAAGGCCAAAACCTAGGAAGGATAGGATCTTCCATCCCCAAGCAGTTAACGTTGTCCAGAACCAACCAGACCAAGTCCAGGTGCCTGGATTCTGATGTATCTGATTTGCAATTTTATGCAGACGGGTAATAGCTTGATAGACAGATGGCGCGTTTTGTGGGATGAAAACGCAGCAACTTGACCCGATGACCTTACAGGCTCCACCTCTATCTGCCAAGATGACGTCAATAACAAGACGATTTTGAAGGACAACAACCCGCATAGCAGATTGCTCCTCTGTTAAGTTACCTATGGCGGAGGCAGTTTCATGTACTACAGCTTCAAGTGTTCTAGTTAATCTACGTATTAATTTACTGTTTTGGACAGGTCCTAAAAAGAAAAAGAATCCCTTATTAAAATCGGTGTACTGTTCCCATGCCGTTTCTGTGTAGTCGACAAGTGGGATATCTCTTCTGGGTCTATTCTTTACTAGATTTGTATTTCTATGGTAATCAGGGGGAGCTAGAAAAACAGGTGGCAGAAGGAATGCAATATAACAGGTACCATCCCAATCTGGAGGCAGACGTATGTATGCGGTATGACCACAAACAAAATAGGAGTGACTGATAGCTTTGAAGGACGATTTACCATGATCACTGAATTCGACCACAGTAGTGCATTTACTATGACCTAAGTGTACTGAACCTTTCTTTCGGACACATAATTCACCAGTGACTGGTAATACTAGCATATGGGGCAGGACTGGTGCAGCCTCGGATTCGACAGTAAGGATCATAAGGCTAATTGTGTAGTTACCTAATCCATATACTTCATTTTCTAGATCAGTTCCTATTCGAGTGGGGAGTCCCTCCTTATCAGGGTAACAGACGTCGAGCAGGACTAAGTTCAAGTTTCCCCAAACCCAGCCCCCATCGAAAACAGCAATATCAGGATCTAAGGAATTAATTATTTTAAACCATGCACCACAGGAGCCATTGTGAGTGAACGGGTACGGAAAAAGGGGCAGAGCTCCCTTGTAATTCTGGTAGGGAGGGAGTCGGCCACATATCCAGCAGTCTGTAGCATTGTTAGTCTGATGGGAATGGTGTAACATACTAATGAATGTATTGTTGCGCAGCGCAAGTCTGTAAGAGAGTTCGTGTGGCGGTAACTCACTAAAAGAATGTTCAGCAGAAACATTGTAAACAGATTGTTCATGCCTGAAAATAGGCCAGTAGATAGGTAGCAGAATGCTAGCAACAATAACTAAGATACTCAGAATAAACATTATTAATAGTGTCACTATACAGTGACTACGGAGTGATTTACAATATGCACTTTTCTTAACTTGTCTCTCTCTCTCTCTATCTCGATCTAGGGGATACATGTCAGAAACTATTTAACCGATTCACCTAGGGGAGGACTTAAACAATTAAACTGTCTGACTTGCTAGATCGGAGTTTCGACCTGTACTCCTCTTGGGGAGTTTTTTCTCGTTCGGTAACTGTAAAGTCTTTTGGCTCAACACAGTCTTTGGTGGGGGTGGACGAGTCTCGGTCTGGTTTCAGTTCATGAAATTTTTTCACATGACTCGTATGGACCCACCCCTTTCTCCCTTCGATCTTCACGGCGGTCCTCGTGGTGAGAAGGACGGTCTTCGGGGATTTCCAGCGGGGCTCCAGTGGACTCTTCCTGTCGAAATTTCGCACCAATACTAGGTCCCCAGGACGGACCTCGTGCGGCTTTACATCAGTGTTGTCTGGGAAGGCTGCGGCAACCTGTGAACGACATGATTGGAGTGCAGACATCAAGGAGGCAAGGTAATCTGTCAACATGTTACAATCAACATCAGTGATCTTTTTCGGAATGGGCGTCCCCCACATATTCGGTGGTCTGCCAAAAACCACTTCGTACGGGGATAGCCCTGATCTCGAGTGGGCGACCATCCTCATGTAGAATAGTGCCACTGGCAGGGCGACTATCCAGTCGACCCCTTTCTCCTGACATATTTTTGCAAGGCGTATCTTTAGTGTCTGGTTATGCCTCTCTACAAGGCCTGCGGCTTCAGGATGTCGGACACAATGAAACTTCCACTGATATCCTAGCAGTAAAGAAACTTGTTTCATTAGCTCGGACGAGAAGGGTTGTCCGTTATCTGAGTACACGACACGAGGCAAACCGTATCGTGGGAAGAATTCACGAACCAACTGCTTGGCAGTGGTCGGAGCAGTATAGTCTGAGACTGGGTATGCTTCGGTCCAGCGGGACAGAGCACAAACAACTACAAGGACATACTTGAATCCTCGACAACGGTTCATCTGGATATAATCCATTTGGAGGACTTCAAAAGGGTGATCGGGAGAATGAAATCCACCTTGCTCTACAGGGACGCTTTTACCTGGATTGAACTGACAACAGATCATGCAAGTACGCACTTTCTGTTTTGCGGCCGCTCGTAAGTGTTTATTATTCCAAAGATTTTGTAAACTGTCTAACATCGCTTTCTCTCCTAGATGTGCTGGGCTATGTGCTGTATTAATCATGACTTGAACCATAGAGTCAGGGAGAAACCATGTAGATTTTCCCTTCGTCATCCAACCTTGATCTGTCTGGATCCCTCCTAGTTCAATCCATCTCTTTATTTCTTCTGGGGTAGCATGTGCCTGAATATCAATTACATCTAGAGCGGGATCCTTGACTGCCATACAATTTGTCGGTACTATTGTCTTTGTCACATCAGTTGTCTGGGTGTGAGTCAGTGCTGTATGTTTTGCTGTCTGGTCCGCCAGGTCGTTACCCTGGGAAACAGAATCTGTGACCTTAGTATGTGCTTTACACTTCATGACTGATATTCCTGAAGGCAAATGTATTGCTTCTAACAGTGCTTGAATGAGGGGACCGTGTTGTATCTTGGCACCGTGGGAGGTCAAAAAACCTCTTTCTTGCCATAACATGCCGAAGTCGTGTACGACTCCGAACGCATAACGGGAATCAGTGTATATGTTGACATTTCTGTTCTTGGCTAGTATACAAGCTCGGGTCAGAGCGATGAGCTCTGCTGCTTGAGCGGACAGTGTGTCAATACGATGTGTTTCTTTAACTTCAGTTTCAGTGGTCACTGCATACGCGGCCACTAATTCTCCTGTATTTGTTCTCAGGCATGAACCGTCCACATAAAGTGTCAGGTCTGGGTTTGTCAGTGGAACATCTGTTAAATCTCGTCTAGGCTTTGTTACTGCATTAATGATTTCTATACAATCATGCGGGGCTGGATCTGTCATAATTGTAGGTAACAGTGTTGCGGGGTTCAGAATACTGCAGCGCCTGATTTCTATGTGTGGCTGGAATAACGTTAATTCATAACCTGTCAGTCGTGCTATAGTCAAGTGCTGAGTCTGGGTTCTGTTTAACAGAACCTCTACAGAGTGTGGAACTTGTACTGTTAATTGATGGCCTAAAACAATTGAATCGCTCTGTCTGATGGCTAGTGCTGTTGCTGCTACTGACTTCAAGCACGCAGGGAGTGCCTGGGCTACTGAATCCAATGTACTTGAGAAATAAGCGCAAGGCTTATGTGAACCTGCTTGATCTTGAGTGAGGACAGACAATGCTGTACCATCACGTTCTGTAACAAAAAGTGTAAACGGTTTGCTGTAACATGGTGTCGCTAAAACTGGTGCTTGGCATAAGGCTTTCTTTAATTCTTCAAAAGCTTGTGTGTGTTCCTGAGTCCAAGGGAGGGCAGTCGAAGTCGCTGCCTCCTGTGTCGTTAACTGGATGAGTGGTTTAGCTAGAAATGCATATTGAGGAATCCATTGTCTGCAGTATGAGGTGAGGCCTATGAAGGCCCGCACTTCCTTTTGTGTCTGGGGTTGTGGCATATTTACAATTAACTGAATGCGATCGGGAGTGAGCTGTCTCCCCACTTTGGACAGCAAGTGACCCAAGTACACAACTTGCTGAACACAGAATTGTAGCTTCGAAGGAGACACCTTGTGTCCCTTGTCGGCCAGAAAATGTAAAACTGTCAGTGATGCTTGTTCACATTCGGGCTCACTTCGTGCGGTGATCAGTAGATCATCGACGTATTGCAGTAAAGCGGTGTTAACTGGCATTTGAATACAATCTAGTTGTCTTTTCAGTGCTTGACTGTAGATGCTGGGGCTTTCTGTGAATCCTTGAGGTGCGCGTGAAAATTTGAAGCTGCGTCCATTTAAACTGAATCCGAAGAGATATTGGCTCTCTGGATCAATAGGCACGCTGAAGAAGGCGTTCTTGAGGTCAATTACAGTAAAGAACGTCGCTTCTGAATCAATAGCAGTCAATAGGGATGAGATGTCGGGAACCACAGGGTACTGTGGTATAATGCATTTATTCAGTTCTCGAAGATCAATCACCAGCCGATATACTGGCGGTGCATTGGGATCGGTACGTTTAAGAATCGGAATGATCGGTGAATTACAGACATTGGAGTCGGTCTCTACGACCACTCCTTGGGCAATGAGCTCTTCAATGATTTTCAGTAAAGCCACTACAGCATCGGGTGGTAACTTGTATTGTCTGATTCTCGGTAAAACAACACCTGCCTTGAGTGTAACGCGGTATGGGGTGATATGCATGCAACCTACATCAGTTGGGCCTTTTGCCCACAAGTAATCTGGCACATTTTTCAATCTGACATCGAATTCTCGCAAAACATAATGACCCTTGAAATCCCGTAGAAAGAGTCTAACTCCCTCCGGGGAACAGCAGATTATAGCTCCTAGAGCCTTCAATGTTTTAATTCCTAACAGATTTTCCGGACATGATTTTGTAAGTAACAAGTCTGTAACACGTGATAATGGACCCACAGCCAGGGGGACTGGTTCTGATACCTCATTTACAATAGGCTGTCCTGAAAAACCAAGGGAAACATTCTGTGAGCCTGAGAGGGGTGCCCCTGGGACTTCATCATGGCTGATCGTAGTGCGACTTGCCCCTGTGTCAATTAAAAACTTTCTGTCTTTTCCCAATACGTGACTGTGTACATAAGGACCTTCTTGATCTACAGGAATTTCAATAAGAGGCAAGCCACCTTCCCTCTCTAGGCTGTTTCATGTATATCGGGGGTAATCTGGGTATGCGGACTGGGCATACTGGTACATCTGTTGCGAAACTTGCTGAGACGCGGCAATGGGCTGTGGCTGTGGTACCGCTACTGTCTGTGCTGGAGGTGAAGAAGCATGCATAGGCTGTGTATTCTGTGTATTCTGTGAAGACTGATGCTGGTTATGGTCTTGTCTAGGCGGATGCGGTCTTTCTTTAGTTTTACCTGTTGCTATATTATGTTTCAGGACTGGGCATTCATGTACGTAATGACCTGGCTGCTTACAGTAATTACATGTCCCTTTAACGGGAGCTGTAGTGTGACTTGTCTGGGTCCCACCCTTTCTCTGACCGTCGGCTGGGACCGTCTGAGCTACTAACATTTTCATCTTCGTGTCTTTCATGCGTTTCTGTTCCTGATCCTGCTCTTCTCTAATTCTGTTCTGATGATATTGGAGCATCTGTAACATCTGGGATGGTGTATTTGCCTGCCAAGTACTTTCAACTTTGTACACTCGGTTTTTAACTAATGGTAGGGAATTCTCGACTAGTTTTGATACAAAAAGGTGCGGATATGACTCGCTACTTGGTTTGAGGCCACTATTGATAATGAAACATTTCTCGAATCTTGAATAGAAGTCACTAGTATCTTCATCATGTTTCTGTTTACAAGACGAGATCGCGTCCCAATCTTCCTTTCTAGTTGTCAATAATCTTGGCAGGACCTGTACTATCAAACCGGGTAATGCTTTAGTCTTATCCCCAAGGCCTACCCCTGGGACCCGTTTATTTTCTTCCTCTTCTATTTCTGCCCATGCAATCTTTGTGTCTCCCACCTCCCATTCCTTTTCCTTTAGTTTCTCGTAGATGCCCGTGGGCAACAGTACTTTTAACATTTTCATGATATCATCATATGTGTAATCCCCCATCAGTAACATGTCTTTAAGCTCTCTGTGAAAACCTGCGGGATCTTTATCATGACACGGTACTAGTTTCTTCATTTCTAACAGTTCTAACTTGGTCAGAGGCGTGTGTACATATACACGTTTCAAAAGGTGATCCGTACCCATAACAGGGTGTACTTCTCGTAAGGGGCTCTGACTTTCAATGCCACCCCCGCATTGCATGTGATACGTTTTTCTTTCTGGAGGCGGGGCGGGAACATATTCGGAGCTTATGAAAGTGTCATATCTACGGCGTTGTTCTAGAATTATTTGAATTAATTTGGTACTTAAGCCTCTCCATCTATCCATGAGTAGTGCTTCTAGTGTTTCGTGTAGGGGACCTGGATCAGAATGATGGTTTCTGTATTTGATGAGGAGGTGCTGAATCATGTATACACCTGCTAATTTCTGCTCGTCTGGGGAAAGGTTCAGAAATGTCTGCGCTACTGTGTCATCATTATATATGTCTGGATTTTCGGCCCATGATACGGCTGATCGGGCTAGTTCTTGTTCATCCATAGAATTGAGCACGTGGTACCCTACTCGATCTCGAAGCCTTTTATCAGTTTCCTGGAACTGATGTTCAGCAGAATTCGGGTTTGTCAAGGCAGAGAAAAAAACTCTCTTGCTTTCTGGACGGATGCCTTTCCTAAGGTAATTTCCCTTACCTACATATGCTATAGTATCTGCAGCTCTTTCTGGTTCTTCAAGTTCTTCTTCCTCCTCGGAGGAAGCTTTTTCTTTCTCTTTTTGGTGTACTGCTAGCACTGCTTTCCTAATTTTCCTGTACATAGTGGCTATGCAAGTCCCCTTATCATGTTTTCCTTCAGCTATATTTTGACCCCACTTGTTCAATGCATCTAATTCACTCTGATCTGTTCCAGGCCTATCTCGTTCTCTTATTAGACAGTTTATGAAAAATCGTAGTATCTGTGCTTGAATGTCAACTTTCTGTTTCTCCATGGCCTCCTTAATACTGTCAGGGTCTTTCCCTGTCTGAACAAACTCATATATTCTATCCAGACGATCCTTCATTCCTACATAACATAGCAAGATATCAGTAGCAGATCTTAACCGTAGTGATGCCAATATCATTAGATCGTCTTTTCCGGGTACTGGATCGTATCTGCAAACTGAAACTGAAAGGTTTTCTTTAAATGCGTCAAAGCGGGGTGACCTGAACGTGAGAGGACTCTGCATATCCCTGAGATTTAATCTGTGTGTCAATGGCGGGGTCCGAGGACCCGCGGTTGCACCTCCTGAAGCGGAGGCTTGTGCAGTATCTCCCTGTGGAGTCGGTATCTGAACTTGAATTTGTCGTTTAGTTAGATCAGGTAAACGTGGTTTCGGTAGGTCTATTTTGGGTGCGGGAAGTGGCGGGGCTGGCGGAACGGGGGAGGTCTGTCGCGGTACTGGCGGAACATGATCTGGGGGCGGGGTGCCCCCGTCCCCGTCAGTAGGCAAGGTGCAAACAGGCAGATTGGTGTAAGCCGGTGCTACATCCTCTAGATAAGAATTTAGGAATATATCTTTAGTAGTCTTATGCATTACTTTAGTTGGGATCAATGGTGGCGGTAAGTTTTTCGGTATTTCTGATAGGGCCTCAGGTGTACCCTCGGCCGCAAGATACATACCGTTTACAAGATTATGTCGTGCGCGGTCTATCTGTTCAGTTTTTACTCGGATCCCCTCAGTAACTAGTTCGTTTTCTTGGGCTTTCTCTGATTCTTTAAGTCTGTCTTCTCTACGGAGTGCTCTTTCAGCACGTTTATGTGATTCCTTACGCCAAAATTCTATGGCGTCTTTCTGAGATTGTCTGGCTTTCTTTTTCCATAGTGCTTCCTCTACCTTCATGATGCACTCGGCATCCCATGTTCCGTTAACGGGCCATCTGTGTCTTTCGTCTAGGTGTTTAGTATAGTCAGTCCATAAGTCTAGATACAATATGGCGTCTATGCCGTGCTTATGGTACATAAAGTTACCTGGAGTGTCCCTAGGGGGGATAGGAATTTCTTCCTCTAGTATCCCTTTCCTAGTTCCTATCTGCTTTAACTTGTTGAAAAACGGCATTTTGCTTACTTAGTACTGAATGCTCAATCCTTAGTTTACTTAATACTGGGTACAGCTAATTGTACAAGAAACACAATAATTCACATTAAAAACGGTCACATTCACATTCATACCACGACATTAATCACATGAAAAGACATTTGAGACATAGATGACTACCCCCTATACTGGATGTACTGCTAAACAGTACAGATACACTGGTGTAACAGTGCAGAAATTCAGAAATTCAGAATACTAGATATACTGCTAAACAGTACAGATACACTGCCTAAAAACAGTGCAGACCGGACTTGTGTACCCAAACCCGTCTAGATACGTCCCAGCAATGGTACTCACCGGGAAGCACGGAAACAGAAGGCCTCGGAAAACTCGACTGGACTCGATTCGACACTTCGGAAAAACTTCGGAAAACTTCGGAAAATTTCGGAAACCTGGTGGGCCTCTTGACACCTCGGACCTTGCTTCTTTCGGCTAGGCTCTGGTCGGGATCCTCCGCACTCCTCACCGCCTCGTCTGGGCACTGATCGCAGTCTTCGTCACCTCCGTGGGTCAGAGGGAGATGCAGGAAATCCTGCCGGTACGCGTAGTTTCCATCTAACTGATGGCAGGGGACATAGCTTGCAACGCACCAACCGGCGCGTGAGGTGGGGGAGGGGTCCCTATTCGGGCGCCAAAATGACGTAAATAATTAATTTACTCTCTTAATTTCTATGCAGGTAAGTACTTAATCAATAATAACTCAATCGGAAAGAAAGAAAACAGAGTCCGTGGTGTTAGAGTTCTTAGGGGTTTTATTCCTCAAAAAGGAATGGTCTAGACCAGGATATCATGTTCTGACCACCACAGGGGTGTCAGAAGGGATAGAGCGCTACATTTTATTACATTACATAGCTTATATACTTAATTCATGTCATAGGAAACAGTTATAATGGGCGTAACAGCTGAGAGAAGACAAGATAACAGTATACACGTGTTACAAGTACGTGATCAGAAGGCGTGAACTAGAGGTGTGTGCTAGAAACGTCACAGGTAGGTGTCACAAAGGGGTGGCACTAACAGAAATGTTGCAATGTCAGCAGAAATCGGAAGCTTGGATGCGCACGCAGCTGCATGACGTGTGATTGACGTGAAGCTGGAGGGTGCAGGGGGCTTGACATTTGCACCGACGGAAAGAGACAGAAGTCTGGCATGTCAGATCAACTTGTGCTTCCATCATATCTGATATCTGGTGTTTAGGAAATAAGCTATCTGGGCGGAAAAGGTCTCGAGGGCAGAAGCTATTCTATACTGACTGTGAGTGCGTGCATAAGCGCCTGAGTGTCTGTATGAGAAGCGTGGGGGCATGGGCCTTCCATGGGAGCATGGCAACAAGGGCTATGAATTACTTGAATTAGTTGCATAGAGACAGGTCGGCCCCTTGGCTCTGCAGCTGAGGGGAATGCTTACTGAAGCTAGCAGGCAGGAATGTATTTTCGGGGAGCGGAACAGATAACTCGAAGGTTATAGTCAATCTTGGCAGACAGCAGGCTGAGCTGAGCGCGAGGGGCCGCGCTGAAAGTAAGTCAGAGTTCACGGGTACAGAGGCAGCCTGGGCAGAGGCCCTTGGAGTCAGAAGCCAGAAAAGAGGCTCGGTGGCAGAATTTCAGGGCCTACTCAGCTAGAGCTGAAAAACGTAGAAGTACACTACAAAAAGACGTTGGCATAGCATACTTAGGAACGGGCTATCCAACCCATTCAGGGTGGGTCTGAAAGAGGACATGTTGACGTTGGACGCAAATGTATTTGCGTCTTCATAGCTGGTACAGGAGGGAAGTTACATGCACTTTAACTCGTACATGGAGACGGTGGGGTACGCGCTAGGGAACACAACTTGACCATAAAATTTACATTTCCTCATTTTCCTGGAAGACACCAGAGGGAGGAGGACGTCGCGCTGCAAGAAAGGAAGGTACATGTATTTAATTCTTTATTTGTGCCCCCTGCCTCTCACCCCCACCCTTGATACATGCCTGCTGCCACTGCTGCCACTGGTGACACAGACACTGAGGCGGGCACACCAGCATTAGTGCAAGGTGACTGACTGTCAGGAAGACGCTGACTGAGAGCAGAGAGACACAGACATGGGGGGCTGAAAGACAATGACAAAGAAAAGCAAGTAACACTGACTCTGAAGAAGGGGGAACATTGACACGGGGAACTGGGAAGGACTGACACTTGGAATGAAAGACACTGTCACTGGGGAGAGGGACACACGTGCATTGAATTAGAAGACCTTGACTCCAGGGGATGGGGAATGTTTACAGTGGGAACTTAGAAGCAACATAAGCTATTAAACCAAGGTAACAAACAAAAAGGAACAGAAAAGTCAAAACTAAACGTGTTAATGTACAACATTTATCCTGGCTAGTCATTCAGCTCAGACATGTTTAACCACATTGGTGCTCATGACAGCTCCCAGCCGCCATGAGTCACGGTAGGTGTGTACTCATGACGGCCGGGAGCCGTCCGAACGTTGCCGCTCCGCCCACACGCTGTTAATTCCCCACCTGTGCAGGAGAATTAATCAGTGGGCGGAGTTCTGGCCCCTCCCGACCGTCATGATCACACGCCCACCGTGATTTATGATGGCCGGGAACTGCCATGAGCCTCGCGGCGCCACGCCCGCCCCTAGCCCCGCACCGCGGCAGAATTCCTGCCGTGGCGAAGGGGATATACAGCGTCATCGCGATAAATCACTCATGAGCAGAGCTTTAAGTGGGATAAAAAAAAGTGGAAAGAGGTGTGGCCTACACAATTAAAGGCATGGCTCAAACACAGGAACTACATTTCTATGATCCTCAAAGTGTGCCATCCGACTGGGAATGCAAGATTAAGTAACAACTGTTAAGAATCCAAAGGAAAGAAATCGCTGATATAGTTCACCTTGATGTTTTTGCATTCATTGTACAGAAATCGATATGTGCTTTACCAGTATTGTTAAGGAGATTAATATAGGGCCCGGTAGGGACCCGTTTCAATTAAAGCCCTGCTCATGAGGCCAGTGTTAGGGAGTTGATGGCCTGAGGTGAGCCCTTCTGGTAATGTTGGGAGATTTAGAGAAGCATCTGCTGAAACTCGTATCTGAAAAGGCTCAGTAGAAGAGGCGACATTGTTTTTGAAGTTAAAATGTCAATTATGTGGTTTTAATGGAAAACAGAGCTGCAGATGTGGTTTTTAGATTGCATTATCTTAATATAAACACATTATGGTAAACTCCTTCATTACCAATTTTCACTGTAATTTGTCAATATTTTACTGTACTTTTCTGGTTAGTTTCCAATGGCTTTTATTCAAAATATTCCCATCTGAATTGAGAACTTAGCGCAAAATCTCCTGCAGTCAAATATACGACGTACGTCCATAGTTGCTAGATTGCCGTATATGATGCTCTTCACCTTCCGGCAGTTTAAGGTTTGTGTGCTGTGATCCACAGATCCACCATGGGGGGAAGATCCTTCTCCTACTCAGCGGCTAAAACCTGGAATTCTCTCCCCGCCCACCTCTGCCTCACTCAGAACACCTCTCTTTCAGAAAGCAACTAAAAACCTGGATATTCGATAAGTAAATCACCACCCTCCCTCAAGCGCCTTGAGACCCTCTGGGTGAGTAGTGCGCTATACAAATTTTGGAACTTGAACTTGAACTAGAATAATCCTTATAATGTGAAAACTGATCCTGCCAGTCCCGCAATGCAAAGTGCTGTTGTTAGGAAGTGCTGAAAGTATCACACAAGAAATAGGGCAAAATGCCAACACTGAAAGTCTTGTTTTCAAGAAGATATTGATATTTGTAAACTTAAATCACAACAATGTTGTTTTAACTATTAAGGCAAAATCACACACCAGTCACTGTTCAAATAGATTTAACAAATATCCATGTATCAAGTACCGCAAGCACCCAATGACTGAGTAGCTATAAAAGTAAGCCTGTACAGAGTTCGCGGAGTTCCGCGAAGTGCAAAAAAAACTCTGCTGCGCTATCCGGAGCTCTGCGAGCAGCGGAGTGTGTTAGATAAATGCTGTTCGCTGTGATTTTCAGCGCCAGGTGCTTGTCCTCATTGTTCTGCTTCCTTTCTGCCACTTGAGTAGATTTTTACTTGAGTGACTGCTTTCTAAACGCGAACGGATGGTTTCTCAATGCATGCATACACGACCACTAGCAATGAGAAATCTGACTGCCGGCATTGAGAAATCTCTCTGGGAGGTTGATTTTCCACACTTGCGCTCACCAACTTGATGTTGACGATTGGAACGAGGAAAAATCTCGCCGGGAGGTGGATTTTCCTCGCTTGCGCTCGCCAACTTAACCTTGACAAACGCAAGCAAGGAAAAAAACTGCACTCTGCGGAGTTCGCCGCCCAGACTTATATAAAAGCAAAACATGCTTGTTCAAGACTCTTCAAGGTTTTCAGCTTTATCTAGGTAGACTCTGTGATGTTGTTCTCTTTTACATTTCTATGCTAAGTTTTTAATTTTAAAATTGGTAAGCCCAGAACACAATGTGCAGTACGCTAGGACTCACTGATGGTGAAAGATAAAGGAGATCAAATGTACAACATATATTGTATCAGACTAAAACATGTGGTTACATGAATTGTTTCAAACATTTTTGAACACCCAAACAGAGTCTTTGGACCAGTTAAAGGATTCTGCAATGAGACTTATTCATTCAGTCCGCAGAATTACTTGAAATACTTTACTTCTCTGGCCAATTTTTCCCTTTCCCCCTGCAATCACCTTTGTATATATTACACCATCACAATATCACTGAGCACTAAATGTCACCATTTCACATGCTATGTGTCACTATATGTCTTTGACAGCCTTGCCAATTTAAATAGGGTATTTATAAATTATGCAATTTATAAAAGTTCTTAGAATACCCCATATGGTTTGTGTTTAGATTTATTATGTTTAACTTGTCTTACAATTAATAGTTTCTTGACTAGCCCAATAGCTTGAAGAAATAATACGCACCCGACAGAACCAATTGTATTTTTGTATACAGTGTGTCAGGAAGCAGAATGGATGCACTGACTTTTTGGCCCATCTTTGCATTCTTTTTTGCTTTTTGTTTCTTAAACCTACTTTTTTTCTGTAATTTTTTATTGTAGAAAAATATATATTTACATGGAGCATAGAATATACATGGGTGGAGGAAGAGGGAAAAGGAAAAGAAAAGAAAAGAAAAGAAAAACACCGGGGGGGGGGGTGCGAAGAGGGGGGGGGAGTTCGCTGCCAGCTTCCAGTCTTATTGGGGTTAGTCCGATTGCCAGTCTTCCAATCTCTGCTTTAAAGCGGGAATTTGTTTCAGAAAAATAAAAATATAATGCCTACAGTTCACTTACTGACAAAGTTTCTTTCTTAGTCATTGTCTACACCTTGAAGTGTTTCTTCTGCACTCACTCTCTACCTATCTCTCATTCACTGTCTTCATGAGGGGTCCACTGAACCCTGATTAGTACTGTATTTCACATTTCAAACAATGGCAATGGGGCTCTTTGTCTTCTTGCTCTAGGACCCATGACACACTGATTTCGTTACTGCGGAGCACGTGTCCTTCTGAAGACAGGTTAGCCCGTAGCATGAAAAAATCTGTGTGCTTCCAGTAGCAGCTGGTATTGCTCGCGGGTAAGTGGGCAGGTGTGAGGGGTCTCTGGAGGGGAGATCGCAGGGAAATAAAATAATTAAAATAATTAAACGTACCTTTCCGCCGGGTCACGCGTCTTCTCAGCTCCTGCTTTCTTGCCTCCGACAGGGGCAGGAGCAGGAAGGAGGCAACCAGGCTCCTTTCCCTAAATCACTTTACGCCCCACTTCTAAATCAGGTCCTATTTCACTTTATGTAAAGGGTTCTATTGTTCTCTATCAGACAATTACTGAGAGCATACTCAAAGAGATCATGACACTAGTCTAGTAAAGGTAGGCACAGGCCGGACAGAATAATCCCTGATATGGTGCAGCTTGTGCTGAGAAAGCAAACCAATAAAGTATACAAAAAAGTGATAGATGGAATGCTTAAATTAATCTAAGCCACTGGTAAAAGGGCCCAAAACAGCTGGAATGGTTTGCAAAATAACAATGGAAAGAAATTAGACCCAAGTAGCACCAGTGGCTGAGATTAATTCATGCATTCTATCAATCATTTTTCTGTATACTTCAATGCAATGTCAAAAGTGGGGCAAGTATGCTTAGACGTGGGTCCAGTATACACTGTGCCACAAGAACCAAGCTATTCTCAACTTATGAGCCCTAATAAGTGTGAAATCAGTCCTTCCAAACCACAATAAGTAGTGGAAGGACACACACTGGGCAAGGAAGCAGTACTTGGGCCATGCTCCAGTGGAGGAACAAAAACATGTAGAAGAATTGCAGCAGGAATTCACTGACCAAAGCGAAATAAGGAAATGAGAGTCAAGCCAACCAATGGTAAGAAATGGGCTGGGCCTGTAAATAAACAAAAGATCTCACAAGCGACCGCACATTCGGTGTCTTAGGCAAGACCTAAAAATTGAATTATAATTGCATTCCATGCATGATATTCCCCATTCCTGGCCCATTCCCAGGGCTGAGAACAGTGCCATGCTGTGGGGGAATTAACAATCTGCAATCCACCCAGTAGTTCATGCCACCCCTGCTCTACGCTACTCATAATCGGCTCCTTAGTTGTAAAGTTCATATTGTCTCTTTACTGGACCATGGAAGCTTGATGTCCTCCTCAGACTCCAGTGGACACAATTTCCTACAGTGGAACTGCTATGGCTTCCACGCTCACACAGCACTTTCTCCTGCAGTGAATTATTTGTATCATCGACAGGCAGGGGCGGGCGGATCTGCCCTGGCCCTACATCCAATTTTCTTGTATTGCTTTTCTAGATACTGTAGATCATCCTAGGGATACCATGCCCATCCATCAAGCCTCCTCTGCATCTCATTGTTGTAAGTGACTGGCATTGACACAGGTAGCAGCCCCAGTCAAGCAAGTAAAAGAAGTCAATTTCTTCTCAATCTGTCTGGTGATGGGAGGCCTGCCTTGTCCTTGAGTAGGACTTTCTTTGGCTGTGCACTTGTGGAAATGAAAAGGTGAAATATAGACGCATCAGTTACTTCGCCATTAAAATGGGGCTGGTCCCAGAGTTTAATCAAAACTTCAGACCCGCGGAGAGATACTTATGCTGCACTAGCTCATCACCCTATATTGCCTCAGTCCAAAGTCTGCAAGATGAGAATCTTGAGACAACAAGTTTGCAGTTAAGTATTAAAATCTTGGCCTGCCCATCTGACGCACCATGTGTCCCTGGGTCAATCACAGAACCTCCTACCACCCATGTACATATATCTGTAAATCTTGAGTCCTTGGAAAATATTTCACTGTGATTTTAGGGGCTACTTAATTGTTGCACTTCATTTGAATGTGAAACACTTCTGTGTTTGTTGTTATGTTATGTTAATTTAATTTATAATGTACATGAATCACCCAGGAAGGGGTATCTCAGCGCCGCGGTGAACCATAGGCAGGCAGCACTAATATCAGAATAGCTATGTTGGGCTACTCTCTTACTTTTCTCGATGATAAATAGAAGATTTCCGATCGTATTCAACAATTGAGAAAAAAAGGTACACTAAGGCTTTATTAATTCAAATTAAAATACAGAAAAAGTAGTATGAACATCTGCAGTCATAAAGGAAGGGCAGGTGGGTAGCTCCCAATAAGGCAGACAAATTCATGGCTCACCTAGGAAGGTGCTGGCATTCCCACCAGCCAGTGGCGCAATGTGGGGGGGGGAGGGGGGGGGGGCAGGGGGCAGGGACAGTTGTCCTGGGCACACAATTCTTAGGGGGCGGAAAATTTTTAAAGAAAAATAATTTGCACTACTAATTTCTTTTCTTTTCAAATTTTGCGCCAGAAAGTGGTAAGGGTCTACGGGTTAGGGGGCACAATACCTGCCTTGCCCCAGGTGCTGGCAAACCACTCTACGCCGCTGGCACCAGCGACTGCCTCCCCTGGTTGAGAGTGGACTAGGTATAGAGCATAACCAAAATCTGACAGGGGTCATTTCTGGCTCCTCTTTTATTTGATAGACCCACGAACACCAACACTAACACGCTAAAGCCCCAGCTCTACCACACCATCTAGTGGTGATATTACAAGTCCAACTAAATGCCCCAAATTGGCTTTTTGCCAGTGTATGAGGGGTACTCCAGAAGGCAAATTAATTTTTTACCTGGTGCTCTGTAAATCCTTGCACCATTCCTTGGTATTAGTATTCCTATTTCCTTTATAAGTCTTTGCAAAGTTATGCTCATAGGGAACCACAAAACCCCTCTCTATTCCCATGGTAGAACGTGAATGACAGAAAAGTGTTGCACAATGTTTAAATGGTGTGTTCAGTTTAATTTTTGAAGAGGCATCTGTGAGATGGGACAATATTCTTCCTGTTCTTCAAAACATATAAATTTAGTAGTGTCATTCACATTCTTATAATTAAATGAAAAAGATGAAATAAGTACATTTTTTTTTAGATTTTTAAACAACTTGTTGCCATGTTTTATGAGTGCGACTTTTTGAAAAATCATATGTTTGAACCAAATCTTCCCCTTTGGGCTTCACACTAATGTATTACGAGTAGTCATGAATCAAAATGTATTGGCAATAAGGAATAATTTAAGGCAATAACATAGTTTATATTCAATGTATGAGAGCTGATTCACAAAATATTTAGTAAAATTAGTACAACTACACACTGCTTTATACATCTATGGCCAAGAATAGTTTTGCTGCTTTTTGGAATTAACACATTTGCATTGGAACATGCATGAAAAGCTGCACCTGGTGCAGTTTTCCATATGGATTCTTTGTCAAATCACATGATTTCCAAGTTCAGAATGTGGTCCCACAGTATGGGGACTCAGTGGCAGAGAAAGGATTCACCTGCGCAAATGCTAATTTTTTTAGGATCTTTTTTCTCTCATGGGGAAAATATTTGTCCCTATGGAGAGACCTCTTTCCTCTACACCCTTATCACATTTTTCAGTGATCCATGCACCTTCCCAAACTGGAAAGGGATTTACATGTGTACTTGGCTGAAGTAAAAGGATGCCTCTTTCCAGGCTGGAAAAGGGAAAGATAGGAGATTGTGAATGCCCACAAATGTGCACCTTTGTGGGCGTTCAAAAACATCCAATGCAAACTAGACTTAGGAACATCATAGACATAAATGAACGAAATGAAACGAAGATTTGCATAGCGCAGCTTATCACCCGTGAGTGTATCCAGGCGTTGTCCATAGGCGCCGGGAGGTTACGTGATTTGCCCAGAATCGCAGGATGTCGAGCGGACATTGCGACTCAGCCCAGGCTCCCATCTCCGAAGCTGGCAGCTCTGGCCATTTGGCCACATCCCTGGAACGTTCTCAACCACAACCTGAATGGGATTTTCAGGTACAGAGTATTTTGCATGCGTGGCAGAGGCTTCAAAAATTCCACGCGGAGGAGCAGGAGACTGCGGAGACCCTATCACAGGTCCCGCACCTCAAGATCTAATTGGCAACCCGTTTGGATGTTACCCAACAACCAGTACATGCCACCCCCCCCCCTTACACTGAATCTCGAAGGAACACCAGAGTCAAACCATTGACGATACTTCTACAGCACCGACATTGAAGGTGCGACCACATTTTGGACCATCGGATTTGAATGATCCATTTCAATGCCTTGACGAAATTCCCAAGGCACTAAAGGGAATGAAACGCGTTGGCTGTGCCTGTGTATTTTAAAAAGAGAAAATAAAGAACCCATTAAAGAAAGAACAGAAGACTCACAAAATCTATGAACTTTTTGTACTATTGACTTCATTGAGTGCACCTCTCAATTTGCTTGTAAAACTATTTATATGACGGACATCCCTGGCAGCGGATGGTGAGAGTGGCTGCACCACTAGAAATTTGGAAACAAAAGAAGTTGATGTGCTAAACCTTGGTCTGCTGCTGTGTGCTTTGGTTTTTTGCATAAAACACAGTTGATGGACAGAATGCAGAACAATGTCTCACATTCACCCCAGTACAAAGATCTGGGCCTAAATCCATTGTTTGTTTGCACTCCACACCACCCTAGGTCAGACAATGGCTATATGCAAATCAGCCTTGACCCTGTGCCTCATGGGAACAGTCCCATGGCAGCGAGCTCCCCACTTGTAAAACGACTTTCATCTTTCAGGAATAGCTTTATAAATTTCTGGCGGGGCTAAGTAAGTGAGACAAATCTTGTTATCTTAAGTTTAAAACTGAATTTACTTCTGTGAATAGACCCAATGGTTGCGTATTAATTAATACAGAGGGGAATAACTACTGTTTTTTGTAATTCTTCCTCTTCTATGATTTATTATTAGGTTTCTCATGGAGGTGTACACCAGGGGAAACATTAAATTAAATCATGACAGTTTGTGGTATAACTAATTTAGGTTCTGAAGATAGTTCAGTGTTTTGTGGCACTGCATCCTCATCTTCAAACCAACACATAAATGTTCATACTAAATTACAATCTTACGCACACGCATCAATTTACAATTCAATCATATGGCAGTAATCGCACTAAACAAGAGCCAACACGTGGTTCGTCGTTAGGCGCTATTGCCGCAACTTCTTCAGGGCTGTCTGGCTTGTCGAGATCTTGTTTCTTATCTCCTCTCCGCCGGTTCTACTTCTGACCCGGCTGGTCAAAATATCAGTTAGTCCGTCTGTGTATCGGTCTGTTGCTTCCAATAAGACTATATTCCTCTTATTATATTCTTCCCGCAAGTGTGTGGATATCCGCACAAAATCCTGTTTTGAAGCAGATATCCACACAGTCATTGGCATAGGTGTCTGGAGGGTTGATGGAAGTTCAGGCGATGGTTGAAGTAGGCTGGTCCCCGGTTGTGCAGGGCTTTGTAGGTGTAGATCAGCATCTTGAATTGACATCCCTTCTATACGGTGAGCCAGTGGAGTTTCATGAGGTGAGGGCTGATGTGGTTCTGTTCGGGGATGAGTCTGGATGTGGCGTTGTGTTTGGTTTGCACTCTCTTCAGGAGGTGGGCGGTAATTCCTGCGTAGAGTGCATTGCCATAGTCCAAGCGGCTACTGACTAGGGCTTGAGTAACTGTGCATCTATTGTTGATGGGAGCTATTTACACACTTTCCGGAGCATGCAAAGAGTGAGAAAGCAGGTGGATGAGACTGCATTGATTTGGGTTTTCATGGCAGAGGTAGTGAGCATGGTCTGTGAGTGTGGGTGAGGGCCCAGATGCCGAGGGCCACCTCCATGGGAAGGTGTTGTTGCCGAAGATCAGCACGTTTTGTCTGTGTTGAATTTCAGGCAGTTGTTTTTCATCCAGTTGGCAACGCTCATCATACACCTGTGGAAGTTGGCTCTCGTGGTGGTCGGGTCTTCTGAGAGAGAGAGGATGAGCTGGGTGTCATCAGCGTAGGATATGATGTTTAATCCATGGGCGCTGAGGATGTTGGCCAGAGGGTCAGACAGGCATTGAATAGAGTGAGGCTGAGGGTTCAGCTTGAGGAATGCCGCAGGTGTTTTTCTTGGGTTTTGAAGTGAACTGTGGTAGATGGACTCTCTGGGTTCTTCCCGTGAGGATGTATCCTTCAGGACTGCCCCAAATCTACTGCAATTTAGAGAAGAGCGGAAGACCCTTCTTCTTAAATAACGCTATTTCACAATACAGCAAGTTCACCTCTATTCACAGAATCCAGCTACATCTGCTTGTTGACTGTATCCATACCTTCGACATTTTAAGTGCTCTATTGGCTTTTAGCTAGATCTGCGCTATATAAATACAACATTCGTGCATTCAGGGATCCCATCACTCTGACCTTTTCATTCTCTCACAGGATTTCTGAGGCCCCGGGTGTAATAGAAACAAAATCAGCTATCATCATCTGTATGATAAGACAAGACTCTCAGTTCTCTACACATACAGTTTGCAATATAGTTTTACAGTCCATCGCAGTGGGCGGTACGGCCATTAAAGGTCTGCTACAGTGGACCTTTAACAAGGGAGCAGGCCTTTAAAGGTGCATAGCTCAGCTATGGTGGGTTATAAAGCTATTAGAACATTTCGCCTCATGAGGGCAGAATGTTCTAATTAGAAAAACAAAGGCCTCTTGGGGCCCAAGGGGGTTGAAATCCCACTAGGCTCTGAAGCCTTTGTTTACAGCTCTTTCTCTGAATGTTCTACAGTTAACAGCCGCGTGCAGGGCCGCAGCTGTTAGCTGTTCAACATTCACAGCAAGAGCTGTGAAAAGGAGCTGAAGTAAGCCCCTGGTTCTCATTTGCTTAGGTGAACTGCTTTTTGTAGTTCAACCGAGCCACGGAGACCCAGGAGCAGAGCAGCATTAACCCCTCCCTCCTTCTGAAGCCCCAGTGACACTGAGCTACAGGAAGAGGGAAGGGTGAAGGCTGTATGTTTAATCCTGCACAGCCTCTGCCTTTCACTATTCTCTGCCTAATGCATATATTTTCAAGAGGCAGGGGAAAGAGAAGGGCAGATACAATGTATTAGAACATTGAAATCTTGAGAACAGTGAGCCTATATCAGTTCATATAGGCAGCTGCTGCAGCATTGTTTCCAATGAAGCTCTCAACCTTCCAATGATCTATTTAACTTTGCAAAATTATGTTGCATATATTGGGAATCATGGGAAGTTACAAGTAAAAGGAAGGAGCAAAGGTGTGTTACCTCCTCAATGCGAGTGTTACTGTGATGTGATAATGCTCATACTATTGCAGAGACTTGCATTACCACAATATCCTTCAGGCAGATGGTGATTATTTGCACAGTGCAATTCATGACAGCCAATTTCTAGCACACATTTGTAGCAGCCTCATCTCTAGGAGCAGGCAGCGCCAGAGGACCACCTGGGGCTACTGAATGCTGCCTGAAAATTCAATTTTACAACATGCACATCCTTGTGGAGTGTGGACGCATGCCCCTAAAAAGGACAAGGATTCTGAAGCTAATGTATTTAGACAGTGAAGCAGACATGGAAGCCAACTGTCTCTGCAGATATTGCTCTCTGCTATCGCTGATGTGTTCAATGAGGTGCACAGTCTGATGCATTGATATTCATGAGATGGGCCATCTGAATCTCATCGAGCACAGATGCCCTTAAGCAGTGAAGAATTTGTGGATCTGTAACAGCATAAAGAGAGAATCTGGTCACACACCATTGAGATCTCATTGAACTGTGACAAGCCTCTTGATTCAATTTCCCCAAGATTTTAAAATGTTCTTGTTCTTCTGACAGCCAGATCTTTGTCTTCTGTGAACTTTCAGCTTGGGATTATGTTCCTCCTCTAGTGTGGCACAGTGTCGGTATTAAAGCTGGTAAGGATGTCTTTTCCTGTAAGTCATACTGTTAAAATTCCCCAGCACTTTCTTGATGTTTTCAAGGGTCTTGAAACTGCAGACAACCTGTCATTTGTGATTGGAGAACCTAACTTTGTTGGTACTAGGACTAAATGCATCTGCATCAAGTTCTAACCTTCCTAGTCTTTACTAATATTCTTGTCCTTGTCTTGTTTATCCATCTTGTTTAGGTATCATTACAGACAGCTTTGATTGCCTGTTGTAAGTGCTCGTCAATACATCAATAAGAAGTAGAGCTAAAGTGGTCTTTGGGTCATTGGTCTTTTCCCTTGGCTGTCATGTGTTTTTCTTCCTTTGCTGTGTCGTGGGTGGATTGTCCTTCCAAGCCATGCCATTTTGAAGATGGTTGCTGGATCATATATTCACTAAAACGGAACAACTAAAGTTTCATTTTTCACGTATCCTGACATGGACGGATCATTATTTGATCTTGTTTTCATGCCCTCTTAACACCAATGCCTTCATTGAGAAGCCATCTAAACCTTCAAAATCACAAAGAGGTAGACCTTGGCAGAAACTTACCCTGCAAGCATTTAAGGAGACGTTTCCACTCAATATTAAGGATCTCGACGGACAAGGCATACAGGACACCTCCGTTATGCTAGCCAGATTTATTCTAGCCATGATCCAGACTCTGGACGTAGTCATTCCCGAGTGCAATAAGAAGCCTGTTTTTCATCGAAAATCCACTCCATGGTACTCAGGGGACTTAAAAACTGACAAATCTTTATGTAAAGTCCTAGAGAGACGATAGAGAAGAACTAAAGAGGAGGCTGATAAACTCAGTTATAAATCAGCCTTAGCCTGCTACCATCAAAAAATGAAAGCCTCTAGATGTGCATTTATACAGCTTCAAGTAGAACAGGCTGGAATCTCATCTAAGGCACTCTTTGATATTGTCAAAGACTTTGCTTCTCCTCAAGCATGTAAACAGTCACCTTTAGAAACACAGGAGCTTTGTGGCTCTTTAGCAACGTATTTTCAAAATAAAATTTAATTAATTTACGATAACTTTCCCACCAGGAGTGCCAACTACACCAGCTCCACCGGGTGCTCGGATGTCCTCGCCCAATTCTTAAAAAATCGACAGCAGACCTGAAGGTCCTGAACAATTACAGACCAATATCTTTGTCGGGGTGAGACAGAAGGCGGTCACAGCTCTATGTTGGATGCGCGCTTTAATAGCCATGAGGAGGCCTTCTGTCTCACCCCGACATCGGTTGCCACTAGGCAGGAAGCAATACACAATGCATTCTGTGTGCACTACCAGGCCCTATACAACTTTGTGCCCATGCAATGACTGCCCAGTATCCGGGAATTTCTCCCTGCCCCCCTGCTGGTGGTTCCCCCAAAGACCTGGTTGGTCACCCTCTTTGTGCCTCTTTGCTTGATAAACCCTGTAATCTATACATCGTAATGACTCGGGGAGGGGGGCATGACAGTTTTTCGCCCCAGTCAATGCTTCTCGAGCATTGCCATCGCCAACGCAGCCATCTCAAGCCCTCCCAGGGAAGTCTCTACCTGGGCAAGATCTCGCCTGAGTGTTCCCCTTTGCACAGTAACTGTGTGAAAGCAGTGGCCCTGCACCACGGCTTTTAGGGCCTCCCACTCCACTAGTCGTGTGGCGACTGTCCCGCTCTTTTGGCTATGTAGCTAGCAAAGTGTTTCTCTAGTCCTTTCGCGGAACACAGGGTACTCAAGGGCTGTGGGTTGCAAGCACCGGGTGGGGGTACCAGCAGGGCTGACTCTTCCAACGCAACATGTAGTAGAAGTGGATTATGGTCTGATATAGTTCTACCCAGGCCTTCCGCCCTTTTGACTTTGAATTGTGTGGTGGAGTGACTAAAGAAGCAGTCAAAGTGGACATGGAGGTCATGTTGTAGTAACTAATGGGAATATTACCTGACAGCTGGGTACAGTGTTCCTGAGCTGTCGAATAAGGACCAGTGAGTGAGCCATTGCGACAAATATGATGCAGCACTCATGGTGGTGGAGTGGGGGAGGTAGATATGATCTATCCAATGCTGGGTCAAGTAATCAATTAAAATCCCCTATTATAATCCAAGGCAGATGGGAACATCTAGTCAAGAGTGACGACACAAGTTATTACCCTTCCAGGAGATTCTGGACCGTTTTGATGTCCCCCGAGGCGACTTCCTACTTCATACAGCTATAATTAGGGCAATTCAGACGCACTGGAAGAGGGGTATGGAGGAGCCACCAACATCATCGGTGTGCCAATATGTTATGATGTCAGCGGGGACGGTCAAGGCAGCCACGCCCGGTTTCAATTGGTTCATTTTTATATACTTCACAGGGCCTACCTGACTCCGGCGAAAATCCAACAATACTTCGCCACAGACACGGCGGCCTGTCCCAGATGCCGAACACCCGCGGCGGACCTAATACACATGCTATGGTCCTGCCTGGCGCTGTCCTCCTACTGGCTCCTGGTGGAGGAAACCCTCAATGGAGTCACTGGGAGAACCTTGACTTTCGACGCGGCGGTGGGGATCCTACATTGGTTCCCTCATACCCCTAAAAACAAAGTATCTAGTAAATTTGTTGACCTAGGGCTTATCCTCGCAAAAAGGGAGATAACCAGACATTGGAAGGCACGAGTTGGTCCAACGGGAGCTAAATGGCACAACGAACTCCTTAAGTGGGCCACGGGTGAGAGCACCCTGCGATACCAGCTGGCGAGGCGACAGCAGAATGAGAGGGCGCTAGAAGCGGCATTGGAATGGGAGACGTTAGTGCAGGCCCTGTGAGATTACAGCGCTTCCAGCGATTCCGAGAGTGATGACGCAGCACAACCTGAGTCCCGCTAGGTGCCCATAACACTGGTCTCTACTAAGTATGGGCGGAAAATCCGTTCCGCTCGCGGATTTTGCGGATTTTCGGGAAATTCGCAATCCGCGAGATTCGCGAATCTCCCGCAAAATCCGCAAATCCGCGAGCAGCGGATTTTGCTCGCACTGCTCGCACTGTTCGCGTGAGTTCGCGCCCCGCGAATAAGTGCAAAATTGCAGAAATACGATCTTAGCAAAACTGAAAGTAACTACTTACCAGGTTCAAAAGTTCAGGCTCATCATTAGTAGCCATTTCCTGTAGTGCTTCCTGAGGGGCCCCTCCAGAGTTCAGTTGCCAGTTGAAACTATTATGTGACCCTGCTCTGAACCTCAGAATAGTTACACATATGCCACAAAGGTCCTGAATTGCAGCTAAGGGAGACAAGCAGGAGCCAGGCTGGAAGTTAAAATCCATTAATCAGCCCCTAATTCATTATTGTCAGTTGGGGCAGGGCAGGTGTTGTAACTAATTTTGCAACAATGAAAGCACTTAGCAAGTGCAAAAGATCACTAATCAGGGCGCACTAAGGAAGCAGGTGCCAGCTAAAAAAATATTCTGTGACACATTAATCAGCCCCAAATTCATTCAGGTCACTTGAGGCAGGGAAGGTGTGCTTTGCTTTGCCGAAAATAATGTACACTGGACAACCAGAGGGTGTGGTGATGAAACAGAGGGTGGCATGGGTGGGCCAGAGGGTGGCATGAGTAGTCAGAGAGTGGCAGTGGTGACAGAGAGTGGCAGTGATGAAGAAGAGTGTCCCAAACAGGCTGGACACGTAGAAACAACAAGTTCGCAAAACTTGCGACCCGACAGGTAAGTTCGCAAATTGCGAAATTGTAAAAACCCTCGCGAACTGGCAGAAACACGGGCGAACACAAAAAAAAAAAATCCGCAAATTCGCGGGAATTCGCGGATTTTGCGGATTGCGAATCCGCAAATCCGCAAAATTCGCGAACGCGAGATCCGCAAAATTCGCCCATGCTTAGTCTCTACGCTGTTCCTTACGGTTTCTTCCCACACGCTCTTTCTACACATACACCACACTGATGGCGGGGCTGGGTGGGGGGAGGGGTTGGGTTGGGTGGGTGTTGGGGGGGTTGTTTCTTTTAGGATGATTTAGAAAAGCAGATGAAGATCGCCCGTTTATCCAGATCAACCTCAGCAATATGCCGGATCCCCATATGAGACTTTATAGCAGACGCCGCCAGACCCTCTGGTTGCGGGCTGAATGGCTGTGTATACAAAGTGTTTCTCCACGGGGAATCGGTTGTTTTTCTTTTTCACTGCAGCTATATTGCTGATCTGTCATGTAACTTTGGCTAATTCCTGCAATAAAAATATATTTAAAAAAAAAAAAGAGTGACGACACGAGGGACACAAACTGGGGTGTGTGCAAGGTTCAGCAGGTGTGCACTCCAGAGTATCTAGTTGGCCCCACAAAAACACATATTGTCCCTCCGGGTATGTCTCAACAGCTATACTCTTGAAGGAAAATGGAAGTCATAACCATATGAGCGTCCCCCTTGCATAGCCCGAATACATTGTACAGAAGTATCTGCCCCTTCAGCAACTTTGAAGCCTAAGATTCCCCCTTCACTATGTGGGTTTCTTGCAGGAATGCAACATGAGCTCCCTTCCCATAATGTGTCAATGGATGGAGTGAAGCTTCTTGATCATACCTCGGGCATTCCACGTTAAAAGCGATAACTTAGACATTCAATAGCTATGGGTGGAGGGGTACCTTCGGGGGCAGGACCCGACCATATGGAAGTTAGGCTGATGAGCAGCCCCTACTCAAGCTGTAGTGTAGAGATGACGTGAGGCTCAATTCTAACAATAAAACAGATTATCGAACTCGTTCCCCCAGGGCAGAAGAGCAACATCCGAATGCCCAAATATTTAACATTAAGGGGCATATTACCAATAACTAGCGATAATTATCGCTATGTTGGTTTAGCGGCGATATTTTTATCGCCGAGCTGCGGCGATTTTTATCGCTTAGGAACCTTGCTATTATCAAGGTTTATCTCCTAAGCGATAAAAATCGGCCGAAATGCATGAATATCGCTAAAAAGTCAGCGATATTCATGCATTACCGAGTTAATGCTCTTAGCCATGTTACCCACCAACCATTGGATAACATGGATAAGAACTGCTCAGGGGCAGGTGTTGGCTTTTGGAGATATTCGCGCTTAGCGCGAATATCTCCAAAAGTTGGTAATAGGAGATAGCGATGTTAGCGACTGTTTCCAGTCGCTAACATCTTGGCACGCCCACTTTGCATGTCATTAGTCATAAATATCACTGACATGCAAAGCGGGCCCATGATGGTCGCTATCTCCTACTAGCTGTCGCTAACTGGTGTTAGCGACAGCTAGGTAATAGGGAGATAATTTTATCTCCGCTTTCTTGGCTTTTAAAGCCAAAAAAGCTGAGATAAACTCCCTTGATAATATGCCCCTAAATTCTATGAACATGGGTCCATTGGCACACACTTTGGAAGGCCTCGGAGTGCCCTTAGTGGAGATTGAGAGTCGTGGTATTGAGCGCCTTCTGTGTATCATCAGTGCATCACCTGGACAGGGTTTACAACCCATAGGTGAACATAGTATAGGAAGTGCATTAACATCCAGGCTCGTGCAGGGGTTCCCCGGCCACTGGAGTACTCAGGTTTGTGGCACAGCCAGTCAGCACCGTCAAGTCCAGTGGGAGCACCATAGGCATAAGGGGTGACCCAGGGCCATCTTAATAGAATTAAAGACCCCCGGGCTAAGCAGTGCACTGGACCCTGCCTACTCAGAGGAATAAAAATGTTTAAAGGAAAATTATGGAAAAATCTCAAATTGCAAATTTCACAAATATAGAGATTAGTTGTACTGTACATAAATGAAGCATTTCCCTGAAATTACGGATGTATAATTCTGGTAGTCCTGTTGTTCCCTCGCCACTTTTAGAGTTGGAGAGTCATTGGGTTTCTGCCAGTGGGCCCTCAGTGGGCTAGCTCTGCCTGCATAAACCTTTGACCTGGAAGTACATCTAGCACGGATTCACTAGGACCTATGACAATGGGCTGCCAGACTTCATCCAGCCCCTAATATTGCTAAAGAAACATTGCAAATGTATATAAACGCTGTTAAAATATTTCATTGCCCCGGTTAACAATCTTGATTTAGCCCATACTCGCTTACAAATATGGAACTGCTAAAAATTAAAGGGGGGGCCCTCATGGTAGTATCTTGGGGTATAGCTTTACATTTGTGGTCATAGTTGGAAATAAATAATACAATATTCGAACAGAATGTCAGATGTAAGGATACAATACTGCTCACTACAGTCCAGGGAAGGAAATCTCACTCTGATGCATATCAGTCCTTGTTTACCTAACACGTGTCACATCTGTGTGACAGAAACATCAGGGGAATCCTTCGGACGGTTTGTTTGTCAGTCTCTTATATTAAATTGGTGGTAGGCGACAGATGAGTGACAAGCCAACTTCCCCTTTCTGACAAGTTAATGTGCCTACCAGCCAATGCACTTCAGAATAGCAATCATCACCTGCTGCTCTGCAAAGGAAAACAAGCACAAAAGCTTAAGAATTCAACATGTAGCAATACAGAAGAATCTTTTTTCAAGCAGATTGTTTTCAATACTAGAGTTAACATCTAAGAAATTGAGGGGCATATTATCAAGGGGGTTTATCTCTGCTTTTTTGGCTTTAAAAGCCAAGAAAGCAGAAATAAATTATCTCCCTATTACCTAGCTGTCGCTAACACCAGTTAGCAACAGCTAGTAGGAGATAGCGACCATCTTGGGCCCCGCTTTGCATGTCAGTGATATTTATCACTAATGACATGCAAAGTGGGCGTGCCAAGATGTTAGCGACTGGAAACAGTCGCTAACATCGCTATCTCCTATTACCAACTTTTGGAGATATTCGCGCTAAGCGCGAATATCTCCAAAAGCTAACACCTGCCCTGAGCATTTCTTAGCCATGTTATCCAATGGGAGGTGGATAACATGGCTAAGAGCATTAGCTCGGTAATGCATGAATATCGCTGACTTTTCAGCGATATTCATGCATTGCGGACGATTTTTATCGCATTTGCGATAAACCTTGGTAATACCAAGGTTTATCTGCGATAAAAATCGCCGCAGCTCAGCGATAAATTTTTGTCTCTAACCAAGCAATAGCGATAATTATCGCTATTGCTTGGTAATATGCCCCTGAATTTTGAGAATTTACGTTGTTTTTTTTATATATATAGTGGTGTAAGGCTCACCAGAATGTTGAAGCCTGTAGATACCTTCCCAGGAGAGGAGCAGTGGATTGCAACTTTAAATCTCACGTCCAGGTACATATATATTAAGGCAAGTTGAGTGCAATAGTGTTACAAGATCATTGTAAAGTTGGTCCATATACGAGGCTAGGATTGTCGCAGAGGACTTTCTTTGGTGATGGTTTTTAATGGAGGGGTTGGACGGGTGGGAGTAGCTACTGGCCTGTGTAGAAGTGTCTGAGATAGATGTGTTCATATGAGATCTTTTGTGAATGAGAGATTTCAAGGTAAGAACCGAATATATGTGTGGGTAGGGAATGAGATTGCTTTTAGGAGTCAATGGTTAGAAAAAGTTTGACTAAGTAGAATTTAGGATTATTGAGGTTAAGTTTAGGAGTCAATGGTTAGAAAGAATTTGACTAAATAGAATTAAGGTTTATTGAGATTAAGTTTGAGATCGTCTAGAACGATAAGAGTGACAGAGTTTCAGAAATTGTATCTAGATAACCGAAGAATGATTCATATGCTTTGGTTTACTAATAGATTATTACAAGGTTGACAGATAAGGTGGTAGCGATGACATTGGAACTGACTTTCAGAGTGAATGATGAGGAGTCTGTTATACTGTGTGTGGTGGTTTTGACAGACTTGCAGAGGATAAGGCCAATTCTGCTACCTTTCTACGATGTCAGTCGGAAAGGCTCCAAATCGCATTCAGTTTGAGGGAACCTGTGTCGGAAGCCAGGTTTACCACCGACTCGGGAACATTTCCGACCGACCGCTTATGATACAAAGTAGTCGGTCGGTCATTCCGAATCAGTTCTGACTGGCATTCGGAGAGGCCAAGTCAGTCAGAGCCGAATCTTAGGGCTGTACGGGCCATGTTTCTGACTGACTGATTACGATGTCGGACTTCGACAGCCGTTCCAACTCAGACTGTCCGACATGGATAAGCTGTCGGAAACTGACTTTGGGGGCCCGTAACAGACGCCCCTCACCCAGAGGCCTCCGGTTGGGGCCCGCGGGGGTACCCCGTGGACCCCTCTGTACAACTATGCACAGTGTGGCAAGCGCCATAGGGTGCCTTCTACAGGTATACACCTGTTACAACGCATTTGTTACAACGCAATACTGTTACAACGCGACCATTACAACGCATACCATTACAACGCATTGCGCTGGGGGGCGCTCTAGGATAGGGAATAAGTATAATTTACTATCCAACACCTTCCCTAGGGTCCACGGGGACTGGAGTTAGAATAGTAAATTATACTTACCACTATCCAGCACCTCAAAGCGCTATGCGTTGTAATGGTATGCGTTGTAATGGTCGCGTTGTAACAGTAGGTAGTTGTAATGGTATGCGTTGTAACATGGTACATCCCTTCTACAGGGTGCAAAGTTTTCCACAACCACCCCTTTTTTCAATGGGAGCCTGTGCTGTCGGTCAGAACACAGGCACCCATTGATGTCAATGGGAGTCCGACCGAACGGTGTTCAGAACCTTTGGACTCCCCGAACCCAAGTTGGTCGAAAACCATTCAGACAAAGAGTTAGTCAGAATCGTAATAGGCCCTAAGTGTGAAAGGAATTGAATGTGATGTATCTTTGGAATCAATCTATGCTTCTGTATTCGTTGTGAAATGTAAAGGTGGCATGTAACAATGAAACTGATCACTGTTGAAGGCTTTTTCATAGAGCAAGCATTCGATAGACGTCCAAATAAGTGAACAACCTGACTCATGACAGATGAGTGGAGGTGTATCTGGCACGTGTTTCTCTCTAGATATATTTGCCAATGACATTTCTCAAAGCTGTGACACTTAACATTCATAAGCAGAGAGATACAAATAGGATACTGTTAGACCTGTCATCTCTAAGGTGGTCTTTCCCCAAACATTTCGCTTATTCCTCCAATTGTGATGATCTTGTTTTTGTTTGCCTTAGGACTCTGTGGGCCCGATTCACAGAACTAACTTAAGACAAAATCAACTCCCCACAAAAAAACAGATTTTAATAGGTGACGTGAAAGTCAAGAATCACTGGTTGTCCAGCGCCGTGTGCCTGAGGACTCCTACCAATCCATTTGGTATTACCGTTACAGAGTTTATGGTCCTGATGAGAACTCTGAAAGAAAGAAGAGTTCGAAACGCGTAGACCCTGTACTATTCTATGCCATAAGACTGTAAACAATAATAAGAACTACTTGTGAAATTTACAAATAGGTCACAAAGAATATCTATGGCAGTATTGTTTAATATTTTGTTGTCTTGGAAAATTGTAAATTTGTAATTGTTTCTGTAGAGTGTGAGAGAGTGTTGTGAGTGTTTTTTGTACAAAAGAATGTATGTGAGAGTGGGAGTAGGGGAGTGTTTTAAATGTATATAAGGTACTTCACAATGTTGTATGTTATATGTTTTTGCAAAATGATTATTGAGAATAACTAAAAAATTCTAATGAAATAAGAAAATAAAAAAACAAATGATTCATTCTATGAACTAAGATCATCTCACTTCTTGTTTCAATCGAAGGTGAGAGTTAGACTGTGTGACAAATAGAAGAAGGCAGCATTGGCATTCTTTCCTATTGTTGAGATATTAGGCTGTGGCTTGGCCTTGCTGCTTGGGAGCCCATACCCAGTAGTGCTTATTACTAGTGGATCTACAGCACTTATTGTGCCACCCTCTTAAGCAGCCCTTTAAACACGTCTCAGGCCTCACATTGCAGCCTGCGTGAGCAGTTTAAACTGACATTTCAACCTGCCAAAATAAATCTTTTGCTAGCCCTAAACCTTCCTTTTATACGTATAAGTCACACCCAGGGTAGGCTCTTAATTGCCCAGAGGGCAGGGTACAGTGTGTTTCAAAAGTTGGACATGTACCATTAACCTTTACATGCCCAGGTCCAGGTAGTGAAAAACTCTTACATTCGTTTTTCACTAATGCAAGATCTGCCTCTCCCAAAGGACTACATCGGGTTAATTTATTACATTTAATAAGTGATAACTTTGAATTAGGAGCAGTGAAGAATGTTGAGTTTTGGGTCTGAAGAATTGTTATTTAAAGCCCTCTTTAACTGTAAAGTCAGATTTTAAATCACAATTCTGAAAAAGTAACTTTTGGAAAGTTGTCATTTTCCTGTCCTAACCATGTGATGCCTACAGCTTGCATCCCGGGTCACATGACTAGGCATAGAAGGCACTTGGTCTTTGTGTATTGCTCCCAGACAGTGAGACATAAGAGGAATAGGTGCTGGCAGGATTGGCCATCTCTGACTTGACATGGAGAGGAGCTTTCACATAAAGCACTTGAACTTCACAAACTCTCTACCTGAGCACACTCATAAAGGGTTTGGCATTAGTCTTTTTCCCCCGAGGCAAGGTGGAGCCAGGGTAGAGAGGAAAGTAATTCCAAACACCTCTGGGGGAGAAACCTCCAGAACCTTGTCCTACTTCAAAGCTGGCACCAAGGACAAATATTGGACCCTCAGACCCAACTCTTCAGTACACTCCTGGACCTGTTGAAACTATGGAAGAAGGCCTGCTGTGCTGCTCTGCTGCCAGCAGAACTACTACCCCGCTGCTCTGCAACTCTGCTGTCCTGCTTGCTGAGAAAAAAAACTGAACCTGCACGCTTTTTCCAAGGCTGAAGTGACTCCCAAGGTCAGCTGACTTACCTCCTGTTCTGAGCTCCAAGGACATACCAATCTCCAGAGATCCCTGCATCTGTCCAGCTGACCTGACGCCTGCTCCTGCGGCTGGACCTGCAACCGGGCCTGCCTGAGCCCTGCTGGAACAAATTTCGGACCATCCCACAAGGTGCCCATCAGGTCCTGGACCATTGGTGTAGCATCAGTTGAGCTTTCTTGCAAAAAAAAGGAGAAATCCTGATATTTTGCGCTTTTTGCAAATGTGAACTGTCCTTTTCGTGCCAAGATCTTGCTGCCCATACAGGCAAACCTCCACTGAACCCAACTCTTCGCGCCACAGTGACCGCCAGCGACAACCGGCAATGCGAGATCTGCACTTTGTGCTACAGCATCAACAGCCAGAGACGACTGCCAACATGAATCTCCAACGACTACCATCCATGACACTCAACAGGATCTTTGTGCAATAACAATGACTGTCCATGTCGCCCGCATTCTCTTTTCGCTACAGCAACAGCCATCAGTAATGCTTTCTCTGCTCCTCGTGGCCCCACTCCACTGCAAACTGGACTTTTCCCACCAGACACTGAAAGGAAACTTTTTCAGCAAGACTAATAAGGTCCCTGTATCCGACCCGCGCTCCATCACAGTCAGCCAAACTTGTGACTTTCACTCGGTCTCGCACGAACAGATAGCCAAAAGCTGTACTTACCTGAAATCTTTAAAATTGCATCTCCCTGTTTCTACTGATTAGATTACTGTTGTTTTGGTGTCAACTAATTTATTAAAATTTACTCTATTTTTGTAAAGTGGTGTGGGATTTTTCTGGTGTTGTGTTTTCACTTTATTAACACCTTCAGCGAGGCGTGAATTTTTGCGCTGCGCTGAAGGTTCGAAAAACGGGCGTGGTCGTGACGGACCGGTTCCGTCATCAGCACAGCCCAACCGACGCTGATGACGGAACCGTTCCGTCATAAGCATCGAAGGGGTTAATGTTTGAAGTGCTGTATAAATACTTTTCACAATGCCTCTAAGTTAAGCCTGACTGCTGTTGTGCCAAGCTACCAGAGGGTTAAGCACAGGTCAATTTACTGGTGTTTCACCCTGACAAGAATTGTGGTTGTTGCTTGTTTGGGATTTCACCCCCCAAAGCAGTGAGTAGCCTAATTGCCTAAAAAGACAAATAAAAAGGTGTTAGTATAGGACTATAAAGTTTACTTATGGTGGTGTATATGTACCATTTGTGTTGAAAAACAGCTAGATAGGTGCTAGCATCACACATTTAAATATAATGCATACATCAAAATTGATGGAGAGCAAAACAATCACATCTCAATTATAGTAAACAGGCGTGGATTGTGCCTTACGATTATGATTTTGTATTAACCCATTTTCACTAGTGTGCATTCAGTCTAAAAAAAGATTGTGGGGCATATTACCAACAACTAGCGATAATTATCGCTATGTTGGCTTAGCGGCAATATTTTTATCGCCGAGTTGCGGCGATTTTTATCGCTTAGGAACCTTGCTATTATCAAGGTTTATCTCCTAAGCGATAAAAATCGGCCGAAATGCATGAATATCGCTGAAAAGTCAGCGATATTCATGCATTACCGAGCTAATGCTCTTAGCCATGTTATCCACCTACCATTGGATAACATGGCTAAGAACTGCTTAGGGGCAGGTGTTAGCTTTTGGAGATATTCGCGCTTAGCGCGAATATCTCCAAAAGTTGGTAATAGGAGATAGCGATGTTAGCGACTGTTTCTAGTCGCTAACATCTTGGCACGCCCACTTTGCATGTCATTAGTGATAAATTTCACTGACATGCAAAGCGGGGCGCAAGATGGTCGCTATCTCCTACTAGCTATCGCTAACTGGTGTTAGCGACAGCTAGGTAATAGGGAGATAATTTTATCTCTGCTTTCTTGGCTTTAAAAGCCAAAAAAGCGGAGATAAACCCCCTTGATAATATGCCCCTGTATTCATTTGTAGAACAAAATTATTGATACCATCCACAACATACTACTGTTTCTCAGAACCAGCGCTTTCACTGACAATAGAGGTGTGTCACTAGTGGGGTTTTTATGTGTGTGTGTCACCAGCACATTGTAATAACAGCAACTCGGAGTCACTCGTAAACACATTTACAATTCTGATGGGGTTACTCTGCTGTTCACGTAATGTAGTGCCAAACTCAATAGGCATTTTTCACTAGCTGAAGAATGTTATCATGAGCAAGTAAGTGTTCAATCATTCAAAATGCTCATTATATATTTGATAATTGACACAAAGCAAAACTTGTGTATCATCGATGTTTCTGCCCCTAAGAATACATTTACTGAGGACTTCTTCGTGTGAAACAAAAGAATGGTAGCACTCTAAAAAATGGATGGAGAGTATGAGTCAATGCCGATAGATATTAATTAGGATGGGATAACCAATTAGCAAGAGCAAAACCTTACCTCTTCCCAAAGAATCATTAATAAAATAAGATTTAAGGGAAAAATAATTGAGAAAGTCATATTAACGACTGTAGTCAAGTGCCAAAACCCTAAGCAAGGGTCACCGAGAGTCTGAGAAAATGCTTACCATAAAGTAATGGAAACTTACTAGCTGAAGAGGCTTCAAAGGTAAGATCAATAAATAATTGACCTTATACATGTAGGACCATCACTAAGGTGGGGGGCATAACAATGTTTTTAAAGTCATTTGCAAAATGACAAAAGTAGGAATTTAATTAAGAGGAGGGGGAACTATTTAGAGGCATATGACTAGACTCTATAATGGGAAAAAGAATGCATAAAATGAAACATAAAAGTATATTTAGTAAATCAAGCACCCTCCTGTGGAAACCTTGGGAATATGACCTGACCGGCTTACTCATGTTGGAAGCGGTTGAACGCGTACATGTGCTAGGCATATTAATAGTCCATGATGGTGGGTTTGCATGAGTGCATGCTGCGCATCAATAAATGCAAAAGGTAATCCATTTCTAAGGAAATGGACGAACAAAAGATTACAGCAGAAGACAGGCTACCAACAAAATGTAGTCACTTTGTATAGAGAAATGGGAAATAGAATTGACAAGAATAAGCACAACATTGTAAAACAGGGACTTAACACATTAATGAGCTAAAAATAAAAAAGGACCATTTACATACGTGGAAGAAATTCAGGATAAGTAAAAATAATTGATTTGGATTTTATATAGAAATAATCCAGAAAACAACATTTCATTTTCATAAGAAAAAACTATTAAGGTACAGTTGAAAACATCTAAACAAATTATAGAACATTCCGTAACCATTGAAGGAGGCCTATTTAATGGAATAAAACATCATAGCGAGTAGAAGTACAAGTTTTCTGATAATTCACAAAGCTGAAGATCCAGAGTTTATTTGAGCAAAAATTTCAATTATGGATAACAAAATTAACGCCTTGTTAGACTTTTTGTGAGATCTGTCCAATATAAATAAGATCACATGTACACCACAGTGCGTAGAAGACACTGGATGATTTACAATTTGTACATTGTTTCTGAGGACGTTTGATGAGGTTATGCTCAAAAAAATTTATTTCAATGACAAAGGGCATGTGTTGCATTTGCCATGCCACGTTTATACTATGTCAAAAGTAAATTGCCAGCAAGGGATTTGTTTAACAATCTTATAAGCAGCACTAGGGATCTCCATTGAAACGAGTTTTAGATCCTAACTGTGAACATCAGTTGCTGTATTGTATTCAAATGTCTAAATATTTAGAACAGAGCTTATAAGATTGTTAAACAAATCCCTTGCTGGCAATTTACTTTTGACATAAACCTGCCCAAGCCCCCAAGGGTTTATTGGGTTACCCACCCTTCTTTCACACGTTTATACTATAGCGACCAAATATAAGTGGGTCTGATTTCTGCCGGTAACACTGACCTACCCACTCTGTTTCGAACAGTTTTAACACATCTTCAATGCAGATAACAATTTGCCAGTGTTTATTTACAATTTTCTTAATCGGGTTCTCCCTCAGACCCCATGAGACCAGCCCACTTTTTAAAAGCGCTGGACTTCTTCCTACCTTCATTGGCCAAACTCCTTAATCTTTCCTTTTCATCAGCCACTGTGCCCACATGTTGGAAACAGGCTTGGGTTACTCCCATAATTAAATTAAAAAATCCCCTCTAGACCCTGCAAAACCGGAAAACTACAGACCAGTTTCACTGCTCCCGTGGGTGTCTAAATTAGCTGAAGCCCATGCGAACGCTGTACTCACTGACCATCTGGCCAAAAACAACATCTTGGACCCCTCCCAACACGGGTTCAGGCCTGGGCACAGTACGGAGTCCGCCCTTCTTTCCACCACAGAACACCTCTGGAGGATTATGGACACCGGTCAGAGTGCTGCGCTGATACTGCTCGACCTCAGCGCAGCATTCGACACGGTTTCCCATAATATCCTACTGGGCCGCTTGGAAAGCATTTGGATCAGTGAACTGGCACTGGAATTGTTTCGGTCATTCCTCACGAGCAGATCTTTTCGCGTGTCAGCCCCCCCTTTTATTTCCCAACCCCATGCGATAGGCCAAGGAGTCCCACAGGGCTCTGCCCTTAGCCCATCCCTTTTTAATGTGTATATGCAACCTCTTGCGGCAGTGGCCAAAGAATGGAACCTCACGTTGGTTTCATATGCTGACGATACCCAGCTGGTAAGCACCCTCACGGAAGCGCCCTCTGCCACTGCCACAAAATTTAGGGATGGGTTGGCTGCAGTCGCCAACTGGATGACTGTAAAATTGTCTACAACTAAATGCAGGAAAAACCGAGGTGTTACTCCTGGGTAAGAACACTAGCGGTTGGAACGACCATTGGTGGCCCCCTTTGTTGGGCCCTACCCCCCCTCCGAAATCCTTGGTAAAAAACCTAGGAGTATGGCTGGACTCTGCACTGAATTACCAGTCACATACAAAAAAAGTAGCAGCTACATGTATGGGGTTGCTGAGAAGCCTTAGCCCCATCTTAGGCTTTTTTGACCCCAAGACAAGACAGCTCATTGTCCAAGCCACCATCCTTGCCCGGCTGGATTATGCGAACGTCCTCTTATTGGGCGCTAACAAAGCTGAGATATCCAGATTCCAGCGGATTCAGAACTCAGCGGCCAGGGCAATTGTAGGCCTGCCCAGAAGATGCTCGGCCAGAGCCACCATACAGAGGCTCCATTGGCTGCCCATGGAAGCTCGCATCCAGTTCAAGGCTCTTACCATCGCCTTTAAAATCCTTAGAACTGATGGCCCCGAACTTCTCCGATCGCTGCTAACACCTTATACCCCCCAACGCAATCTTCTCTCCATGGGCCAACACCTTGTAGTGGCCCCCCGCACGAAGTTCTGCCGTATCGGAGGTCGCTCCTTCAGAGTAAGGGGAGCAAAATTATGGAACTCCTTGCCCCTCCACATTCGTTGCCTTACCAATCTGTCCGCTTTTCGCAAAGCAGTAAAAACGCACCTCTTTCCTCTTCTGTAGTCCCGTCCCCCTCGCCCCCCCCTCCTCAGTTGGTTATGCTTTGGTTCTTAGCGCCGGGACGCCCCGTTGCTGGGGCAGCTGTCGCGCTCAACAAAACTGATAACATAACATAATATAACATAACTGTACAGTAGGTACTCTTACTAATTTCTCCTTACTGCTCCTTACTTATTGGGTGTGGTCTTGGCATCAATAAATGTTCTCTGGATAATTACCAAGCCCTAGAGCTTTTAGTGACCTAAGTGGGTAAACTGATTCTAGTAATCCAGAAATTCGAATGTCTGATTCATGAATAAATCTTAATTCCTTTTACAGCTTCTCTCCACATGCAAGTAGTATTGGTTATTAGTAACTTATCCCTAAGCCTGCATGGGTGATGACATGTGTATCTCCTACATTCCATGGGTTTATGGAATAATCTTGTCTAAAGTTTACCATCCTGTAGTTTGATAGTAAAATCACAGAAGGTTATCTGGGAAGTCATGTTACATAGTGGCTACTTCCAGAGTGTGGGTTCAGCCAATATGTAAATTGCTCAGGAGTAGCCATGTCGCCATTCCAAATGAGAAAAAACATTGTCTATATATCTTCGCCATTAAGTTACATTGGGCTAAAAAGCATTCCCATTGGTATAAATATCATGTTGATCACAATTACCCACAGGAGACTTGCTAGATCAGTATAAAACTGCCCTGGTATCTACTCCCTTGACTTTATAGAAAAATTAATGTTCATATTTAATTTACAAGTGAGGGCACTCTCAGGGATGGAGATAATAACATCTGTAGGATTCAAGGCAGAGCTTGAATGTTTTTCAAGAACATGCCTAATAACCCTTTGGGCATCCTGCTAGAGTATGTTGGTGCACAAAATTGGGGGGGGGGGCATATTTACAAGGCGTTAATGTCACCAGAACGTCATTATTTCTGATGTTCTAGTGGTGTTAACTCCTTGGCCATTATTTACAAGCCGGTGTTAAAAAATGCCCCTTTTCATGCAGCACATAGCGTGAAAGGGGCATGCTCTGGGTGCTGCAGTGGGTGTTCCGCCGCAACACCCATTGCTTTTTGACACTGCTCCATATTTACAAGGTATATGTCAGCGCCAAAAATACCGACAGGCAATAGGAGGAGAAATGTTTTATTTCTCCTAGGATTCTGCAGCACACATAGATAGAACAAATTGTTTATCTGCAGGAAGGTGTCCCTTCCTGCACATAAACAATTGCCCCTGCAGCCCAGGCACCTTGGAATGGAGCTAAGATGCCTGCGCTGGTGCTACGTAGTTTTTTTTAGCACCGACACTAGGGATAACGTAGGGGTGCACCGCATTCTTGTGAATACGGCGCATCCTTGTGTTTTAAAACTCTCGGAGCACAGCATTACCAATTTTGGCGTAACACTGTGCCCTGCCAGTTTCTTGTAAATGTACCCCTGTATGTCTAAGATCAACGGTATCTGAGTAGAACAGTAAAATGGAGAATCTCTGAGCCAGATATCAGAGCCACACTATCCCTGACATACGCCTTGGGATCAGATTCGGTGGATTTAAAAAACAAATCAATAAAGTGGCACAAAGGCTCTAAAATAGAGCCACACCCTGGGATAATAGGCGTTCTGGGGGGGGGGGGATGAGGCTGCACTTGTTTGTGTGTTTTGCTCAGAGTATAAACACTGAAAATTCTGCAATGCTTCTGGCTTATGAATCCTATTACTAGAGTTTCCTCAGTTACATTTTTAATCAACCCACTAATTTCAATAGTGTGATCTCTTAAGTTAAATATAATGCTCGGCCATGGATCATATTGCATAAATAATCGACAAAGCATGCAATTGTTGAATCGTTTTTACTGTGGTTAGGAACCGTTTATCTTCGTGTAAATGATTTATTATGGGGTGCATTTATTGTCTCCATAGGATATATTAAAATCATTTATGAGTAACTCTGAAAAAGCCATTATTACTGTCACTACATATACCTGGTTCCTAAGACTGCAGGGCTGTACTTTACCTACCAGCACATCAAGGGCGATTACATAGGATCGTCTAATTTTACAGATGTCTGCTAATCATTACAAAATATTTTAAAGCTTTTTTAGAACACACATCTAAAATATTTTAGTTTGAATATTAATTAGGGGCCAGATGTAGTAGAGAAAATACCGGTCGGTAACGGCCGATTTCGGCGGTTACCGACCGGTATTTAGGAATTGGCATGTAGGTGCCATCATTTTACAGAATCAGTAAATTTACTGATTCGGTAAATTTACAGATTCTGTAAAATACGGAATCGGTAATTTTACTGATTCCGTAAATCCACATGTAGGTGGCACTCCTGAGAGTGTCACAGGCCCTTAAGAATCGGTATTTTACCACCCAATCCAATTGGGTGGTAAAATACCGAATTCAGGTGTGCATGCACATCTGTGCATGCACACATGTGCAATGTGACACACAGACATGCCCTTAGGGCATGTCTGTGTGCCACATGGCACACAAGTCCGGAATTGGGGTGCTAGAGGGTGTCAAAGTGACAACCCCTGCACCCTTGCAGGATTCGGTATTTACCGATTCGGTATATACCGAATCGGTAAATACCGAATCCTACCGATTTGGTAATTCTCAAATTCGAATTACCTACATCTCCCCCCTTCATATTTACCGACTCTTAAATACCGAATCGGTAAACTTCGGTATTTAAGAGTCGGTAAATATGAATTACCTACATCTGGCCCATGGTTGTTTACCAGAAGCGAAGTACACATATGGAACAGATTTAAATGTTTGAGCTCAGAGTATCATAACTAATAACTAACTTAATGTCTATTTTCCTTTTCTTGCTATCACCACTCAGTATGGCTTTACAAAGTTGTATTCGAAATAAATCAGGCACAGCATGTTTTACATAGTTTCTATCGCACTTCATACTTTATACTACAGCAACACGCTCTACGTCGGCATCAACCAGAAACTCCTCAGGAAACTACAGAACGCCGCAGCCAGACTGATCCTCATTATCCCCCGCCGCAGGCACATCACGAACACCTATGAGCACTCAACTGGCTCCCAGTCAACAAAAGAATCACCTTCAAGCTCCTCACACATGTCTACAACAGCGGCGGCTCCTCTACTAAGGCGGAGGAGCGTCACCCCACTGCTCTCCAAACAGTTGCAAGAGGAAAAATAAAAGGATAATAACGGAGTGTTGTTATCATTTTATTTTTCCTACTGCAGTAGCTCAGTTGGGGCGGAGCTGGGCTCAGTGACTCCAGAGCACTGCAGGGGGAGGAGTGGTGAGTGCACTCTGTAAGTAAGCATGACGCTTTGGCCAGACCTTTTGAGCAGGCCAAAGTGTCATGCGCACTTTGCAAGTTCTCCACCTAGGCTGCATTATAGCTTGGGTGAACATGCCCAGGCCCCCAGCCCCTGTCTGTGTGCCAAACGACGGCGCTCAGACCAATTACAATGCTGTATTGCAGCATTGTGATTGGCTGTGGGGAACCTAGGTGCTTCCTGCTGCGTGATTCGAGGAAGATGAAAAGGACCGGCTTCAGATGCGGCCGGCGCAATTCAAGGTAAGATTTTTTTTTTAAATGTCATGGCCTCACTACTCCAGTCCAGTAGCAGCCGCTACTGGCCTACAAAGCTCTCCACGATGCAGGAGCTGCATATCTGAACCACCGTCTCTCTTTCCACTTACCCGCATACATTTGCTCCGCCCAACTGGCCCAGACCACTGTACCATGGATCCACAAGACCAGAATCGGAGGAAGATCTTTCTCCCACCTCGCCACCAAGACCTGGAATACCCTCCTTCCCCACCTCAGGCAAAGGAAGGATCTCAAGACCTTGCTCTTTGACTGAACCAGTGCACCCAGGCAGATCAGCAGCCCTCCCCCTAGCGCCTTGAGACCCCTACGGGTGAGTTGCCACGCTACATAAACCCCTGTTTGATTGACGGATTGATACATACAATATTTTGTTTGTCTTGAGGTTTCTGTTCAGAAGCAGAGGCGTCTTTCTGTCACCTCTTTTACTAGTAAACTGAATTTAATTGTGAGTCTTTAGGTCAGGCGTCTCCAACAAGTATCTCATGAGCTACTGGGGGCTCTCCAGTCTGTGTGAAAACCAATCTACTAAATTAGAAGCTTTTGCTTGGTTGAAATAATATATGTATAGCAACTGTGAAAAGTGTATATTTGAAACAGCAACATATGTATTTTCCGAGCTCATAAACCGATGTTTTTAGAAAAATTATTAGATTTCCAAAATATATTTAAATCTGATATTTGAGTGGTAAACAATGACGAGTTATGGATACTTATTATTTACAGTAGTACCTTAGTGCCAAGGGCATTGCAGGCAGCTATGGCTGGTATAATTTACGCTCGCAGAGACATCCACATTGACAAAGCCTTTTTATTTTACATTATTACTGGCAACGTTTATGTACAAGCATAGTTCTGTCCACATGTGATCACAAGTAATTCTTGGTAACCTTGACCTATGCAGATAGCTCTTTATTTTTTGTCTTTTTCAGTTATATTTTTTTCTTTGAGGGGTTATATGCAACAGCCTTGAGAAAGCTTGTGAGCAAAACACGCGATTGGGCTGATTACACTCCACTCGTGTTGTGAGTAAGGTTCTTCATTTGCATGGATCCCATATCAACAAGAACAAATTCAACAGCTTGTCAAGCATGTTTCAGGTGTACAATGCTGCCAGTCCTTTATTCACAGAGCTTGCATATGACTGGTAAGAGTGTCACGCCCAGCAGGACATAAGCACCTCCGTTAAAACACAAAGGAATTATCAAACACACAGGTAGTACCACTGTAGTTCAAGTTCAAGAACTACAGTGGTACTACCTGTGTGTAACAATTACAGAGCCTCTCTGTTATTCTAATTGTAATATGAGAATGGTTTTAAAATGAATTGTATTAGTATAAATCAGCCTTTGGGGGCCCTTGCTCTCTGTAACTTTACCCAAATATTTTATGATTTGAGTCCTTCTGGGAGCTAGGTCTAGACCAAAGGTAGAAGCACCAGGATTGCTGGCACATATAACTCCCCTCTGACACTTACATGTTACTGATTATTAAAGTTGTAATATATTCCTTCTCTCCAGAGCCTGTGTAGGTGCCAACCTGTTCCAGTCACACATCAAGTTTTACAAATCTTTAAAATAAAAATCAAAGAAGTGCTTGAAAATCCACGTATTTGACTGTGATTTAGTATTTTGGGACATAGAAACCTCTGTAGCAGAACATAGGGCCCAATTACGGAGTCGATGGCGGTCCGCCCGACTGACAGGTCATCGGTCCAACTGCCACATTACAATGCAGGCAGTCGGACCACAAAGGTCAGGGGGAAATACTGACACCTCCAACAGGATCTAAGGGAAGAATTTCGACACTGCCAGTGAAACACTGCTAAAGCTGCACTAAAAACACCCGCCTGATTACCAGATCAACTCAGGCAGGCGGACGGACCTTTTGAATTTCCCACGGAAGTGCCCTGAAAAAGGGCACCGCAATGTGAAAGGAAAAAATTTCCAACACGCCATGGACTGTGAAGTCTATGCCATGCTGGAACTGGGGTGCAAGCAGAAAGAGGACCGCATATTGTGCCCCCCTAAATGCATGCCTAAGTCAGGGGCATCGGGCCATGTAGGCCCCCTTTGGTTTCCCTACCGCCAGCCTTTTCGTGGGGGGCTACCGGCATTAAAAGTCTGGCAGTGGAGGAACTCAAAATATGCTTGGTGGCACTGCGCCAGTGCCGCTCAGCATTTTATATTGCCCCTCCACAGCACCACCACCAGGGGACGGCGGATCCCTGGTGCAACCGGTGGTCCAACGATGGAACGACGCAGGAAGTTGTAATCCGACGGATGGGCCACCGTGAGTCTGGCAGTCCATGGTCCACCAGATTTGAAATCACGCCCTAAGATCCAGTAAGGGAGGTGGCCAGAATCGTATCCCTTTGTTTTTGCAGGTTTACATAGCACAAACTCAACCTGAAGGCATTGGTGCACTTTATATGAGCACCAGTTACATTACACAAGGACACATACATTTTTTGGGGGGGTAGGCACAATGAGATTTAGTGATTTTCCCAGACTCACAGGATGTTGAGCCAATGTTGAGACTCGAACCTGGTTCCTAGGTCCAAAGTCGGTAGCTCTGACCTTGCGCATGGCACTGTCATAGGGATTACAATGTATCTTTCCGACTGCCTTTTCATGGCATGTGAAGCCTGTCAGAAAGTGACTTGGGGGGCCCCTAGCAGGGCCCCCTTCTCTCTGTGGCCTACAGTTGTGGGCAAGGAGGCACCTATGGTGCTCCCCTGTAAATCCCTGCACCATGTGGCAGGCACGGTGAGGTACAGGGATTTACAGTAACTACCATTTCTCTATGACAGCTGGTGCTGCGGCCGGTTTCTGACTGCTGCGCAAGCCCCTATAAGGAAATGGGAGTTTGCGACTGCACCAGGTGCGGTCACATCGTAACTGCAGTTTCGGACAGCCGACCCGAGATCAGTCAGGTCGAAACCGCAAAGATGTCAGTCGAAGTCAACTCCGACCGACATCTTAATCGGCTCCCAAATCTCCCCCATCTAACAAAATTAATGTGTCTGTCTGTAACTCAACTGGTGCTCATGTAAAGTACCTTCAGGTCTAGTTTGCGCTATATAAAACTCTGGAAAAAAAATAATTTACTTCCCACCCTAATTACCAATTAAATAATTATCAATAATTAAAAATGAATTATTAATTCATTATAATTAAATTACTTCCCATCATATACGCTTACAAAACCTACAACCCGCTCCGACACAAAAAAATTACAATAAACAATTAAATTAATAAACAATGAAAAATTTACAAACATTAACAATAAATATACAAACAATGTTTAACACATACAATTAAAACATACACTAAAATACATGAACATGATAAAAAAACTATATTATTAACAACAATCATTTTGTAAACGATATTAACAACAAAGATATTTTTAACATTGATATAAACAACAGATATTTTTGTAAACAATTTCAACAACAGAGATATTTGTTATATCGATATTACTTACCTTAGAAAATCAATATTCCTGTCAACGATATTCCTGCATCACAATATTTGTGGGTTACAATATTAAAAAACTCGATATTGCTGCATCTCAATATTATTTACTCGAAGACCCTTAAAGACATATTTCCATCCACAGACCAGCTGCTTCCTGGAATATATGTGTTAGGATGGATCATTACCTTGTCACATACTGGTGGTGAGGCATGTCACTCATCCCTGCATCTGAGTCAAATTTAATATAAGTGATTGACAGCCAACCTGTCTCAAGGAGTGCCCTGATACTCCTGTTAAACAAATTTGACACATTATATAAACAAAGACAGACATGCATGGGGCTGGGTATTCCATCTCCGTGAGTGGAGTGGGGTGTGCCTTGTCATTACAGAGTCACTCTGTTCGAATTATTCTAGGGTTTGCCTTTAGCTATGACCATCAATTTACACCTATAGCCCAAAATAGTGAGTCAGGGTGACCATTTGCTTGAATGTCATTTAAACAATGCATAATCACCAAGAATAAAAATATGTCAGCTACAGCAGTTTCACATACTTTACTATCAGCAAGTGCAGAGTGCTCTCAGCCCATAGGGCCCGATTCACAGAACTAATTTAAGACAAAATCCTAAACTTACTACTTTTGGTATTCACAGAAGTTAGGATTTTGTCTTAAGTTTGTCTTAAGACAGACTTAAGACAGACTTAAGACAAAATCCTAACTTAAGTCGGTCTTAAGACAAACTTAAGACAAAATCCTAACTTCTGTGAATACCAAAAGTAGTAAGTTTAGGATTTTGTCTTAAGTTAGTTCTGTGAATCGGGCCCTTTATTCGCAAGCCTCACATCAGAATTGGCAATTCAATGAATCAAAGTATTAAGGAACCTAAAACCTCATATTTTCCACAAAATGGGCTGCTTTGGGTGCTGAACAACACATAGAATGGAGTTCGAGCAAGCAGATGAAAAACATACCTGAAATAGCTAAACATGTCCTGCGAGAGACACTTGATGCAAACCAGAGGGAACAGTAGATGAAATAAGGAACAATAAAATGTCATATACATTTTGAGATGCCTATGTGAATGGTGTATCCTTGGGACATACCTAGTCCTTTATGTTGAAAAGTGAGTGATGTAGTGAAGTAGAAACAGAGTGATGCTGGAAGTAATATATCTGGATGGGAACGATTGAAGAGGTGATTTAAAGTAGAGTCTGCTGGGAGTACAGGAAGTGATGCTGAGAATCATTCTGCAAATTATGTAGATGATCAGAACTGGGAAACAGAGGTCCGAGAAATAATGTGGAAGAGAGGAGGCGACACAGAGAAAACCAATTGGAAAAGCCTAACATCATGCAACCCGGAAATGAAGCCCTTGAAAAACACAGAGGAAGAATGTATAAACATGGGGGATTATTTATGAGTCCCTTGCAACACTTTTGCGCCACCGGCTGGGTCACTTTGCTGACGCACTGGCAGCGTAAATAATGCGCCAAGTTGCGCCATGTTTACAAAGTGATACATCTAGGCAGATGCATTACTTTGTAAACCACTGCCCCACATTATACCTGCGTCGGGTATAATGCATGCAGGGTGGGCGTTACCCCTCTGGAAAGTGGCGCAGTGAAATCTATCAGAGTTCTCTGCACCATTTATAGGACGACACTGCGTCAAAACCTTATGCCTGGGGTAAGGATGAAGCGTTGCAATAGGTGTAGGCCTCCCCGTGATTTGCTGGTATTGGGTCACGCTTACGACAGAACTTCACCAATGCATGAGTTTTGGGCCGACAGATATGTTAGGATTCCTGACGCCTCTGTCAATCCTTGCGATACGAAGCACCATACAGTAAATACGGTGCATCCATGGTGTCGCAAGGAGGGCGCACTGAAAAGTGTTGCATCGCTGTTTTATCGCAGCAATGCAACACGTTTCATAAATGAGGCCCACGGTATGTTGCACATCGTAAGATGCCCTGTTATACCAAGTTCCATTTTAACACACATAAATTCAGTTGCAAAAGTAATCATGAAGTTTATTATATGCTTGTAGTCGAATATATGATGTTACAACGCAAACAATTACAGCGCATGCCTTTACAACCCGGGTTTTACATCACAGCTACCTTTACAACATATGATTTCACAATGCATGCCATTACACCGCATCTTTAGAAACTACCTTTACAAAGCATTCCATTACAATGCATACCATTACACCACATACCCTTACAACGCATAAGACTTTTAGAGTAACAGTGGGGTAAGTGTTAGATAGTGTAGGGGTATAACAATTAGTTTTCCCACTCCAGTAAGTGCAACAGTAGGGAAAGCGTTGGATAGTGTAAGGGTAAAATTTACTATTGCCATGTACCCCAAACCCATACTCACCCTGTAACAAAAAAAAACTCCATTACTTACCTTATAATGCATTGTAATGGCATGCGTTGTAGTGACATGCGTTGTAATGTCTGCATTGTAATGGCATGCGATGTAAATGCATTCACATTGTAACAGCCACGTTGTAAAGGTAGTGCGTTGTAATGACTGTGTTGTAATGGTTGTTTCCCATGTAGTCCATCAATATTAGTTTATTCCTTCTTCATTGCAAGTAGTCACACTTATGTAGTCATTGATGAACAGGTGATTGTTATGTTATGTCGATTTGTATAGCACACTAATTTCCCATGAGGCTACCCAGGCGCTTGATTACATAAAACGATCGGGACAGCTGACACGTGAAAAATGTTTTAATGGCTATGATGCTACTAAAACAGTCCGCACACAAAATGGCTAAAATCACTTCTCTTTTTTTTATATCTGTCCTTCTGGTTTCTACAGCAATATATTGACAATATATTAACAACAGCTATTACAGGGTACTATATAAGCAAATAGCCATTTTGGTTTAAATTTACTTGCTACTCAGTCTACCGTGTTTTCTCAGGCATTCAACCGGTATTACTTGGCGATGCCAACTGCATATATTTGCTTGCCACATGTCTTCCTCATGTGGATGGGCCTTCTCGCCTTCCTTTTGATCTTGAACCATGTTCACTTGTGGCTTCTGATTTCTTTTATCACTTTGAAATTGTCGATCCTAACACAGAGGTCACGCCCACCTTCTCTACATATAAGCCTCCCTCTTGGTTCTCAGCTTTGTTTCTCAGTAAATGTAAATTGATACTTGTATAGCGCACTACTCACCCACAAGAGTATCAAGGCGCTTGTATGAATACCGCTGTGGAACCCATCCTGGCTTTCCCTGTGAGGCATCCACTCCTGGGCACCCCCAAGGTGGAGGCCAGGCATCCTTAGCGTTGTGGGGGCCGTTGTGGAGATTAAGCAAGCTATTGCCCAGAGTTGCAGAGTGGGACTCCATGATTGGAATAGGCACCGAAGCGAGAATTATCAGGTCCGAGGAATTTTGAGCCCAAGACCCGCCGAGGCGGGGAATTGAACCCTGGTCCTGGGCTAGACCTCTGCATCAGGGTAGATTTTTTACTTCAGAAAAAAATATGTAAATTATGTTTTTTATGTTTTTTCAATTTGTTATATTGCAGCCTTGAAAAAGTCCGAGAAGGACAAAACACGTATCAGCTGTTCTTATTGTTTTAAGTGATCAACTCTTCATCCACAACAACAAGTAGCAAACAGCAAATTCTGTATGTGCTGCAACCTTTTTCTCTTATTTAAACTGGATCCTTAATTTTAAGGAATGCCACATACAACACCCAAAGTAGCATGGTGTTTCGGCATATTCAGAGCAGCACTGTTTTATTGGTTCAGATCTCATTTCAGTTGCTATGGTACCATTTTCTCTCTTTACTAACGCCACACACTTGCAATAGGATGCGCAACTAGCTTTTCGTCACTGCTGCCACTGTAATAGCAAACGCTTTTTAAAAATATTTTCGTCAGCGCCTTGAAACCCTCGTGGGTGAGTAGTGCGCTCTATAAATGTACTGATTGATTGATTGATATGTGGAAGGTTTGCTACTCCGCTTCAATCCTTTTTATTGACTGCAGATTAATGACCATTTTGTGGGCATGATTTTGCTAATAACACCACAGCAGTAGAGTTTTCCCCTTTTTGCAGATAATTAATAGTGTAGAGAGAGAAATCCCAAAGTAGAACAAGGACAACCAAAATACCAAATCACAACTTGGGAAACAGACTAGTACAATGCACTCTACAACATGTAATTCAAACATTTCTGAGACCCCTCAAGCTGCTGACCATGAATATGTGGTATATATCAGTGACCCACTCAGGAGAGGCTTGGGTTGCCTCCAACAACCTGGTGGGATGTACCTTGCCCAGCTCCTCAGGATAGCATATCCCTCATGCATCTTTGCAGAATTCGAGCATGTCCTTTGTAGAGGTTTTTGTGAGGGGCCAATGTTTCTTCACAACATGACTAGGAGGCAGAAGCTGTAGACCAGTAGCTGGGTAGGACAGCTGCGGCCCTTGCAGGTAAGAGCGGTGGGGCCGGGTTGGGTGTGGGGGGCATTTGATAGACGACCACGGTGAAAAGTAAATAAATAAATAATTTTCCCTCGTCTGTCAAAATAACCCCCCCCCCACCCCTGTCCCACAGCCGGCCTTACCGGTCTTACCTGCACGGGCCGCGGCTGAGGCAGGAGTCCTGCGCAATGGAGCTGTGGAAACATGCTTACCTCTAAAGATGCTACTGTGCGGGAACGGGAACACATGAAGTAAAGCAGCCAAAATCCAGCAGGGGAACGAACCGCCCCCCCCCCAAAAAAAATGCAATGATACCAAAAGCTTCAATGCACTCAGCAAATGCAACAATATTTCAGCAAATTGAGTTCATGAACGCCTCTCCCTCCCCTTCAGGATCTGTGTGCGTCTTCCTTGACGCTTGTAGGAAACACTTGGCTCTGGATTGGAGTTCCAAACCTGTGCATTATAATAACTATCCTCAGTCTGTGTCCTGTGGCTTATTAGCTGTATAGTGGACTTAACTTACACCACTCTCTTTGTGAGTCTACAATACCTCCATGTCCTCAAACTACAATCCCAACGCATCATGGAAGATACAGGCCTGGTCCTGAACTGGAAAACAAGGACCAAATCTCCACAGAGCATTGGGGAGTGAGCCAAAAACACAGCCATGAGGTGAAGAAAAAAAGCATTCCATCAGGGACAAGGCCATTATCAATCAATCAATCAATCAATCAATCAAAGACATTTGTGCAACACGTAGCTACGTCATCTGAGGCATCCCGTCTCCTACAATGAAGGAGTTGAGGATTTTATGGATTTTATGGTAGTGGGCCTGTTGAGTTCCTCTTGCACATATTTGTTCTCTTGTTATTGTCACAGCATTGTGCCTTGCTACTCAACCCCTTGCGTGCTCGTGACGGAACCATTCCGTCACGAGCCTCGGGTGGGCTGTGCTGGTGATGGAACGGTTCCATCACGGCCCGCTCGCCGCGCCTGCGCAGCGCGAATTCCGTGCCTGCGCAGCGCGAATTCCGTGCCTGCGCTAAGCGTTCTATTAGGCGGGCGGGGCAGAGACGGAACCGTTCCATCACAAGCACAGCCCACCCGAGGCTTGTGACGGAGCGGTTCTGTCACGAGCACGGGAGCGCCGCGGGGCCCCCCTCCCCCGTAGGACTGCGGCGGAATAGCCGCCGCAGCTAAGAGGTTAATGGTAAGCTTGCCATAGTTTGCTTCTGCACACCTGGCATATTGGTGAAGTCAAATTCTATAAGCTTGAGTGTCAGGCTGCCATGTTTGGATTAAAGCAAAATGGATCCAGAGCAACTGATGACGCCAGCGGTAAGCGCAAATTTGAATGCATTCTGAGCTATTTGCCAGTCTCTAACACTGCTCCTATCACCCGCGGGCACAGCACAGTCGCGAAACCCATATCAAGCAGCAAAAGCACTTTCACGCTTCAGGGTTATGATTGGAAGGCGCCCATCAGGAAAGGTGAACCGGCAGAACAAGATGTTCCATTGCTGAATTATACAGTCTGAGAAACCCTTCTCAAGAGAGTGCCTCATCCTTTGTTTTGCTCGTCTTATTAACCTCCAAGTCTTCTCAGCAGAAATGTATTCAATAAAGAAAATGATGCAAGTGTGGGTTCTGTAGCTCAAAATATTGTGGGCCTCATTTACAAAAAAATGACACGGTGTCGCAAGCCGATGTGCTGAGCCGAGCGGCATCATTTTAAAATCACTGGGATGTGTCATATTAACAACAAAACTACGCTTCTGTGTGCTTACCCCTGCACTGGCGCACAAGTGGCTGCCATGCGCCTGCTCAGGCACTCTTGCGTCAAGTTGCAAGGATGCCTGCACTGCAGGGATGATTGATTTTGTGGAGGAAGAGACATCTTCCTGAGCAAATCAATCAAGCAGGGAATTGGTAGCGCCCTACTCACATATGAGGGTCTCGAGGCGCAAAAGCAATCATTGATGGCATTTTTCTCTTTCTATGTGTGCTGCAGAATGCAGCATGCATAGAAAGAGAAAACACGAGGAGAAATAAAGGTATTTTTCCTCGCTGCGCCACTCCTACGCCTTCCCTGGGGAAGAGTAGAATTCTGACGCAGGCCCAGCTTTACAAAACTTTGAAAATCTGGGAATGTGTCAGGTTCCATGGATGTGGCCTGGGGACACGCACAGCAACACCCATGTAACGCCCCTTTCATGCAGAGTAATGTGTGAAAGAGAGCCATAATTAAAAGGCCCTGAAAAGTCAAGCAGGTTGACTTTACGTAACCTTGTAAATATGGGCAAGCACACCGCGCCGCCGGTGTGCTTGCCCATATTTACAAGGTTACGTAAAGGTCCTCTCAAAAAAATACATTGCATGAAACAAACATTTGAGCTGGCCATCCCATTGTTAGTTTCAGTAGAGCGGCCAAGATTTGTTTGAGCATACGGCCTGGCCTCTCTTCTATGAGGAATTGTTGTACACTATGGCGGCAGTTTGAGAATTTTTACACCAATTGCTTACCCTCATGGGTGCTGCTGATGAGCTCGGCTCGTCACGGCCGTTGGAACGTTCGCACGCGGGGCTAATTTCCCCGCTGTGCTGAACGTTCCAAAAACGGGTGCGGCCGTGACGAGCTGAGCTCGTCATGAGGACAGCTCCAGCTCCGCTGTACTCCATGACGAGCTGAGCTCGTCACCAGCATGCGGGCGTTGCGCGCGGCCCCCTCCCCCCCCCCCCCCCCCCCCCCCCGCAGCGAAGGGGTTAATCAGCATTTGTGACGTTTAGCTAGTAACTGTCACGTGCAACAATCCCCTATCCTGAATTATTCTAAAAAGTGTAATGATTGATTTATGCCATACACACTAAACAAAATGTACAATTTCTTAAGCTTTACTTTCCAAACGACAAGTATATAATCCAGTTTGAGAATTATTAGCCCTACCTTACACGTTATGACTGACTTCACTTCCCACCATTACAGGGGCAGGCTGTAATGCTTCGCCCCTTCTCTTGAGCGCCTGAGACAGCACAAAGCAGAGAATACTGTGTAATGAAATGTGAGGAGTTGACACGCCATTGCTTTGGTAAATCAGGGGAGTCGTAAAACTAATGAGATGGGCCGGGTCCAACCGTACCATCTCCTCCTCCTCTGGGGCGGCTTTCGGTTTGATGGATGGTTTTTAATTTTGCTTCAGATGTAAATTCCAGCCAGTGCTGAGTTTAGTCAATGGGAACCCATTTAATTCGCAGCCATTGACTGTAAATGCACATATTGTCTCTTTTATTTTGGCTTATGGGACGTCGCGAGTTTTGAATGTCCTTTAATTATTCAAATATGTTCCACTCCTCCCCAGATACCACAACTTTCACTCATATTAGGTTTAAAGGTTTGAAGGTCACGCTAGGTTAGATTCTACGTCATAACACTCATCAGCGTGAAGGATGGCCGCTTTGGACAGCTACAAATGGTGCAAGAAAACCTTATGGAATAGGTTCATCCACTCACACACAGCAGAGTTCTATTACCTGGAGATTACAGGGCAGATTTTCAAATCCCTTGTGACACTTTTGCGTCGCCGTTGCATCACTTTTTGTGACACTGCGGCAACGTAAACAATGTGACATGTTGCAGCCCATTTACAACATGACGCATCTAGAGAGGTGCGTCCCCTTGTAAAGCTCTGCGCCACATTATACCTGCATGAGGTATAATGTATGCAGGGTGGATGTTCCCACGCGTGAAAGCCTTGTAGAAGTGACGCAATGAAATCTACAAGATTTCACCGCGCCAATTCTAGGATGCCAATGCGTCAAAACCCTACTCCTGCTTGGAGCAGGAGTAAGGAGTGACGCAGTAATGTGTCAGCAATACGTGACTTTAGCACCGGCAGATGCGTCAACATTTCTGATGCGCCTGTAAATCCTTGCGCCATGGTGCACCGTATTGTAAATACGTTGGGGTTTATTCACAAGAAACTGACGCATCTGTAGAAATGCGTCAGCTTCCCTGCGCCTGCGTGTAAAACCCTTACGCCACCATGGATGCACCGAAAGTTTGACCCATCTGTCGGCGCTAAAATCACACATTGCTCGACACAACTCCAGCAATTCATGAGGAGGCCTATTCCTAATACACTGCGTAGGGTTTTGACTCAGTGGTGTTCTAGAAGTGGCACAGTGAAATCTTGTAGCTCACAGTGCTTTAAGCATAACAGAGTTTAATGGAGGAAAATGACTGCCATTTCCTTACAATGTTCTCAGTGAAGAGACTGCACTTTCCCTGCAGATGTTGTAAACCACTGTCAAATGGGCTTCATGTTTACATGCTGTGATGTGTATGTGCTTCTTGGGGCTTATTTACAAGCCCCTTGCGCCGGTCGTGCGTCACTTTTAATACGAGAAAAAGTGGCGTACTGGCGGCGTAAGGGGCTTGTAATAAGCCCCCTTGTGTCCCAGAATTCAGCTGAAGGACAGTTGTTCTGAATGTCAAAATACTCTGAAAATGGTGACTGTGCCTAAGCCAACTTGGAAATAGTTTGAGGACTCATGTAACATAATGGTGCCATGTTGTCCACAGTAGCTTGGAAATAATTTACAGTCTGTTGAAATGGATGTATGACGGTACAACGCGTACTGTTACAACGCATACCTTTACGACACAGGTTTAACAACGCAAGTCGTTACAACGACTTGCGTTGGGGGGCGCTGGATAGTGAATAGTTTAATTTACTATTCCAACTCCAGTCCCCGTGGATAGTAGGGAAGGTGTTGGAGAGTATATTAAACTATCCCCTATCCTAGAGCGCCCTCCAGCGAAAGTCGTTGTAAAGACTTTCGTTGTAAATCCTGCGTTGTAACGGTACCGCGTTGTAATGGTTCCGTTGTAAAGGATGTTTCCCGTTGAAACATATTGGGATCACTTTTAGGGGGAAGCAGGGCAGCGGCCTCCCTCCCCCCGCTCTTACCTGCGGCATCGACACCACCTCCGCTCTTACAAATGGCCGCAGTGAGCGGCAACTACTCTAGCTACACCACTGCAGGAGACAGAGAGCTGCCTGTATTGCCAGGGGCTGCACTCTTGGGAGCAGCAGAAGGTTGTAGGAGGCATAGGGACAGACCAGCACCCTCTTGATGCCATGTGCTTTATTATAATCAACAAGGAGCATAGAGGGAACAAATGAGCACCAGGGTCGCCCTCCACTCATATAATCATCAAAACAACATGGCCCGGTTCTCTAAGGCAATTATATTAAAATTCAAACGTGTACAACGTATTGCAATTTTTTGTATAAACAATTTTCGCCCACACACATTTTTTTCACTTTGTCACATCGTGAGTGCTGTGAACTGAGGGGCATATTACCTAGAAATAGCAATATTTATCGCTAAGCAGGGTTAGCGGGAATAATTTTATCGCCGCGCTACGACGATTGTTATCGCTGAGATACCCTGCTATCATCAAGGTTTATCTCAGAAACTATAAAAATCTATCGAAATGCGTGAATATCGCTGGAAATACAGCGATATTCACACATTATCGTGACAATGCTCTTAGCCATGTTATCGACCTCCCATTGGATAACATGGCTAAGAACTGCTCTTAGCGCGAATATTTCCAAAACTACGCCTTTGTAGGTAATAGGAGATAGCGATGTTAGCGACTGTTTTCAGTCGCTAACATCTTGGCACGCCCACTTTGCATGTCATTAGCGATAAATATCGCTGACATGCAAAGCGGGCCCCAAGATGCTCGCTATCGCCTATTAGCTGTCGCTAACTGGTGTTAGTGACAGCTTGGTAATAGGGCGATCAATTTAGCGGGAAAAAGTCCTGCTAAAGCGGCGATAAGGGCCCTTGGTAATATGCCCCTGAATGTATTGAAAGTTTACATGTACGTCAGTTCTTTCTTGGTTTTGGATTCTGACAGACTGTCTTAATTGGGATGGAGGCTTTTTATTAAACAGGCAAGAAAACTTGTTACACTCTACCCCAAATATACAAAGGATAGGGGAGAAAAAATTTTATACAAAAAATTGCAATACGTTGTACACGTTTGAATTTCAATATAATTGCCTTAGAGAACCGGGTCATGTTGTTTTGATGACCATGTGCTCTAAAACAATAGCCCTCATATGCACTGGAAGGTGATCCAACAGCACTTTTTAGCAATTCATTGTAAAACTATTGGTACCATAATGGAGCACAGCCCTCTGACCTTGGCCAGAACACCATACTGCATAAGATAGGAATATTCCTGGGAGAAAGGTGAGACACTCAGATTGGATGAGGTGCCCCTGCCCACCCGCCCCCCCCCCTCCCGGTGAGACACCCAGATAAGATGAGGTGCCCCTGCCTCCGACCCCCGGTAAGACTCTCAGATCAGATTAATTAATTAATGTATTTATTCATTGCACAATTACAATCATTACCAAAAACGCTTCATGTTAAAAACATCTGTAATAAAAGTAAGATATTGCATGCAAAGAATTCATCCATCAAAGCAATATAAAAACAATAGTATGTTAAAATCTGATATTTCGAACTAAAAATCTGTAATAGACGTGCTGTTTCCCCCCCACCACCTTTGGACAGCCTGTGGTGCTAGAACTTCCTTAACGGGATCAGATCCTCAAAGGTACATAGCACATGGATCAATGTTTCTTCTCCGTTGGCACAAAGGCGGCTTCGCCTGTCCTTCTCCTCCAGGTTCCTCTGCCCTTACCAATAGGACTTCAGCTGGAATAAACCGGAGCGCAGACCCAGTAACTGGCACTTCATAGTCAGGTTGAGGGGCAAGGAAAGGTACCACTTGTGCATCAAATTCTGCCGATATTAACCTAGCTTGTTTCGTCAGCAGCTTGGCCACCACAGGAACAAGCAGCCTGCTGTCCATATTGAATGTGCTGGGTTGATCAGATCAGATGAAATTGCCTCTGCCCCCTGAACCCCGGTTTATAATAAGATATTTCATGAAGTAGCCCTAAGCAGGCTCGGACTGGCCGTTGCAGGCACCGGGCAATCCCCCGGTGCGCCGCAAGGGTGTGGGCCGGTATTGAGCCAAAAACGCTGCAAAAACGGCCCTGTAACAAAATTGTCCTAAAACCGGCCCTGGCAAAGAGCGCGGTCGCACCCCCAAACACCCGAGCACTTTGCCAGGGCCGGTTTTGGTTCCCAGTCCGGCCCTGCCCCTAAGAAAAACTGTCCTGTGCCAGCCTGAACCTACTGCCTGCCACACTGTAGCAGACATAGTGGGAGCCTCACTGCTATCATAAGTATTAATATTAGTAGTAGTAGTAGTATTTGTAAAGCGCACTACCACCCAAAAGGATGTCCTGGTGCTGAGCAGGTGTGTGTGCCTGGCCCTGCCTGGGGTAGTTTGGTTAATTGAAAAGCCAGGTCTTCCGCTTCTTGCGGAATTCAAGAAGAGAGGAGGAGGCTCTGATGTGGATTTGGAGGCCATAACAGGCTTTAGGAGCAATGTAAGAAAACATCCATCCTCCTGATCTTGCTGTGTGTATGTGTGTGATGTGTGCAGGTGTCCTGCAGAGTGGAGGTGTGTGGGTGGCAGGTGGAAGGAGATGTGACTGTTCAGATAGGTGGCGCCCAAGCTCCTGATCTTGTTGTGTGTATGTGTGAGATGTGTGCGAGTAGGAGTCCTGCAGAGTGGAGGTGTGTGGGTGGCGGGTGGCAAGTGGAAGGAGATGTGACTGTTCAGATAGGTGGCGCCCAAGCTCCTGATCTTGTTGTGTGTATGTGTTAGATGTGTGCGAGTTGGAGTCCTGCAGAGTAGAGGTGTGTGGGTGGCAAGTGGCAGGTAGAAGGAGATGCAACTGTTCAGATAGGTGGGGCTTAGGTTTTGCAGTCCCTTGCATGGGTGCATGATGAGTCTGAAATGAGTACATCTGTGTGTTGGAATCCTGTGGAGCTTCCTGAGGTGTGGTGTGATGTGAGTTCTGTATGAGAGGTTGAGTCTGGCTGCCGAGTTCTGGATGGTTTGTAGTCTTCTAGTGAGTTTCTTGGTGAACCCGGCGTACAGGGCGTTCCCGAATTCTAAAATGCTGGTGACTAGGGCGGGAATTACGGTTTTCTAGTGTTGCTTGGGAGCCATTTGAAGATGTTTCTCTCCATCTTCAGGGTTTGGAAGCAGGATGCAGTGACGGTGTTGACTTGTGGGGTAATTCAAGTTTGCTGTTGATGATTATTACAAGGTTTCTTGTGTAGTTGCTGGATGTGGGTCCTCGTTCAGCCAGCCAACCCTTGAGACAGTTGACTTTCATCCAGTTAGTGACTTTGGTCATGCTGGCCTGAATTAATTTTTTATTTTGGGGTCTTATTCGCGAGGGAGAGTATGAGTTACGTGTTATAAGTATCTAACCTTGGTGTGTCCATTACATGACCATAGCATGAGGCTCTAAGCCAACCATCACAAGCATAAGCAGACCTCTGCTACTGGATGTTTGTAAGCAACAAACTGGAGACACTCCCCCACACCTCTTCATATAGCAGTAGACAAAGTTGCAGAATCCCAATAATGAACAGTGACAAATAGGTTTAGCAATGGTATCCTTTCTAAAATTACATCATTAGTAGAAGTGTCCCCCGCCTCCATTGCAACAGCCAGTTTGATGAAAACAATAGTAATGTCAGGTTCGCAGGTCATGATGGCATGGAGGGGTCATTTGGCACTTTCGGTTTCTCTGGGAGTCTGTCGTTAAAACAAGACAAAGCTAATGACCAACAGACTCTGGGAGCTTACTTCCAGCATGTGGGGACATGTGTGTGCTTTTATTATTTAGAACTGCCATGTTTCAGCAGACACAGAGAGGAACAAATCCTGTATTTACGTAGCCGTAATTCTGAAGGGCCCTCGAGACCTGGCTGTTCAAATGAGCCATACTACACGGGCAAGCACCTGGATAACCTATTGGGTGATTAGCACCGCTTTTCTACGTGGTTTCCCAACTCCAGAAGCTGGCAGCTCTGACCGTTAGGCCCCATCTCTTCCCCATCCAGAACCTTCTCATGGAAGGGGTCATACACAGACAACTTCCATTAATGCAGGAGAAAGCCAAATATTACTGTCCAAGCCAAGCTGGATTCAGTATTCAACACACCTCAGTATGCACATCTATAGTACCATATAGGTTCCAAATAGGGCAATGGCCCAATGACGTTCTATGTGTCCCCTGAAACCTAATACAGGCCCCTCCAATTTACACGGGCCAGGGATCCACAATTCAGCCTCATGACTGTGAAATATTCTGATGTGTGAGTATCCGGGGTCCCTCAACCTTCTGCAACGTGGCCCCATTATTTTGCATTATATCCAGAGCAAGCATAGGATTAGACGGGTCTACAACATGAAATCAAATGTATGGATGTGTGATAAAAGAGAGGTTTTTGAGCACCTGGCAAAAAGAAATCAGCGATGGCCCGGCAAATATCATGGGGCCTGATTCACAGAACTAACTTTGAGACAAAATCCTAAACTTACTACTTTTGGTATTCACAGAAGTTAGGATTTTGTCTTAAGTTTGTATTAAGACAGACTTAAGACAGACTTAAGTTAGGATTTTGTCTTAAGTTTGTCTTAAGACAAACTTAAGACAAAATCCTAACTTCTGTGAATACCAAAAGTAGTAAGTTTAGGATTTTGTCTTAAGTTAGTTCTGTGAATCGGGCCCACGGTCTTTTTCTGCCAAGGATTCCCATGGATAGACCAATGAGCAAATGGATTTCAACCTTGTTTTGAATTGTCTGTACTGTGGATCATACATGTGTGTGTGTGCATGCGTGTTCAATAACAAAACCAGGGGCCATATTATCAAGAAAGGGCGATACATTATCGCCGCTTTTATCGGCAGGAAACTGCCGCAAAAGCAGCGATAATGGGCTTGATGATATTCCCTTGTGAATTCCCATAAAAGTCCAGGTTCTGGTGTTAACCTCAGTTTCTATGGGAATTCACAAGGGCATATTATCAAGCCCATTATCGCTGCTTTAGCGGCAGTTTCCTGCTGATAAAATCTGCGATAATTTATATCCCTTTCTTGAAAATATAGCCCCAGATTATTCCCACTGGTTGGAATGCAGAGATTCTCTGCTCTTTCCAGGTGAGTGACGTCACTTTCCTCATTTTCTAGGAAATAATGCAGAACACAGTGATAGAATATCTGATACTCATTTAACTGAGGGTGCTAAGCGTGTCTAATGAGGCAGATATTCCTGGGCACAGCTCAGAATTGTAACACACTCATATTTCTACCCACAGATTTGCTTCCAACATCAGCTGTAAATCTCATTAATTAAAATTATAATGCTTTTCACAAGTGGAGGGCTGCTGGTTTTATTTGTTTGAGGCTGTCCAACGTGTCTTTGGCCCTCATGTGGAGCATAGCCTGTTTACCTCCACAAGTGCTTGCTTTCTTGGAATGCTTTCTTCCCCACTTTTTTGTGAAGTGCTCCAGGGGAGTGTTGTCTGCTTTGAAAGCTAGTTCAGGAAGCAGTGGATGTGCTGTATTTCTGGGAAGAGTATTCCTGCCTCCAATTTTTCTGCTTCAATAATTCTACTTATCTTTGCCACATTAATCATCAATCTTTCATGCCTGTGAGGAACATTGTTTTGTCTATGACCTTACTCATTTTGGTCAGTGTTCTCTCCTAATAGCTCAATTTAAACAATTCTCTTACTCAATTTCACGCCCATGCCACAGGCACTGGAAGTAGAGGAGTGGGGGCTGCTGATGCACCCCCCAAATTAGTCGTGTTGGAGTTCTGAAGTGAATGAGCTTTAAATGGGCCTTTTTTATCTTGACACATTTGCTGTACATTAGGCTCTATCTTCTGAGGGAGCTTGGTGTTTACTTTTCTTTCAACGCATACAGAACGCCTCTGCCCACCTTATCCTCAACATCCATTGACACAGCCACATCACACCCCTCCTGCGAGACCTGCACTGGCTCCCCGTCAACAAGAGGGTCACCTTCAAGCTCCTCACCCACACACACAAGGCACTCCACGACACCGGACCGGCATACCTCAAGAGACGACTTACTTTCTACACCATAAACATCCAGCTCTTCTCCGCCGACCGCGCCCTCGCTACCGTCTCCTGCATCCAAAGAGCGACCTCCGGCGGAAGATCGTTCACCTACCTCGCCGCCAAGACTTGGAACACCCTCCCCTTCCTCCTATGGCAGACCCAAGACCTACTAACCTTCAGGAGACTACTCAAGACCTGGCTATTCGAGCAGAAGCTGCACCCCCCTTCCCCCAGTGCCTTGAGACCCTCACAGGTGAGTAGTGCGCTCTACAAATTGCCTTGATTTATTGATTGATTCTCTGACTGCAAAGTTAGAGGATTTATTTGACAATCTTGCTGGGTACTGGAGTGGGAAAGCTGTAGGATTCACTAGTAGCCGATATCATGAATACATTATTTTGTCATGAGACGATTCGCAGTGCTTAATTTGAGCCGGTGGCTTACGATGTTCGGCACCAGCACTTAATAGGCAGCACCTGCACTTATGACAGTCTGCCACATGGTGGCACTGTTTGTCAGATTTAGAGTGAGCACAACAACAGTTGTTTACCAATTCAATATGCGTCGAATATGGCTATAACCTGCAACCCATGCTAATCTTATAGCTTTGAGGGCCTGGAAAAGTCTGAATTGTCATGCTTGTAGGAGTGTGATGGTTAGTAACTGGTTTAGTACTGTCATTTGGAGCTCTGGCAGGGCCAATGGTTGGTTTAGGCTCAGTGGCCTCATGATGAGGGCCCTGGCACATAGGCATAGATGCACAAGGTAAAATCCGCTCGCAAAGGGGCAGATTCTCAGAATCTGCCCCTTTGCGACCGGTATTTGGGATGCATCATCCCAAATGCAAATATCACAAATTAAGAAATCGCAAAATTGCGATTACTTGCATTTAAGGAATCCCAAATTGAGATTCCTTAAATGCAATGCATTAAAGTTTAAAAAATATCGATTTCGCTAATAGGGCTCGCAAATTACCATGAAGTTGAACTTGATGGTAATTTGCAAAAACTTTGAAAAATGCACTAAAGTGCATTTTTCAAAGTTTCATGTTGCGCACACACATGCCCTAAGGGCATGTGTATGTGCAACATATGTGCACAGATCAATTTCAGGGGTGCAACAGGGTGTTTTTGGCCACCCCTGCACCCTTGAAATCGCATTCTCAATTGGCGATTCGCTAATTGCGATTCGCAAATTGAGAATGGCTTTCTATTCATTCCTATGGGCCTCTAGGCCTATAGGAATGAATGGGGAGGTATTCCTTCATTGCGAATCGCAATTTGCGAGTCGCAATTAAGGAATTTTAAGAAATCGCTATTTTTTTTGTGATTTTGTAATGCATTGCATTTTGCTATTCCTTAATAGCGAATCGTTAATTTTTGCTATTAAGGAATAGCAAAATGGGTTCTTGATGCATCTGGGGGTTAAGTTTTTTATAAATTAAGCACCAGACTATTGCATGTGAAATAGTGGCCTCTACCATTCTGCGATGCATAAAATGATAATCACTTCCTCAAACTGTGGAATTCGTCAATTAATGAGTCCTTACCAAACTGTCAACTGTCAGAACATAGGGGCATATTACCAAGCAATAGCAATAATTATCGCTATGCATGGTTAGCGGGTAAAATTATATCGCCGAGCACCGCAGATTTTTACCGCTGAGATACCTTGATATTATCAAGGTTTATCTCAAAAGCGGTAAAAATCCTGCGAAATGCATGAATATCGCTGAAAAATCAACGATATTCATGCATTATCGTGACAATGCTCTTAGCCATGTTATCCACCTTCCATTGGATAACATGGCTAAGAACTACTTTTGGCAGGCGTTAGCTTTTGGAGATATTCGCGCTGAGCGCGATATTTCCAAAAGTAGATAATAGGAGATAGCGATGTTAGCGACTGTTTCCAGTCGCTAACATCTTGGCACGCCCACTTTGCATGTCATTAGCGATAATTATCGCTGACATGCAAAGTGGGCCCCAAGATGATCGCTATCTCCTTAAAGCTGTCGATAACTGGTGTTAGCGACAGCTAGGTAATAGGGCGATAAAATTATCGCCCCTTTAGCGGGAAAAATTCCCGCTAAAGCGGCGATAAGGCCCTTGGTAATATGCCCCATATTTTTCAACAAAAAAGGCTTTCGTATAGTTAAAATCCTGGTCACCTTTAGCTCCAACCCAATTCAGAGGAAGAAGAAACATGGTCGCTAAGGATGCTTATCAGACCTCAGCAGCATTATTCAGCCTGCTGCACTCGAAGAAACACATTATTCTCCGAGAGCAGCAAACCTGAGTTTTAAATCAGTAGAACGCATTATGCAGATGGTATCTCTGTTGTAATCCATCCAGCCGGGATGAAATATATACTCCAACAGCAAATTCTGTTCCAGAAATTGACTGGCTTCCCCACCAGCTGCTTTGACCATAGGGGTCTTGGAAAGCGTCAAGGAATGTGTCAGATTGCAACCTGCTTGCCAGAGCTCATGAATAACACGTAGGAAATCTGTTTTCTTTACATATCACCCAACGCCTCCAAGGCAGACAGGCGAGTTTGTGGCATAATCAATAAATGCATTTTTGTGTGCGGATTTATAGAAACTGATAGCTACTGAAACTGAAGAGGGAACCATAATTAACCAGAGCTGGTAAGAATTTAGGGGAATATTATCAAGGGCCAGCGATAATTTTATCGCCGCGTTTGCGTCCCTTTTTGGACGAAATGCGACTATAAAATTATCGCTTTATTTACAAGAGCACGCTAACGCGCGTTCAATGGGATTACCCCTTGCTTCATCGTCGCATCGCCTTGCATCGCTAATGAGATGCAAGGGAGGCGTGTCCCGTGAAACAACATGGGATAATCTCGCTAACCCAAAAGTGCATCGCTAACACGCATAGAGATATTAAAATCAGCGCTAACCGGGTGTATCGCCGGTTTGTTACGCCTGCTATTTTTCTTACTTAGCCATATCTATAATGGGAGGTGGATTGTCATGCTGAGTCCAAGGCGCACTATCTACAAGGTTTTCCCTAGCGCAGTTTTATATCGCTGGAATTCTGGCGATTTTGACTCTTTCCTCCGCTTTTGTCTGGATTTCTATCGCCTCAGTGATGCGTGTTGGTAATAGTGCGCTAACCGGGCGATAGATTTCGGCGATAGTCGGCGTTACAATTTTACACGCTAAAAGCGCCCAGAGATAACTATCGCTGCCGCTTGATGATACGCCCCATAGTTTTTTTCTATGCAGTGAGACGATTTTCAAAGCAGCACAGGAAATCCGCCAAAAATGAGAGTCTGAATTAATTCAAAGTGTAGCTATCAATAGTGCAGCAGGAGCAGTGGCACCGGGCTCGTGTGAGCCAAGAGCTGATTGTACCGGAAATATGGCTGTCTGCTATATCTAGCTGGGAAGCTGGGGGTCAGTTTCCAGGCTTGCATAGGGGCCCAGAGCACCTTGCCCAAGCAGGGCTGGACTGGGAACCGAAACCGGCCCTGGGAAAGTACTCGGCCGGCCCCCCCTCCCCACTGGGGGGGGGGGAGTGGTCGGAGGTTCCGCCGAGCGCTTTGCTAGGGTCGGTTTTCGGCCGATTTTGTTGCAGAGCCGATTTTGCAGCTATGCTGCAAAAACGGCCCCTGTTACAAAACCGGCCCCCACCCTTGCGGCGCACTGGGGGATTGCCCAGTGCCTGCTATGGCCAGTCCGGGCCTGTGCCCAAACATTGACAGTAAGGCCATTTCTGCCACATTCAGCCTGATTCATCAACGGGCAGTTTTGCGAGCCCCTAATAGCGAATCATAGCGATTCGCTATTAAGGACTCGCAAAACGGTAATCATGTAGGAATCGCATAATAAAATGCGATTCCTACTGATTCCTTATTTGCGATTAGCAAATTGCTAATCGCAAATAAGGAATAACTCGCCATTCATTCCTATGGGCCAAAAGGTCCATAGGAATGAATGGGGAGTATTCCTTATTTGCGAATAGCAATTAGCTAATCGCAAATAAGATTGCGATTTGAAGGGTGCCAGGGGTGTCCACAGGACACCCTGTAGCACCCCTCAAATGAAATTTCACACAGGTGTTGCACACACACATGTCCAAAGCACATGTGTGTGTGTAACATGCAACTCAGAAAAATGCATTTAAATGCATTTTTCTGAGTTTTCGCAATTTACCGCGAGGTCTGACCTCGCGGTAAATTGCGACAAGAAATTGCGAATTCACAAATTTAAATTGGATGTTGAATTGCATTTAAGGAATCTCTAATAGAGATTCCTTAAATGTAATTCCTCGCACATTTGCGACATCGCAATTAGCGATTTTTGCATTTGGGATGCTGAATCCCAAATGCAAAAATCGCTCTCGCAAAGGGCCGGATTCTCAGAATCCGGCCCCTTGCGAGCGCAATTTAGGTTCATGAATCGGGCGGTATGATCACTTTAGAGTTTTCAGAGACAGGGGTGAACGGTGCTTATCTCCCTGAGTCTGCAGTGCAGCAGCTACCCCTTGAGGCAGGAGAAGCACACTGCACCCACCGTTCCCATGAGAGTCATAGACAACTGATTTGTTGTGAACTTGGGCAAATGGCTCACTTTACTACGTGGCTTTAAGTGGGGTTCGTTTGTTTAATCACTATCCGTCTGTCACGAGTGTGTGGTAATATTTATAACTTGGTGAGTATTTTTAAACATTGTGCCCGGCTGAGTATGACTGGTGCTACGGGATATAATTATTAACCCCAGAAGTCCTTCAACTCTTGCTAAATCCTAGCTTGAAAAGGTAAGCAAGCAGCTCCCTCTAGAGGCCGACAGAGGTTTAGGCTTGTCCTACTTGTTTCTCAAATTAATATGTATTTATTTTCGAATTCGTATCCTTAAATGGGTTTGAAAACAGAGTGATGTATTTAAAAAGTCTATAGTATATATATCATTGTTAATCTTGATTAATACCCTGTTCTTCTTATTATTAAAGTTACAGATCGGATAATATTAGTTTAAGCCAAACCTGACTGCACCCTACAGAAGCTCCCCACTTCGAAGGGCTTTATTCACAGTTTACTTTGGCGTATGTACTCAGTCGCGGATTGCCTACTTTGGGGCAGATTTATAAGGCCCTTGCGCCACTTTTGCGTCACTTTTCCCATGTTAAAAGTGATGCAAAAGTGGTACAAGACGCTTGTAAATCTGCCCCTTTATCTTTTTGTAGTTGAGGTTTGTTAGAATTTGCTGTGTTAATCGATTTTGTATATTTTGCTTGAAGAATACTTTTTGCAAAGTCAAGCAAAATATACAAAATCTACGTGACTGTGAGAAGAAATCAGTAAACTAAACATGGCGCAAATGGAAACGACGCGGAGGCGAAAACACTGTGCAGGTACCAGTCAATTTTAACTCCTACCACGCTCATGACGAGCTGAGCTCGTCATGAGCCACGGTTCTCGTGTGCTCATGATGAGCTGAGCTCGTCATGACCATTAGAACACTCACACGCGGGGCTAATTCCCCTGCTGTGCTGGGCGTTCTAAGGAACGGGCGTGGTCATGACAAGCTCAGCTCGTCATGAGCACACGAGAACCGTGGCTCATGACGAGCTCAGCTCGTCATGAGCATGGGGGCGCTGAGCGCACCCCCCTCACCGCCAGCACAGTGGGGGAATCGGCCCCGCAGTGAAGGGGTTAAATGAAAAGTGATCGTAGAACGATCGATTCCCCTCCTAAGCTAAAAATATAAATAAATAAAAACAAATAATAAGGACTTGTATTTGGGCGGGAGACCTACTGAGCCCATAAGCAAACAAGCTTTTTTCTCGTAGACTTATATAGCACGACCTCGACAAGAAGGTATTGGAGCGCTTTACATGAGCACCAGTATGTTACATTAGGACACAGTCATTGTTTGGTAGGCACGAGGAGATTAAGGGGCATATTAACAAGGACTTTATCTCTGCTTTTTTGGCTTTAAATGCCAAAAAAGCGGTGATAAAACTATCGCCCTATTTATAAGAGGATGCTAACATGCATAATCGCATGTTAGCACTCTTTTTCCCAACACCTCCCTTTGCATCTCTAATGAGATGCAAAGTGTGCATCACTAGGCAGTACAGCCTTGCAAATATCGCTGATGTGCACATCACGATATTTACAAGGCTGCCCCTGCATTTTAGCAGACGTTAGTTTTTGGAGAAAACTGCTGTTTTCCCCAAAAACTAACGTCTGCTAAAATCCTGACTTACCCATCCCTAACATAGGGGGTGGGTTATGCTGCTATATCCACAGCGTCATATCAGCAAGGTTATCGCCCTTTTGCAGGGAACATCGCTGGAAAACGTTGTTGATAACGCGCTACCATGGCGATAAATTCCAGAGATAGACGGTGATGAATAAAAAGCACTAAGCACGCTTTGTGTTATTCATCGCCGTTCTTTGCTGATATGCCCCAACGTGATTTGCCCAGAATCACAGGATGCTGAGCTGACACTGAGGCTGGACCCCAGTTCCCCAGCTCCAAAGTTGGCAGCCCTAGCCGTGAGGCTACATCCTGTGTCCCAGCGCTTTAGCGGGGCGGGTCTTGCCGGCAGCTCTAAATAGCAGGTGATAAGACGTGTCCTATCTGGCTCTCCCTTGTTGCTCTCTCAGTCAGGGTAAAAAAAAAAACAATATTAACTCTGCAGCAGAACCGTCCGTCACTGCTTTTGGTGCAACAGGAGCGTCGCCTCGCTGCTTTCTTGCATTTTTAGTTATTACCATTTCATGTTTGGTTTGAGGGTGGGCGGGTGGGTGGGACGGGCTGCTCTGCTTCCCGAGCAGGGCAGAGGAGGAGTGGTTTGCCCACTCAGATTTTTAGCTTACATTTTTTTATACCATGCTCCAAATTACATAGGCCACGCCCCTGTGAGAGACCCCCCCCTCATTTTTTCATCCCACTAAAGCCCTGGTGTACCGTGATATGTCATGCAGAGACAAAGCCTGGGGAGGCTGTAGAAAGAAATTACACCCACACGGCCACTGCGGCACTTTTAAGTTACCCCTTTCATGTTCTTCCAATGGCTCAGGCTTTGAGCTTGTTAACCCCACCACCCCACCCGCAGTCGTGCTGGTTCAGCACACCAGTATGAACTCCAGGGAGATATTTAACTTTGCAATTTTATATGACGCTGACATGGCCTGAGGGCATCAGAGAGCTTTACAACACACAGGATACCGGGTTGCAGCAAAAGTAGTTCAACACGGATGTTTACGTCAGTGGATGTATACAGGAGTAACCGCAGGGGATAGTAACAACAATTGGGCAGAGAACGTACATAGTTAACGCTTCAATTCAGGTGATTGGATTGGATACATTCCTTTTGAAGATCCAGCAGCTTCTGTGTCCCAGCAGATGTGAGAGGGCTAACGCCAGTTTTCTTTCTGTTTGGGACAAGGGCCCTTACTTTTTTGCCTATTTTGAAGACCATCGCGATTGTTGCTTTCTTTTCAGTGCTGCCCGCTTTTCTAAGGAGGTTTTCCAGAGACGTCATCAGCACCCACTTGTCTCTGGTTAGTTCAGAGTCTCCCTGACCGGATGCAGTTTCATGGGAAGGCATTTCCATTTTTGAAGGGGATTCGTGATGAACAAATCCTCCATTGGTAATCTTGTCTTAATTGAGGGGGTGTCACCAGAAGGGGGGCACTTTGTAGGATGACCAACCGTCCGTAAATTTCACGGGCTGTCCGTGATTTGGATCTCACATCCGTTGTATTTTTACGGACGCCTTTTGTCTGTAATTTTGGACATTGCAGTGAGCAGCGCTGTTCGACTGCAAGAAGACACAGCTCCCTGAGGTGGCCACCTCGCACTCATCCTCTGAGCACAAGAGCAGCCTCACCCCACACATTGTCATTCTGTATGCTGGCTGATTATCACACACAGAATGACAATGGGTCAGTCTGGGCTGTTACTGCATGTGGTGGGCCTGGATGTATAACGTTACAACGCATACTTTTACATCGCATACCATTACAACGCGATTTTTACAACGCAGGATCCTTTACAACGCATGCCTTTACAACGCATGTCATTACATAGCAGATGCTATTACAAAACATGCCATTACAACGTAAGTATAGGTAAGTATATATTTTTTTTTAAAATTGTAATTAATTTAATTTAATTAATTTAATTTATTTAAAGTCGTTTTTTTTAAAACTGAACCCTTAAAATACCCCTGTACCCCATAACCCAAACCTAGCCCTGAACCCTAAAAATACCCCTGTACCCCATAACCCAAACCTAGCCCTGAACCCTAAAAATACCCCTGTACCCCATAACCCAAACCTAGCCCTGAACCCTAAAAATACCCCTGTACCCCATAACCCAAACCTAACCCTGAACCCTAAAAATACCCATGTACCCCATAACCCAAACCTAGCCCTGAACCCTAAAAAAAAACCCCTGAACCCCATAACCCAAACCTAGCATATACTCCTATACTCATACTTATTTTTTAAAATTACTTAAATTAATATATTTAATTTATTTTATAAAAATACATAAATTAATATATTTATTTATTTTTAATAATAATTAAATGAATTAAATAATGTTAAAAAAAATATAAAATAAAATTATATACTTACCTATACTTACGTTGTAATGGCATGCGGTGTAATAGCATCTGCTATGTAATGCCATGCGTTGTAAAGGCATGCGTTGTAATGGATCCTGCGTTGTGATGGTAGTGCGTTGTAAAAGTTGCGTTGTAACGGCTGTTTCCCAGTGGGCCTCCTCCTGCCTCTGTCTATGGCAGGACATCCCATTTTTATCCAGTGGATGTATGGGTAAAAGGGTGGATGTATAGGTAAAAAAAATACATATTTGCCAAAAGCACATTTCCCCATATTAGTACCTGTGCGCTATATAGTTTTATCAGTAAAACTGCATGTTGGCATTTTGCTTCCATTCAATAGAAAATGTTCTGTATGTAAAAGACAGTGACTCCTTCGGCCCTACAATTATGCCTTAACAGTGTATACTGTTTCTAGTCTATAACACACGTTTGTGCATCAATGAGAATCTGCAGTTTACAGCTCACAGAAATGAAAGCTCCCAAGCAGTATACTATTTCCAATAAACAGGTGAAACAAGGAGGGCTGATACATGGCTAGCCACTAGCCAGGTCATTATATAGTAATGTCAGCTCCTATCTATCCACTATGTCCCACAATAATACCATAACACTCAGCAGCGCGCAGCCGATTATAGCTCATTCAAGCTGGTAAATAACTCCCTTTCCTGCTTAATGCTTGTATCCTCACACAAGACATAGACCTGTCTGCTATGGGTCTTATCCATTACTCAGTGCTGTACCAGCCCCTATGCAAGGCATCACCAGCTGAACAGAAATGGAATGCATGAAGCAATTTGACACATAAAGCTGGCCACTCAGAGGACTGCACTTTAGTGCAGTACTGCAGGTCCCAATTGGCTACATCCTATACGTGCAGCTTTACATCTTACAATGGAACTGTGTGTCTGTAAAACGTACCTTTTGTCCTGAAATTTTGTCCTGAATGTTGACCTTCTGTCCTGAATTTGCATCCTGAATTTTGACCCTTTGTCCTGAATTTTTTCACTCACCGTCCTGAATTTGCACCCATGCCAGTTGGTAACCTTAGCACCTTGTAGGCTTTTCCTAGTTCGCAGCTGTTTGGTGAGGCAGTCACTCCACCACTGAGTGCATTTCTTTGATATGCCTTATACTTACCCAAGCCAATACCACCCAAACAGAACAGGTGCAGGTAACCGCTATAAAAGTCCGTGAATAGATACAATCATCCCAGTCTTGGCATCCTTCCCCCTATGTGTTGCTTACTCCGCAAATTCTCTCCTCACCATCCATTTAAAGTACATTCAATCAGCTGCCTCAGCTCCACTTTCATGCTAGACAACAGGCAGCCTCTCACACCAACCAACACACCATTTACTGTAGATACACAAACCTCATAACCATCTTGAAGGCACCACAAATTGGGATGCATGAGTTCATACCTCACACGATTACCCTCATCAAGCTCCAGAGTCCATGATCCTGTATCATGGCTAGACTGGCCATTGTGCCACTCGGGCATTTTTAAGGCTGTTTTCAGAGCTGGGTGGGCTGCCATGATCCACCAATGAAAGTCCACGTTGTGCCATTCTAGTGAGGGACTCCTGACTTGTAGGGCTATTCTAATAATTGTTCCCTGTCTGGTCATGCTCATACTTAGGACACGAGCCAGGTACTTTTTAATTTATCACTCACTTTATAACCCCGCCACTCACCCACATTTTCAAACAACCCTCACACGCACCACGCATAGTCATCGAAGTAAGTGCTCCCACGTAGTCGTGGGTAGTAGCACGCCGCATCCCGTAGAGGGGTGCGAAGACCCCAATGATGAAGAATGACACCAAGGGTCCTTTTGGTGTGTGAGGGGTATTTTAAAAACACTGTGTGCTCCCCACCATAGTAGGGAACACTCTTTATTCACTGGTGGATTCTTGTTGTTTATTCATATCCAGCTAGGGAGAACGAATCCACACAATTACTCTCTCTCCCTTTATGGTATTTTCATGGTTAAGGCACCTGCTGCATAGATCTTTGTGTGCTCTGTAAATCTCGGGGAAAAATAATATTGGTAAGATAACTCTGGAAGTTAATGCACTTGCTGGAGAGATCTGTGTTTTGTCTAGTCCCAGTTTTGAATCAAAGTAACATTGAAGGTATATATGCTCCTGCAAAGCAAGTCATGTGACACGCAGATGACAGATTTTTATTTTATGTAGATGGGTAAGTGGGTTACTGCTTTTAACACATATATACTTTTGTTACTTTAATCATTAATTAATTACTTGCAGTTTGTAAATTGCAATTCTTCTCATATAGCACCTTGAGCTATGAAGGACATTTGACTCCTACACCGTGTAACTCTCACTGTCTTATGTAACGCAGCCTGTTCATGGATTTACACATATATGATTGATTGTCAATGTATAATGTGCACGTGTGATGTCAAGCGCTCCAACACCGTGGACTGGTATGAGTAGTGCAATTAAAGAAATAAAACAAAATTGTGGTATTTAAATTGTTATTTGTGTGAATACCGGTACAGACGGATGTACGTTGTTACAACGCATGCTTTTACCACGCATGCTGTTACAAAGCAAGTTTTACAACGCAAGCCATTACAACGCATTGCTTTGGGGGGTGCTGGATAGTGAATAGTTTAATTTACTATTCCAACTCCAGTCCCCGTGGATAGTAGGGAAGGTGTTGGATAGTAAATTAAACTATTACTTATCCTTGAGCGCCCCCCAGTGCAATGCGTTGGAATGGTTTTTGTTGTAAAACCTGCGTTGTAAAAGCACTGCGTGGCAAAAGTTGTGTGGTAAAGGATGTTTCCCGGGACAGACCAATACATCTGACATTCTTGGGAGATGACCTTTAGATCACACCGCGATGCCATTCCACAGTGGTCGTTACAACGACCACGTTGTTACCACGCAAAGCCATTACTACGCAAGACATTACATCGACTTGAAGTAGATGGCGCTCTAAAATTAGGAATAGTATAGTTTACTGTTCCAACACCTTCCATACTGTTACGTAGGCTGGAGTTGGAATAGTAAATTACACATTTCTAATGTCAGCGCGCCATCTACTGCAAGTAGATGTAAGGACTTGCGTAGTAATGGCTCTGCATGGTAACAACAAGCTATACTTGATAGGCTGATATGACAAGACAGTGTGTGGGCCAGTTTTGTGCCAGTTTGTAGGTCTGTTTTATAGTCTGATGGTACAGTTTTCACTATTAATTTCCCTGATATTAAAACAAACATTTCCTGCAGCAAGCACACATCTAGGCAGTCTCCCATGCCTTGCAAACCACTTATAGAGCTCATCTTTACAAATTCAAAATACTCCAATTTGAAAACATGGGCCACTTTTTAGCTTTCTCATTCTCTAATAGATGCCACTTTTATTTTGGTGCCCAGGCCTATTTTCTGTCCCAGTCCGACCCAGCCTGGGTGAACTGTAAACTTAAGAGATAATGGCTCCCAAGGAATTATACTCATGAATGCCCAGTGTGAGTGTGGCAAAAGCATCCAAATCTAGCAATACTAGTGCTTGTACCTAGTCATACATGTTAAACTTGACATACAACAAGCTTATTTCATTAAACTTGTCTTTTCAATGAAACACCATATAAATTATCCTAATCCTGTTCTTTTGCAGACTGTAATGGATCTTGAAAATGGAGACCTGCAATGAATAACTTTGCATAACTTTTTCAGACTTAAAAATATAGCATAAAAACAAAGATGACATCGGGGTCATGAACAGTTGCAAGTGCTTTGCTTTAGTTTACCGTTCAGCCAGTTCTAAGCGCTTGAAAGTAATTAAATAGGACCCCACATTATGGTGGGTGAACGTTTCTGGTTCAAAGCTTTAGGTAAAGCTTTAGCTAGAGGTATTTGGGTACAAGATTATCCTTGATGACTTCTGCTCAATCCACGAAGAGCTTCAATGGTTGTCTCACAGTTGTCTCTTGTGGCTTTGGCATTCAAACCGGTTGCAGGTACTTAGGCCGGCTCATTTTCATTCCACCTGTTGCCCTCAGACAACTCAAAAGGACATCTTCAGGATAAAAATTGCAATAAACCAGAGAAACCGAGATTGTCCCTTCAAAATTGTTCTTCCAAGTGACACTCTCACCATCATGAAAGACATGGTTGGGGGCTTCACCTCGCAATTTCACGCAACTAAGTTCTTCTTCATCCAAACCAATTTGAACACAGTACCAGCTTCCCTCCCATGCATTTTTTTCAAAAGAAGACTTATTGCCACAAACTCAAGGAGTTTCTCCTTCCAATGTAATTCATTACACTATGCTAGTTTCAAACTCGCTATCAAAACATCATCCCACCGTTCCATTACTTCGGGAAACTAATATCATGTATACAAGTGTTTAATTCCAAAATGTTTCAGAAAACTCTCCATTTCATACGATATTAACTGCACTTCATGGTCTGTTGCCAAGATCTCTGGAAACACTTTTGACTTAGAAAGCATTAAAAACCTGTAATCGTCTCTGCAGTTTAGGCATGAGATACATATTTTATTTCTGACATTGTAAGAAATGGTCAAAAACCCAGTGGCATGTTGGAACCCCCCCAACACCTAAAATAGACCCAAAATGTAGAGTAACCACGGGGCATATTACCAAGGGCCCTTATCGCCGCTTTAGCGGGACTTTTTCCCGCTAAAGCGGCGATAATTTGATTGCCCTATTACCAAGCTGTCGCTAACACCAGTTAGTGACAGCTAATAGGCGATAGCGAGCATCTTGGGGCCCACTTTGCATGTCAGCGATATTTATCGCTAATGACATGCAAAGTGGGCGTGCCAAGATGTTAGCTACTGAAAACAGTCGCTAACTCTCTCCTATTACCTACAAATGCGTAGTTTTGGAAATATTTGCGCTAAGCGCGAATATCTCCAAAAGCTTACACCTGCCCAGACCAGTTCTTAGCCATGTTATCCAATGGGAGGTGGATAACATGGCTAAGAGCATTGTCACAATAATGTGTGAATATCGCTGTATCTCCAGCGATATTCACGCATTTCGAATGATTTTTATCGTTTCTGAGATAAACATTGATGAAAGCAAGGTATCTCAGCGATAAAAATCGTCGTAGCGCGGCGATAAAATTATTCTCGCTAACCCTGCTTAGCGATAAATATCGCTATTTCTAGGTAATATGCCCCCACATCTTCCAGGGCTCACCATAGTTAGAAGCAAAACGAACAAGAGATTAACGGAATGCTGAACAATGCAAACATTCACGCCCATTCACAGATCTGGGTTTAAATCATCTTTTTTTGCTTGCCACCCCAGTCTGGACCCAGTCATGTGCAAATCAGTCTTGCCCCTTCTCTTAACGGGAACAGTCCAGCCTGAACTGCTAAGTCAGGTTTTCCCTGGACCACAAATAATCATCCTGGGACCAGTAACAGGGTAGCAGCACTCATCAGACAGGCTAACTTGAATTTAGTGGCAACGTGAGCACAGGACAGACATCTGGAAATACCCTTCCCACTTAGCGTGACAAAAGCAAAACAAACAGATGATGGACGGAATGCTGAACATTGCAAACAATCACCCCCAGTCACAGATCTGGGTTCTAATCCATCATTTTTTTGCTCACCAAGCCACCCCAGTGTGAGTCCAGTGATATGCAACTCAGTCTTGACCCTTCTGCTCATGGGAACAGTCCAGCCCAAACTGCCAAGCCCAGTCCTCCCTGGAATGGAAAAAAGCATCCTGGGACCAGTTTCGGAGTATCACCCCCTAATCAGCTAGGCTAGCTTGATTCCAGTGGTACAGTGAGAACGGGACTAATGTCTAGGCATACCCTTCCCACTTAGTGACAAAAGCAAAAAGAACAGCAGATGGACAGAATGCTCACAAATGCAAACATTCACCCCCAGTCATAAACCTGGCCTGGCAGTTCGGGCTGGATTGTTCCCATGGGGGAGCAGGGTCAAGACTGATTTGCATATGGTTGGGTCCAAACTGGGATGGTGTGGCAAGCAACAAAACGATGGATTTAACCCTGATCTGTGACTGGGGGTGAATGTTTGATGTGTTCAGCATTCCGTCCATCAGATGTTCTTTTTGCATTTGTCGCCATAGTTTGAAGCTTTTAGGGTTCTGGAAATGGTAGTATTAAGGCGTAAAAATAATTTTTGACAGTTCAGGGAAGAGTAGCAATAATGGGAAGTTAAAAGGTTTTTAGGTTCAGGGAAGGTAGTGTTACAAGATAATAAGGGAGTTTTAGAGTACAGGGAAGGATAGCATTAAGGGGTTGTCTAGGGCTTGAGAGTTCAGAGAAGGGTAGCGTGCAAGGGAAGTAAGGGATTTCAAGGTTTAGAAAAGGGCAGCATTAAGGGACACCAAGGGATTTACAGGCACATGCATCAATATTGCATTTTGCGATTCCTTAATTGCGAAAAATAAGGAATCGCAATTAAGGAATTGCAAAATGCAATGCATCAAGAAATTGCTAAAAAAATTGCGATTTCTTAATATTCCTTAATTGCGACTCACAATTTGAGAGTTGCAATTAAGGAATACCTCCCCATTCATTCCTATGGACCTGGAGGCCCATAGGAATGAATGGGAAGACATTCTCGATTTGCGATTAGCAGTTAGCGAATCGCAAATTGAGAATGCGATTTCATGGGTGCAGGGGTGTCCAAGGAACACCCTGTTGCACCCCTGAAATCAATCTGTGCACATATGTTGTGCACACACATGCCCTTAGGGCATATGTGTGCACAACATGAAACTTTGAAAAATTGACAAAAGTGCATTTTTCAAAGTTTTCGCAAATTACCATGAGGTACAACCTCATGGTAATTTGCTCCCCCTAATTGCGAAATCGCAATTTTTTAAAGTTTCATGCATTAATGCAATCGCAAAATGCAATTCCTTAATTGCAAATTCTCAAATTGCGAGGGCCTTCACCCTTCATGCATTCCAAAAGCAGATTTTGCGATCACAAACGGTCGATTTTTGCGATTCGCACCGTTGGCGATCGCAAAATCCTTTGATGCATGTGCCTGTTAGGGTTTAGGAAAGAGGATCGTTAAGGGGTAGTAATCTTTTTAGGGTTAATGGCAGTGGCGGCAAAGGAGTCGTTTGTGTTTTTTTCAGGGATGGGAAACTTTAAGGTGTACTGGGGAATTATTAGGGTTGAGTTAGCTAAATTAAAAAATGCATGCAACAAAAACAACTTTTTAAATTCAATATATTTGGAATTGTCATAGGTAATAATGAAGTGCACAACATTATTAGAGCGACAATTTCCCCTCAACTTTAATGCAGGCGACATTTTAAAAGTCAGCTTTATGACATACAATCCAGAAATTATGTCAGGCAATATCTTGCCAGCAGTGGGTGTGCACAATCCAATTGCTAATAACATGAATGAGTCACATAATGCAGTACTAGTGCTAGGTACAACAAATCCCTGCCTGAGTCGAAAAGCTGCTGGCACCAGGCAAATGTCACTGGTACAGAACACTAGCCACGCCCGCAGCAGGAACTATTTAGTTTAGAATTGTTCATGAAGCTTAGCAGCGCCATGTTGTGCACCTGGCCACGCTCGGTGGGTCACTCTTAGGAAGGCAAAGATGCCATCAGAGTCAGCCAAAGCCAGAAGTGCCAGGGGAAGGGACATTTCTGTTGCCTATGTAACCATGTTTCAGTGTATATTATTAATGCATATCCTTAGGGGCATGCATTGTTGCAGCCTAATCCATACAACCAGCTGTTTTCAATTATTCATTTACAGTATTTGTTGAAATCAATGTTGTCATGCTATTTTTAACCCGTTTAGCGCGTCGAACATTCCGCCCCAGTGCGGACGTTCGATCGCGCTAACGGGATTCGGACGTCCAACGGTCGTGCGCAGCACTAGCGAGGTAGTGCACGCGACGACCGTTGGACGTTCGCAGCACTTAAAGGGTTAAGAAACCAATTTGAGGAGGTAAGAGTGAAAATCCATGCAGTTTCTCAATTAAAGAGGCAAGCACCTCCATGCAGAACTAATTCCACTAGTGTCGTATTGTATCGTGCACGGTATGACGTGGGTTCCAGAGCCCAGACGGGTGCAGGTGAAAGTAAAGAAAGCAATGAAATGGAGGTCCTGGAGCACGAGCCCCGAGATATGCTAGCCCATTCTGCACCACGGCAAGTGTAAGCAGCTTGTACTCCTATTAGCATGCCTTTTGGGGTCGTATTACATTAAAGGTGCATTTTCATTGTTTGGGTCGGGCGCCTCTTTTAAAACATGCACCCCTCGCAAACAATGAAAATGCGGCTTATTACCATGAATTGGCGGCCCCCAGGGCAGCTGCGTACTCGCACTGCCCTGGGGGCAGCGCATTCAGGTGAAAAATGGAGGGGCTGCTTTAAAGCGTGTTTTCGCAGTGCAGGCAGCAACCCGCCAACACTTTGAAGGGGGATTAGAGATCACCTTGCAGGCAGGTGACTGCCCCCGCCTGCAGGGGGATGTCTGGGGGGTCCATAGGACCCCCTGTAACCCATGCCGAGGGTTACTCTCAGGGGGCGCACTAACAGTGAGCCTCCTTTTAGGTGCCGCACTGACAGTGGACCTCCTGATATCTTCTTTGCCTCTGCACCTGCATCTGTAATTGGGCGTAGGCACAGAGGCATAGGGATTCCCTCACTTGTATGGGGCATGCCCCGTGGAAAAATGAGGGAACACCACCTGCACATATCGCTGCAGTTTTATGTGCGCCAGCATTATCGGTATTATAGAAGGGGCCGCACAAGCGTCTGCGGCTTCTTTTGTAATACCAAAGTGCCCCAGGGACGTGTAAAGTGGGCGCAAATACCTGTTGCGCCCCCGGGGCACTCTGTAATACAGCCCTAGGAGTGCACCATTCAAGCATCAGGATCCACATGTGCTTTCAGTCGGGTACGGTGAGGTGTCTGTGGGATTTCAGAAGGAATTTTTACATAAACACAGACAAAAGCGTACACACACTCTCTCACTCCCTGCTTTGAAAGTCTTCAAAAATGTTAGTTATTTTACAAAATATTGTTTTCTCTTACTTAGTACCAGTACCCCTAACAGTCCTAAGGCCATGCGTGCGAGGGGTTAGCCGCACTGTGGTGTTAGGCACAAGGCAGGTCCCAACTGCCAACCCCATTCTGTACACGGTCAAAGAACGAGCTATGCGAGGAGTTGGCCACCCGCAGGGGATTGGATGCAGGGTCTGGCCACAGACATGGCCCTGCCGACACGCGGCTCACGGATATTAGTGCACATTTTTTTAAAAAACATACAAAGTCAATGAACAAAAACAAAGGTTGAAGTGGAGGTATATGTAAGTAAGATAGTAAGATTTGAACTTAAGTTAAACAAACCTTGGAAATTCACCAAAAAAAACGAATGTTAAAGTGGAGTTATACGTAACTGACATAAGTAAAACATGCACCGATATGATACTTCTTATGATCGCACATATAACACACTGCTGACATATGAAATCTACCGCGATGCAAGTAATACTTATGTCAGTTACGTATAGCTGGTGAATTTCTATGTTAACTTGTTTTTTTTTTAAGGGTAGGGTTTTTTTTTACAATTATTATTAGATGACCTATGTATAACTCCACTTCAACCTTTGTGTTTTTTTCCAGTGAATATATATGATGTGTGCGTGCCTGGTGCATGCATGTGCGTGTGTATGTGTGTGTATGAGAGAATCCAAATAGCAGAGGCACTGTCTCAATATAGGTTTATTTGCTCAAGACGAGAAAAAATTACAATGTACACCTGGCAGGTATATGCAAAACAAGGTCTTCCAAAGAACTGACATCAGCTTAGTGAGACCCAATTTCCTTTTAAATTATATACATATATAAATTGTAAGGGTTAGTGATTCATCCTCATTCTATTGATAGTGCCAGCATACCTGGGCAGCCAAAGCCAACCCTGGAACAAGTGAACTCGCTGTGTGTGAGTGGGTGCGGTGTTCGAGGGCCGCTGTTACAATCGCGGAGAGCCTAAACATATGATGGTGATAACTTGAATGAATGTAAAGCACGTACAAGAGCATATAATGGCATACAAGAGAGTATTTAAGCATAGAGTGGGCCTATGAAGTCACTCCTACAGGGCATCACTGATGCACACCTTGACACAAGAAAATTCAACCATTGCTATATCCTCTCATGCAACCAAACAGATATGAATCACTCAAAAAGGTTATGGAGACAGTGGCACAGGAACCCATCTAAACCAGGAATCCATCCTCTCTTTACCAACAAGCATTGCTCAATACATGCACTGAAAAAAAATGGCATTTGTTCCAGCTTGTTGCGTTTTACTGATAAGGTTGGTAGCTATTTAATAGTAGCACTGTTTACTAATCGCTGAGCTAGGCTGACGTTTCTTTCAGACCTCCGATAACAGCTAGTGGGCTTTATTTAGAGTGTAGGGTAACCCATTAAAAACATGGTGGATGTCCATCTATTGGATCCTAGTCAACTGCCTTCTAAATAGGGAGGACGAGACATCCGCCACGTCTCAATGGGATACTCTGTCCACCAAATTCTAAATAAAGACTTATGGTTTTGGCAAATGAAGCTAAAGCTAACAAGCAATTGGTTAGTGACTTAAAGACTGTGTATAAAGCATAAAATCATTCTCTCACTCCTGCTTGGAAGTGAGACTAGTGTTGGATGGCCACACCTTACATCAGCGGTGGCTCCTTGCTAATGGCGGAGGAGCGTCACCTCACTGGTTCTGAGCCAGCAGCTGAAGAATAAAGTGATGTTTTCTTATAATTTAGTTTTTCAGGTGCTGGATCAGCCATGCGTATGTTGGGAGGGGCCGGGCCATGGGAGAAGGGAGAGGGAGTGGAGTGCACTTATAAGTGTGCATGTCAGTTTGACCGTCTGTCTTAGGCTGGCCAAACAGACATGCGCATTTTGGTTTCTCCACCCGGCTGTAGTCTACAGTCGAATGGAGAAAAGGCACAGACTCCCTGTGCCTGATTGAGCATCAAACCAGCTTGACCAGGCCAATCTCAGCACTGCTCTCATAGTATGAGAGCAGCGTCTAGATTGGATGGGGAGTCTGTCCCAGGGACTACCAGGAGCAGCGGGAAAACGGTGGAGCTCGAAGAGTGAGGAGGCCGGCAGGATCAGGTAAGTTTTCTGAAAAAATGATTCATTCAAGCATTCCACCGCCTATGCTGCTGCCCCGCCGCCCCCACCCGCTGCATATTGGCAGCAGCCGGGACTGCCTTACATGTTCTGAGATTCAATGTGATGCTACAGTGCCTAACTGTCTGCTTCTGTCCACTAGTACTTTTCCAGTTCTGATCACTGGCTCCCTATATGCTTTTTTCACTGAGAAGGCGAAACACCTCTTTAACTTTTCATAAATTATTAATTTCAGTATCTGATTTGACATAAAGAGCATAACACATCTTTTGGGAAGAAATAGCTTATGAACATGTGAACTTTATAGCCATCTGCTTCATCGAGTTTGGCTCCTTTTTCTTGAAACTGCAAAGATAACGGTTTATATTTTGGAAAGTAGTTGTCTGGACATTAGCACCGAGTACCTGCTGCACCATCTGTGGCACGGCAGTTTCCTCCAGGCAGCAAGTGCCAAAGTGTGCAATATTGCAAGCAAGAGTTTTATACCAGAAACCATATACCCATCATACAATGTTTGCTAAAGGCAAGTTATGGTTACATTTGCTAAAAGCCAATTACCATTTGTTAATAACAACCTCGGAAATTCACACAAAAAGCTACAGCCAAAACAGAGCTATAGTTACAAAGCAAAACCAAAATACTACTGAAATTCCCCACTCAAGGCAAGCTGCGGAAGCCATAAGTAACCCAGTTACCGTGTGCTGCTCATGACCTCACACAGTGTATCCCTGATAATATTGCAAATGGTATATCGACAACATCACTATGTGTACATGGATAATGTGTGGTGCGTGGTGTGTGCACAAGCAGAAAGCACAAGAAATGAGTGAAGACTTCACTCTTTGCATCCAAGGAACTGATGAGTTCCACGGGATTTTTTTGTCACACCCAGTTGATTTCTCTTGACCACCAGACCATGAATGTATAGCCATTAGTCATGCAGAGAGTTGGGAAAATATAGATGTCACCGGAATCCCTCCATCACATTTTACAAGCCATCCTAGAACCATCACTTACTTGCCGCACACACAAATGCATAAGATATATCGTTCATACACTATAGGTATGTTAAGTACACCAGCCTGGAATGGAACACATCTAGCAAAGATCATGATTGTTATATTGGCAATAGCAAACATGATAAAGCTGTACAGAGTGAGGAACACAGGCATCATCTACATGTACATATAAATATATTTTATGAATACTGTTAGAAATAGGGGTTCAGGTTGGCTGAGGTATGCACCCAGGCCAGACAGAACTCACCACTCTAGTCAGAGTAAGCTAGAACACCACTAGGATAACCTGTGCTCACCCTCTGGTAGCTCTGCACAGAGCAGCAGGCTTATCAAAAGAGACAACGTGCAACTCACACACACATATAATAACACAATGAATATACCACAAAAAGACTACACACAAGTTTATAAAAATAGATTATTGTATTATGAACAGAACAAGACCAAAATCACAAAATCGAATAAGTACTTTGCGAGTTATGACTTTTAAGCATACAAGTAAACACAGTGCCTAAGCATCACTCATGATAATAAATGTATTGCCAGTTACGGGAGTCTGGGGAAAGAACGACTCCAAGTCTATTCTGGAAATACAAAGGATTATTTCCGCCTCGTGTTGGGGTTAAAATAGGGCCCAAAGAGGCACCCGGCGAAAGTTCTGCACTGGTCCCTCGGGACTGGGGTGTGCAGGAAAACTCAGCTACCCACAGGAATGCAGGACAGCTACAAGGACCTTGCAGATCCGATTCACTGAACACTATCTCCTTTCCTGCCGAGGGGTGGGATGTTAACCTCTTGATTCTCGGGTGCAGTGACGGGCTGCACTGGGCTGTCCAGGTGTAGGTGGGACTGACTCAGCAGTCCAATGGCAAAACAAAACACAGAGGGGGCGATCTCTCCTGGAGGCCAACCCCAGGCCATCCAAGGGTTTCTGTCCTCTGTGGTTTCTCTGAGTGGTGGCTGAAGCCCTAGGTGCCTTGCATTCTTTCTCCACTCCACCTCCCACCAGGTCATGGGTGATATCCTGAACCTGAGCTTTCTACCCAGGGTCTGTGCCCTTAGGCTGAATATGTGCCTGGCAAGCCAGGACTTCCAGGGGAGTGCAACTACCCAGCCCAAGGGAAAACACTCTGCATGTGTTGTGCAAGAGTCTGCTTGGTTCAGGTCTCCCAACCCCTGTCATTGTGTCAGAGCATGGAGCCCGCCCAGGCCAGAAGTGGCTCACCAGGGTCAGTCTTGGGGTGCTCTGATCTCAGAGCTGGCAACCCCTAACCCACTGGCCCTCCCACTGAGGACTATCTCCCCTCTTACCCCTCGATCTGGCCATCTGCACCCACCTCTGTGGAGACATACTGCCAGAAACCAGAACAGATTGGACACTTCTGGCAGCCGCCCCCTAAGTTCTCCTGACACTGTGGGGCTCCCGTCAGCGGATGGTCTCTTGATACAAACCAGATCCCCCTACTTGTGCTCCCGCTTGGAACATTCCGAGCTCTGGGGATGGAAAGAGGGCATCTTAGACCTCTGACCACTCCCAACTGTCCTCCTACTCTTAGATTTGACATGGGACTCTTTCCCCCCCCACTATACTGGGACTGTGAAGCTCCCCCGCCCTATGTTAGGGGAACCTGAGCCAATTCCTTAGGATCACTTCTAAATTCTTTTTCAGACACTCTGGTAATCACCCAGAGGTCTGCCTCCTCTGCAAGTTTCCTAGGGTCAGAATCTCACACTCAACTAGGTGTTGACGTAGCCCGGTAAAACAATAACTGAGCATGTGGTCTCTGGCAAATTGTACAGCTCTTCAAAAATGTTTACATGCTACTCATCACCTAACCATCCAGTACTGACTTGCAGGTCAGATTCTCTGAACACAGTACCTCTTCTTTGGCTGATAGGTGGGATGTTAACCTAGTGGTTCTCGGGTGCAGCAGCGGGCTGGACTGGGCTGTCCGGGCATAGGCAGACAGACTAAGCTGTACAATGGCAAAACAAGCATAGAGGTGGCAATCTCTCCAGAAGGCTGGGTCCCTCCCTCGGGGTTGCAGCAAATGGCTGACGTTTTTGGGGAATTCCACACTGCCACAGCAACATAGTGCACCCTGCTAGATGGGCGTGACTCAGCAATGCGTCGCCTGCTCAAGATCATAGATGGTGATTTTCACGAGCAGGACTGACACAGCAAGCCTCGTTGGTGCACCATGAAGGCGAGGGCAAATGTAGAAGCAAGTACAGCTGTAGGCATGGCGATCTTGCTAGGATGGCAACACAGCAAGCCCAATCAGTACCAATGAAGTCTTTTATGGCCCTGAGACTTCTTTAAACAGGGGTCAAGCCAACAAGCCCTTTGAGAACAGTTTAGGCAAAGACAGGTTCCCCCTCTCCTTCAGCACAGGCAGAGAACAGCAGGGCAACAACAGAGCAAGGCTGGCCTTCCAGGTCAGAAGTCCAAAGATTAGTCCTTTAGCAAGACCAGCTGAACTTCTGGCAATGTGCAGATGTAGATCTATCAGTACATGGTTCCATGTCCAAAGTGTATGATTTTAGGGGTTCAGAGACCCAGTACTATACCCAAAAGTGCTTTTGATGTAGAGTGTGTCTTCAAAGGAACCCGCTGAAGTTCACAAGGATCCCTTTCAAGCCAGTGCTGTCTGCCACGCTATCCATGGGAGGGTAATCACTCAGTTGTGTATGGACAGGACACTACCTATTGCTGTGTGTCAGTCCCTCCCATTCCTCACTGCCCAGGAAGATGCATCAGTATGCAGATGAGTGCTCAGAATGCAGATGAGCCTCACCTTCCTGTGTTTGTGGCTGCTACAGGAAAAGCATAAAGTGTAGCTGTCACCCAACCCAGACATGTATTGGAGACAGAATGTTAGGCACAAAGAGCAGTAAGTACATCGGAATGTCCACTTTCTAAAAGTGGCATTTCTAAAACAGTAATGTTGAATCCAACTTCACCAATGAGGAAGATTTATTACCATTCCAAACATATGAAACATGAAAAATCTACTCCTCTCTGATCAGGAATTACAGCTTAAGAGTGTATTAAGGAACTCCCAATAAAGGCCTATGAGAGGAGTGGGCCTCACTGTAGTAAAAACTAAATAGGCTGTCACTACCAGGACATGCAAAACATATAAGTACATTCCCTACCTTTTACTTATACATATAGCACCCTGCCCTTAGAGCTACCTAGGGCCTACCGTAGGGGTGACTTGTATATAATAAAAGGGGAGTTTAAGGCTTGGAAAGCAGTTTTGAATGGCAAGTCGAAGTGGCAGTACACATGCACTGCAGTGGCAGGCCTGAGCCAGGTTTAAAAGGCTACATCTCTTAGTGGCACAATCAGCGGTCCACTAGTAACATGTAATTTAGAGGTCCTGGGTATATGATATTCCACTTTACAAGGGACTTACAAGTAAATCAAATATGCCAAACAAGTGTAAACCAATTAAACCACGTTTAGAGGAGAGAGCACATTACCTTTAACACTGGTCAGCAGTGGGAAAGTGCTCAGAGTCCTAAAGCCAACAAAAACAAAAAATAGGAGAAGGAAGGCAAAACGTTTGGGGTGGGCCATTTCCTACCTATCCCAGCCCTAAATAGAGATAGAGAGTTGCATACCTAGACTAAGTGATGTACAGCTTGAGCCTGCACAGCCATGAATTAGAGGCTAACTATGTATGGGACAAATTGCGAGATGCAAACACGTGTTTCTTGACTGCAAGATTCACTGTCACATAAGCACTCGGAATTATATTTTCACACTTTTTTTTAAATAAAGGTGTTCACATATTTTTCATGTTTTCTTTCTTTTAATTTTCACAAAAAAGTCGTTATTCAGTATCATAACTTTCAAAGTTCATTGCGTTTTTTCATTCCTTAAATGCTCATTTCTTAAATGCCTGATGCATTTCAAGCATGACTGCTCTTCCTCAGGGCACTTTTTCTGAAATAATACATCACATCATATCATATGTCGGTACATAAACAAACAAAGTACATAAACTTGTACTAGTTACTGCGGGTGGCTTCAATGCAATTATCACACATGACCCCTGTACATTGGTTATAGCAATTGTTATTTTGTACCTTATATCCCTTGTGTATAATCTGGATTGTCATAATCATCTTGACACTGTTCATGCGTATTGTACCACAAGTGATAAATATCTGTAATATCTCGTGTTCCAATAACCATAGTTCTTCAAAAGTACACTGACCTTCAATACTTCTTTCAGTTTTTGATGACAATTACTATTAACGATAAACAAAAAATTCCTGTGTAACTAACATCGTGACAACTACATAAGGTTAAAAAACTCGATACGAAGTTACCGAATATTGCACTGTCTTACCGTGTGTGTTTTAAAACAACCGCTACGAAGTCCTCTCATTCACTAGATTACGGCGTGCGTCACTCTTTCTCCGTTAGTCTCTATGTTCTACTAGGTCCGATCACGAGGTGTAAATGCGCGTAAACACAGAAAACAGACTATATTCGCTCATTGTATTCAATTCGCCGTGTAAACTGTGCAATAATCTGCTCATGCTTTCGCCCACGGTGACTATGTGTATTTATAAATGCCTAATCGTGTAAAAACACATCGATTCAATGAACTAGTAAATAAAAAAATTGAAAAAATATAAAAAATAAAAAAAATACCAATTATATACATTGGACGTGGTGTCTATGAACGATGTATGTTTAACTACGTGTGCATTTTTTGTAGGTCTCGGGGACATGAAAATAAAAATAAAGTTAGCATGATGAATATATTCCTGTACATATCATCCAACATCATCACAAATCATGTATAAATCACAAAGTCATATTAAGTTCATAGATAGCAGCTAAATTCCATCCGTTCGTTCAAACCCTTAGGGTAAAGGGTACATAAAAAGTTCATCCAAAATGTTTCCCTTCTCAGTAGATAGTTGTGGTTATCTCTTCCTGGGTGGGTAGTTACTATTTCCAAGATGCAAAATTTTAATTGCGATGGATTGTGTTTGGCTTCATTGAAGTGCATAGCCACTGTTGATTTAAAGTTTTTCAACCTAATGTTAATCTTGTGTTCGAAAAGTCTGTTTTTTATTTTTCTTTAGGTTTTACCCACATAGGATAATCCACAAGGGCATCTCAACATGTATATTACGTTACTACTGTCACAAGTTCCTGACACTTTTACTTTGACTGGTGTTCCTTTGGTAGGGTGGTTGATAACACTACCTTTGATGATGGCAGAGCAGTTCCCGCAGTTGTGACAGGGTAGTGTGCCTTTGTATTTCCCTTTGTCTTCTTTCTTAGGATTTTTGATAAGTTCCTTAATGTTTTTGGTTCTCTCATAAGCGAATATGGGTGGCTTTGTAAAAGTGCCTTTGAAATCTTCCTCCAAAGCCAATAGTGGCCAGTGTTTAATTATTGCTTTTTTGATGTTATAACTTCGTGTAGAAAATTTTGACACAAATACATTTCTTTGTTCTTCTTCTTTTGTTTTGAAAGATAACAAGTGGTGTCTTTGTAATTTGTCTGCTCTTTCTGCAGCGGCGTCCAAAATGGATTCAGGATATCCTCTATGTTTGAATTTCTGCAGTGTTTCTTGTTTGTGTTTGATGTATAGTTCCTCTGTGGATGCTATTCTTTTTATCCTGACTAATTGTGAAAATGGAAGGTGCTTCTTGAGCGGAGGTTGGTGGAAACTGTTGTAGTGCAACAGATTATTTCTGTCCGTCGATTTTGTGAACACGCTGGTGACAACTTTACCATCTTGATTTGATATTGCTATATCCAAAAATGTTATTTTGTTTTTGTTGATTGTGAACGTAAACTGAATACGTTGATTTATTTCATTCAAATGTTGTAAGGCTTCCTCTAGGCTGTCTGTGGTTCCCTTCCATAGAACGAATATATCGTCAATATAACGCTTATAAAGAATCAAGTTGTTTTGCCATGTTTGTTGATTCAGTATATGGTCCAATTCAAATCTGTGCATGAATGTGTTGGCATACGTGGATGCTGCACAATTGCCCATAGAAGTTCCAGAAGATTGTACATAGTATTTATCTTTCGATACGAAATAGCTATGGAACAAGGTGAAATGAATGAGCTCCATGATAAATATCTTCAAATCATCACTCTTATCCTCGTTTACTAAGAAACTTTCAAATGCGGTCATTACTAAGTTGTGTGGAATGGAGGTGTATAAGGACTTTACGTCTACCGTGGCTATGATCATGTTTTTAGTGAAATTGGTCTTTTCTTCTTCAAGGATGTTTAGAAAATGGGTTGTATCTTTTATGTACGTTGATGATTTTTGGACAATGTTTTGTAAATGCTTGTCAATGAATTTCCCAACAGGTTCGTGTATAGATCCCACAGTAGACACAATTGGACGCAAGGGTGGTTTTGTGGCGTGTTTATGGATCTTTGGTGTCATGTAGATATATGGTATGGAGGGATTGGTTTTCAACAGATATTCTTTTTCCTTTTGGCCTATGATACCTTTCTCTACCGCTTTTGCTATCAGTTGAGTCAACATTTTTAAGAATTCGTTTGTGGGGTCCACTTCCATTTTTATGTATGTGTCTTGGTCTTGTACATGGATGTCTACTTGGTGTTCATAATATTCAGTATCCATGATGATAAGAGCTCCTCCTTTATCAGCTTGTCTGATTGTTATCTGCTGATTATTTGCCAATTAATGTAATGTTTGTCTGTCTTTTTGAGTTAGATTTGTCTGTTTAGGTCTTGGTTTTTTTTAAATGTCTTCGATCTCTTTTCTCACAACTCTTTCAAGTGCGTCCAGTAATTTATGGCTCACCGGGGGGAGGAATTTGCTCTTGGGTCTTAACCCCATCAATATATTCTCTTTTTGTTCGGTGGGTGTTGGTGTTTCATTGACGTTAGAGAAAAAGTGACGCAGTCTTAATGATCTTAGAAATTTATAAAGACATACTCTAGTTTCCAGTATATTCGAGTGATATGTAGGCACGAATGATGATTCTTTTTGTAATGTTTGAATTTCATTAGTGGTCATCACGTATTTTGATATGTTAACTACTAGGGTTTCTGACTCCTCGTGTTCTTGGCCTCGGTTTCTACTGCTGTTTGTTTTTTTCCCCATCCGGGTTCTGTTTGAGGGCCAGTGCCTCACTCTAAAAAATGAGACAATGCTGATGAAGATGATTCTGCCTCTGTGTTTGATACTGTGGGTATTGTTTTTTCTACTGTGTTCCCTTGTCTTCCCGCTTGGGTTGTCCTTGCTTTTCTGTTGTCAAATGGTGCTCGTCTCTGTTGTGAGTCATCTGAAGATGTCTCATCAGAAGATTTGTCATAGTTTGGTTTCTGTTGTCTCCTCCTAGCATAAATACCCGCCCATGTATATACCTCTCCTAGGCGATAATCTGTAGTGTCTCTTTTAAATTTTCTGAGTTTACGATCATTAATTTCCTTTGTGTATTCCTCTACTTTTTTATATGTATCCGCTAGTATTTGAACCCATTTTTTCCTTCGTTGTCATTTTGGTGAGGTCATCTTTCAACAGATTTATTTCTTTCATTAGATCATCCAAGAGTTTAGCAAGTTCTTCCACTATTAGCAATATTAAGTCTAATGAGCATTTGTTCAAGATTGCAAACCATCTCTCTGTGAATCTCGCATTATTCTTACATAGAGTTGATTTTAGTGAGTCCACGTGGAAACCGTTGTGTTTTGTGATATTTTATGAGTGTACTTGCATGTAATTTCTGATTGATGATCTTTTTAGACATGTACAATAATTGTTTTATATTTGCCTCCCTTGATCCTGTACCTGGACATATTTCCTCAGATTCCTCAATCAATGAGTATATCCTGCTTGTGTCCGATTCAGTAAAAGCCAAAGTTTCAGCTCTTTGTTCCGTTGTGTGTGCTATTTCGTAGAATTGCATTTTAGTGGTGCGTTGAGACCACGTGCTCAGATAGTGAAATTATAAACCAATTGGGATGTGGCTCCGCACCCAAATTTCAAGAGAATAATGTTCTGAGTTTGTAAGTAGTTCAGCAATATGTTGGGTGCCTTATGTGAATCTCCCACTGAGTGTTGGGGGTTGATACTAAATACAAACACGTGTTTCTTGACTGCAAGATTCACTGTCACATAAGCACTCGGAATTATATTTTCACAATTGCGAGATGTCATTAAAGCAGAGCATTGGATGATACTGGTCCTCACTCTCTCCAATATATGGAGATTTGCATTATTTGTATAACTTCTCATGGGATGTATGGGAAAGTGTCCTACATCGTAGTGACACATGGTTGGAACATTAGCCTGAAAGCTTACAGTGAGAAATGTGCTCATGTAATGGGTTGCATTGCTCCATGAAGTTGAATGCATATTATAAGAGCTATTACAAAATGTATCGGTGGAAAAGTCAACCTGCACAATCCCACCCACGATGCATGGTCAATGTAAAAACAGTAGACTCAATATAGAGGTGAGTGCTACAAAAGACAACATTCCTCCTGCAAAGAAGTGTAAAATATTGAAAATACAGACAGTAATTGCCAAATTCAATGTTGCATACTCATGTTGAGCACTCCCGATTAAGCAAATCACACAAAGAGTTTAAAAAGTATTACAATGTCTAACAATATATACCTATCATACATTCATAGTTCATTGTACATACAAACTCGATTTAAAATACGACGATAGAAAATTATATTACAAGTACAGTGCAAACAAGGCATTAGACCATTGTCTACACAGGCGTGTATTTTGACCGGACATGATATTGAAAAATATTAATTTCTTTTCTATCTGCCTTTTATCTTCTGTCTGATCTGCATATACATTGAAAACTTGAATAAGCTTTGTATAGTGTTGCTATTTTGGGTTGCTTTGAATAGTCTAATGCCTTGCTTGCACTGACTTGCATTATAATTTCCTATCTTTGTATTTTAAAATGAGTTTTGTATGTAGAATCAACAATAAATTTGGGCTGGGTGTATTGTAGTAAATTGTAACACGTTCTGTAAGTCTTTGTGTGATTTGCTTAATTGGGACTGGGCCAGATGAGCATGAAATATTGCATATTATAAGCGCAAGGCAGAAATGTAGTGCTAAAAACTAATATTGCTATGCAATACAGTGCACTGTTGTGAGCAAAAAAGTAGGGGATACTAGTCTGCAACATCACACAGGCACTATAACAGGAGAACAGGCCACATGTTAGAAATGATGGTACACATACGACAATCCCAGTATCTCAAGTTCACAGAACTCTCAGCCCCACCACTGCTCTGCCTCTGGCTGTGTGGTGAGACTCGGCACAAACTGTGGCATTTGGTCCAAACCCATTGTTCCGAAAGGGTGTGGGCATTTTCTTTGGCTCTGTACAACTTGTTTGGGATGTACTTGTTCTAGGACAGTGTTGGACTTGGCCCTTCTGGCAGGTTAACCCCCGAACTTTTTGCTTTTAATGGTGACCTGGTGGTAGTGATTTTTGGTTTCTGCGCACTTTCACTGTGTCCCAGTGGAAAGTGCGTGCGCACTCTGAGTGCGTGGAGTGAGGTTGGCCTGCCCTCCCATAGGAATGCATGGGGAATGTCTGTGTCCCTGGTAGTTCCTGATGCGTGAGGCGTGCATGCTCAAGTTTGGTATGTGAAAACTCGTGAGAGTGAATGCTTCGCAATGATGTATGTGGCATGAGTGTGTCTTGTGCGGAAATGCCACTTCTAGAAGCTGGCATATTAGTGTAAAATATGCCTGGCGTGTGATTGGCTGGAGCTGGCTGGTGAGCCTGGCTCCAGGAAGGCTGGATGGGTCTGCCCGGTGGTGAGTGTGGAGATTAGCATGCTGATGGCTGGGGAGGAGTGTACCTGTGTCCTGAATGAGGCTGGGTTTTCCCCAGACAATGCTGGCTCCGCCCCCTGTGGTGCGACTGATGACCCTGGCCCTGCCAGTGAATAGAGTGAGGTGATGAGCACAACAAGGGTGCTCCAAAACCAGCTGCGACTGGTTTCTCCCCCACCCTGCACCTACAGACAAAGGATTGTGGAATATAAAAATGGGGCTGTGTCCCCACAGAAATTGTTCTCTTCCAGGATCCTGCCTGAGGGGGCTGCTGCTGTTGCTGGGCCAGAGGACCGCCACTTGGACTGTCTCCCTGCCTGGAGACCCAGTGAGCTGGCTCTGGGCCCAGCCTTGCCCCCCTGCCTGCTTAACTGAACTTCTGTACTGATCCCTGGACTTTTGGGACTGGTCTTGATCCTGCCCTCCAGCGCTTGGGAGTGCTGTGAACCGGTTTCTGTGCACAGCCGGTGCCCACCCAGCATTTGCCGCTGAAATTGCCAATCTTAAAGCCCCCTGGCAGGTGCCCACCCCGCCAGGGACCTTGCCTCTATGTTTGGGGCCCGAGCGAGTGCCCACCTCACTTTATAGTTTAATTGAAGCCGGTGCCCACCCGGCATTGCCCCGTGCTTTCACTGCCGTCGGCCCGGAGAGAGATTAGGAGACGCTGTCCCGCCTCCCGACCCCAGGGCCGCGCTGCGATTGGCCACAGCCGCGACCCGGAAGTCAGGCAGGCCGGGGGCAGGACATAGAGACAACCGGAAGCGGACGGGAGGCCACCCCGCGCTCCGGTGAGAGAAGAAGCCCGCAACGGGCACCTTCCACGGGGCTCCCAGGAGCAAGGGAGAGCCCCGTGGTGACCGGCCTGAAGGAGAGAGAGCCCCCGAGGAGCGGGAGCTCTCGTGCAGAGCCGCCCGCTGCACCAAGCCGAGGAGCAGCCCCAGAGAGGAGAGCTGCAGCGTCCCGAGACCGGTGAGTGCCTGGGAAGGGAGGGGGCGTCGGGGCACATTGCCGGTGCCCGCCCCTCCCCCCTAGTGAAAGGCTCGTGGGGGCCTTATCTGTTGTTGAGCCTGTCGAGGCTCCAGTATGCCGGGGGCAGATCCTGGTGCTGAGTCCCCCGAGAGGGACCCCAACAGGCAGCACAGTTGGTCTCAGAGCCCTGAGACGAGAGGCTCCCTGCCCGCAATCTTGTTTTAGAGCCCTGAGAAGGCTCCGGTGGCATTTTTGGTGATCTCGAGCCCCAGAGGGGGGCTCCAGCGACCCTGCATTCTTGTAGAGAGTCCAGAGAGGCTCTAGGGGGCATTTTGTTTGGTTCAGAGCCTGGCAGGCTCCCACGTGGCCCCCTCATTGTCTGCATCAGTTGCCCAGCACTTTGTGGGCAACTGCTACGCTTAGGCTTGTGTTCTTGGCTGCCTGCGCAGCCTGCCTGACTTTGGGACACAGGGCGTCCTAGCCCTAGAGAGGCCAGTTGGCCTAGGGACTGCCACATGTTGTGGCTAATGTGATTCTGGCGCATTTATGATTTATGTGCCAATGTGATTACTGCGCAATTGTGATTGCTACACCTCTGAATGTTTTTAGACATCATGTGTTTTCCTTCCCTGCACCTCTGAATGTGTTTTAATGCATCATGTGCCTTGTTCTACACCGCTGAATGTTTTTATGCATCATGTGTTATCTGCACCTCTGAATGTGTTTAGGCGTCATGTGTTATGTGCTTTTACCCCTACTTGTATTGTGATACTTAGGTGGTTGTTCTTGCTAGTACAGGTGGTGCTAGTGAGGTCCTGGTTCCGTGCGTGACCTGTTCCTAAGGTGGTTAGGATTGCTTAGGTAGTACTTAACCGTTACCAGTAGTTACTGGTTGTGTACTTTATGTTCTATTTTGTGCTACAGTGATTTATATGCTATGTTCTAAGTGCTAATTCTACCTAGTGCTAAGTTCTAAAAGTGCCCGTTCCTGACAGTGGTCCATGTGGCTCTGTCTTGTACATATCCCCTGTAAATTCTGCCCGTGCCTGTTGGCACCTTGTAAAGTGTGTGTTTTATCTAATGTGTTTTGGTATAATACAAAGGCTATTTTTATATATAACCTTGTGTGGAGTTTCCTTTGTGGTGGGCCTTGGGTGTTGTTGCTGGGGTACGTGTGCAAATACTTAACTCACATCGCCTCCAAGTTTAGCCTTGCTGCCCGCGCCACGTTACCTAGAGGGTGAGCAGGGGTTAACTTGGTGTGTAACTCCCTTGCCCTGACTTAGGAGTGGTGGTCTCTGACTGACTTTGGCGCAAGCCCTGGCCAGCCAGGGATCCCATTTCTAACAGACAGCTGCACACAGCTTTCAGTTAATGTGATGTATGAGGTCTGTGAGTAACCATAATGCTAATCAGCGTCATGTTGTGCCTTTTACTGCTTTATGTTACACCTCATGACCAAACCTCACTGCAATCCTAGCATTTTTGTCTTTTCAAGACATTTAGTAAGTGGCTTTTAAAAGTGCCACCAGAGGCTTTTGCTGGCCTACAGCTTGTGTTCACGAGCTTGTGCATGTGCACAGCTACCATCTGTGTTTTTATTGCTGTAATCAGGCTCCTCTGCTTGCACTACCCTCCTCCCTTGTCCCCCTCCCTCCTGGTCAGCTTCATTTGTGTCTTCTAGCTGTGAATCATGCTCCGCTGCTTGCACTCCCCCTTCTCCCCCTCCCTCTTCGTCAGTTTCATTTGTTGTTTCTATCACTGCGAATGCTGCTGCTTTAACCAGGCACACACACCATCAGTCGTCAGTGCATGTTTTCACCAGGCACACATACCACCAGCCGTCAGTGCACACTTCCACCAGGCATACACACCACCAGCCGTCAGTGCACACTTCCACCAGGCACACACACCACCAGCCGTCAGTGCACGATTCCACCAGGCATACACACCACCAGCCGTCAGTGCACACTTCCACCAGGCACACACACCATCAGTCGTCAGTGCATGTTTTCACCAGGCACACATACCACCAGCCGTCAGTGCACACTTCCACCAGGCATACACACCACCAGCCGTCAGTGCACACTTCCACCAGGCACACACACCACCAGCCGTCAGTGCACGATTCCACCAGGCATACACACCACCAGCCGTCAGTGCACACTTCCACCAGGCACACACACCACCAGCCGTCAGTGCACGATTCCACTAGGCACACACACCACCAGCTGCCAGTGCACGATTCTACCAGGCACACACACCACCAGCCGTCAGTGCACACTTCCACCAGGCACACACACCACCAGCCGTCAGTGCACACTTCCACCAGGCACACACACCACCAGCCGTCAGTGCACGATTCCACTAGGCACACACACCACCAGCTGCCAGTGCACGATTCTACCAGGCACATACACCACCAGCCGTCAGTGCACACTTCCACCAGGCACACACACCACCAGCCGTCAGTGCACACTTCCACCAGGCATATACACCATCAGCAGTCAGTGCATGCTTCCACCAGGCACACACACCACCAGCCGTCAGTGCACGCTTCCACAAGGCATACACCATCAGTCGTTAGTGCATGCTTTAACCAGGCACACACACCACCAGCCGTCAGTGCACGCTTCACCAGGCACACACACCATCAGCCGTCAGTGCAGACTTCCACCAGGCACACACATCCCCAGCCATCAGTGCACGCTTCCACCAGGCACACACCACCAGCCGTCAGTGTACACTTCCACCAGGCATACACACCACCAGCAGTCAGTGCATGCTTACGCCAGGTACACACACCACCACCCATCAGTGCATGATTCCACCAGGCACACACACCACCAGCCATCGGTGCATGCTTTTACCAGGCACACACACCACCAGCCGTCAGTGCATGCTTCCCCGGGCGCACACACCACGAGCCGTCAGTGCACACTTCCACCAGGCACACACACCACCAGCCGTCAGAGCACGCTTTCACCAGGCACACACACCATCAGCCATCAGTGCACGCTTTCACCGGGCACACACATCACCAGCCGTCAGTGCACGCTTTCACTGGGCGCACACACCACCAGCCATCAGTGCACACTTTCACCAGGCACACACACTATCAGCCATCACACACTACCAGCTGTCGGTGCATGCTTCCACCAGGCACACACCACCAGCCGTCAGTGCATGCTTTCACCAGGCACACCACCAGCCATCGGTGCACGCTTTCATCAGGCGCACACACCACCAGCCGTCAGTGCACGCTTTCACCAGGCACACACCACCGGCCATCAGTGCATGCTTCCACCAGGCACACCCACCACCAGCTGTCAGTGCACACTTCCACCAGGCACACACACCACCAGTCGTCAGTGCACACTTCTACCAGGCATACACACCATCAGCCGTCAGTGCACGCTTCCACCAGGCACACACACCACCAGCCGTCAGTGCACGCTTCCACAAGGCACACACCATCAGTCGTCAGTGCACGCTTCCACCAGGCACACACACCACCAGCCGTCAGTGCACGCTTTCACCAGGCACACACCACCGGCCATCAGTGCATGCTTCCACCAGGCACACCCACCACCAGCTGTCAGTGCACACTTCCACCAGGCACACACACCACCAGCCGTCAGTGCACGCTTCCACCAGGCACACACACCATCAGCCGTCATTCCAGACTTCCACCAGGCACACACACCCCCAGCCATCAGTGCACGCTTCCACCAGGCACACACCATCAGCCGTCAGTGTACATTTCTACCAGGCACACACACCACCAGCCATCGGTGCATGCTTTCACCAGGCACACACACCACCAGCTGTCAGTGCACGATTCCACCAGGCACACACACCACCAGCCGTCGGTGCATGCTTTCACCAGGCACACACACCACCAGCCGTCAGTGCATGCTTTCACCGGGCGCACACACCACCAGCCGTCAGTGCACGCTTCCACCAGGCACACACCACCAGCCATCAGGGTACACTTCTACCAGGCATAGACACCACCAGCCATCAGTGCACGCTTCCACAAGGCACACACCATCAGTCGTCAGTGCATGCTTTAACCAGGCACACACACCACCAGCCGTCAGTGCAAGCTTCCACCAGGCACACACACCATCAGCCGTCAGTGCACGCTTTCACCAGGCACACACACCATCAGCCGTCGGTGCACGCTTTCACCAGGCACACACATTTACTTTTACATTTACATTTACATTTACATTTACACACCACCAGCCGTCAGTGCATGCTTTCACCGGGCGCACACACCAACAGCCATCAGTGCACGCTTTCACCAGGCACACACACCATCAACCATCAGTACACGCTTTCACTGGGCGCACACACCACCAGTCGTCAGTGCACACTTTCACCAGGCACACACACTACCAGCCGTCACACACTACCAGCTGTCGGTGCATGCTTCCACCAGGCACACACCACCAGCCGTCAGTGCACGCTTTCACCAGGCACACACACACCACCAGCCGTCGGTGTACGCTTTCATCGGGCGCACACACCACCAGCCGTCAGTGCACACTTTCACCATGCACACACACCACCAGCCATCAGTGCATGCTTCCACCAGGCACACCCACCACCAGCCGTCAGTGCCCGCTTCCACCAGGCACACACACCACCAGACATCAGTGCACGCTTCCACCAGGCACACACACCACTAGCCGTCAGTGCAGCAGGCAGGCTCTTCTCAGAGTTTCTTGGTAAATATGTGTTCGATGCATGGGAGGGAGTGGGTCGAGTTTCCTTAAACCATGCTGAATATGCAGGTGCAGTGCATGAACTCCTGTGTGAGTGAGTCATGTTGCCTGGGGCTCACTCACTCCACACTTGTAAATTGCGCTTGCACCAGGCTTTTTCTCATTTGCGAAGTTTGGCGCATGCACACAGCTAGGCAACCTCCACACCCCCGGGAATGACTGCTTCCTACAACCAGAATGGAAACAACATTCAGAGCAATAAAAGCAAGTTCATTTGATGCAAAGAACTGTTAACAAAAACCATGTCCAGCTATTGTAGATCTGGCAACGTAAACAAAACAGCAGGAAAAAAGAAACAAGCATTGGCATAGCCAATAGGTCTCGCTTTTTGGACAATATAAGTATTTAGTTATGCAGCAGAATATCCTTGGTGCAACAACACCAACTGTTGCATGGCTAAACACGTATAAGGTCCCAAATGGGAGACCTATTGGCTTTGACAATGTTTGTAGTGCTGATTTCTCTACAATTGGAGAAGACCATGGCTCTGCATAAAAGTGCTGAACTGGACACAAGGACACAAGGACTGTCTGCAACTTTGGTATAAGAATGAGGAAGAATCTTCCAGTCTGTGTGGCAGACTTTCCTCACCAAAAGCATTGTGGGGCATATTACCAACAACTAGCGATAATTATCGCTATGTTGGCTTAGCGGCAATATTTTTATCGCCGAGCTGCGGCTATTTTTATCGCTTAGGAACTTTGCTATTATCAAGGTTTATCTCCTAAGCTATAAAATCGGCCGAAATGCATGAATATCGCTGAAAAGTCAGCGATATTCATGCATTACCGAGCTAAGGCTGTTAGCCATGTTATCCACCTACCATTGGATAACATGGCTAAGAACTGCTCAGGGCCAGGTGTTAGCTTTTGGAGAAATTCGCGCTTAGCGCGAATATCTCCAAAAGTTGGTAATAGGAGATAGCGATGTTAGCGACTGTTTCCAGTCGCTAACATCTTGGCACGCCCACTTTGCATGTCATTAGTGATAAATTTCACTGACATGCAAAGCGGGGCCCAAGATGGTCGCTATCTCCTACTAGCTGTCGCTAACTGGTATTAGCGACAGCTAGGTAATAGGGAGATAATTTTATCTCCGCTTTCTTGGCTTTTAAAGCCAAAAAAGCAGAGATAAACCCCCTTGATTATATGCCCCTGAGTCCCTTACCTCAGACTTCTTTGAGCACCAAGGTTGGAGTACTGACTGCCAACTTCCCTTGCCATGTTCAGGAAAAGTGACCTGCTCAAGACTCACTGAACGTTTTCTACATGTGTAAATGTATTCTTACACTATGAAGTAATTGTATTACTTTGGGGCATTCACCATGAGTGTTAATTTACTACAAAGTGTACAATTGTCTCCACTCCCTAAAATTGGGAGGGACCAAATTTGCAAGTGCTAAGTTACTCAGCCAAAAGGGACTTGGGACTAATTCCAGCACCACCCATGGACATCACTGGTACTGCAATAATTTTCCATACAAAATATTGGAGGCAACGTTCTTGCGCATTCACCCATGTATTTTAGCGCAAACCCATATTTACTAAAGACTCAAAACATGGGTTTGCACCAAAATGGTGGGCATACCCGAGGCTGATGTAAAATGGAGAAACATCTTTATTTTTAGTAAATCTGGTCCCATGTTTCCAGTCCTATGCGTTCATTTCCCAAACTAATGTGTTTTGGGAGAGTTCCCCTTACCTGTCCTGAACTAATTGGACTAACACACCTTACAATGATTTGCAATAGAAAATTCCTATACTGGAAATGGTGAAAGATGGAACACTGGTAACACCACTCTCTGCACCTTGTTCCTCTTTCATATTATCATCTTCTGTCTTGACTCATACTGCACTACTTCTCAATCATATGTTGGATCTCTGGTGCACTCTGTTTCACTCGTTTTGCACTCTCTGACACCCTGCCTGTTCGTGTCCTTTATAACTGGCTGCAAGGTAAGCAAACGTGAAGGTGAGTGCATGGTTGTGGGTAGGTTTTCAGAAAATGAAGAAGAAAAAGCATGTTGTATCTGTTTTTATCAAAGCGCTATTAATCATAAATGTGTTTTCGTTGTAACACGAAAAGTTCTGCGAAACCCAAAGTGAAATAAACCAGTAAAAGTGTAGATTTCTCTCCTTCCCGCACATTCTTTGCTGCGTCCCTTCTACCTACTCCCCCCCCCCCTCTCTCTCTCTCTTCCATGAGTCATCAGGAAAAGCAACATCCAAGTTGACCCTATTGGGCATATGAATTTTTGCAATTACCATAGATTTGCCATGCTTGGTTGTATGCCCAAAGCATGCTGGGTAGTTATTAAACTACAAAGGAAGCGGTTTTGCCTACAAACTGATGGCAACCTCATGTTTTGGTCCGTATCCAAATCGCTTCACTCTCTGCAACGAGGCGCTCCTTAATTTATCAGCAGTTTACGTACGTGTGGTATCTACATGAGCCGCCATTTTCCGGGAACAAAGGCCAGCAAATGGTGGCCCGCACTAGCTCGAGAGCAAAAATACCATTACCGTTCCCTTTGTGTTTGCTCAAATGGATCCGCTATTGTATGCGCGCACAGCAGCACGCGCGTTTTTCATTACAGGGCCGTGCATTTGCTGCAAGGTAGAGCTCGTTCCCATAATTGCCCCTCTCCAAACCCATTTGCCCTCTGTTGTTTATTCAAAATGTCTAATTCATTGAACCACGAAGATCCCCTTGGAAACCCTGGATTGAAACTGTGTTTTAGCGAAATATAAGGGGCGCATTTTCCATTCCCATGGCTTTAAAGGGAGCTGAATTGCTGGGCGACCAGACAGACCTCCTTTCTCCATTCGATTCAAGTGAACCCGCTTGCTTGTTAGCAATTATGAGGCACAATTTAAAAACTTGGCGCTAAAATTATTTACAACTTCTGTTAGCAGCACAGCACGCTCTCGAGTGCAGGAAGCAACGGCCGCTCTCAGTGCACATTCGTTTTTTAAAGGGACCACAGCACTGACAACATGGGGGGCAGGTTTACAAAGATTTTAGGCTGTGTTTGCTTCACAAAAGTGACGCAAATCGGAGCAAAATCCTTTTGTTTGATTTCCTTGCTGAAAATAATGTGAAACTAACGCAACGCAGCGCATTACTTAGCACAAAGGGGGCAAAACATCGGTGGTGTCTGGGCATCATGCAACCACCCAAAGTTTCTGATGCTAAAACCAATCAACTAAAAAAGTAGACAGGGTTTAGTGTCAGAAAATAGTGCATCCTTCAACCAGGCGCTATGAAGAGAAATGCTTTTTATCTCCTTTATTCTCCTACTTCACATGTGTGCTGCAATGTACAACACACATGCAAAGTGGGAACATGTTTAAAATGAGTCCTAGAATTGTATTTTGTACTGGCCATGTACGCTTCCAGTACAAAACCTATGCTTGACTCACGGAGACACCCTTGCACTATGGCGCAAAGGTGTCTCCATGGGTCACGTTAGCTCATTTCAGCACCAGCGCTAGTCTAGGTCAGAAAGGAAGATCCTTCCTGTAATTATCTAGTGAAGTCATCCCAAACCATCCTGAAGTATGCTTATAGTGCAAAATATTTAAATGAGATGACCCCAGAGTATTAAAGTAACTACCTTATGATGAGCTCCTGATTACTTCCTTGGAAAATGTGTGATTATCTTTAACTACTACGGAATGACTTCATGACAACTAGAGGATGAGAGACAATTATTTTAGGATGACTCTGTGACAACTAGAGGATGAGAGCAGATTACTGCACGATGACTTCATCACAACTAGTGGATGGGAGAAGATTACTATGTGACTCCATGACAACTAGGGGCCTAGAGCATATTGCTTCATGATGACTCCATGACAATTTGGGGATGAGAGAAGATTACTATGTGACGACTCCATGACAAGTAGGGGATGAGAGCAGATTACTTCATGATGACTCCATGACAACTCCATGACAAGTAGGGTATGAGAGCAGATTGCTTCATGATGACTCCATGACAACTAGAGGATGAGAGCAGATTACTATATGATGACTCCATGACAATTAGGGGCCTAGAGCAGATTACTTCATGATGACTCCATGACAAGTAGGGGATGAGGGCAGATTAATTTATGATGGCTCCATGACAACTCCATGATAAGTAGGGGGATGAGAGCAGATTACTTTGTGATGTCTCCATGACAAGTAGGGGATGAGAGCAGATTGCTTCATGATGACTCCACGACAATTAGTGGATGAGAGCAGATTGCTTCATGATGACTCCACGGCAACTAGAGGATGAGAGCAGATTACTATATGACGACTCCATGATAAGTAGGGGATATAGAGAAGATTGCTCCATGAGGACTTCACAATTACTTCAGGATATGGTTGTATTACTTCACAATGACTTTATGACCACTTATGGATGTGATTTTATTACTTCACTATAGAGCTGTGAGTGTTTCTAAATAGATTACTACAGCATGATTCCATGATGATTGCTTCACCGTCACTTTCTGTGTTTGATAGGTCTACCTCCCATGGTAGTTCCTGTAAACTTTAATAGTGCTGGAGTTTACTATTAAGCAAAAAGAGGCCCTCAATTAGTGTATATAAAATATTTGCCCGACATAATGTTGTGGTAATACTACAATTCTAGTAACTATCACAGCAACTACAAACTGTGATAACCGTAAACTTAGAAATAAATTGGGAATAACATATAAAACATTTTCATACATCATTCCCATTTTAAAGGGACTCGCAGCACCTTTCAGTGATGTATAGTATCTTTTTTGTCTAAATTGAAACTATCGTGCTAAATTCACAAATGCAGGAGAGCAGCACTGAGGAGCAATGGATGAGAAGGTGTTGCTAAGTATAGTTAGTGGATTTCATATGAGTTCCAAGTGGCTAATATACTCAATGCAGTAGGGTGACAGCTGAGAGTTTTCTTGTGAATGGCTTTGGTGTGTATGGGCTTGCATGTTTATGGTGTTGTGTGTGTGAATGGTACAGAGAAGTAGTGAGGTAGTGATGTAGTGAGTAGGTGTGAGCAGCAGAGGAAAATTGTGGTCTTGCCAGTGGTTGTTTGATGTGAGGGTGTCCCAAGTGGTACTCTATTTATCTATTGGCAAGTTTTCATGGGAGTGGTTTAAGTGGTGCTGTGCGTGGTGCTGTATTGGGAATGCATGAATGGCAAGCATATGGCGTCCGTATCGTTACGTGATTGAGTACTATAAGTGAGCGTGGGTGATAAATTGTGGAGCTGTATGTAGTCACAGTGTTACATATGTGCAGTTAGTAAGTCATGCAGAGAGAAGTATTCTAAATCCCAGTTGGCATAAAGTTTAATTATTATTCTGAATCTTTGAGTAAGAATGGGCTTTAAGTGCAAGTGAATGTTGAACTCGGCAGCTATATGGTATGAGAGGATGTTCATGTGGAAAGTCTATGTGGATAGCAGATGTTGTGTGCAGCAAGCAGATATTAACATGTGTAATGTGGAACAAAAAAGCATGTTTATGTTTATGTTTTATGTTTATGTTTCTTGCAATTTTTATATCGCACAACTACCCGGGGGTGTCTCGGCGCTCAGTATACAGAACGTTAGCTATGGTGAATTTTAATGTGAGAATAACCAAGTTTTTAATTTCTTCCTAAAGCTGATAAGCGTAGGGGCCGTTTTGATGTGAAGGGGAAGTGCGTTCCAAAGTCTAGCTGTGGAGATCGTGAAGCATCTGTCACCCCAGTTGGCTTTTTTTGTTTGTTGAACTTTGAGCAGACGAGCTGAGGAGGAGCGTAGCGTTCTAGGATTTTCAAGAGGGCAGAGGGCGTTTTTAAGAAACTGTGGGCCTAAGTTGTTGATGGCTTTATAGGCAATGCACAATGCCTTAAACTTTGTGCGGCTCCTTACTGGGAGCCAGTGCAGTTGTTTGATATACGGAGAGATGGAAGTGAACTTAGGAATGCCCAATAAGATTCTAGCTGAGGCATTCTGAACTAGCTGTAGCCTGTTAAGGACTTTTTCCTGGGCGTTCAAAAGGAGGGCGTTACAATAGTCAGTTTTGGCAAAAACCAAAGTGCTAATTAAGGTTTTGCCGGCTGAAGTGGGAAGGTAGGGCAAAAGTTTTTTGATTTTTTTCAAGGTGAAAAAGGATGAGGAGATCACGGAGTTGACATGGCGATGGAAGGTCATTTTATTGTCAAACGTAACTCCAAGATTACGAACCTTGGTGACAGGTTCTGGTGGAGGTCCCATCTCAGTTGGCCACCATTGAAGGGACCAAGTAGGTTCCAGTTTCCCGAATGTCATCACCTCTGTCTTGTCAGAGTTTAATTTGAGACAGTTTGATGACATCCAGGAACTGATTGCCAGCATTCCTTTTTGAAAGTTTGCAGCAACTGTCGCTCCGCCATTGTGTACGGAAAGCACCAATTGGGTGTCATCGGCGTAGGTCGTAAGAGCAATGCCATATGACTTTATCACCCTCGCTAAGTCCGAAACATAAATGTTAAACAGTGTCGGACTTAGCGAGGAGCCCTGTGGTACTCCGCAAGGGAGGGTGAAAGTATGGGAGGTGAAAGGGCCCATTTTTACTGTCTGTGAACGGTTAGCTAAGAAGGAGGCGAGAAGTTCTTTAGCCTTGTTCTGAATGCCTATAGCTGAGACACGGTCGATCAGGGTGGCATGATCGACCGTGTCAAAGGCTGCGGAGAGATCTAGCAGTATAAATACTGCCGCTCCTCCTTTGTCCAATGTCATCCTTATTTCATCTGCTGCTTTTATTAAAGCAGTTTCGGTTCCATGCCCCTGTCTAAACCCAAATTGGATTTCGTCCAATAAGTTGTTATTATCTATGAATTTGGAAAGTTGAATATTCATAGTTTTTTCAAATATTTTAGCTGGGAAGGGGAGACATGCGATAGGTCGATAACTGGCTGGGAGAAGGGGATCAAGAGTGGTTTTTTTTAGGAGTGGCTTAATGATGGCCTCTTTCCAGACTGAGGGATATAGTCCGGTGGTGAACATAGCATTGCAAATGTTCGTCAATGCGGGAGATATGGCTTCTGGAATGAGATTGAGAATGGCAGGAGGGCATGGATCTAAGGGTGATCCTGATTTTGTGCCGGAAATTAGGCGTCGGACTTGTTCCTCAGTGGTCGCCTCGAAGACCGAGAGAATAGGGGCATTGGTAGGCGGAGGTTGATTGGTAATAGTGGTGGGGGAGGATTTAAGGGTGAAAGCTGAAAAAATAGAGGTGACTTTATCTTTAAAGAAATTAGCAAGGGAGTTACAGAGGGCTTGAGATACATTGGGGCGAGGGGCAGGGGGATTAGAAAGATGAGTAACTACTTGAAACAGTTCTCTTGCAGAATTTTTTGCCTGATTGATTTGGGAGGTGTAATAACTCGTTTTTTCAGCGGTGATGAGAAATTTATATTTGGAGAGGGCGCATTTGTATGAGATTTTATCAGAGTTGTTGTAATAGCGGCGCCAATGTCGTTTCAAATTTCTGCAATGTTGTTTCTGAAGACGTAGGGATTCCGTAAACCAATGGGCGGAAGGGAGCTTTCTGCTGCGTTGGGAAGTTTTTAAAGGTGCCAGTTTGTGACAAGCCATTTCTAGGCTGCTGAGGTAATTACTGGAGGCTAACGACGGGTCCGGTTCAGTAGTGCTGATGTTGTCGGACAGCATAGAGGCGAGATGAGAAGTATTGATATTTTTCCAGTCTCTAGAGGAGATAGGGGAGGATGAAGCGATAGAAGATGGAGGGGACTTAAGCTTGATGGAGAAGCCGACTGCTGAGTGATCCGTCCAGATAAGAGGGATCACATCTAAGATCAAGATATGCGGATTACTGGTTAATATCCCATCTAGGATATGGCTGGCCTTGTGCGTAGGCTGATTAACCCTGCTGAAGGCCGACTGCTAATAGATCGTTAGTTAGCGCGATGGTATCAGGATCACCAGTGTATTCCAGATGGAAATTGAAGTCTCCGAGTATGGTAAAATGTGGAGCTCCAGCTGTGATCTCTATTAAGTTGTTAAGGTTGTTTAGGAATTTAGATCTGGATCCAGGCGGGCGATAGAGTAAGATGCCTACGAATGATTGGTTGCTGCAGAGGCTGATGGAAACGAAAAGGCTTCACAGTCATTACATTTAAGATCGGTTATTTTAACTTTGAAGCAATTCCTATAGAAAATGGCTATCCCTCCAACCTTCCTTTTGATTCTGTCTAGTCTGTGCACGCAGTAATCTTCGGGGGTGGCCGCTTTGAAATCCGGGCCTGTGGCGTCATCACCCCAGGTCTCGGTAACGAACAATAGATCAAGGTTATGTGACTCAATAAATTCCAAGATCTCGGTTTTGTGTTTAGGAACGGAGCGTACATTAATAAGTGCGGCCCGGATCTGAGGGGGGGAGTTAGCCGAAGGAGTAGGAGTAGTGCATGTAGGACATTTATTAGGGCCTACCATAGGGTCAGTATGCAGCAGGTGAGGCATAGAATGTGGGAGATTTGCCGGCGGTTTAAGATTTCGAAGTTGAGCGGAGGAATATTTGAGCAAAGTTGGAGTTTGAGCGGGGCACGGCACAACAGGGTCAGGGGAAGTGGCCCTGGGCCCGGTCTCGGCGCGGACGAGCGCAGACGAGCTTGCCTTAAGCGTGCCTTCGGCGCGCATTCGTCGCGCCCGCTTCGCTCGTCCGCTGAGCTTCCAGTGGGTGTACATATTTTATGGAAGTGGAGAGGATGATGGAAGGGGGAGTGGCCAGCCCGAGTGGGCGTGTCCGGAGGGACCAGGAAATGGCGGCAGAAATACAAACACTCACCCGTAACAGCGCTAAATCCACTGTGCATGGGACTGTAGGTGTATAAGTGCCATGCTAAGGCCGAATAAGTAGAGAGTTGAGTACCGTTTGTGAATGATAGAGAACAGTGCACCACTGGACAGAAGAATAAGGATATAGTGTGTGAAATATGCTTTGCAGAGTAAATTTGGATAGAAGATTTGAAGAGAGCTTGTAAAGAGAACATAGCACAGTGGAGGTTGAGATTGTATATGGAGAGCTTCTGTGAAGAGCATATCCGAAGATCAGATCTGAAGTATGGGCTAGCAGTTCCAAGAGAAAAATAGAGAGTGCTGAATGTAGAAAATGAATTTAATGGCTAGAAGGTTCCTACAGAGAGAACTTAAATGGTGGTAGTAGGGGTTGTAATGTAGAGAGAATGAAAAGGACTGGGAATTGGTGATGTTAGTATTTAGCAGATAAGGTGGTGGAGAGTGGGTGTAGTGCACCAGGAGCAGAAGTGGTGTTTGGAGTGGATAGAGCAATTGTCAAGTACAGATGTACAGGGTTCAGAGAGGACATAGGGGCATATTACCAACAACTAGCGATAATTATCGCTATGTTGGTTTAGCGGCGATATTTTTATCGCCGAGCTGCGGCGATTTTTATCGCTTAGGAACCTTGCTATTATCAAGGTTTATCTCTTAAGCGATAAAAATTGGCCGAAATGCATGAATATTGCTGAAAAGTCACCGATATTCATGCATTACCGAGCTAATGCTCTTAGCCATGTTATCCACCTACCATTGGATAACAAAGCTAAGAACTGCTCAGGGGCAGGTGTTAGCTTTTGGAGATATTCGCGCTTAGCGTGAATATCTCCAAAAGTTGGTAATAGGAGATAGCGATGTTAGCGACTGTTTCCAGTCGCTAACATCTTGCCACGCCCACTTTGCATGTCATTAGTGATAAATATCACTGACATGCAAAGCGGGGCCCAAGATGGTCACTATCTCCTACTAGCTGTCGCTAACTGGTGTTAGCGACAGCTAGGTAATAGGGAGATAATTTTATCTCCGCTTTCTTGGCTTTTAAAGCCAAAAAAGCGGAGATAAACCCCTTTGATAATATGCCCCATGGTACTTTGAGAGTGGGTGCAGAAGTCCATGATTGGTTATGTGAGGTAAACAACAGGTGTAGATGGTGGAGACAGAGGGTGAAGAATGTACATACACTAGCAGTGCAAGTGCTGGGTAGAATACAATTGTGGATGGTAGAAAGCAAACATACAAATAAAGTGTGAATGTAGGGAATCCATGTACAGAGTGTAGCACGCATGTGGAGGGCAGAAATGTGGAGATACCTTTTGGAGAGTGGATGATCAAGTGTGAAAGGTAATATACAGTGTTTAGCAACTGGGTGTTATGTGCAGATAAGAACAGTGGCAGTGGAACATGGATAGAACATGCAGGCGGTGGAGTGCAGATGTATAGGGTGAAAAATGGATGTAGAGTCTGTACAGCTGATATAGTGAGAAGGATGTGACCTATGGGCAGTAGATATAGAACGAAGAGGGTTTACGTGCAGAGTACAAACAGCATGAGGTGGGTGAAGATTGAACTATTGGGTGGAGAGAATGTAAATGGTGAAGATATCAAGTGGTGGGTGAAAAGATAACAACGAGTGTCAGAAACTTATTTGTAAGGTATGTGCAGGATGGCGAGCACAATTGGAGGCTGGAGAGAGCAAGTGCAGAGTACTATAAGAGAGCAGATGTAGAGGGTGAATGTCCTGGGTGGAGATTGTACATGGCAGAGTGTTTATGTATGTCATTGGTGGAGATCCAATGTAGGAGAAGGATAAACAGTGCGGGTGTAGGAAGATGAGGTCCAAGAGCCTATGTAGTGCACTGAGAGAAGATCTGATGTGCAGAGAGAGGATGGGGGAACTAGATCATGAATAAGGCGAGCCAAAGTAAATGACGGAAAGAGGAGGTGAGGTTTGGAGAATGGGTAGGGAGGGGATACAGTGGATGTGTAGGATGGAGAACACATTTAGATGGTGGAAAGAGAGTGACAATGAACGTACAATGGAAAGATTACATTGAGGGCAAGGATAGACATGGTGAGCTGATATGCAGTGTGATAAGGGGGTTTGGAAAGTGAAGGTGGAACAAGGAGACAAATCTCAGGCAGCAGGTGTATTGGGTGGAGCGAGTTGGAGCCTACATTGCATGGCAATGTTTACGGAGAATACGGGCGGAACCAGGTGTATAGAATGGACAGTGCATCTTTAAATAAAGTACATATAGGCAGGGTGGAAAAGGCAAGCGCAGGCTGTAGAGTGCATGTAGAGTGTTTAGAGTGCATTTACAGGACAGAGAGGAAATGTACAGGGCAGAGAGGAAAAGTTGACAAGGAGCAAATGTGAACTTGAGGAGGGATGTGAGCGGATACGCAGGTTGGCATGCAAATATCAGAGGGAAGAGTACAGAATGTGGAGGGCAGAGAGCAAGTACAGGATGATGAGCACATTTGGAGGGCAAACACAGAGGGGGAGAGCATAGGTGGCAGCAACAGAGAATAAATGGACGGGGAGCCAGTGTAAGAAGCCAAAGTACAGGGTGGAGAGTTAATGTTGTGCATGAGGAGAGGAAATAGTGGATGTAGAGAGCAGATGTACAAGGTGGAGAGTGGAGGTAGCACTTGGGGAGTGGATGCAGAGGGCTTTGAATGGATATGAGGGGTGGAGACCAAATGCAGAGAGTGGATATAAAGAGTGGCTAATGGATGTATTATTGAAAGTGCATGTGAAGATCACACATGAAGGGTGAAGAGAAAGTTTAGAGACCGGGTATTCAGCATGGAGAGCACAGGTATGGGGCTGACACCTGGAATACAAGGTGAAGCAGATAATAAGGGAAAAGCAGCTCTGCAGCGTAATGAGAGGGTTAGGAGAGTGGATGTGCAATGTAGAGGGAGTATGTGAACCACTGAGTGCGGATGTACAGGGTAGAGCCTGCACTGCATTTATTGTATGGGGTGTGGGTGTGGAGAACAAATGTACAGGGTGGAGAGCGGATGCACACAGTGGACAGCAAATGTGAACAGTATAGTGCATATGTATTGCTTATGTGAATGAAAGAGAGCAAATTACTGTATGGACTGTGCTCTTGGAGTGTAAATGTGTTGGGTGGTGCACACATGGATTGTAAAAGTAGACTTGGTAGGTGTTGAGTGTATATGGAGGATGGAGAGCCTTTTCAGAATGGAGAAATAGAGGGTGGGCAAAGAAGGTAGAGGGTAAAAGTAGATGAAGTACACAGACCGCAGGAGGCGGTGTGCAGAGAGAATAGAACAAATGCGGAGAGTGGATGTAGAAAGCAGAAGTATATGGTATACAGTGCAAGTGGGACTTGGAGATGAGAACAATGGATCTGCACTGGAAGGAGCATATGAATGGCACACACAGATGGCAGAGATCACCAAGGAAGGTGAAATCAGTAGAGGGTGAGGTGGAACATCAACACTGAAAGCAATTATACAGGGTGGTGACAGAGACTGGAGAGTGGTTATGCAATGGAGACAGAGAATACAGACAGTAAAGTGTGATTGCACAGGAATGAGGGAGGAGCTACAACATGCACAGCTGATATAGTGAGGTGGATTGTAAAATGGTTATTGGTAGCGGGTGAGGACCGTGGACATTCAGGGTGGATTGTGCTTGTGCAGGTTGGAGAACACACTTCGGAAAAGGACAAAAGGGTGTCGCAGAATGGAGGGGCATGTCGAAGAGAAGAGTGGCATAGAGTAGAGTGTGCTATATCGTACAGTGGGTGTTGTGGAATGGCTTAGACTGTCATGGAATGGCATAGAGGGAGTAGAGTGAAAGGGTGCAGAGTGGAGTAGTGTAGAGTATCACGGAGCAGTGTTTCCAAACTGTGGTTCGCAAGGCAGTTTTTGGTGGGTTGCCAAAGTTCCGGCAATAAGTAGGATGGGCTTATGCTGCTAATTATTTTCAAACAACAACCACTGTTTACAAACTCCTATCAATTTGCAGTCAGAGAAAGCAGAGTAAAGTGAATTATCTGACAATCCTGCTGGGGTACTTGAAGTGTGAAAGGAAACTGGAGGATGTCATTTTAATCTAACACACAACAAAATGTAAATAACTGTCAATGAGCTGAACACATCCAGCAGTTAGTAAAGCACTGAGGAGCTTCCTGGTCTAGTGCCAAATATAACAAAAAGGTTTCTTAAAGGCTTGCAAAAGCAAGAATCAGAACGCTTTGATTTACAGCGCATGACGGAAAGACAGGTGAGGAATATTAACATTCTCCTCTCCTTACACAATCTAAGCTAGGAATGGCAGCAAATTTACCACTAGATGTAAATGTTGATATTTTGCAAATTTTTCGGTGCAATAAGCCTTGACAATTACAGCTGTGTGACCACCACCGCCCTGGTGGTTCAACCGCTGTATTACGGTGGTGACGGTGGGATTGCAACAAGACAGCCGCCTTCGCCGGGATGCAGAATACCTTGGTGGTGGCGGTGTGGAAAGGGGCCTGATTATGCTGGTGGTGCCTATGCCGGCACCGCCTAGCATATTACAAGTTAAGTTTCCACCGCTCATTTCATGGCAGGGAGTGGCAGAAATGCAGGTAAGAGGGACCTAACAGGGCGCCTGGGCAAATCTGCAGGACATTTTGTGCCCTCCTACAAATGTCCTTTTGTGCATGCACTGTGTGGAATGCATTACATGATGCATGCCTCACAATGCACGTACCTGCAGCAGGCTCCCTCACGATGGCGGTATGTTGCAAAGGATCTCCTATGAGCCGAACGTATCCACTGCTGTGACACCGCCACAGCACCACCCTCCCACTCAGGATTAAACTCGTAATCAGGCGGGTGAGTGCACCACAGGCTTAGCAGTCTTCCTTGGACTGCTGCAGTGGCCATCCCAGATGAAGACCACCAAACTCATAAGAAGGCCCAAACTCTTTCCGTTTCCATCACTTGCAAGAGCCACTTAAATTTGAAGTTAACTTTCTGTTTGACAAAAAAAAAATAACAAGTGAAAACTGGAAAGTTGAACTAATTCTGCTTTCTCTGACTGAAAATCAGCCGGATGGCTGAGGCGTGTAGTCTACGTGATGTCTTAATAAGATAGAGTCAATTAGAAATAATTTTTGTATGATTCGGCTTGTCTCACACCTGGCACAGGTATGATTTACTCCTAAATTTCCATCAGTAAATCATAACTGTACATGGAACCAAGCTTTATGACTCTGGAACATAGGTGGAGAGCCCAGCACACAAAGCACTGGTATCATCTATGCAAGAAACCAAAATTAAAAGATAGCATTTATTCAAAGCATTAATGTAATCTGTGCAAGAAGCCAGTGCTGAAAGATACCAGTCATCCAATGCATTGGTGAGATCTACACCCTCTACACCCAGTGGCGGCTCCTCCAATAAGGCGGAGGAGCGTTGCCAGACTGACAGTGGAAAATAAAAATAAAATGATAATAACAAGAAGTTTTTATCATTTTATTGTCCTTTGCGACTCCGGCTGGCTCACCGCAGAGGGAGCAGGAGTGGTTTGCACTCCCTCCCGACATGCGCATGATGCTTTAACGGGCTCTCTATGGCCAGCCAAACAGTCATGTGTAGTTGGCATGTTCTCCATTGGGCTCTGTTGGACAGCCCTATGAAGAATATGCCCAGCCTCCCAAGGCACTGCCTGAGTGGCCAAACAGGCCACTCAGACCAATCATGGCCAAGCTCCCTCAGCATTGTGATTGGCTTTGCATAATCGGAAGCCTAGGTGCTTCCAGTGCAGGCTGCAGGCAGCAGCTGGGAAGAAGACAGAGGAGAGGCATGCGGTTTAATGTGGCAGCAAAGCAGAGTTTATTTTGATTTTTTTTTAATCCCGCCCCCACAACCCCGTCCAACAACTCCTGTTCAGAGACAGCTGCCACTGTCAGAAGCCGACACTAAAAGAAACCAGTCAAGCAAGGTTTTTATATAATCTGCACAAGAAGCCATTGATAAAATATACCAGTCATGTAAAGCGTTTGTGGAATCTACACCAGCAGCCAATGCTAAAATATACCAGTAATGTAAAGCGTTTGTGGAATCTACACCAGCAGCCAATGCTAAAATATACCAGTCATGTAAAGCGTTTGTGGAATCTACACCAGAAGCCAATGCTAAAAAAGAAACCATTCATGCGTTAGAGGATCTATACCAGAAGCCAACGCTTAAAGATACCAGTCAAGCAAAGATTTGGTGTATTCTGCATAAGAAGCCAATGCTAACAGATACCATGCAAAGCGTTGGTGGAATCTACACCAGAAGCCAACGCTAAAAGATACCATCCATGCAAAGAGTTGGTGGAATCTACAACAGAAGCTGACGCTTAAAGATACCAGTCATTCAAAGCTTTGGTTTGATTTGCACCAGAAGACAACCCTAAAATGTACAAGTTATGCAATCCTTTGGTGTAATCAACAGCACAAGCCAAAACACAAAAAACTGTCAGCCATACAAAGCATTGGTGGTATCTACACAAGAAGCCAATGTTTAAATACTAGTCATACAAAGCTTTGACGTAATCTGCAGCAGAAGTCAACACAAAAAGATACCAGTCATCAGGGCCGGACTGGGAGCCAAAACCGGCCCTGGCAAAGAGCTCGGCCGGCCCCACCTCCCCGAGCCCTTTGTCGGAGCCGCTTTTCGTCCGATTTTGTTACTGGGCCGATTTACGGCTCTATAACAAAAACGGCCCCCAGGGGCCCAAAACCGGCCCCCACCCTTGCGGCGCACCGGGGGATTGCCCAGTGCCCAAACAGCCAGTCCGAGCCTTCCAGTCATACAAAACACTGGTGTAATCTACGTAAGAAGCTAATGCTAAAAGATCCCAGTCATACAAAAATTGGATGTGATCTGCATCAAATTACATGCAAAAGATACCAGTCATACAAAGATTTGGTGTAATGTACAACAAGAAGCCAACACTAAAAAAAATACCAGTCATGCAAAGCTTTGGTGTAATCTACACCAGAAGACAACGCTAAAATATACAAGTCATGCAATCCTTTGCCGTAATTGGCATCAGAAGCCAACACACTAACAATTGCCAGCCAGACAAAGCATTGGTGTAATATACACAGAAGCCAATGCTGAAAGTTGCCAATCATGCAAAGCTTTGGTGTAATTCACACAAGAATCTGATGTTAAAAAATACCAGTGATATAAAGCTTTGGTGTAATCCACACAAGAAGCCAACACTGAAAAAATACAAGTCATGCAAAGCATCCATGTAATCTATACAAAAAGCCAATATGAAAAAACACCAGACATAAAAAGCTTTGATGTAATCTGCATCAGATTACATGCAAAATGTACCAATCATAAAACACATTGGTGTAATCTCCACAAGAAACCAACTCCAAAAGCAGTGGCAGATCCTCAGCTAAGGCAGAGGAGCATCACCCCACTGCTTTATAGCAGAGCAAAAAAGGAAAATAGGATGTTATTATCATTTTATTTTTCCCTACTGGGGTATTTTTCCCAGGCGGTGTGGGCCTGGGCTGCTCACAAAGCAGGGGGAGTGGTGAGCACTTTCTAAGTGGGCATGACGGTTTGGCTGTCTGTCTTGGGGAGGCCACACAGTTACGCGCACTTAGCATGTTCTCCAACTGGCTGTAATGCACAGCCTGGGTGGAGTACATGCTCAGACTCCCAGTCCCTTTCTGAGCACCGAACTATGTCACTCAGACCAATCACGACGCTGCTGTCATCCTGCTGACATCAGTGTCATGATTGGCTTAGGGGAGCCTGGCTGCTTCCTGTTCCATTCCAGGACTCATTGGGAAGAGAAGTGGAGAGACTGCGGAGGAGAGACATGACTGTGAAGAGGTAAGTGTATCATTTAGTTCTTCACCCCCCCTTCCCGCTACTCCCAATCCATGCCAGCTCCCACTGGCTAAAAGATACCAGTCGTGCAATGATTTGATGTAATCTACGCAAGGAGCCAATGTTAAAAAATACAGTCATGCACAGCTATGATCTAATTGAGCAAGAAGGCAACGCTAAGAGAAAACAGTCAAGTGAAGTGTTGGTGAAGTCTACACCTGAAGCCGATGCTAAAACATACCAGTCATGCAAAGCTTTGGTAAAGTCTACACAAGAAGCCAGCGCTAATAGATGCTAGTCATGCAAACCATTGGTGTAATTTATGCAAGAAGCCAACACTAAAAGATGCCAGTCATGCAAAGCTTTGGTGTAATCAGCACAAGAAGCCAACGCTAAAACATACCAGTCATGCAAAGCTTTGGCATAGTCTACACAAGAAGACAACTGTGAAGTATACCAGTCATGCAAAGCTTTGGCATAGTCTACACAAGAAGACAACTGTGAAGTATACCAGTCATGCAAAGCTTTGGTGTAATTTACGCAAGAAGCCTACACTAAAAGATGTCAATCATGTAAAGCTTTGATGTAATCAACACCAAAAGCCAAAACACTAAAAGATACCAGTCAATCTATAAATTAAACTTTGTGGCAAATCACAATAAATTAAGAACATAACAGAGTATATATGTCGGCATACAACAGACCATTGATACGTAAAAGAATTGGAATAATATAAACTAAAAAATATTTAAAACAGGACCAGCCTCGTGATCTGCTTCATTGATCCAAAGGATGTGGTGGCCATGCCTGTCAGGATAAGATAAATGTTTTAAAGATTTTTGGGAGAAAGTTAGGAAGAGTAGTGGGGCCTGATGCTCCTCTTAAATAGGCATTAACACTCTGAATAACAGACACATGGTTGTGAGACTTTGGCAGAAATAGAAAGTATAGATGAAGGAAATTCATATTCCCACGAGAAGAGAGCATCATGAGTGAGAATGGTAATTATAGCAACATGCTCTACTGTTTGACAAGAAAGTGTTTTCTCTGCTTCCCAGTGATGCTTTTGGAGTCTGCAGCAGACTTGAACAGGGGAGATGCCACAAGGATCCCCACATCTCAGTGTTGCTCATGGAGTCAGTGTTGTACAGCAGGGCTCCCCAATGTCAGTCCTGTAGGGATAGGTCGTGTATGCAGAAACTGCCAATACATCCCCTGATGAGGCACTCCGGGGGTGATCAATGATATGATTCACAACTCAGGAAGAGGTTTAGTTCATTTATTTTTGGTACGTTTGTCCAATATCTTTAAACTGATATTAGCAGCATATCAGAAACAGCATACATCCATGGAGGTTAACATATGAACTTTTTCTCCAATGCATTTCGGGCAGAAATGTCCTTGATCACGGAGTGCTGTGGAGGAAGGCAAAAGGGGAATAGGTAAGGGGGAGGTTCAAGGCTGTGGGTTAGGAATCAGGATTTACTCGTGCTTTAAGTGAAGGGGGTGTGGATATGAACGTTATCCGAGTGAACTAAGTGGTGCTCGGTTATTACACGTGTAATAATCAGTCTCATAACTAAATTTGGGTGTAAAACATTTTAAAAACAATTTCAACTGAGCAGCTGTCCATGATCGTAAAATATCCAGATTAATTTGTGCAAGATCAAGCGCTTTAACCATATTTCGAGAGAAGGTCTGATAAGAGGACTCAGTTTCAAATATCTCTTTCTTGAGCAATGCTCGTAAAGTATCACTTTTTGCATGAAGAAGGTTGAAGGTCCACCGTATCACATTTGCAACTGCAGTCGCATATGAGCTAGTGATTGAAAACTCCAGCCTTAGAGCTTGTACTGGGATTGAGGCAGAGACTTTCATCATTTTCTTTAAGATTTTTCCCTCTTCCTGGTCCATGAACGACCATTGCTTCATTGGTATATATTCCGTGGAATATGATAGGACTGATGGAATTTTTACTTTAAAAACCTTTATCATTGATGCAAAGTGTTTTGTCCCGGTTGCCGAATATAGTCTTGCCAGTGCTCCAGCATGCATTTGCGACTTTCTTTTTAAGTTAGTTATTTGATTTGAATTCTTTAGTGATTTTGCAAAAATTCTACCTAAATAGGTATATTCCTCTACCTGTTCGACTTTCTCATTTCCCAACTTCCAGCAATACCTAACCCCTTTTTTATTTCGACCAGTGAAAGCCACGATTTTCGTTTTGGTTAAGTTGGGAATTAAGTAGTTGTTCCTAGAATAGTTGTATAAAATACATAGAAGTTCTTGAAGGCCGAAGGGGGTGAGATCGAACATCACTATGTCGTCAGCATAGAGTAGCGCATGTATGCTCTGTGCAGCTATTTTCGGCGGAAAACTGGAGCTTTTTTGGAGAAAACTTGGTAAATCACTCAGATATAGTGAAAAAAGCATTGGTGCCAGCAAGCAGCCTTGCTTAAGTCCATTATCTGTTGTGATTTGTTTAGTATAGCCTGTTTTTCCTCCCATTTGTACTTGACACCACGTTTTAGAGTGAAGACTAATTATTATTTGTAACAGTTGTTCCGGAATTCCAAGGATTCTTAGCTTTTTCCATAATGTGGGTCGATCAACCCGATCGAAAGCTGTTGAATAGTCTATGTATGCTGCATACACAGTTTGAGATCTCCTTCTTGTGTACTTATCCAATAAGGTCTGCAAAATTGCGATGTTATCAATTACTGAATGATTGGGCCGGAATCCAGCTTGTACCATCGGTATAATACCTTCAGAAAATGCCCATGTTTTTAAACGATCCAGTACTTCAGCTGCAAAGATCTTTCCCGTAGCATCCATCAATGCTATCTGGCGGTAATTGCCTGCAACGTTCTTGTTTCCTTTCTTAAAGATTGGAATGATAATGCTCCCCTGCCAAGATTTTGGAACTTGCTGTATTTTAAACAGATGATTGAAGAGGGGGCACAACATTTGGCTCCATTCTTTTGGATTGGCTTGCAGTACTTTAATGGGAATTTGATCAGGACCCGATGCACCTGTAGCTCTTGCGTTCTTTATGTGCAATTCAATTGAAAATGGTGTGGTGTTATCAATCAAGCTTATTCTTTCAACTCGACTCGTAGCAGCATCAGACACTTCTGTGACGCTCAAATTAGATCTGTCAAATAGATTTCCCAGTCTTGGGGTGTAACAGGGATTGGTTGTAGTTTCTTTTTTTGTCCCTGATATAGTAGCAATTAACGCCCAGTAGTCTTTTTGATTATGGCTCTTTGAGGCTGTCTGGATATCAATCCAGTTTTTATCATGAAATTTCTTTTTCTTGCCATTTTTCTCTCTTCTTAGTTTGTTCTTTAGTCTATTTATGTCCGACTTGGTGGATAGAGAGAACTTCAGGAATTGTGCTCTGATTAGCTTGTTTAGTTTTTTTGCCAATGATGAATTACACACTCTGTTTCCTATGTGTTTTCTGTTGTTATTTGCCTTGGCCTTTTTTGTAAATCCATCTAGGAGAATATTTTTTAGTTTATTAATTGTGTATTCAAAGTTGGTAATTGGATCTAAGGAATAAGCATCAGTTAATACTGGCAAGATAGGAATTAAAGAGCTGATTAGATCTAGGGCTTGAGAATTCCAGAATATGCGCCGGTGGGTGGGATTGATATTGACACAGCTTTCTTGGTGAATTATGTGACAGGTCGGGGTAGGAGAAGCTATCCAATTAGAGGTTAGATGTAACTGAGCGTGATCACTCTCCTCTGTAAAAATTGTGTGTAAATGATGAAATGATTCAAAGAGATCAAATTCACAGATGAAATAGTCCAGTGTTGACTTGGTACCATTTCCCCGCCTGGTTTTTGTTGCCGGAATGTCGCCTTCCACATTGCCGTTTAATATAGTCCCATTTAGACTGGGTAAGGTCGATAATAGACTTTTGCCTCTCGAGTCTGAGCGATTTCCTATTGGAAATGTAGGAATGGGCACTTCTACTGATTCCTCTTTGTACATTTTTGCCCAATTACTGATATCTTTGTTTGAAATTTTTGCATTTAAATCACCCATTATTAGATACTGCGGATATTGTAGACTTTCAAGTATCTGTAACATAGTTTCCATATTCTCTAAAAAGATACTGTCTCCCTTGGAACCAGGGGGAAAGTATGCGTTAAACAATAATAATAATGATCTTCGATTGTCTGAGTCGTTGGTATACATTAGGACCTTAATACATTGTACATGAACAGAGTTGGTCTCAATGATCTCTTGATCCCATTGATCTTCCTCACTCAGGAGTATTGCCAACCCCCCTTTGGCATGTCCATTCTTTGATTCCTTTGCTGGAGTGTCGTATACGTAGTAGCCATTTATACTGAAGGAATTTGTAGACCAAGTTTCTTGTAGAGCTAAAATGTCTGGTTGATTTTTTATAGCATCAGTCATTTTACTGTCAGTTTTTCCAGCCATATTCCAAGATACTATATTAAATTTAGAGCCAGGGTTAAACCATAGGTTGATGATGGCAAGAATTAGTTTTGCTATTTAATGTTTCTGAGATCCATGCCCAGGATTGAATGTTTGCTAAAGGTTCTTGCGCTTGTAAATCTTGAGTCCACACTATTCTCGCACCTTTATGTACTTGTACTTTTAGAGACTCTTTTCCATGAGAAGTTGAGTTTTTTTGCTGGATTATACTCCCATTACCACTTAACATATTCAGATTTCGTACTGTATTCCCTGGTTGTCTTTCCGTAGGTTTGACTTCATTAGGATCAGATATTTCTCTTACGTAAAACCCACATTTGTATATAACTTCCTTGTCTCCTAGAATGATCCCTGGCAAGGTAGGTGACCAGAAAGTAACCATAGCTATTTTGTTTTGACATTTATTTGGAAAGGACACCAGTGCAATTTCTCTGCTAGTCAGAGATCGTAGTGATGATATCTGTTGTAATAGATTAACAATTCTCCCTCGGTTTAAAGGCTCGTTGTCATTTGGAAAAAGTTCTTCAAACAGGAGATATTTTGAGGATAGGCCTTCCATACATAAGGAATTTGTTTCAGAATTTTGAGTTACTTCTTGGTTTCTTGAACATATTCGTGTATAAGATTTAACTGGTAGATATTCCCCCGCATTAGGATTTAATAGTGAGTAATTTTGATTAATTGTGTTATCCTCCTTACCCTTATTAAGAGGGGCGCCGATGATTGGTTCCTTTGTTTGTTTATCCTCAGTTTTGGAATAAATTTTGGGGTTTTGAAATCTTAATTTACGGGCTTTTTTCTTTTGTATTCTTCTTTGCGGTTTTCTTCTTCGATTCTTAGCCCCATTTTGGCATGATTGCTCTTCTATAATTTTTTCCATATTTTCCTCTTCTGAATTTTCATTTGTTGTTTGTGAATTATTATCTCCTTTTCCTTCATCAGGTTTAGATATAGAGTTGTTATCCTTTGTATTTGAAAACATTGGATATTGTCTAATTGTTTTTGGTTCTTTGAAAAGTTTTTTCAATGAATAGATGGCCTCGTTTTCCAGTTTTTTTCGGGGTTCATTCATAAGTGATTCTCGTGACTCATGTTCAGGCGTTTGAGTAGTTGCGTCTTTTTTTGTGTCTTTAGTCATTGTGTTCTCACTCTTGTTGTTTTGGTTGTTGCCAAATGTTTGTTGTGTGTTTTTCCCATCCGAGCTTTCTTTCTTTCTTTTTTCTCCTACTAAATGTTTGAGTAAGCCAATCTGTACATCCAAGGTTTGGTCCGGATTTTCTAATATGTGGCCCAGGAAGGTTAAAACTGACTCCAGGATTTCCTGTAGAGAAAAGAGGGCTTTGGACATAGGTGTTACTGGTATTGGTAGACTCATGTTATCCATGATAAAAGGATCTGGGGTAATTTCTAGATCATGATCAGTTTCAGTTTCAGGAGATTCTTCCATTAAGATAATTGACAAGTTGCCTGTATTTAGTAGTGCTTCTTGGGGTTTAGTTACTGCTTTGTTTCTATGACCTTCAATTTCTTCTGCGTCCACGAATCGAGCTATGTTAATTGCAAGAGTTTCAGGATTAGATTTCGACTCTTCGATATTTGTTTTTAGAGAATCTTGGGGAGTAGAAATTCCCTTTGAATCGCTTTCTGATCTTTGAGTACTCAAATTTTCAACCAGTGGTGAATTGTTAGGTGTAAATAGGACTTTACCACTCGGTTGCAGTGATTCTGAGTGCATCTCTGGCTTTGGCTCAAAAGGTATTACTGTTTGCTTAGATGAAAGACCTGAAAAATAATTGGTTATAGCCGGAGTGACTGATAACCGACCCTGTGATAACGCTTTATCAGATGATTTCCTAATGGCCTCCTCCGTTCCAATTCTTTTTAAAAATATTGTTCTTGATCTTAATTTTTTCAGGGCCATGGAAGATCTGTATGGTATGTAATATGTAATAACCTGTTTGATTACTGACTGTTTTGTATCACAGTTGTTATTTCGTTGTATGCCCTGGTCAACAATTGAGCTTAGGCTGACAGGATGCGGTGTGATGATTTAGATTTTACCTTGCTTGCTTGGTTGGAGGGTAATGCAAGGTTTTAAACAGCCAAGTGATGTGGCCCGTCCCGTCCTCCGGGCTGTTTTTAAAGCGCCTCCTGGCGCTTGGAGGCGGTGTCACGCTGGTGTGTGACCCAAGGGCTGCTGGTAGCTGAAGTTGCAGCCCCTCACCGCGCTCCTCACTGCAGCCCAGCTCAGATGTCTTGCGAGCACACGGGCAGCGGGAGGCGGCGGAAGGTCACAGCAAGGCAGTGGCAGTGCAGGATGCAGGCAGACGGGTAGGTAAGGTTGCAGCGTATCAGCTGTTAAAGCGAAGCAGAAAGCTATAACTCAGCTAACTACCAGCAAGCCGCTCACTTCTTGCACATTGGAGCTACCTCCCAACGCTACGTCGCTCACCTACTCACCGGCTCCCAAGCGAGGCTCTCCTTCGGCCCGTCACTCAGCTGTGCTCCTCCCGTGAACAGCTGTACTGCAGATACGCAGCAACACCTGCGGAGCAGAGTGATGTGGAGCCAGACGGACGCTGGGGATGAACGCCACACAGGTGAGGGTGAGGTGAGGGTGCCAGGTGAGGGACTTCTGCAGGTCACTTCTTTTCGAGAGCTACCGCGGGCTTCCGTGAGGCAGCGGCGGGGGCTTCAACAGCTTCAGTAGCTCCGCTGTAATTGAAACGCCACCTTGCAGGCTCGTTGGCAGCGTGACTCCGAAGCCGTGGGTAGTACCTCTCAAAGGCAGCCACTTAGCCGCGTCTCCACCGGTCACCTCCGCGTCTCCTGAGAACCAGGCCGGGCGGGCAGCAGCAACCCGCTCCGACGTCCAACTCCGGCAGAATGGCGTTTGCAGCAGAAGAGTGTCTCTCTCAGCTCTCTAGCACACTCTAGCGGATCACCTCTGTGGGCTGTTTGTCGAAAACAGGCTTGCTCAACTCAGTTTCTCACTCAATGCACCTTAGTGTCAGTAACAGGGGTGGCTACTCCATTAGGGCAGAGAGTAGCGTCGCCCCACTGTTTTCTCGCACTGCGAGAAGCAGAAACATAAAATGGTATTTTAAATACCATTTTTTGTTTCTGCTTCTCGTGCTGCGAGAAAGCAGAATGGTATGCCTGGTTGGGGGCAGGTGGGCGGGTCAAGGAGTCAAGGAGTAGTGGCTTGCCCAATATTAACCCTTTCGCTGCGGCGGCTATTCCGCCGCAGCGCTAACGGGGTGGGGCGGCCGCATGCTGGTGACAGAACCGCTCCGTCACCAGCCGCGGTTGAGCTGTGCTGGTGACGGAGCGGTTCCGTCATGACCCGCCCCGCTCAATACAACGGCCGCGCAGGCGCGAAATCAGTGCCGCGCAGGCGCGGCGGCCGGGCCATGACGGAACCGCTCACATAGGATATAGTGCACCCTGTCTTAGGGCAGAAGGCCTGCCATAGGGGTAACTTACCTATATCGTATCTAGTGTAAGGGTGGCATGGCACACAGGGCTGTGTGCCATGTCATCTCTTGAGTTTGTCCTGCTCCTGGGCACACAGCCTGCCATTGCAGCACTACCTTGTCTGGGTGAAGGGTCCTTATGGGACTTACTTCTGTCCCCATCCCCTGGATACCAGGGACTTACAGGGAAACAGAAGTGGCGCCAATCGTGGTACCGTTTTTGGGACAGGAGATATGGCATTAGTGTCTTTTCACTGCTTTTATCACTGTCCAGTAACTTCAGAATACATTTTTTTCATAAAAGATATAATTGGACAGTTTTTAACACCACCCCTTTTTTTGCACTATATTCACAAAAAAAACAGCTCCACTGTAATCAGGTGTCGCAGCACACCCGGATGGCATTCGGCTATCCGAGTGGGACCCCGATGATGAAGCATGTCACCAACTAGGTTGGTGAGTGAGGGGTCTTTTAACAAAAGAAAAACTCTTTCTTTTGTTATTTCTCCATCTCCCTTCTTCCCATTTGAGACCATGTATTTGGTCCAATGGTGATGCTCTTTTTGTTGTTTATATATAACTAAAATGGCAGCCATAACCAAAATAGCTATAACTTATGCTATCAGTAATTTCTGCGATTTCCACAGATGGCCGTTTTAGCATTAGCTGAAGACATCCGCTATGAATTAATAGAAGCATGGAAGTTATCCAGCACATCTATCCTCATAAATGTATTAATATCCTGATCCATTGCTAGGTGAGCATCTACATTTTAAACATTTTCTTTAACTGGCGAGATACAAGTAGAAATACATAGGGAACAGAGCATTGGGCCTTATTGTATGCTTAGACAGCATGACAGTAGGATTGCCAAGAATATACATCGAATTGCCAACATTTTCCAGCCCCAAGTAACAAACAATGTCCCTAACCAGCCAATTAAAGTCCAAGTTCCTATAACGGGATGAATTTCAGTGGTTGTTTGAGGCCGATTGGAAATAGCCAAAAGAACATGTTGAATGATATGTCTACATAAAAAATGTTTTAATAAACCTTCCAGTGTTCTTCTTTATGAGGGCTAGGGTACCAATGATATGTTCAGGAGGAGGGCAGAGTAGTATTTATCAAAGTGTGCGCAAAACGTTTCTCTTGCAGAATAAACAGTAATGCAAATACTAGTTTTTAAGAGAATACACAGATTATCACAAAAACAATTTTCGCTTCCCAATGGGGCCATGGGAATTAGGACGATGAGCCGCAAAGATGGGACGACCAAAGGTGTACATTTCTAAAAAGTATTTGAAGAATAGAAGCCGCTGTACAACCAGCCAGAGGAGAGTCTTCTCCCTGTGTCCGTCTGAGCCTCGCAGGTAGGCTCCTATTGTTCATCAAGTGTTCATTTTTCCCACAGTGGAGCTGCACAACTTGCAACTCAGGAAAACAATCACGGCCCAGTTTTAATTGAAATGTTTCTTCTTTCAGGATAGGGCAGTCACCTTCCAGGGCAAACACCCTCAACGATCCTGTCCAGTGTCTCAGGCAGTGCACCAGTATTCTTCACTTGAATCTAACAGGCACCAAAGGCACAGCACCTGTACCCTGAACTCAAGTCCTTTCCTAACTCCTGTGTTGCTCCGCTGGTGCGCTGCTCTTTTGTCGGGGCCACAGATTGTTCCCAGTGTGCCCAGGCTCCTCTTGATCAAAAAACAGAGGTACAGACTTGCATTAACTTGGGGACCAGGACTCAGAGGCCTGGTGCTGGAATATCTGAAGCAACCCTTGTTTCAAAGGGGGTCATCTCAAGCAAAGCCTCCTTGCCATCCTTGTCGGTCTGTGACTCTCTCAGCTGGGCATCAAAAACTGGATCAAGGCAAAGAATTCTCCGTCCTGATTTGTGACCCCGTCTTTTGTCCAAGACAGTGGTAGGGGTACACACTTCACGTTGTTTTCATGGGCCCAGTGCTTCCGGCCTTCTACCTTCACTGGGGTCCTAGTTGTCAGCAATGCCTGCGCTGGTTCCCCTTTATCTCAGGCTGGATCTGATGTTCAGGCCCCTCTGGCAATGGTCTTAGGGCAGCAGATATCTATTGGTGGACAGAACAAAAGATCGTTAGACAAGGCATACAAATAATCTAGCGAGAATACTCTATTTCAGAAAACTTCTTTAGTCTCGGGGCACCCCATACATTAGCAGGGCACCCAAGAACCACTTAATCTATCTGAAAGTTAAAAAAAACACCCTGGACCTATTAGCGAGTATAAAAGGAACTTTTGGTGAACTGGCAAGAGTAAAAGGTTACACGATTTGATTTGTTTCTCCAAATCCCAAGCAGTCAAGGAAGTCTGTGTTTATTTACTAAATTCTGAGGGAAAAAGAAAAACAATAAGGACATACTCTGAATCCTTACATTTGTGTATTCCTGTATTATTCATCTGAAGAACCTCAATAGAGGGAATTTTTAGAACAAGCATTCTTTTGTGCTTCTTGTCTTATCAAGCTTGTGTTTCATAAGTCACATAGTTCATTACACTTCTACATATGAACCTTCAACTACTTGTACAGGACTGCAGACACTTCTAAAATTATTTTTCTTATGTAAAAACACTTACGATTTATGCTTAGGACCATGCTCTCATGTTATAGGCACGGCAGGAAAATCTGAAAATTGAAAATTTAACAGGGATCCTTACTCCATAAATAACTAACAAAACTTCAACATAGTGGGTACATGAATTTCTCCAGCAGAACCTGTTGTAGCAAACAAATTCCTGTAAAGCTATATTTTCCTTCAAAATGTTTGCTGAGGATCACACAGGCGTCTTTCCTAACACTGTGAACCCTGTTTATTCTACTTTTTACAATCTGGACTACGTAACATCATTTTCAGAGAAAAAAAAACTATTCACTAGCTCTAATAAGGGCTGTCAGCTTAATTACACAGACTAACTAATAAGAGACTAGTGATGCCTTTGCAAAACTGTATATAGCATGAGGATAACATAAACAATAATGGTGTTATCACCTGAGATTCTTTAACAAAACCCCCCTCATATAGTTCCCCTTAAAGGTCAAATAAGGGAACATCAATCTATTCTACCCATCCTTTCATAATTTCATCAGACAGGATAGGCAGTAACATGGCATATTTCTTTATTCATTTTATTATTCTTAACAATTTTAAAACAGAATTACTAAATAGCCAATTAGACGTGCACTGGTGAGGTGATTTTGTCTCTATTTATTTAAGAACATATTCACAGCATCTTGTGGAATGACTGAGTAAAGCAAGCCCAACCAATTGTCTCATAGCTGTTGCGATACAGCTTAAACAGGTTTGAGAGAAAGGGAGAAAAAGAGAGATAGAGAGAGAGAGAGCACATAAATCAAGAAAAAGGACAATGTTTTACAATGTGTTACTTAATTTTGCTTACCCTTAATTTTCCCAGAAGCTAGTCTCCTTTCCCCCTTCGACAGTAGGTAACCTAAGTAGGTGACCTCTTGTCGACAATACACATCCCTTTTGGCAGCTGGGCATGGACAGACTTGTAGGAGACAGATAACTAGGAGAAACCACATCAAAGGGGCCATGTCCAATACTATTGGACTTTACCACTTTACTAGAAAACATTTTTCCAATAACCAACTACCAATTCCTTCAGCTTATTGGGCTGTGTAACATAATAGCAAATCAATGCACACTTTATGTCATAGCCTTTTTATCTGGCACTAACACAACAATTTTGAGTAAAAAACAGTATTTCTGTATGCATGGCAGAGCTATTCTCTGCACATGGCCTACAGACGCTGCTACCCCTTGATAGTGTTATTCAATAGGATAAATCCCACCCTGCATATCTCTTACACTTGTATTATTTCTCTAGAAAACAGTGATACCCCCATCTGCTCCTAAAAGAATATGCAATATTTCCTTTAACTAATGCTACCTAAAACAGATCTGTGGTGTCCAATCTTGTTCCAGGAAGGCTTAATCAGTTTATTGAAACAACTAAGTAAATTCTTCCATTTCTTAAATGTAGTTGAATTACTAATGAATATATCCTAAATATTAGTAACATGAATTGAGAATACATTTTGACCCAAATTTTCCTAGGCACATTATAGCCTCTGACATCATTAGAGCAACATTTACATTACCTGTAGTGTTTCATCCAACAATTTTAGAATCAGGAAATGTGATTAATACAAAGAAATTAGTTTATTAAACTACTCTTCAACATTACATGCTTTCATAGTGTAATGTAGAAATCACACACTGTCACCGCGGCTACCTGCGTGGACATTTTGCATTCAGTTATGCTGGTCAGTTCTAAATACAGAACTTGGCCTCTGACCCTTAAACCTGTTGTCCCCTGTCTGAGCAAGGCTATTCCCATGCAGCCGTAACAATTTAAAGTAACTCTAGAGAAGCATGGCTGAAGGGCATTCCTGCTCCGTTCCTGTGTGCTGATAATTTAAAGGTAGAATGCACTTTTGCTGACTTATTTTTGTTTTTATTCAAGTGAAATGTGCGTTCTAGCACCTAAAGAACTTGCTCAAAAATTCAGTTTTCTGAATGCCATAGTGCACCCAGAATTATTGTGCACAAAGGCTTGCATAAAGGCTTGCAATGTAATTCACACTTCTGTACAGCTACTCTTTGCATATCTTTTAATAGCATTTATATTTGACAGTGTAGCCATTAGGCCATACAACATTTTAAGATAGTCACTAAGAGACAGTAATATTGGCGCTTGTTAGATAAGGTAATATTCACCCATTTAATTTGGTGCATCAACATATTTTAATCAGTTGGAGATAAAAATCTTAATGTGCACATTGAAATCTGAATACATACTTTGCACACAGAAATTTTCCTACAGTGCTAGATACTTTTAAATTTTCACAATACTATTATTAAATATTATAGAGATCATGATAAAACAAAAACGATGTTAGTGCAATGACTCTTAACAATTTTTTTCCTTGTAATTATTTTTTTTTTAATAATGATCATTAACCCTTTTGTTGTTTCCACATATGAAAAGCAATCCTTATTCCTTTCCTTTTACTTTTAAATGCATTTATTTATAACACTAAGCACAAAAGCTTTACTGAAACATAAACAGTGTGTGTCACTTTTTGGACGGCAGTAATTATTTACCATCAGATCCACAGATGTGATTTATTAGGAAAGCAACAAGAAAGAAAGTCTTTACTTTTAATCCTTTCTCTTTTATCCAAAATAATGAAGCAGTATTTCTAACTTTTTAAAAATCAGTAGTCTTCAATGGACGTGCCTTCATACCATGTTGTAGTAACTTAAAATCTAGTTGCCCCAGCGTTTATCTGTAGCTTATGAACCATGTGTTATTCACTCAGCTGTGTTTCACAACCAGTAGGCGTTAGCCTCTACGCTCTTTCAGGAGAAAAAGGCCTTGCTGTATTCTAATGTCCTCACAGAAACTCCAAAAAGTTGATAAGCCTTTCATTACCTCCATCTATTCTGACAGACAGCTTCTTTCGGTCAGACAACTTTGAGTAGCTGTTAAAAGCTCTCTTTCTAGCGCCGGGAATGATCAAGGTTCATTCTATATAAAACCCAGGCATTCCAAACCAGTCAAAATCTATCGTTTTGCAATGTGGTACAAAAAGGATGCTTTTATTTTAGCAGCAACCAATTACTCAGAAAATGTGAATGCCTTTTAATATTTAATATAATGTATCTAAGGATAATGCTGTAACATTTTGTATTGAGTCCTAGTTGTGTAAAGCACACAAAGTTGTTTTTTTTCTTACTGTGAGGCCTATTTTTTCCCTATTGAGTGTTAATTCTAATTTTGTGTTTTACCACTGGGGTGATATAATACTTGCATGTGTGCACATTTATACTCTGTTACTGCTTTACTTTTAATAGTAGCGTGCAACAATTTAGCCTATGTTATATAATTAATCCTTTGAATTTTAAAGTTTAATTCTTCCAATGGCATCTGCAGAACACAATGACGACAACAAACCAAATTGAGCTCATTCCAGACATTTTCAAGAAGGGGCCACACAGTCAGAACACACAACACTGCTTGCTAAGGCAAGCAATTCTTACACAAAAAGCACAGTAGCTACTCAGTCAAACAAGTACTTCACAAGCATCACCACCGGTGTCAGTCCACAAACCACATAGAAACTCAAACAATCGACCCACAAATCAACACTTAGGACAAAAACAAGAGGCAGCCCACAGACTGTACTCAAACCAAACCATTTGTAAATATCTATTGTAAATCCTATTTACAAATGAAAGGACTCTCAAAATTAGTACACAGACTGCACCAAGACAAGTAAACAGCCCAAAGACTGTGTCATGTTCAAAAACACAGGCTCTAGCCCCAGACCTTTTCCAAAATACACCCAATTACCAATGGAGCTGGTGGAACGCTCAAAAGCGCTCCATTTCACCATTTATAAATTTTACTAAGTGCGTAGATCAGGATCCTTTTTTGCCATATTTGTTCCACAGTGTACTGTACATTATGGAAGAAATACCATATTAAATGCACATGAACCTATTAGGTATCCCCTCTAGGGGAGCCAGCTGAGTACTTTCTAAATCCATATTGGTACCGCCAAGAAAGCAACACATTCTACGAAGTGTGCTAGGAGCAGGCATGCCAAAAATATTACAATGCGATATAATATTATAGTCAAAGCGTATTTATCCTGAGAATTATCCAAAAGTAGAGACAAATCTCCTCATTACCTGCCTTTATTTGCTGCATTAAACAAACAAACAAACCAGAATCTTGGCCAAGCTAATCCAAAACAAGAGTGTCGTATCGCGACCTTACCAAACAAAGTCTCCACCTTCCAACTGCCAAGCTCTTAATCGACCTAATGGTCACAGTGAGACGAACGCCAAAGGGATCTCAGTCGGGGACCGGTCACCAGCTGGAGGGTTAAATCAGGAAAATCGGAGAAGCACTTTGGTCTGCAAAGACAATGGTCTCATTGTGCACAGTACATCCTCAGCGAGATTCCAAACCTCCATTGAGACCACTCTTTCGGGTGACATTTCAGGGGCCCACTGGTATAGGGGTTCGCCCGTCTATGTCCCTAAGTCCCTAGACTACCAAAATAGAGATTGTAGGAGGTATTCCAAGGAGTACAGAAGCCATGGGCCTTTTATGGCCAGTTTATAGCTGAGTAAGCATGAAGACTCAAAAAGAGGCGGTACAAGTGTACACAAGAATAGCTATTCACATATATGGACAACTGAAAACTACTTAGTCAACAGAGTGGGAGGAGTAACAAAAACCCTTACATCAATTGGAATAGCCTGACAGTTACATACTAAGACAGATGCATTCTCGCAGCTACAGGCCTTTCTGGGCATGTGCATGGCTCTGGCTCAGTGCTGAAAGAGTTAATTAAGTTGATGACTCAAGCGAAATACAAGGGCAGGCAACAGTGAAGACAGGAGAAGCACATGGCGAGCAAATGGCTAACTAAAAGGGCTGTCATAACCAAAATGGTTTCAGCTTATGCTAACGGTAATTTCTTTGATTTCCACATGGCGACAGCCCAAAGAAGGCCGGACTGTGTAAGGACGAATCTGTCAGCCTGCACAAAGTGGTGTCCATGCATACTGAGTGTCACCCAGGTGAAGGTCCAAACCCAACCCGAGGAAGTAGGACAAATGACAGTGGCTCAACATAGAAGAAACCCAAGAGACCATGTGCAGCCCCAGGCCACAGCCTAGTCTGGAGCTTGGGAGAAGAGACCAGCAGTGGGGGCTGCCACAAACAAAAAATGGTGGGCGGGTGGGAGTGCAGGAGGGGGAGCGTGATGGTGTTAATAATAATAATAAAAAGATGAAAACTTACCTGAAGCTTCCGGCCACCTCCCATGTCGTGCCAATGGGTTCTTCCTAGTTCCAGCAAACACTAGGACAGCATCAAAGACTCCCTGTGCAATCCCCACACTGCTCTCATTCTATGAGAGCAGCGTGGGGATTGGCCTGAGTGGGCTTGTATGACGCTTGGCTCAGGCACAAGAGTCTGTGCTGTTTCTTCAACCCAGTTGTTTAATACAGCTGGGTTGGAGAAACCTAATGCGCATGTGTGTTTGGCCCGCCTAAGACGGCCAGCCAAACACACAAGCGGACTTAGAAGTGCACCAACCAGTCATACTCCCCACTCCCATGACCCTGGCCCTGCCCCTCCCTTCACAAGCTGGTTCAGCCAGCAGCTAAAAAATGAAATAATAATAGTATTTTTCAGGTGATAGCTCTGAGCCAGTAGAGCAGCACTCTTTCACCGCTGCGGAGGAGATGCAACCTGGAGAACAGTGCCCCTGGACCTCTGAACCAGAGGACAGCACACTGCCAAGCCGAAAGACATCACTTTCATACTCCTCATGTCGTAAATTGACAGCAATGGGTTAGGATTTAGCTGAAGCCATCCTGTATTTAGAAGTTATATTATCGGCTTTGTGAAAGCCATTTTGTATTTCTGGCAGCCATTTTGTTTGCCAAGTGCTCTGTCCTCCCTCAGTGTTAACTGCTCTTGAAATCTGCCTAGAGACCAACTATATTCAGCATCTTCCACTTCGCACGTGCCCAGAAGGGCCTAGCTAGTAGAATGCACCTGCTTCTCCAGTATAACTGTCAGACTATCTTTGCTGCTGTATGGAGAAGTAACTCTCCTCCCACTTTGTTGAGCAAGTAGATCTTGTATGCCCATCTTAGTCATTTTGTATGCTTACATGAGCCAGGACTGCCCCTTGCATTTATGCTTATTATGTAACCCTAAGCATATATAAAGCCCCAGTTTTCTGTACTCCTCAGACTGCCTCATTCAGTTGCTAAGGCTTCTTTGTGACGTAGTCTCACCTCATTTGAGGTTAATAGATATGATCTTTTATATTTCAGCTTCTGTGCCAATTTCTTCTTTGTTTGTTTAACACCTTGGCTGCTAAGGCAATTTTCAGCCTGTGCTGGAAATTGCTATTTTACTTTTTTTATGATGAGCTCAGCTCGTCATCAGCACAGCTCCACTGTGCCTCATGACGAGCTGAGCTCGTCATGAGCAGGGAAGGGGTTAAAAGGACTAAGTATCAGTGAGACCCCTGAGAAGGATTTTTGAATACGTCACTCATACAAAGACCCAAGAGACTAGATAATTATGCCAGTGGGTGAATGGTATCCACAAACACCCAGCCACCACAAGGTGATCAGTCAGATACTCTAGCAGTGGGAACATGTATGATTGTGTTTTTGTTTAAAAAAGACAAAAAAAGATTTTGGAGGAATGTAACATGGGACAAGGCCAAGCATGCACATTCACCCTGACCTCAGGAAGTCCGGAGTTAGAATAAAATACAGCCTCCCCAGCACTCAGAGGTGAGGTGAGTGACTGCAACCTGTGTCCCTCCTCCTCCTCACCAGCGCACCACACGCCAAACCTCTCCACCTTACGCGTCATGAATACTAGAAGTAGATCCAACCAATTTTGTGCCGAGTGCAATTGAGCAAATGCTCTGGTTTTCTGCTAAAATCAATGCCCAGCTTTCATTTTAAATGGCCTGTGGGGGGGGCATCAAGTTTCAATGTTATTGCCCTACCAGCAATCTTCTACCATTGGTTCATCGCCCTGCCATCCATCTTCTCCAAATGGCCCATTGGAATGAGTCATTCTGTATGCAGGATTATATTTACATCAATGATAAACTGCTGGCTGCTGGGCTGTATCCCACATGTCCTGACACCAAATGCACTTTAAACGGCATGCCTAATGCATGGTGTCAATCATGCTCAAGCGCAATGGTTCAATAAATCAGCAATGTATTGTGTGGTCATTGAACACTGGCTGATCTCTCATTTATGATGCCCGTTTCACCGCCAGAACGTCACTTTTTTGACATTCCAGTGGTGCAGGAGCCAGCTCCAGCACTACGCCAATTGTTTTTGGCATAATGCTGCCTTGCAAATATCGTTCCCTTTAACACAGTTTTCTGCATTGAAAGGGGCTCGCAATGAGTGTTGCTGTGGATGTTCCAGGCAACATTCCATGGCTTTTTGACACTGCCCCAGATCCGCGAGAAATCGTAACTCTGAGGCAGGCCCAAAAACGTATGTCTCCACAGGAGAGGCGTAGGGGAGGCGCAATGAGGAGAAATATCTTTATTTATCCTCGTTTTTCTTTTTAAATGTGTGCTGCCTTCTGCAGCAAACATAGAAAGAGGAAGAAGCCTCTTGTGATTGTTTTGGTGCAGGAAGGATTCCCTGGACACCTGAGGGCAGCTGTAGCGCTTTATACATTTTATTTTCATTTCATTTCATTTCCTTCCTGCACAAAAATAATCATTCCTGCAACACAGGCACCCTTGCATCATGTTACAAAGGTGCCCTTTGTGTGCCAGCGCGGGGGAAAGTTCATGAATATCCTGTATCTCATAGATATGGCACATTCCTGTCCTTTTTATTTGCCATACGGCAAAAACCCCATAAATGAGGCCCATAGGGTCCGGTTCAACCCTGCGTCCCTGTGGCTGGAGCCTGAGAGTGCTGACTGGTGCATCTCAGACTGATTCCACAGATAAACAACATATAGAAAACTGCTTTCTTTTACCATAAACTCTTGAACTAAACCTTTCCTCTTTCTATTTTGCATGAATTCCAGACACACACAATCGGTTTCTGCGCCTGAAATTAACATTTCTTAAGCTCCTGCTTCGCTTCTCTGGGTGTGAGTAAAGCAACCTGCTCATTTCAAAATACACTGTATTGTAACATGGTATGGCATTATATAACATATGATAGCGCACCAAAGCAAAACACACCATAACTTAAAATAGCACACCATAACATAACATAGCACACCATAACATAACATAACATAAAAGAAAGCAAGAACCAGAACTGCCATTTTTTTAGTAAATAATGGAAATAAACAAAGACTGAAAATCTGTTCTTCTCTCCGATAAAGCATAGTGCAACGGTGAAAATTGTGAAGTGAATGCACATTATTGGCACTCAATGTAATAGTCAGTAAAGCACAGGAAAGGAAAGTTAAGGATGTTTCTATAGATCACCGATGGCCCAATTCCCAAACCTGTGAGTCCATGTAAATAAGCCTGACATCTGTGTACATACAGAAAAGTTGGTTTTGCATCTGTAAAATAATTTATCCACACAAAGATTTTCTTTTCAATAAATATATGCCTGAGGTGCAGGGCCGGACTGGGAACCAGAACCGGCCCTGGCAAAGTGCTCGGCCGGCCCCCTCCCCCCCTCCGGGAGGAGAGGGGAGGGGGGAGAGGTGCGACCGTGCTATGTGACAGGGCCGGTTTTCGGCCGTTTTTGTTACAGGGCCGTTTTTGCAGCATAACGGCCCTGTAACAAAAACGGCCCCCAGGCGCCCAAAACCGGCCCCCAACCATGCGGCCCACCGGGGGATTGCCCGGTGCCCTCAACGGCCAGTCCGGGCCTGCTGAGGTGAGGAGGGGTGGTGAGGGGGTTCTATGGGGTGGCATGTCCTATAAATTTGTTAATAACCACGCTTGTTTTGTGTGCCTATTCACAAACTCCTCTCCAAGCCCTTTCAACCCTGGAAAAGGTCAAACATTTACAGCCAGATTCATCAAACCAAAATCCGCTCGCAAAGGGCCAGATTCTGAGAATCTGGCCCTTCGCGAGCTGTATTTTTGCATTTGGGATGCATCACCCCAAATGCAAAAATCGCAATTTTAGAAATCGCTACATTGCGATTATTTGCATTTAAGGAATCTCAATTTGAGATTCCTTAAATGCAATGCATGAACCATTTCAAAATTGCAAATTCCCAATCTGGGGCTGCTATTTACCGCGAAGTCTAACTACGTGGTAAATAGCAAAAACTTAGAAAAATGCACTTTAGTGCATTTTACTAAGTTGTATTTTACACACACACATGTCCTTGGAACATGTGTGTGCGCAACACCAGTGTACATTACCATTTCAGGGGTGCAACAGGGTGTCCTTTGGACACCCTAGCACCCTTGAAATTGCTTCCTTATTTGCGATTCGCTAATTGCTAATCGCAAATAAGGAGTTACTACCCATTCATTCCTATGGGCCTTTAGGCCCATAGGAATGAATGGGCAAGCCATTCCTTATTTGCGATTAGCAATTAGCGAATCGCAAATAATGAAGCAGTAGAAATCGCAAAAAATATTGCGATTTCTACATGCATCCCGTTTTGCAAGTCTTTAATAGCGATTCCTTAAAATTCGCTATTAAGGACTCGCAAAACATGACTTTGATGAATCTGGGGGTTACTTCTGACAAGGCATGAGTAATTCGCTAGCCAGGGTGGGAATGGGAGGGGAGCACTGAAGAGTTGCAGGAAAACATAGTCAGTGGATATGCAGCTGCCCTACAGATTGATGACCTTCATTAAGATTGGGATCAAGAGAGTTCCTATGTTTGGAAAGGAATCCAGCAGCTTCACTGAGTATACTCCTGAAAGGAGGCTCTCTTCCTTCTGGAAGCAGAGATAGTACAAATGAACACAGTGCATGGGCATGGTTCCATTTCAGAAGGAGAATCAGTGTATAGCTGGCAGAGAGAGGTGGCGTGGGTGGTGAAGAGGAGGAAAAGGAGCGCGCCAGGGAAACATCTCGCCATCTGCTATCCAACATTATGGGACTCCGAGACTCACGTTGCTGGTCAAAAAATACAGGCAGCTATTGTAGGCTGCACAACGTGGCTGATTCATAACTCAACAGAGGTAGCAACAAAGGAAAACCTGCTCCCTTTATTTGGCCTGCACCTGTTTCCGGCATGTATATCACTTATGAGGAAAGAATTGATGCAGCCAGTGTCTCCAAGTGCAAATTGTGTGTAACAATGTAAACATTGGAACAGGCTGAATAATTCCTATTTGTAAGGCGCAAACACAGAACTCCTTAAGGTTTCAAGGCGCAGAGGGCCGTCAGAGAGATATAGGGCCCGATGTAGGTAAATGGCATTTACCGATTCGTAAATACCGAATTTTATCGATTCGATATTTACAAATCGGTAAATGCTATGTAGGTATTTTTACCGATTTTTTACCGATTCTGTAACATTCGGTAATTATCGAATCGGTATTTACCGATTCGGTAATTGCCATTGATTCCTATGGGCCTTGAGGCCCATAGGAACCAATGTCAATTACCGAATCGGTAAATACCGATTCGGTAAAATTACAGAATTTACAAGGGGGACCAGGTGTCACTTTGACAGCCTGTTGCACCCCTGATTCAGGCGTGTGTGCCATGTGACACACATACATGCCATCAGGGCATGTATGTGTGCCACATGGCACAGGTGTACATGCACAGATGTGCATGTACACAGGAATTCGTTATTTACCATGCAATAGTAATACATGGTAAATAACGAATTCTTAGGGGCCTGTGGCACTGTTTCCAGTGCCACCTACATATAGATTTACCGATTCGGTAAATTTACCAATTCGGTATTTTACAGAATCGGTAAATTTGCTGATTCTGTAAAATATAGGCCCCCACATCTCAGTCACCAAATACCGGTCGGTAACGGCCGAAATCGGCCGTTACCAACCGGTATTTGGTGACCTACATCTGGCCCATAGTGAGCTATTGCCCAGTGTCACATGGTGCAGAGCAGAGCTGCCGCCAGCACCGGGGAGCAAGCAATAAGCCCCACGCTCTGGAGTCAGCCACTCTGGCCGCTGCGCCACACCTCACCCCTCTGAACTCTCATCACAAATATAGGATTTGCGGTCTAAGGCTTTCCAACTGTGGAAGGTGCTTGTCAGCAACATACTCTCCACCAGACCTCGAGAAACAGACTTTGAAGCCACCTGGTCTACGCCCTCCAACAGCCTGTGTCCTAGTGAAGGGAGGTGCTGGAGGTGATGTAGTTGGCAGTGAGCAGGTATGCATGCCCTCTCCCCTATGCACAGCACCACTCCTCCAAAGGCTCCATAGTTTCCAACCCCTCCAGCATCTTTAGAAGGCTATGCTTAAACTAAGATCAATCTTATCTCTATGCCTTTACAATAATTGGGTTATTGGTTGAGGGGTGCATTAACCATACTGAAGCAACAACCACAACCCCTGCCAGGGTGTATCACAAATAGTCACTAAATTAACCTGTGCTTAACCCTCTGGCAGATCAGCACCAAGTAGTCAAGCTTAAGGTAGTGGCAATGTGTATAGTGTTTTTAAACAGTAATAAAGTGAAAAGGCAACACCAATTTACAAAAATAGAGCTGAATTTGATAAATTATTTGACACAAAAACTACAAAAATCCAATCATTTGAACCGGAGATTTAGATATAGCGCCCAAAAGCAAAAAGTGCCACTTGCGGTTATCTGGTTGTGCTAAACCGGGGGAAAGTAACACGTTCAACCTCACCATGATGGAGTGCGGGCCGGATACAGGGACCCGGAGAGTCCTGCTGAAAAAGTTACCTTCTCAAAATCCAGTGCGAAAAGTCTTGGCGTGGAAAGAGTTCTCATGGAGCGACAAGGGCATTCCGTATGGTTGTTACTGTAGCACAAGGAGCACGCCAGGTGTCACAGACAGTCATCACTGTAGTGCAAATATCCTGTCAGCTTTAGGTTGACGCTCACTGTGGGCTGTCATCGCTGTAGCACGAAGTGCAGATCTCACATTGCAGGTCATTGCTGGCGGTCACTGAAGCATGAAGAGCTGGGTCCACCATAGCTTCTCTTTGGTGGTCGTCACGGGTGACAAGATCTGGCCAGTTCGCAGTTGAAAGAGCCTGAAACTTCAGGATTTCTCTCTTTTCTTCTGAGGTGGGCATTCTGACGCCAACCAAGGACCCAGGACCTAAGGAGGTGCCTCATATGGACTAGGGACTCAGAACCCAGAAGGGCTCAGGATTGTCCAGTTGCAGCAGGTCAGCAAGGTAGTTGCAGGGAGGCCTTTGGAGCTTGTTGTATACCTGAAGCTCAGAACAGGAGGTCAGCAAGATGCTCAAGGTAATCACTCTGCCTGAGATGAAAGGAGCAGGTCCTGTCTTCCTTCTCAGGGAGCAGAGCAGGCCTCAAGCAGTAGGGCAGTACTCTGGAAGCAGGTCTGAGGGTCCTATTTTTATATCTGGTGCCAGCTTTGAAGTGGAAGAAAGTTCTGGAATTTGAACCCCACCGAAGGCTCTGGGATTTTCTTACACCCTGCCCTGGCCCCAGGATGTCTGGGGTGACACCCCGCTATTGTGACGTCCTTTGTGAGTGTGCTGAGGCAGCTCCTTTGAAATGTAAGTGGCGCTGTGCACAGCTCCACCCCTTCAATCATGGCAGGATGGCCCACCCTGGCAATACCTAGCCCCCCTTTGTTTTTACTGTCTGGGGTAAGGAATACACAAAGGCCAACTGACAACTACACCTAGTCATGTAACCCAGGATACAGATGGCAGGAACCAAATGGTTAGGACAAGAAAATGCCAACCTACTAAAAGTGGCATTTTCAGAATTGCAACTTAAAATCCGACTTTAAAATTGAAGCAGATTTTAAAATACAACTTTTTAGACACCAAACATGAAATGTCCACCTGTTCCCAAATAAAAGTTGCCACTTATTAAATATAATAGTCTAACCCAATGTTATCCTACAGGAGAGGTAGGCCTCACAGTAGTTGCAAACAATTCGACGCTTTTCACTGCCAGGACATGTAAAATGTAAAAGTACATGGCCAACTTTTGAAAATGCAATGCATCCTGCCCTATGGGCTCTTCAGGGCCTATCTTTGGGGTTACCTTTATGTACTAAAAAGGGGGTTGTAGGCCTGGTAAACGGTTTACTTTGTCATGTTGAATTGGCAGTTTAAAACTGCACACAGGCTGCAATGGCAGGCCTGAGATATGTTATAAAAGGCTATGTAAGTTGGTGAACTGAGTGAAGCCAAGCTGCAGGCCTACTATTGGCACTTAATTTACAGACCCTAGGTACAATTTGTATCACTTTACTAGTGACTTATAAGTAAATTAATTGTGCAAATCAGCTGTAGGACAATTTTACAATGTTTTTAGGAGTGAGCAAGAGCACTTTATCACTGATTAGCGGTGGTAAAGTGCACAGAGTCTTGGAACCAACAAAAACGAATTTCAGCAAACAGCAGGGGAGAAGGCAAAATGTTTGAGGGGAGATCTGAGGCTGACAGGTTTAACATTCAAATAAACAACAAGAATCCACCAGATTTGGGTGATGTGTTCCCTACAGTGGTAGGGAGCACATAGTGTTTTTAAAAATACCCCTCACACACCAAAAAGACCCTTGGTGTAATGCTTCATCATTGGGGTCTTCGCACCCCTCTACGGGAGGTGGTGTGCTGCGACCCACGACTACGCGGGAGCACTGATAATATAGACTATGCATGGTGCATGTGAGGGTTGGGTGTGGGTATGTGGTGAGGTAGTATAAGTGAGTGAATGTTTAAAAAGTGCCTGGCTCGTGGGTAGGTCAGAACTATTTTAATGAGCCCCCAGGCTGGTACTATTAAAATGGGTGCAGATTGAGGTGATTATGTGATACTAAGCACATCACCTCTTGGGTGCGTCGACATGTTTCGGAGAACAACTCCTTCTTCAGGACAGGGTGCACCACACCCCACCTTACTCACATTTTCTTAAGTAAAAAAGTGTATTTACAAAAAGAGTGGAGATGTAGTACTATAATGTTCCTACAAATTGAATGAAGTTCACTGCCAATATGCAAGTAACTTCTTGTTCTTGGTACAATGCCCCATGAGCCTCCAAACGTTGGGGGTTGCTCTGGCCCAATAGCTCGAATTACAGCAATCGTAATGTCCTTGTCCCCCCGAACGCGGAGCCCCTTTCACGCAGAAATCTGAGTGAAAGGGCTGTTCCATGGGTGTCGCTCGTTGCGTTCACAGCAACATCCATGGCTTTTTTACACTGCCCCATATTTACTACAAATCGTAAATCTGAGGCAGCGCCAAAAACTTACGCCTTCCCAGGGGAGGTGTAAGGGAGTCACAACAAGGAGAAACACCTTTATTTCTCCTTGTTTTTCCTTTTTCTATGTGCAGCAAACATAGAAAAGGGAGATGCCTCTTGTAATTATTTTTCTGCAGAAAAGTTTCCCTTCCTGCACAAAATAATGATCCCCACAACGCAGGCACCCTTGCACCATGGTGCAAAGGTGCCTGCATAGGCGCACAGCAGCCCATTGTGCGCCAGCGCAGGGGAAAAGGACAGGAATGCACCAACGGCTCATTCCTGCCCCTTTTCGTTTGCCGTAGGGCAACTGTTGCGCTGCCCTACCGCAAGACCTCATAAATGAGGTCCCAAAATATCAGTTTGAGAACTAAATAGATACTTTTTCATTGGGCTATTTCAATGCTTAATTTGAGCCGTGGTTTCCGGTGCTCAGCATGGCACTTTAATGTCAGCACCAGCTCCTGTGACAGCCTGCCACATGGTGGCGCTGTTTCTCTTATTTTTCTGAGGTGCACACGAGCTGGTGTTTTATAATTAAATATGCATTACAATCACTAACACTTTTAACAGTTGGAGGCCCTTAACCTATTCACCCAAATAGTGAACGAAGTCTACACCAGAATGAAATGGAAATACTTTGGGCCTAATTTATGAAAGCCTTGCACCACCGGTGCGTCACTTTTTCCCATGTTAAAAGTGACGCACCGGCGGCGCAAGGCCTCCATAAATAAGGCCCTTTGAATGGAGCTGTGTCCAGCCAGAGGTAAGGGGTGGCGTTGTACGGCCTTCTATCCTGTTGTCGCAGTTTCCTGTCCTGTTTACGTCAATAAAAGGTTTGCCAATTGAGTAGTTTACTTCTTTTTTTTACAAAATACAGCTTTTTGAAGCAAGATAATTAAAAGCCTTGGGCCCGGCACATCACGAAATGACAAAGATAAAAGGAATGTATTGTCTGCGCAGAATGGATGCTTTCTTTTCAAAGCAGAAAATGTTCAGGGCTTCTGGCTGAAATCAGGAAACGTCGTGACAAACACTCTCAGCACTGAGGTTTCCTGGTCGTTCCAACATTTCATTTTAAGGGAACTAGACGCCACCTAGTGGCTGAGCGGAACTTGGCAGCCCCCTGCAGAAATGAGGGGCCCGATTCACAGAACTAACTTAAGACAAAATCCTAAATTTACTACTTTTGGTATTCCCAGAAGTTAGGATTTTGTCTTAAATTTGTCTTAAGACAGACTTAAGACAAAATCCTAACTTAGATCTGTCTTAAATCGGTTTTAAGACAAACTTAAGACAAAATCCTAACTTCTGTGAATACCAAAAGTAGTACGTTTAGGATTTTGTCTTAAGTTAGTTCCTTGAATCGGGCCCAAGGTTCTTGGGAGTTGGAAGCAAAGATGTGCCCCAAAAAAAGCCGAAATCCCGTTGCAAAACATTGAAATTTTAGGACACCTCAAATGAGATGTTAACCCATTCATGAACGGCAAGTGGTCCCTTTGGGCAGTGGTGGCTTGGTGAACTTTGAAAGTAGCGAGGCATAAATTCAGGCCCCAGTTTGCACCATGCAAGCAAGCCCATATCCTGTTTTTTGGGGAACTGGATAGAGAGAAAAGTGGCTCCACTCTGATATTTTTTTAGTGACGGAGAAAATGTTGTTTTTGTCAGCACAATTTACCTCTGGCCCTTTTATGAGCCCATGCCAGGCCATCAACATATTTTGAATATTTGGAATGTAAATCGTGCAGCAAGCACCCCCTAAACATTAGTCCCGTCAAAACCTCTAAAAGTGTATTTCTTTAACATGCGGAAATGTTTCATTATAGTACACCAGATTATGTTACTGCACTGAGAGCTTTTTAATAAAATAATACTTTTTTAACGAGATCCTAAAAAATAGTCATGCCCTCGCCTGCCCCTTGCAACAATGTCATTAATGTTGTTGTAGTAGGAGCCCTACTGCAAAATTAACTCCAAAAACGGCAATAATTTAATTATTTGTCTGGGCTCTCTTTCATGTAGGTAAAGAGGCAGCAGACATTCCTGTATTTCTTCACAACTGAAACCTGCAGTTGTAAGATCAATTTTGTGATGCCATGCATACTGGTCCAATTAAAAAAACATAAGCATTTCACACACAAAACATTACTTTGAACACATGGAAAGGGAAGTGGTGGAACTCAGGGCACATAATGCTACAACATAATTAGCAGCAATTCACTACACCGGGAAAGGCGTGGGCCGCATCGGCCCCCCCCGCAGGTATGGCAGGGCACCGGCCCACCCTCCCCTTGTGTCGTCAGCCCTGTCATCATGACGTGGTAAGTGCGCCTCATCATGGATTGGTGTAGAGCCCCCCCCCCCCCCCAGGGCCGGTTCTAGGATTTGCGGGACCCTGGGCTAAAAGTCAATGTGCGAGGCCCCTCTAATGTAGATAAGTGGCCCCTTGCAAGGAGACCATTCACAGACACTGTGGGAGGGCTATTGTCCAGCATTTCGTTGCCCCCCACAGTTTTAACTTTCAGCCCACAAGCATTTCTCACACCGTCAGTCCGATAGGTGTGAGAATTGCTTGTGGGCTAAAAGTTAAGACTGTGGGGGCACCAAAATGCTGGACAATGGGCCTCCCACAGTGTCTGTGAATGGGTCTCCTTGCAATTGAGGGAGTATCTCCCTCCCGTATGCCTCCAGACACCATCCCTGATAGACACGCAGAGGGGGGCCCCTCCAATGGACCTTAATTGTAAGGCGACACCTTTCTGAAATGGATCGCCAGGTAAACAACAGGACACACCACCAGCGCGTGGCCCCATGCTGGTGGGCTGAGTGCGAGGCCCTGGGCAGCTGCCCACGCTGCCCATGCCTTGCGTCGGCCCCGGCCCCCCCAGTTGACCCGGAAGCAATTGGATCGCTTCCGGGTCAGTCAGTCAGTCAGTCCGGGTCAAAGGGGAGAGCTGAGTTCAGACCAGTTAGAACTGGTCGGACTGGTGAGGGTTTATAAGGCTGGGGAGCGCTAGAGGTGTTCTCTTTTTCCCGCGCTCCTCAGGCCTGCCCTTTGCCCCCCAGCCTCCTAGGAGGCTGTTATCTTTTTCCTCCCACCATCCCCTGACGCATATAGTTATTCTTGGGTGATAAGGTTGCTGTATAATTTTGGTTTTCTGTTCCAAATTACCTTGGTTGTGGTGTGAATTCTTTCCCTTAGGACTTTTTCCCATTTGCAGGTCAGCAATCATCGTATTTATTGATATTCTTGGTCAGGCGGTAAGGTCATGATTGGTGAGCAGTCAATTTAAGGTCCTTAGGGGCAACGCCATTCTTGAATGGGGTCGCCCAGGGGGAGGGACAAGTGGTCTCTCTTAGAACTCCAGGGGTGGTACATCCTGTTGGATAGATGGGTGCGGGGGAGGAGGGAGTCACGCTTTCTTTAGGCTTGTTGGCCACCCCACACGTGCACTATGACATCACTAAACGGCGCAGAGTGCAATGGCCCCCCTTTGTTAATGGAGTTCATGGAGCATACGGGGGTAACCGGTGGGGGGGGGGGAAGTACCCTCTTGGTAAACGGGCCCTCTGCGCATGCGCACTCATACGTGAGGGCGTGGCTGTGTGATAAGGATCTGACACCGGTTAGTGACCTTGCTGTAGGCCCAAATAGGATATGCAGAAAAGTAATAATGTGTGATATGATTCAAAATATTAGTTTCGGATAGGAAATATTTTGTATTAGAAGTATGTTAGCCCTTTGATACCTGTCTACATTAATTGTAATCTAATGTCAACTATGTTTTCAGCATAAATGATTGTGTAAATATTGTTCATTTAAAAAAAAATCATTTTTTCTTTTATGTTTTAATAAATACGGCCGGGGGTTGTAAGACCCCCCCCGCCTTCCAAAGAAAATCTTCTTGTGTCCAATTTTAATAACTGTGGGGGAAATACAAGGCAAGGGAGGGGGATGGTCGGTAGTCCCTGACCATATTGCTAGTGCAGAAACCAACAAAGGGCAGAAACCAACACAGTGGCAAAACTTTAGTGGGGATCGCAGCGTTTAATTTTTTCTATACTTGATTTACTTCGTTCTTGGTGCTACAGGCAACCAGCTGCAGATGGGTCAGGTCAATCCACGTTAGACTTACACTCTGTGCTGTTCACCTCACAGCTAACAAGATGTTTAAACAATGCTGTCTCTAAATACGACCTGCAAAAAGTTTCACTGTCTGTACTCGGCTGCACATGCTTTTTTGGTATTTGCAAAAAACATCACACGCACTGCAGACTGTAGTCCTCCCCAACAACGGGCAGGGCTTGGTAGAAGCACACTAACCCAGCGAGGAGGAGACGTCTGGGATAAGTGACGTTTTATTTATTTTATTTTATTTATTTATTTTATGCGTTTTTATATAGCGTGGACTTTACCCGAAGGTGTCAGAGCGCTTCACAATAGGAACAGTAATGATACATGAGGAGAAAATTACAAGTGAACATGTTGCAAAAGCAAACGTTACGTTAAATGAGGCAATAGTGACAATTCTGCATGTATCAAGAGCAAACAAAATACAAGAGGTAGCAAACGGTACGTTACAAGAGGAAAAAGTGACATGTGTGCATGTTACAAAAGCGTACAAAGTACAAGTAGAGGTATAATACTGCAATAATAGGTAGTCACTTAAAACACAAGAACAAACGTTATGTAACATGAGGCAATGGTGGCAATTGTGCATGTATCACAAGCAAACAAAATACAAGAGGTAGCAAATGATACGTTACAAGAGGCATGTTACAAAAGAGTACAAAATACAGGTGGAAGTATAATCCTGCAATAAATGGCAGACACTCAAACCACAAGAACACACTGGGAAGGTACTTCTATAGTCATGGAGAATAGATTTTCCTATAATGGAAGGACTTCCTCCAGATAATAGAGAGGGTGTGAATTAAATTTGGAAGTGTCTTTGAAGGAGAACTTTGAGGTCAGTTTTGAAGGCCTGGGAAGAGGTGGTGGTCCGGAGCTGAGGTGGAAGTGAGTTCCAGATTCTCACTGCGTTGCCGGAAAAGGATTGGGCCATCAATCTTTCCTTCTTGAAAGTGGGTGGTTCAAGCAATACATTTTCCGCATTCCGTGATGGTCTAGAGCCACCAGAGAGTTTCAGTTTATTCGCCAGGTAATGAGGAGAGGAGGAGTGCAAGGCTTTGTGGGTGATACAGGCAGTCTTGTAGATAGATCTTGCCACGATGGGAAGCCAACGGAGGGTGGATAAAATGGGTGTGTGAGAAGTTGGCCTGATATATGATGTTTCCAATTCTGGAACCACCTTGTACCAGTCCAAACAATCACTTATGGTGTCTGGTTGTAAGTCAACCTTATAGACAAGCTATCCTAGGGGTACCATGGACTAAGCAGCCTGAAAGGCTAAACTCAAGAGGTCGTATTAAGCGAGCTGTTTTACCAATCACAATCCTGTAATATCAAATGAAAGGACACCACACAAGTATATATTATAAAAAATATATGTATTTATTGCTAAAATAATCCCCAGTACTCTTTATGAGCAAAGGGGCACAAGCGTTTAAACAAAAGCACAGTGTAGCATATGAAAGTTGCACAATTATGGATGAGGGCGGGTGGCCACTCAAACCATATATTAAGAAAGTGGTATAAGAGATACCAATCGAACAGTGGTTAGGCCTAGGGCCTAGGGAATCGCTGGGAGCAGTCGAGACTAGCAAGGCTGAAGTCTGGAAAAGCCAGCGGGATTCGGGTGCAGCGCTTAAAGCACACGCATGCACCAATGCAAGGTCAATGGTGCGTAAAAGTTACAAAGTTAGAGTTTAAGGATACTTCCGCTCAACCTAGAAGGATAAAACTTTATACACAGACCCTAGAGGTGTGTACCAGTGTGGGAACATCGGCGTTGTTGAGGTACCTCACCCACAGGAAGCGGGTGCATAGGGTCGAAGTGGCGTCAGGTTTCGTCACGCAGGTTGTTGGTGCTTGAAGCTGAAGATGCTGTAGGCGATGTGATGGAGAAGTGTCCGGTGTGATCCAAGGGTGGATCAGAGTTGTAAAGTACCTGAAAGCAGAGGGGACAGAGTCTGGGTCACTCAGCAGTGGCCAGGGTGGAACCAGGACGGAACCAGGCAATGTCGGGCGCAATCCGGTGGTTGTCGAGGAGCTTCTGTCCGCTGCCACGTGGGCTCTGGGGCATCTGGGACGTCCAGGAGCAGGTCAAGAGCTGTGCCACAAAGGTTCTCACCGTCAGCGCTGTCGGCTTCAAGATTGGAGCAAACAACACTTGGCAAGAGCAATCCATGCAGGACTGGAAGATTGCTTTTCACTCGAACCAGGAGGGTCAAAGAGGGTGCTCCTTTTCAGAGGAGGGGGTGCAAGTCTGGAGCAACTAGAATCACAAGTCGGATTTCAAGTTTCATTGGCACAGGGGCCACAAGCCAGCGGGCAAATGACCGGGCCAACGCGTTGAGCCAAAAGAAGCAGAAGGGCCCTGCGCAGCACTCGTTGAGTGTAGAGGGGTGAGCTTCGGTGCAAAAGTGGCTCAGGGCTGAGGCTTCTCAAACCCCGTTGTACAGCTTCGAGGATCACTTGTGGGCTGCATGGTCAGCGTCTTGTGGTATTTTCAAGATGGCGGGCCCCACGCTTCCGGTCACCTCCACGGGTCTCAGCTCTGCAGGGACTGTGGATCGGGCTGGTAGAAGGCAGGCAAGCTTGATCTTGTTGATCTCTGTTGCTCGAGTTCCGGCGGGAACTGCAACAAAGCAGACGTTGAGGTGCTGGATGGTGCTTGTTTACACAGGGTGGTCACTCCTTGACCACAAGGGAGATTCTTCAGTCTTCTACGTCGAGTAGGATGTTGAAGGATCCAGAGTTTCATTTCAAATGTTTCATCAGGATAATCTGAGTGCGTTGGCACTGCTCCCATTCTTATACCAATCTAGGGGGCTGGATTACCTGCTAGGTCCCCTCCTATGGGTGGGACCCGGGAAGGGGGTGGATACACCCCTTTCCCTTTGTCCAGGCCGCGCTGGGACTAGGGCTGGTGTGCCCCAGAACCGGTTTGGCCAGATTATGCAAGGGGAAGCCTGTGCTCCCCAGGCAGTGTCTGGTTTCTTTCAAACCTCCCTGCTACAATCCACTATCTCCTGTCTGGGGTGGTGTGACACCTCCCTGTGACAGTAAATCACTTGTCCAGGCCTCCTTGGCTGAGTTTCAGTCAGCTGCAGGAGGTCAGACTTGTGTCTGTGGCAGAAGCATCCATTTTGTGGATCTGAGGCTCTTTTTAAAATCAACCGCGTTTTAGTAAAGTAACATGTCGTCTCCCTCTAGAGGGGTGGAATGCTACCCCCGTCACCAGGACTAGTGAGGGAGTAGTATTCCAAATCGTATGACACCTTACACAACATGTTTTGATAAAGCCAAACCAAAGTTAACATATAACCGCGAGGATTATAATGCACTTAATAGTATATGGTATGGCATTATCCCGGAACAGCTCAGGGGATTGGTCCCGACAGCTGCAGACAGGCTCAGCTCATGCTAGAGCACCATCTCACATAAAACCAAGCACTCTGCCTCCAGGATGGTTAAGACCTGCCATAGGAGTGGCTTATAGGTTTATATGTGTCCAGTTAGGTTTAGATATAGGCATACTATATCTAAGCAAGGGGTGATTACACCACGTTGCCCCAGCTGAGTGATCAGCCAGTTGTGTCAATTTTGGATAGCCAGCCAGGGGTGGCAAAAGATATGCTGCAGCCCCTGGTAGGCCTTGGATGCACCTATGCCCTGGGCACCTATAGTGCTCTGTACAGGGGCTGATAAGGTGACCCAAGCCAATTTAGTCATGCACCTAGGGTACATGGAATCCATTTTACAGAGAGAGCAGATAGCCTGGGGCCCTGATTAGCAGGGAACCATGCCAACTAAGTCGAAAACCAGCTAAACACAAGGCAAAAAATCTGGGGTAACCAGTCATGTAGCCACCTTCCTACAGGGTGTGATGTGGTTGCTTCTTTTGGCCCCATATATGAAACGAGCTGCTGAATGGAGAACAGATTTAAGGGGTGACAGGTGGGATTTGGGGAGGCCAGTAAGAAGAGAATTGCAGTAGTCCAGTCTGGAGAGAGCCAGCGATTGGACCAGGGTTTTAAGGTCTTGCTCCTGGAAGAAGCGACGAATCCCCCAAAGAAGGCGCAGTTGGAATCGAGCAGACTTTGCAATGGAATTGATGTGGGAGAGTAGATTGAGTTTTTTGTTGAGTATGACACCAAGGATTTTGCGCTGTCAACAATGATGGGTTTATTGTTAAGTAGATTCATCTGATCCATCCATGATTGAACCGGGGGAGGAGAAAGTGAGGATGAGAGGAGGAGGAATTTAGTTTTGGAGGGATTCAGAATCAGTTGATGAGTTAACATCCAGTTTTGAATGGAGTTGTATTTATGTAATCTGTACATGCCTCACAAGCCTCACTCAGGGCTTCTTCCTACAACGCCCAAGGCAGTAACAATCAGCTGCGCCTTTACCATGCTGAACTTCAGCACCCACTACAGCGAAGGAGAAAGGCTACAGCAATGGTAAGCCCAGAGCTTTAGGTGGGCAGGGTCTGTCTGGTCTGGGCACCGGCAGTTATTTTCAAGGGACCTCTAAACGGGTCCCTACCGGGCTCTATTTTCGGGCCTCACAGAGGTAGTCCATTTTCTTTTTTTTTTCTTGCACCAAAGTTATTTTGCTCTAGCTGGAATTGCCAGGCTAGATCCTGAGGCCGCTGACCTTTGTGCATGCTGTAGATCCTTTCATGCAGATTTTTATCATGCGATGCAGGACTGTCAGGAAGTATCACAGATTAGGACAGAGAGTCCTCTCTTTAATTAATGATCCCTGTGTCATTCTGAGTAAAGCTTTGTTTGTTGGGTAAGTTACCTAGAACTATGGATAATAAAACAATTTGTAATTTCATAGATTTCGGGCTAGATGTAGGTAATTTTATTTTACCACTTCTTAAATACCGAATTTTACCGATTTGGTATTTAAGAAGTGGTAAAATAGAGGGGGGGGATGTAGGTATTACAGAATCGGTAAATACCGAATCGTTAAGATTCGGTATTTACCGATTCTGTAAATACCGATTTGGTAATGCCCGTTGATTCCTATGGGCATTGAAGCCCATAGGAATCAATGGGCATTACCGAATCGGTATTTACCGAGTCGGTAAATACCGATTCCAGCAAGGGTGCAGGGGGTGTCACTTTGACACCCTCTAGCACCCCAAATACAGGCATGTGTGCCATGTGGCACGCAGACATGCCCTAAGGGCATGTCTGTCTGTCACATGGCATAGGTGTGCATGCACACATGTGAATGCACACCTGGATTGGGTGGTAAAATACCCAATCTGAAAGGCCTTTGGGACTCAGAAGAGTCCCACCTACATCTAGAAGTTACCGAATCGGTAAAAATGCTGATTCGGTATTTTACCGATTCAGTAAATTTACCGATTCGGTAAATTTACCGAATCGGTAAAATTGGCCCCCTACATCCCACAAACCCATTTACCGGTCGGTAACGGCCGAAATCGGCCGTTACCGGCCGGTAAATGGCCACCTACATCTGGCCCTTAGTGCCTTATTTTTGGTAAGCGTTAGATTGCGATCCTGCAACCAGCCTACAAACACACACAGCCACACCGAGTGCTTCACAGGTCTTTTAAAAGACCATTTGCTTGATAACAAGGCTTTGTTGTTTTTCACCCATTTGTAGAGCCCCTGCAGCTCCACTCTGCCTATTGCTTGAAAAATTAGCCCCCCAAAATGTTTTCTTATCTCCCAGCCCCCTCTCCCCGAAATTTGGCTCTACTTGCGCCTCCGGGGAGGCTGGATGGCGTTATCCATACATATCTTTATTTAGACCACCCCATACTTGGATAGGCCACACCCCTTTAAGAGGTTTGCCCCACCCTTTTTAGAGTTCCCCCAGTTTTTTTCACCCTTAAAGCCCTGGGTAAGCCCAATGTCATCGCCTCATTTCTGTCAGATGCTAAGGCATCAAGAAGCGCCTGATTGCATGACCTTCGCTACTTGCAAGTGTAAGGCAGCGTTGTGTTCTTTATTAGTTAGTTTATTTGTACTCTCTGCCCGAGTTACTATTAAAAATGTTAACAGAGGTGGCAAAGTAGGAGAAGGTGGGCGGAGCCTCAGAGCCCTAGTTAAGAAACCGCTACTACCTTTGGGTCCCCTTCCCTTTAGTAAATGCTAAAAAAAGATTTGATGGTGAGCAGGCAGTGGCCTATTGGACCACTGCTAATTCTCAAACAAGCAAACAAAAAAGCTTTTTCTTTTTATATGCATGAAAAAGTTGACTTCATTTAAAAACTGGTCACAGACGCAATGGTCTGCTGACCCCAGCAGGCTACCATCCCTGTGATGGCATCCAATCGTAGTGAGTCGTACTTTACAGCCTACCTATGAATATTAACAAGGGATGTCTGATGGTGACCCCGTACATTTCATTATTTTGTGAACTGATGCATTAATGCATAGGTTGATTCGCAAAATCTCTTTAAATTTGCAAAAAGTTGGTGCACAATTTATGACCACTTTTTGCGACAGGAAATTTCATGCATCAGGCCCATGTTCTCTAGCACGCACACTGCTTACGGAATCCCCCAATAAATAGAAAGACGGCTTTTCATTAAAAGGAGCTACGATAAGAATAGTCTGTCACGGCTCCGTTTCAATGGGAATCCACAGTGGCATTCATGGTCTTCTAAGTATACTGTAATGCATTATTGGAAATAAGTCCTAGACGCATTTCAATTGAACCAGTATGAATTTAAATTAGAATGTTATGTGAAAGATAATCCCTAGAAACAACATAAGATGTTGCTATAATGCATTAGCGTGCATACATCTTTCCATATAGGCAGTCACATGTAGAAGACTAATTAGCCTAGGCAATGCGCAATGATGGCATGTGTGATATCACAGGAAGTGATATTATGGGAAGTGATATCTTGAGCTTGCGCCACTCTCCCTTTCATTTGAATCAGCCTACTGTACAAACTATCCTATATATATATATATTCTCTCTCTCTCTCTCTCTCTCTCTCTCTCTCTCTCATTATATATATATATATATATATATATATATATATATATATATTGTATCCAATCCCGACTTCCAAACAATAAATATCAGGCGCTGACTCCGTGGGGTCACAATCAGGAACAAGAGTTTATTTACTCAGTGCACAAAGGATTGACGCGTTTCGACGGTCACAGCCGCCTTGCTCACAACCAAATATATATATATATGAATTCAAAGTAGCCTGGCAGCCGCCAAGCTCCGCTCTCCTCAAGCCTCTTAGCGAAGGCGGTTCGTGTGTAGATTGCGAGCCTTAACATAAATTTCGAATTCTGACTTTCCCGTTCTGGTTAGAGAACAAACGAACAACTTCTTGCTGGAGAAATGCCTTTTAATGCAGTTTCAAAGCAACAAAAACTCTACGCGTTTCAGGAGCTCACCTCTCTTCCTCACGAGTGAAAGTGTTAGAATCACGATAGGTTTTAAGTAAACTTGTGAATAATCATAGAAAGCAGACTAGCGCTGCAAAGAAAAAGTGAATAGTTACCAATGAAAACAAATAACCGAGTACAATATGTTATACAGCCTCGTACTATAAATGTCGAAGAGTGCATTTTGGCAGTTTTCATATGCGTGCATTTGCATACTAAAAATTAATTAATAATCTAGTGTTAGAAAGTTGCCGATAAGTCATTGATTTCGATTTACCATATTTTTGCTAGCTCTTTGCTAGTTAACTCATCCTTTCTTTTGACATAATACCAGAGTTATTCTGCCCAAGTGGGCATAGCCTCATAACTAAGCATGGGCGAATTTTGAGAATCTGGCGTTCGCGAATTTGCGTATTTGCGAACTCGCAATCTGCAAAATCTGCGAATTCTCGTGAATTTGCGGATTTTTTTTTGTGTTCGCAAGGGTTTCTGCCAGTTCGCGAGGGTTTTGTACCAGTTCGCAATTGCGAACTTACTTGTCGGCTCGCAACGGTCGCGACTATGTTGTTTCTACGTCTGGTTCATCATCACAGGTTCACAGCACCCTCTGTTTCACCACTGCCACCCTGTTTCACCCATGCCACCCTCTGGTACATCAATGACACCCTCTGGTTCATCACTGTAGATTATGGAGGGGAAAAGCAAGCTCACCTGCCCTGCTTCAACTGACATGAATTAATTTGGGGTGGATTTATTAATGTGTCACTGTTTTAAAATTCCAGTCTGGCACCTGCTTCCTTATCTGTAATTTTCTTTCTGTTGCAGTGCAATTTTTTTTTCCAGGACCTTTGTGGCCTACTTGTAGCTATTCTATGAGCCTGCTGTGAGGGTCAGAGCAGGGTCATAGAATTGTTGCAACTAGCAACTGAACTCAGGAGGGGCCCCAGTCAGGAAGCACTACAGGGAATGGTTACTAATGAAGAGTTTGAACTTTTGCACCTGCTGAGTGCTTTCAGTTTTGCAAAACTCGTTTTTCTGCAGAACAGCAACTGTAATGCCCCAAACAAACATAGGCAACTGAACTCTGGAGGGGCCCCTCAGGAAGTACCACAGGGAATGGTTACTAATGATGAGTGAACTTTGGCACCTGCTGAGTGCTTTCAGTTTTGCAAAACTCGTTTTTCTGCAGAACAGAAACTGTAATGCCCCAAACAAACTTACTTGTGAAAGTTGATTTCTAATCCAAAAGTGATCCAAAGAAAGTCAAAAGGCCTCAAATCCAAATAAGTGCAGGCAAATGTCAACCTGAGGAGTTATTCTGATAAAAATCTTCATTTTCAGAAGGTCTATGCTGCTTGCTAGTGGATTTCTTGTGCAGAATTGCAAATTTTGTAATTTCGCGAGTGCGAGATTGTTGCTGCCCGCCGCACCTACATGTTCGCAATTGCGAACTCTCGCGATGCGTCGCCAAACTCCCGCGGGATCCCGCAGCAAGATCCAAAATGGCGCAGCACTCGCAAAATATCGAGAAAAACAACTCGGCAAACGCTGAATGACGGTAAGTGAACGCCGCATGCCGCAATATTGTATCACCAAGAAAAAAAATCCGCTGCGTGCAAATTTGCGGATTTTCGGTAAATTCGCGAGAGTTTGCGGATTGCGAATTTACCGAAAATCCGCAAAATCCGCGAGCGGAACGGATTTTCCGCCCATGCTTACTCATAACCCCATTTCCATGTTCGGTCTAAAAACATTTAATTCTTTACATTAATCGTCTTAAATCATATGCTGGCTTTTGCATTCAGAGAATTCAGCAATTGTTGGGGGTACAGAATATACAGTCACTGATTTTCAGATAACGCCCGAATTATTTATACTAGCTACTAGCTAGTTCACCTCTCCTCCATATCAGCATTGCCCTACTGATGTAGATCGGGTACCAACAGTCATATCGCCCCAGTGGGCTTATATTTCATAGTCGTTTATGGCATTTTCCAACAGTTATTCCGCCCAAGTGGGCATAACCTCATAACCCTCTTTAACAGTTAGCTGTCTTCAACCAATTCATTCTCTTCATCAATCATCTCATTTCACAGCTGACATAAATTCATATTTTCATCCTCTTCAATTCTTCATTAGTATCTATGAAAATACATAGACAGAAAAAACATTAACCACACATATTCCAACATAAAACCTTTGTGTTTTAAAATCATCGTTATTTTGTAATGCAAGACTATAAGACATCATCTTTTAAGTCCTTAAGACCGGTGTGGTTCTCAAGCTGCAGTGACACTTCAGATACTTTGCAAACAATTTCTTTCATTCTTACATTAGGTCTGCCAAAGAAATTCTCTCATTATGTTTCTCTCCCATTTACCTCAAAAAATCTTCACTGTTTTCAATACACATTCTAAAACAACAATCCTGAACTATTCTACACAACCTTTGATTAATTTAGTCTCTTAACCTAGATGAGTTTCTAGTTCCTCATCGCAGGGAGAATCAATGGTTTTATAAATTGCAACACTAACTTTGTTGTTTATGTTTTGACTTGCATATGTGGCCTACGCTATGTGGGAAGCACAATCTTCCCGGTGAAGAAGGGCGTTCTAGAGCACTTGCGCGCAATCAAAAATGGTGACATGTTGTATGCCATAGCGAAACATTGTGATCTGGTACATTCAAATGTCAAAGACATCAGCTCTAAAATCTCATATTTTGTCATTGACAGGGTCCCAGTGTCAGCGAGAGGAGGAGATCGGGAACGTCATCTGCGAGGCCTGGAATCTGAATATATTGTGAGGCTGCAAAGCAAGACCCCCGGAGGCCTCAACCATGAGGAGGACCTCCATGTCCACCTAGGCATTAATAAACATAGATCTCCGTCCACTGTTACACTACAGTAAATTGAGGACTACCAACTCCTTTCCTCTCCTTATCTATGCATTGCACTGGATACCCATTGAATATTATTATTGCCCACACGCCACCTGCAACCTCCATTATTGCCTTTCCTACCCTGGTTGACTGGACCACGGTCTCTGCCCTCACGGCTGCCCTGTAGCGGCCAGACCGGGCCCACCCGCTACTCCACTCCAGTGACCCCTTTTCACTCCGATTTTTAGTTTCACCTTTGAACCCTAAATTTCCTTTTCCTTTCACTCACTGCCTCTCCGCCATTCCGATGTAAAAATGTTTAACCTTCTCAAAAGACCGTGAGTGGGCCTAACCCTATGTCTTTCATCCTCTGGGCAACCTGTGATCTGAATGGGACACATACCATCGGGCACTTGCCTGCTTTCCACCACCTCGCCAGAACCTGATTCTCAGGGCTACTGAGTGCGGCAATAACCGTGCACTCTCTACATAGCAAGCGTAGACATTACCTTGTGTTTTCTGCCACTGGGCAGCAACAATTGAGCTTTTTATGTATTGTTACAACAAACGCACTATCGTGATGTAGATGTTGTTTTTGTTTATTAACTATATTTTTGAATTGTCACAATCATGACATGTTTTCAATTGCTCACAAAATATTGTCAAGAATGTATTGATAACGTTTTGTGACAGTCTTTCTTCCTTCAGAACCCACAGAACAGGCAACCATGAAATGTAAATGTCTTCTATGTCCATTGCAAAACAGGAAATGTTTAAAAAGACATGGCCACCTCTAGGTCTTTGTATGACTTTTAGACAAAGAAGGTGCTGTCAAAACAAGTCAAGTCAATAAATACTATCCTGCTACAAAGAAATCCTGTGTGCGACTTTCCTTGCGCTCTGGCAGCACAAGAGATATATATATATATAGCGGGAGAGAGATATGAACTTTCCGGGCTATTCACAAAGGTGACTTACACTCACTGGCGGCTTCTGTTATAGGGCGTGGCGCGCTCACCACTCCAGTTTCCAGCATGTTAAAATGAACTTCCTCCGTTCAAAAGCAATGCTGCCTGTCCTTCATACTTAGCATTATCATGAATTCAGGCTCCGGAAGGCAGCCCACTGCACGTGTCTGGGCTTACCTTCTCACAGCCCATATACTAGCAGGAGAGGAGTTTAAGCAAAGATGAGACTGGTGCAGATGTAATTTAGTGTCACAAGATGTTCGACCTGGCATCCTTGGCATGGTTTTCCCCTATCTTTTTGCCTCTGCCTCCTGTATATTTGTGGTGTGCTGAATTACGTTTTTGCTGGTCTAGATGCTTTGGGCCCTTTGCCACTGCTGATCAGTGCCAAAGTGCAAGTGCTCCCTCTATAAATTGTGAATATGGATTGGTGTTTCCCTGATTGGTTTGTTTGACTTACTACTAAGTCCCTATTACAGTGCACTGTGTGTGCCCAGGGCTGTAAGTCAAATGCTGCTAGTGGGCCTGGAGTACTGATTGTGCAACCCACACAAGCAGCCTTGCAAAAGGTGCTCAGACCTGCCATTGCAGTGTCTGTGTGGAGTCAGGTGCTGCCATGTTGACCTGGCAAGTGCATCCACTACAAGATCTCCAAGGGTTTGAAGTATAGCTTGTCACCTGTTCTGAAGTGTCAGGGACACAAAGACTTCAACACCAGCTCCCCTGAACTTCCTTGCTGGGAGTTCTGACCTGCCAAGAGGTGCCTGTTGCTGAGTTTGGCCTCTGGAGGTTGTTCTTGCTTTTGGAAGCTGGAAATGAGATGCAACTACGAGTAGGGCAACACATTCACACCCATTTCCGATGCACTGCTGCTGTGCCGCTGAAGAAACCAACACTATGAATGACAGGGGGAACCCATTAAACCAAACGGTACCTGGGTGAAGAAGACTAAATTAATAAGAAATTGGTACCTTGGTTCTACGGTATATATTCTGAATTGAAATATTAGGGAATAAAGAAAAAATATTCCCTACTTAGTATTTATATTACTATGACCACACTTTATCTATTTTTTCTTTACAATCTCATGTCTCATCATGAACCACAACCACGCCTTAGAATTTTACTGAATGATTTTTTATTTTATCAAATGAAGAGATTTTTAAATATTTCTCGTTTTCAATTTCAAACACATTTGTATATACATGTATTTTTTACATATATACAATAGAAGCCCTTCGTTTCCAAGCTAGGATGTCTCACTGAAAAAATAAACAAGACATTCCTATCGATATCAAACAGACTAATGTGAGGAAAACAAATAGGTAAAAATTATTCAAACCCAATGTCTTTTAAGTCCCTCAACAAATTATTTAAATTAATCAAATTTTATTATATCTGCTGTCTCTTTACAGTCGACGCGTTTCAGCCAATCAATTCTGGCCTCTTCAGGACTAGGGCTATTCGAAATCCATCTGTACAAATAAGAATTAAAAAGAAGGGGAGCAGACATCACTTATAGATCCCATAAACTAATAACATAGGTACCTATCTACATATCTACATATCAACATTATGATTGAGCATAATTTTTGGGATATTACTCCTGTGAGCAGACTGACCATTGTGCCACACCATTAATTAATTAAACAAACAAGGACATGATTTTATAACACGGGTGACCAGTTTACACCTTCCTAATATACTGTACTCCTGTTGTTTCCTGAGGATCTATATCTTTTTTTATTATTTTTAAACAAATTATCCTAGTGTAAGTTATCGCAATGGCATAATATTTACCGGGTTATAGAGTCATCTGGGGTTGGGAGTCATTCTCAAGTTGCATCAGGAACTCTCTCTTTCACTGAGCTTGGTATATATCCAGTTAATGGAATTAAATAATGTGCTGTCGGTGCTTGGGTGATATATATCTCTCCCCGACAGCGTCTGAAAAAAGAGGGCATAGAAAACACCTCTGTCAGTACGTTCTGTCATATTCCAAACCGATATATGAGTGGCCCGGGGTTCCTACCACGCGCTCAAGGCAAATAGGGAGCAAGCTTACTTTGCTATCAAGCAAACCGCCTCTTCGTTTTAATGGCTCGCGTGTGCTGACAAAAGCCGGCCCGGCTGGTTGCTCTATATCCCGGGGTCTGTAAAATATAACAATACCCCGCACTCGTCAGCCTCACGATGTGGCGGTGCAATGCTGGCGAATATATAGGTGGTTTAGACGGCACTTACGTTTTTCAATGTGTCTCTTCCTTTCGAAGTAATCGTCGCTCTGGTGACTATGTTTGAAAGTACCCGCCTCTATATTCAGGCGACATTAACAAGGGACTACCTTTTCCGGGTTGTTTGTACTGAAAATGAAAAGGGACTGTTGCATTTCCTGACTACAGGTATAGCCACAAAAGAGGGACTATATCTAATCTCTATTAAAGAGACATTACCAGACGACTACCCTTACTGGAATGCTCAAAGCTGTCATTGAAACCGGACTGTAGGTTCCATAAACTTACTAGCTGACGGAATTAATACAGAAGAGGGACTATATTTTGACAAAGTTTCTCCTCTATAAAATGGAGTTTCTTATTAGTGGTATTATACCCTTGATGTTCATAATTTTAAAGTCACAGGTGATTACATATTTACAATCTTTTAAGGTCAGTCGCTCCTCACATTCTAAATAGTGTTTTCATTTTTATATTTTAGTAGTATCATTGCATGTTGCATCAAGGAACAGAACTACAGTGTATTACATATCAAATTCATCACATCTTTACAGTGTATTACATTTCAAATTCATCGCATCTTTACAGTAAGGACCAGATTTCATCTTTTTTATTTAACCCTGTGGTTGCTGTTTTGTATTTTTCGATCAGTCTCGCTACTAATCTATTCAGTTTGGATTCAATCTCTTCTGGTCTTGTTTTGTCAAGTACACAAAGTACTGACCAGATTATATCCTCCTCTGAATGTTGTTTTTTTTTTTTTTTTTTTGAAAACCTTTATTTATCGTAAACATAGTACACAGCGTCTGCCTACAACCACTGCGGGCCGGCCGCTATGACAATATACAACCAAGGTACCTTGCGCTTCAATAATTGACAAAAATACCAGCACTACGATGGACTGGCAAGGAGCCACAGGAAAAGGATAAAGAGGGTTTCATTTTATAATTTTGACGACTAAAGTCAGACTGGATAGTTGAGTGGGCGAGCCACATATCAGGATATCAACAAGTGAAACATCGTTATCAAAATACTGGCGCAAATCATTACAATAAGGATACCCAAGCGTCGAAGTACATGTCGCCCCAGTTAGCGCCCGCCCAATCAATATATCACCACAGGAGTTGCAATCTAGCTTGTCTACGGTATGATAGAATATGAGAGGGATCATTCTATAGCAGCAATAAAAAGGATCTGTCGACATATAGAAAGGCAATTATTACTTGGGAAAAAGCGTAACAGGATATACGCCCTCAAACAGTAGTAGAAAAGGGAAGGAAGAGCAAGATATGTAATCTTTCGGTGACTATGCATTTAAATCGATTTCGTGGTCATAGAAACAATAAACCATGTGATAAAGACATAGACGCAAAGCGCAAAAATCGTCCCGGGAAGAACCAACCCCAACCCCTCGTCTGACCCAAGATATATAAGAAGGAAAAAGAGAAAGTAGAGAAAGAACAAGAAGAAAAGGCCATAGAAACAAAAAAGGGAAAGAAAAATCAAGCCCCAACCCCCCCACCCTGCACGTTGAAGAGGCTACGGCCCTCCTCCCCTTACTGACGTGCCTGTCGCCCCAAGAATACCCACATAAGGGAAAAGACGGGGGAGAGTCAACACAACCAAACTCCCGCCCCAACCCACTCGCACAAAGCAGCTCAGACTCGATCTCAAACAGACCCGCAGGTCAACAAGCAATGGCGGCGTCGTAGTATAGTTCATCAAAATGGGCGACCGGGTATCCGTCCTACGATATCTAGAGGAAGAATTCACCCCTGACCCATTCTAACCCTTCCATCCAAGCGTGGCCACTGAAAGTTAGTGATGCAATACTTCAAAAGATCAGGGTGGCAAGGCAAGCAAGGCAAAACCAGCCGCACGGGTGATCCCGCCATCCAGAGGCTGAGAAACCAGACTTTCCAAACGTATAAGAACATCAACAAAGTACCAGGCCACCTCACCAAGTCGCAACTCAATAAGGGCAAATCAGATTCGATGGTCACAGGAGCAATTCCGTGGAAGCGATCCACCTGCAACATAGGTTCAGGTCCCAAAGTCACAGTCACGCAGTCGGCCAGCTCAAAGCCGCCTCCATCTCTGGCCAGGGTCCCCCACAGGTCCACCCGTGGAGGGATAGCCGCCACACCCATCTCCCGCATAACAAAGTCCGTGGCCCAACTCTCCGTCGGATCAGCGGGGCTCTCATCCATCAGCGGAGCTATAATGGCGTCCAGCCGTCTATCAAGGTCTTCGGCTCCCCTTACCCAAGCAGCACGGAGGGAGTCCAATGCAATCAGGATGTGTCGAACCGAGGGCTCCATCTTGAGAGGCCAGACCAAGTGCAAAACCCCGCAAAGTAGTGCCATCACAGACCTCGAGCAGTCCACGGGAGACGCTGGCGATATTCGCGCTTCATGGTACGGGGTCGTGATGCTCAGGATAGCCAATGCAGGATTACCGATCCCCGTACCAATGGGATCCGGGAGGCACAATGCGTAGGGCTTGCTTCAACAAACAAGTTACACAGCGCAAAGTCCGCTTTAAAATGGCGTCCCACCTCTGAGCAGCCAAGCTGTACAAGCAGCTTCGAAAACAAAGGGACGACCTCACAAGCCGATATAATAGACTCCTTAATGCGTGCGTCTGCTTCTGGTGTTGCGCTCGGTCTCCGCGCTCATCCGTTCAGCTCCAGTGCCATCAGCAGCATGTCGGACCCCCGGACGTCCCGGCCTGCACAGCCGCGGTCTCTGGTGTCCTCTGCAGCCGGCGTCCTCATCCGGCCCCTTGGTCAGCTGCCAGACTCCGTTACGGCTCAAGCGGCAGAAAGCAGAGAAGGGGGATGCCAATATCGTCAAGCCCCAAAGTTTCGGCCAGTTACTCCCCGGACCTTCCGACGCCGCAGAAGATTAGCGCCAAGCTGGAGCAAGTGGGGGAAGGCAGGATAATTACAGGATTAATGCCGCGGCGAGCGGAGCTCACAGCCTAAGCGGCCATCTCGCTTCGCGCTCGGCCACGCCCCCCTCCTCTGAATGTTGATGAGTTTCAAAATGTTGTACTAAAGGAGCCCCTGAAGTTTTACATTTGATGCGTGACTTGTGTTGCAGGATGCGTTTCTTGACCAACTGGGTGGTTTGCCCAATATAAGTCTTTTTGCAAGGACAAGTAATACAATAGATTGTGTTTCTTGTGTTGCAATTGGAAAAGCTTCTTTGTTGGTGCATAGATCCATTGATCTCAATTTCTTTTGAATCCAATGTCAAAGTACAGGCCACACAATTTAAACACCTATAATGGCCAATTATAGGGGGTAATTTCAACATTCCTCTTAGATCAGTTACTTTTTTATCCTCTTTTCTCTCGGCTCTCACAAGCATTTGTCTTATATTTTTGCCTTTTTTAAAGGCGAATAGTGGTTTTTGGATTCCTAGATGTTCTATGATTTTCCAATGTTTCTGGATAATCTTTTTGATTTTGTGAGCTTTTGGGTCAAATATCAAGACGCATGTTAAAGGTGACTCTTTTTCTGTTGTCTTTGGTGTTAATAAATTTTCTCTCGGAGTAAACCACGCTCTTTTTAGAGCATTTTTTACTAACCTCCTTGGATAACCTCTGTTAACCAATTTTTCTTTCAGGAGTTCCGCACTCGCAAAATAATCTTCTTTCTTGCTAGAGTTTCTTTTTATTCTAAGGAATTGGCCATACGGCAAATTTTCTTTTAAGGTTCTGGGATGGCAGCTAGAGAAGTGTAGTAATGTATTGCGATCTGTCGGTTTTGTGTACAAGCTAACTTCTAGTTCTCCATCGTTAGCCTGTACATAAACATCTAGAAAGTTCAATTTCTTTTGATGGTATGCCATAGTGAAGTTAAATTCCACTGTACGGGAATTGAGCCAATTATGAAAGTCCTGTAGTCTGGTGGCACTTCCCTCCCAAATTAAAAAAATGTCGTCTATAAAGCGACACCATAATTTTATGCAATTTTTGAAGGGGTTGGTGTCACTATAGATTAATTTCTTTTCAAATTCGGCCATCACAAGGTTTGCTATTTCCGGTGAAAAGCTGCATCCCATCGCCACTCCGGACGTTTGTAAATAAAGTTGACCTTTGAAGTTAAAAAAATTATTTTTTAGACAGATAGTTGCCAAAGATACAATAAATTCTGAAGGGACTTGATGTGGTCTCTCTCTAGCATTTAGTACACTTGCCATTACCGCTATTGCTTCATCTTGCGGTATATTTGTATACAATGATTCTATGTCAAACGACACTAACAATTGGATTTCTTCGTTGAACAGTAGTTTTTCAATTTTAGATATGAAATCCATAGTGCCTCTTATGTATGATTTTGTTTGTTTGACAATTGGAATCAGAAAGAAATCTGTATATTTGGCCAAGGTTTCTAATAACGACCCACACGCCGACACAATGGGTCTTCCCGGGGGGTCTATTGTAGACTTATGCACCTTTGGCAGTACATAAATGTTAGGTGTTTTGTTATCTTCTGTATTTAGAAAGTCAAATTCTTTTTTACACAGCCAACCATGGTCTAAGCCCTCTTTGGTAATATCAAAGATTTTTTCTTTTAGCCCTACTGAAGGATTGGTCTCTAATTTTCTGTAATGTGTCTGATTAGACAACTGTCTATTTACTTCTTGGTCATATTTGGTCACATCCCACAACACGATTCCACCTCCTTTATCCGCGGGCTTTATAATTAAAGTCGCGTTTTGTGATAAATTTTTTAGTGCTATTTTCTCCATTTTACTGCAATTGGCATTATAAAAGGTTTTTTTAGACTGCAATTCATCAAGTTCACGCAAGACTACATCTTCAAACGTTAGGATATCTGGCGGAAGTAACACACTTTCTGGTAGGAATTTAGATTTATTTTTCAAACCACTGATGTTTGTTGTTTCTTTGGCTTCTCTTTCTAGGAAAAAGGCTTGAAGTCTAATTTTCCTAAGAAAAGTCAATATTTCTTTTTTAGTTTCTATTGGGTTTTGTAGGTTTGTTGGTACAAAGGATAGCCCCTTACTTAAAATTGCTATCTCTGTCTCCGTCGGAGTACATTCCGATAAATTGTAAATAGGCATCAGGTTTTTTTCTTTGTTCGTATTTATCAAGCTTAACGTCTGTAGGTTTTCTTCCTTGTCCTGAAGGGTTCTGTCTCTTGGTTCTGATATTGTTCCTGTTGTGGGTACATCCCTTGTGGCTGGGGCATCCTCATTTGTTGGTTGTACCCTCTCCATCTGCCACCCCCTCCCCTTGGTCGAAACCTGCCTCTGCCTAAAAAAGGAGGATAGGGTATTGGGTATTGGCCGAATGGGGCGTATGGATAAAAGCCGCTGTATGCCCCTTGGTCTGAGTCTGATGAACTTTCAGAGAAGGTGATAAATTTATTCCTGGATCTACCTCTATATTGCAAGTTAAGCGCACTTGGATTATTGTTAACAAAGAAATCTTCTTTTAGATATGGATATACCTCGTCTAATTTAAAGTTCTTTATATCCTTGCCTACCTTAGTAATTTTTAAATTTGTGTTATGTGCTGTGAATTCAACAATGGTTTTATCTACAGCTTCCAACAGTTGTTTGGAGTCCTTAATAGTGGTGTCTCCTAATATCTCCTTTTCTAAATTTTCGATTTCTTTCAGCTCTTCTTCGTTAAATCTCAGAGCTGTTTCCACTGATAGTACCATCCAATCAATGGAGCGTTTTGTACCTACTCCCCCAAATCTGTTCAAATATGTTTTGTCCCCAATAAATATGACAGGGACATTTTTTACCTGTAGTCCTACAGGAATTGTTTTACTTGTCAGGTGTTCAGATAGTACTTTCGCATGTAACTGTGTTCTTATATATTTTTTTTTAAATTTTTTTTTTTAACTGTTTTAGTTTTTCAATTTTATCCATCCCGGTAGCTGATGTCACAGGCTGATCCCCACTAAATAATGATGGGGTCTTTAGTAAGATGGCATCTATTTCATTCTGACTGTAACTCACCGTTATCGGCTCCGACATTTCATGCAATAAATCACTTAGAGTTTGTAGTATACATTATTCCACTTCAAATAAATGAATGTCTGTCTCCACTAACATCTAAACCTGTTATAATATATACAATATAAATTCTACATCTACAATATACAAGCACATTTTATCATATAGACGTGTGGGTCAGTCTGAGTCTCAGGGACCACTCAAAAACCCTCACACTTAACAAAGTGTCATAAAATACTCTATGAATGACAGGGGGAACCCATTAAACCAAACGGTACCTGGGTGAAGAAGACTAAATTAATAAGAAATTGGTACCTTGGTTCTACGGTATATATTCTGAATTGAAATAATAGGGAATAAAGAAAAAATATTCCCTACTTAGTATTTATATTACTATGACCACACTTTATCTATTTTTTCTTTACAATCTCATGTCTCGTCATGAACCACAACCACGCCTTAGAATTTTACTGAATGATTTTTTATTTTATCAAATGAAGAGAGTTTTAAATATTTCTCGTTTTCAATTTCAAACACATTTGTATATACATGTATTTTTTACATATATACAATAGAAGCCCTTCGTTTCCAAGCTAGGATGTCTCACTGAAAAAATAAACAAGACATTCCTATCGAGATCAAACAGACTAATGTGAGGAAAACAAATAGGTAAAAATTATTCAAACCCAATGTCTTTTAAGTCCCTCAACAAATTATTTAAATTAACCAACACAGCACCTGCCCGTGGCTGGAGAAATTGCTGCACGCTGAATCCCATGCACCGATTTCCAAAGTCCGAGATCATTGCACCGATTCCAATGCAAGCCCTGCTGTGCAGCTGCAAGAATCGACACATCGGGGGACCGCAGCTGGAGAGACCAATGCATCGCCATTGCTGCCGCATTGAACACTGATGCATCCCCGCTCCCCAAGTATCGCACCCGGGTGCCAAATCTACAAGGACACGGGCCGTAGTAAGAAACCGACACATCACCTCCCCTCACAGTAAGAAACTAATGCTTCACCTCCCCTTCAGTAAGGAAACGACGCATCACCTCCCCTGCGTGGCAGTAAGTAACCGACGCATCACCTCCTCTTAATTAAGGAACCAACGCATCACCTTCCCTGGGCCTAAGGAACCGACGCGTCACCTTCCCTGTGGCTGGTTTTTTAAAGATTTTGACGCATCCAAGGTACTTTGTGTTGAAAGTGTTGCATCTATAGTTTGCTATGGACAGAACTGTGTTTACCTTTTAAAAGTCATATCTTGATAACGGTATTGCGGGTTCATTTGTAGTGTTTTTACTGTATGACTGTATGTGTGCACAAATGCTAGACACACTACCTCTGAGATAAGCCTGTCTGCTCATGCCAAGCTACCAAGTGGGGTGAGCAGGGGTTATTTTAGAAGTGTATCCCCCTTACCCTGAATAGGAAGAAGGGTCCCAACTTGGACAAAGGTGCAAACCATTGCCAACTAGAACCCCATTTATAACACAAGACAATGGACAATGAAGCCCTGCATGATTCAGTCATCACCTCACATTCTGTTTGAGTTCATGCTCCCTTTTCAGCAGTCCGTCTTTAGTGTTTACCTGATGACACTGCCAGACCAGAAAGTTCTAGTGCCTGTGTACTGATAGAGTCCATGCGTGAGGTCAGTCATAAAAGCATTAACACAAATTAAACAACACAGAGAAATTGTCCGTTATTCAGCTTTTTTCCAATTGCTCTTTTTAGGTATAATTATTATTGCTTATTTTTTTAAAGTGCTGCTGCATTGCTTATTTATTTTCCCAAGTGGTTGCAAGAGGCATCAGCATTTTTGTATTTCACAACATCTCTGCTGAATTCCTCATTGTGGTTCCTCTCGACTCCAGAGTACAGCAGGATGTTTGCCAAATGCCTACCCGTAGATGGGAGTTACTCTATTCATGACGTACCACTAGGCCTCACTCCTCTTCAGCATTATCAGAATTTGGTGTGACATGGGCCGTAGTTCAAGGAAGGAAATGGGTCACCCTGTCATCCCTTTGAACTGTCAAATACAGCAATAATCAGGGTTCAGTGAGCCCCGCAGGCCACTGGGCCCCAGTGCCAATGTACTTGCTGCACCATTAGAATCCACATCCCTGAGCTTTATAGAAAATAGGCACTGTATAAAACCGTTTAAAGTTGTGCTTGTAGTACACCATGCCACTGGCGTCACTGTTACTGTACTGATAAATTTCAGAACCCTCCCTAATCCACCATGGGAAAAATAAACAGACTCACATTCGTTCCCAGCAATTCATGATGGATCGTTTTGTCTCGCCACTTAAAAATTTCGCCAGCCACCACTGCTTACCCTTCTGAGTGAGTTACACAATTGAGCAACTTAACTACTTTGGGCTATTCACAAAATCTGAGCGTAAAGTTACTCAAACGTGTATACATATATGTCTCCACTCCCTGAGATAGGGAATGGAGCCAAATTTCTGATTGTAAGTTACTCAGTTTCTTCAGGTTCCTCTCCTCAGCAAAGGTTTCTTTTTGTGGTCCAAAAGTGATCTAATTTCTTGGGATCAGGGTACCAATATTTGAACCCCCAAACCCTTGTCCTCTGAGGGCAGAGGGGCCTTTACCCAGTCCAAACAAGACAGCTTCTTTTCTTTCACAGTGCAGGGCAGAAGCATCAGACGCCCCACAGGAGGTGGAGCCAGCATTGTGGAGAAAAGGCACAGCCCTGGAGCACTCTGTTGACATGATTCCTTCTCTCCTTTCACAGTGCAGAGCAGAGACATCGGACGCTCCACAGGGGGTGGAGACAGCACTGTAGGGGACAGGCACAGTCCTATTCAGGTCCGAGGTGCAACTCCTCCCTCCCATCTAGATGCAGATCTCTCTACTCACCACTGGGCGGACTCACCCTGTCTCTTGGAGTCCCCTAGCCCTGTCACTCAAACTCCAGACAAGGAATACACAACCTAGCAGAGGCAGGCCTGGATAGTTAGACAAGAAAATACCTACTTTCTAAAAGTGGTATTTTCAAACACAGAATGGTAAAACCAACTACTCTAAAAGATGTATTTTATCATTCTGAGTTCAGGCATACTAAACTCGAATTTCTACCATGTTTCCTGAGTCAGTTAGGATTATAAAATATAATAATCTAACTGCCCATTCTGGCTTTGGAGAACAGGTAGCCTTGCAATAGTGAAAAACGAAAATGGCTGTAATTCACTATTAGGACATGCCACACACACCAGGGCATGCCCTACCTTATACTTACAATGCACCCTGCCCTCAGGCCTACCATAGGGGTGTCTGATATGAGGAAAAGGGAAGGTTTTAGGGACTGGCAAGTGGGTGCACTTGCCCAGTCAGCATGACAGTACCAGACTGTAGACAGGCTCTGCAATGACAGGCCTTAGACACACTTTTACAAGCTGCTTCTGTGGGTGGCACAACCAGTGCTGCAAGCCCACTAGCACCATTTGGATTTACAAGCCCTGGGCACACTCAGTGCACTGTACTAGGGTCTGACAAGTAAACCAAACAGCCAATCATGGAATCACTAATCCATACATCAATTTACCATAGGGAGAGCATATGCACTTTTACACTGCTCAGCAGTGGTAAAGTGCCCAGAGTCAGAAAACCAACAAAAACAGGTCAGACAAAATAGAGGCAGAAGGCAAAAAGTTCAGGGAGGACCTGGTAAAAAGGGCCAAGTCCAACACCATGTATAAATGTGAAAGTAAATGGTGTTAAATTAAGAAATAGAAGAATATTAACTTTGTTGATGATCTTGCAGATCTGCAAAAATCAAGTAGAAACTATGGGGCATATGTACCAAGCCCTTTTCCCGTTCGCAAACGGGCCAATTCTCAGAATCGGCCTGTTTGCGAACGGGAAAAATTCTTTTGGGATGTATCTTCCCAAAAGGGAATCGCAAAATAGGGAATCGCAAAATTTGTGATTTTCTATTTTGCGAAAGCATTTAAGGAATCGCAAACTGCGATTCCTTAAATGCGATGTAACAAGCACCCAAGTTGTGCGATTTCTCCTTAAGAAATCACAAATTACCACCAACTTCAAGTTGGTGGTAATTTACGATTTCTTTGAAAAATGCACCTTTTGGCATTTTTCAAAGTGCCATGAGGCGCAAATACATGCCCTTAGGGCATGTATGTGCGCCATATGCGCACACATGCTCATTTCAGGGTACATCAGGGTGTCCTTATGACACTCTTGCACCCTTGAAATTATTCTCAATTTGCGATTCTCTAATTGCGAATCACAAATTGAGAAAGTCTTCCCATTCATTCCTATGGGCCTCCTGGCCCATAGGAATGAATGGGAGCTATTCCTTAATTGTGATTCGCAATTTGCTAATCGCAATTAAGGAATGCCAAGAAATCAGTAACTATTTGCGAATTTTTATATACATCTTGTTTGCGATTCTCAAATAGCAATACTCAAAATATCGCTATTTGAGAATCGCAAATAGAGTATTTGATACATATGCCCCTATAACTTGTGAAAAAGCTTTAGGTAGTTTTTCAAGTAATAGTAAGATGTGTTAGTGAAACATATAATAAATGGGAGGCTCAATCTCTGTATAAAATCACTCTCTAACTTCCTTGCTACAGGTGACTAGTGACATTTATAGGCATCTGACATAGGTACACAACTGTAATAATTTATTACAATTGAGTTCTGATTTCACAATGCCTGTTGCAGATCCATCTGCCATCTGATCATTTCTCAGTGCATATTCTGCTTTTATTCTTTATCTGCAATGAAAGGCACTAAGAAAGAGCAAGAGGAAAGTGATTTAAGCAGTTTATGGGAAGGGTATTAGTGTGACAGTGTATTATAAGGAATAAAATACCTCCAGTTCACACATTAAAAACATGTTGCATGTCACCTCTTAGTTTCTGATCTGATAAAGGAACTTAGCCTTTAGCCTAGTTCCTGCATATGGTCATGGAATTCCTCTGTGACTTGCAATGTCCATATATTATGTAGCAGGGTCCTTTATCACGTATATCTATTAAGTTACTCAAGATTTGCATGCGTTACTTTCAGTAATTACATGTTCCACATCAAAGTAACAAGAAGTGATTTCATAGATATATTGGTAAGCCATATCCATTCAATACTAAAGTTAAGTACCATACCCTTTATAGTAAGATAGTTCTCTGCCTACAGACATTCACTACATATTGCAGACACCCTTGGCCTGCAGAAGGGACAAGCCAGAGTGGTGGAGTCCAGTGCTTTTGATTTCTCTTTTGTTCATTCCCTGCTCTCCATTTCTACCACTGGATTAGTTATGTAGTGATCAGTGGAGGCAGTGAGAGACGGGTAAGTGCAACGCTTTCCTTGCATTATGCAACAAACAAACAAATAGGACAATGGTAACAAAGGCACATGCTTTACGCACACTAGCGTGGGGTGTTACAAAAATGATCTGTCAATGTTAAACAAATTGGGTATGAAAATAAATTGTATTTCAGCTACAAATGCATGTGATTCTTAGGTAAATTATTTAAATTCTACTCAAGTTGTATAAAGTTAATTTCCATCACTCCGTTTGTGGATTGGTGGTTGCATTTGTGAGCAAGGAGGTGGTAGTGTATTTATTTCTTTTTACATAGCCCCATCTAGTGGACAGTATAGCACTATGCAAAACCCTTTCGTTATGACAGTGGTCCATTTGCATTCTTCACAGCTTCAAAATCAACTCATGGTAAACAATTTGCTAGCCAAGCTTTTTATCGAATCAAACATAAATACATGAACTTAAAATTTCAGTTTCCATGAGTCAAAAAACTGCTTTCAAAATGAGATGATGTGTCTAAAACTCTTTGGTATAATTATGCTTTGAAAAAAAATGTAAACCGTTTCTTGAAAACACATGACTCATAACTCAGGGATTGGAACAGGTGCAACCTAGTGTCAGCACATCAACATGTCTTAAATGATCATACCAAAGTGTGCACAATCAATAATCAATACTGGGGCATTCTCATAAGAATGACAGACACTGGTTATAGTTTGAAATTTTATATCAGGAGTTAATAGGCAAGATACATGAAATATGCCACCAATAAATCTAGCAGAAAAAGCCTGCGATGCATAAGTACAAAGAACTCAGTAAAGTTATATAAGACTGGAAAATAAAGATGATCCGAGACACAGAAGAGCAGGTCCACTTATCCGACTTCAGACAATGAGTTTCATACAGTAATACATAAAGGGTAGTAAATTCTGAAAGAAAATAGTATTTGTGTGCATGTGGGAGTTAATATATTATCTTTCCTGTGGAATTGTTTTAAATTGAACAACCAAACAACTCACATACTCTTATCACTTAAGAGGAAAAGCATCATATATTTGAGATTATGTATTAACAGATATTAAAGGACAAGGTTACTCTTGATGTACATCTGGGCATCCCCAGCAGACAGGTGTCAGACTGCAATTAAAAACATAAAACATGGTCTAGTTACAAAGGAGTGTGCTCAAAATCACAACTCACCTTGATGTTAAGGTCAAGTTTATGTCCCATTTTTAAGGAAAAATTCAGAATTGGTGCAATTTCCGCACTCAGTAAATTCCAAAATCCCAGAGCACCAGATATTACATGGTGTGATAAATATCACCAGACCCACCGGGTCACTTGTCATCAAGGGCCCTATTTACGAGATGGTTTCCATCGCGTTTGCACCACGCAATGTGGTACATGTCTGACGCAAACCTTAAGTAAGATTTATGAAGCCACACAAGGCCACTTTGTGTGGCCCTGAGTGGCTCCATTAATCTGGAGAAAGGCAACGCAGCGCAAATCGATGCTACCTTACTCTGCCCTGGGAACGTGTTCCATGGGTGTTCCCACGCAACTCCCATGGTTTTTGACGCATTCCCAGACTTACCAGAACTGCTAAACTTGGGAATTCACCAAAAATATATGCCTTCTGCTTGAGTATTAGCAAGGGGGTGGCTTCTGGGGTCGAGGGATGAAGCAGCAATGGACTCTGATAAGCGAAGCGACGGACCACTCGGCTATTGGACTTTGGGGCCTGATTGGTTGGTAGGGTTGGGAGGGGGGATGTGGGAGTGTTGCTCAAAATTGACATGCTTGTTCTGTGCTTTCTTTGCTGTAAAGACAATAAAAATGGTTTATAAAAAATAAAAAAAAATAAAAAAAAATATATATATATATATATGCCTTCCCAGAAGAGGCTCAATGAGGAGTAGTATCTTTCTTTTTCCTTTTTACTTCCTGTTTCTGCATTCTGCAGCACACAAAGAAAGAGAAATATGCCTCTCAGGATAGTCTTTTGCAGGAAGGGGCCCAATCCTGCCATTGGCGTAGGGAGCCACTTTGCCGCTTTGCCCCGAAAACTCATGCCGCCTGGGGAGGACAGCCCTTCACTCCCCCCCCCCCTCCCGGCTACACCACTGCTTCCTGCACAAAAACAATGCTGCATGCAATGCAGGCAACCTTGCACCATGATGCAAGGGTGCCTGCGCTGGCGGTAGGCTGCCACAAGGGCACCATCGCAGGGAAAAAGGTTGGAATGTGCCGTATTGCCTTAAATATGGTATGTTCCTGCCCCTTCCCTGTCAAGCAGTGCAGCCAAGCAAGGTGACTTGCTGCACTGAACTGCATGATTTTATTCATAAATAGACCCCTAAGACTTTAGTGTGGTACATTCATATCTGTGATTTTCAGCCTGTGCTCCAAAAACATCATTCAGTCTTCGTGCGGCATTAGTTAGAGAAGCTGGTTAACTCTGTCTTGCTTCTACTAGTGGTGACCAGAACATATTATTATGAGGCGGAATCCCAAGATATTTCTTTCAAACCACTTTTACTAGAATCCTACAGCCAACTCGCCATCTATTTTTAGTGGATTACAGCAAATTGTGTTTTCTTGTCATTAATTTAATGACATTTGCTAATGCATAATCAGTGAGCTTAGGAGGCAGTCTCTGGCGTCATAGAGGTTTGATCACAGAGTAAGAGTGCATCATTATAGCGCAGCTCCCCACCTAATGATTGGCCAACCATGGTTTTGAGGATGGCCAGTCTTTAATTTTACAATTTTTTCTAATTTGGTACTTTAGTCATACTAGAATAATTTAAATTCCGCAGAGCTAAAACAGGCAGAGAGTTATTTACTAAGGGGCAGTCATGTAACGCAGAAAGACAACTTGCTGAGCTGCATTTAGCGAAGGGGGAGAGAGAAGAGATGCGGCCTATGTACTAAGATATGATGCATTCTTGCTCTCTCTCTCTCTCTCTGTCTGCGTGACACATGACGTACTGCCTAGCACCAACGCAGGCACCCTTGCACCAAGCCTGCATTGCAAACAAGATTGTTTTTGTTCACCTTTGGCACAAAAACAATCATTTGAGGCATTTTCCTATTTCTACATGTGCCGCAGAATTCAGCACATGGAGAAAGAGGACATGTCTTGCTTTGCCTCTCTTGGGAAGGGGTACCATTACGTCCAGGGGTCAACGCGTGGGAATGTGAATGTCCATACGATTTGCGCTGCCTTGCGTTGCTCTGGATTTTATTTTTTTATTTATTTAGAGTTTTCTATAGCGCAAACAAGACCCAGTGTAGGGTGTCAGAGCGCTTTACAGTAGAGTTTCATCAGTTGTTAATGCTTCATACTTCAGTTTAGCATACAGACATATATACATTCAATAATACAGTTGTCAGGCACAGTTAAAATAAATGAACATCTTTGTTCATGATCCAGTGTGGAGTGACATAGCTAATAAAATATTGTTTCATCCGTCATAAAGAAAGCACTTCGGTATAGTATATAGATATATATACATTCAGTAATAACTTTGGCAGTTGAAGGATAGCAGGCCTCCCCTAAGGTCCTTATGGAAGAAATCTGCTCATATAGAACGATTTTGCTTCCTTTTTGAAGGTTGCAATGGATGTAATTCTTCTGATGTTTGGTGGGAGTGCACTCCAGATTCTCGGTGCTGCTCCTGAGAATGCTCGGTCATATGTCTTTTTCTTGCAGAAGCGAGCCGGTTTCAAAAGAAAGTCTGATTTGCTCCTGGAAGGTCTGTTACCTCCTGATGGTGTAAGTGTCTGGGCCAGGTAACCTGGAGTGTTGTGTTGTTGATCTACTAAGTCACACAAAGCCACGCAAGGTGGCTGTGCCTAGGTTCATAAATCCCACTAAAGTGCTTGCATTGCCCTGCATGATGCAAGGGTAATGGAAGCCTGTTGGAAATCTAAGCCTATAGGATTGTGTGGCTCTGGGACGGCGCTGCACAATTTTGAACTGCACCCTCAGGTTGCTCTATTGGTCAGTATATTGACTCGATGCGTTGCAATGTTTTTCGTTGCTCTGCACCACTGTGCGTCCAGATAGGTGCCCATGATAAGCGTTAACTATCAATTTGTTTATAAAAGCAGAACTCTCACTTCCTAGTGGCATCGAGCCATCATTGAGAGATTTAACAGAAACTATCCAACCCAAAAGACCCAAAAATAAATGAAGATAATGAACCCACATATTCAGGGTACAATTACATTAAGTTTTCAGGGAAAGGGGAAACGATAAGGTGGGAATATATAGTATTCAATGTAAAGCACAATGATAGAGAAAACATGGTGTTAGCTCAAACCACAGAAGAGTGTACGCGTGAAAAGAGTAAAAAGCATGTTATTTGTTAGGACGGAGCGCCACCTGCTGTACATTTTGACCATCGTAAATTCCCTGCAGTTCTAGTTTAATGGAGGTATTCAAACTATTTGTGCAAGATTGCTATTACCAAAATGTTCAGCTGTGGTGACGTCAGGACTCTCCACCTTTTGAAGATTATGTTTTTGAGTCAAGGAAAAATTAACAATAAATCAGGTGCAGTTTGTTTCAACTTTAGATTTTTAAATCTCATGTTCTTTCAGCAGAAGATAACAAAATCCCTAAACAAAAAATTAAGGGAGTTGTAGTACATTTCTGCCATGTTAGTGCCAGTTCTCCCAATTGCTTTATGGTACATGCAGTTCACTGTAGTATTTGTACTCACGGTTGAAGGTATTTCGATCCAATATTGACACAGCCAGTTTTTGGACATCTCTGAACACGAGTTTCAAGCTTTGTACAGCAGAGAACAGTCCTTAGTTTTGTGGTTCTTAAAATTCGGTTTCCAGTTCCTCAGGTCAAGTACCTTTCCTAGCCCATCACCCACATCAGCTCCCTTTGGAAGAAGTTCAGGGGCAGAGCTCAATGTTGGCATGCTAGCACTAGTCCTCTAAGTGCATTATGGTATATGCAGTCCCTTGGGACCCCTTCCCCTTTATGAATGTAATAAAAAGTTATGAATGTATTAAAAAGTTAGTTGGGAAGTGGGCAGTGGTCCAGAGACCAATGCCTATTCTCAAAAAAACCTTTAAAAGTATATATTTTTAACACAGCCATGTTTCTTTTATTTATGAATAGAAATGAAGTAGGTTAGATTTCAAGAAACTGCCAATTGGCATTTTGTGAAGTGACCCATTAGTACATAGGTCACAGTATAGATTTTCTTTTCCATTTGCAAAAAGTCAGAGATCAATTTGTGACAACTATTGGAAATTGAAATTTCGTAAACCTGGCCCATTGACTCTTCCAAATCAGCAAGCTACCAATCAATAACAATCCCATACCAATTTAGAAAAAAGAGTACTATTTAATAAATAAAATGGCACCAACATTACAAAAGTCCAATCAGTGGAATTGGAGATGCGAGTTTTTAGATTTTAGATGAAATTAGCACCAAGAAGCACAACGTGGCATTTGAGGTTATCTGGTCACTCTGGACTGGAATTAAGCCCCAAGTTCAGGTCAGCTACGATGGAGAGCGGCTCGAATACAGGGACAGGTTCATCTCTCTGGAGGGTTATCTTCTGAAGTTCACACTAGGAGCTGTCCTTCGCATTGCAAAGGGCCGCAATAAGGTAGACTGCGGTGGTGCAAAGAGCAGGTCAGGTGCCATGGACGGACACTGTTGTAGAGCAGAGAGACAGTCATCACTTTATCTCTGCATTGGCGATTGGCCTGAGATGCTGCAGTTGGCACTAAGTGCAGGTCTCGCGAGAACTTAGGGTAGTGATTGTCGTGGATTGTCATTTCTTGGCTCAAAGAGGTCACTTTGCCATCGGAAGGAGCCCTAACCTTCTGGAGTGTCACCTTTTCTTCCGTCGGAGTACACTCTGATGCCAGCCATGGGTCTAGGACCTGGAGGGGCACATCTTGGGGATCAGGACTCACTCCAGCAGTGGTCAACGAGAGGGCTCAGGCATGTCCAGTTGCTGGTAGTCAGCTGGGCAGTTGCAGGGGGGGCTCTGGAAGCTTGTTGTACCCTATGTAGCACAAACAGGAGGTTAGCCAACTGACCTTTGGAGTCACCTCTGGGGAGCCTGGGTTCATGAAGCATGGGAAAAAGGGTACTCCCTAAAATTATGTTAGGTCTAGAGGAGGGAGTGGCAAACCAGCAGCAAACAAAGGAGAAACCTCTATGATGACCTATATTTCTTTATACATGAGCAATAAAGTTATTTCAAAATTACATACATGATGTTGCAAAAAACATGAATACATTCACTTAGACTTAATATTGATATTTTATTTCTTTCAGTTATTTTCTATCATTTTCAAAACAGTTTAATTTTTTCTCATTTTTTTGTGATTATTTTATCAAAATTACAATACAGTGACATGGTAACATATGTACAAATCAGTTAAAATGCAAGAATAAATCATTCCTGGACATAACCCCTACACTATACATATAGTTATTTTCACTCATACCAACATTCATACATACTCTATCTATCATTCTAGTGATGCTAACATACCTAACACAATACACAACAGTGAGAAAAAATAAAAAACAAGTAAAAATGTCCTCTAGTGGACTCCTCAGGATGTCGTTGAGACCAATTATTTTTAGATCATTCTTTTTTTGTGTAAACGTTCTTGGTCTTTTTTGATCCTTTCATTTGTTTCTCCAAAGTCTGAATTTGTTTATGCGTGAGGGTCTCTGGTGCGTACGGCTGGTGGTGGGTTCATGGCAAGCTGGTCCTGTCTTTCTATTTCATAAAGTAGGCCAGTCCTTCTTCTCAGTCATTCACCGTTCCAGGAGTGTGTTGATGAGAGGTTCTGAACCTTTTGTACCTGTGCCATGTTTGTGTAGGGGAATTCCCAGGCCTAACACCAAAAAATGGTTCTGGTCAGTTCTTCTTCACTCCCTGGTCCTGGCTCCAAATGGTCTAGGGTGACAAAAGAAAGCAGATCTAGCGTCAGTTTCCTTTTTATGTGCTGCAGGCACAGCCCTTTGGAGTGAATCAGGGTAGGGCCTGTCAGGAAGATCTACTCTCCTCACACCAGGGCCTCTTTTATCCCCATATCTGCAACAGGAAATTCATTCACAGCCATGGGAACTGGAACACTGGTAGAAAGGCACCGTTTGTTTAGACAGAAAAATGGCAGCTTTCTAAAAGTAAAAAGAACAATTGATGGACAGAATGCAGAACAATGTCCAATATTCACCCCAGTACAGAGATCTGGGCCTAAGTCCATTATTTTTCTCCAGTGGCACAGAGAGCAGGAGACCCACCCAGAGTGACAAATGCAAAAACAACAATTGATGGACAGAATGCACACCAATGTCGTACATTCACCCCAGTACAGAGATCTGGGCCTAAATCCATCGTTATTTTGCTCCCCATGCCATTCCAGGTAGAACCCAGCCATATGCAAATCATTCTTGACTCTGCACCCAATGGTATTAGTCCAGCCTGAACTGCCAGACCAGGTCCTCCCTGGACTGGAAAAAAGCAACCTAGGGCCAATTTCGGGGCTTCACCCCTCATCAGCCAGGATAGATTGACTCCAGTGGTATGAAGAGCACGGGACCCACATCTGGGAATACCCGTCCCACTCGGGGTAACAAATGCAAAAAGAACAATTGAAGGACAGAATGCAGAACAATTTCATACATTCACCCCAGTACAGAGATCTGGGCCTAAATCCATCGTCTTTTTTGCTCCCCATGAAATTCCCGTTTGAACCCAGCCATATGCAAATCAGTCTTGCCCCTGCGCCCAACGGGAACAGTCCAGCCCGAACTGCCAGGCCAGGTCATCCTTGGACTGGAAACAAGCATCCTAGGACCAGTTTCGGAGTTTCACCCCTCATCAGTACTATACAGAAATAATAGAAAGTAGTTTCAATGAGAATTTGGCATAGCATTACACAATTTAATGATTTGTAATGTAATTCCAATGCTGCAATGTAATTTCAATGGTAATTACTTGTCTGTAATATTTGAATTGGGTACTATACCCTCATGAAATACCGTGAGAAACTGTAGACTATACAGAAATAATAGAAAGTGGTTTCAATCAGAATTTGTTATAGCATTACGCAATTTAATGATTTGTAATGTAATTTCAATTTTGCGTGATACTGTATCAATTTACAATTAGGTGAAGCGCAACTCCACTCTGAAAATTAAATGACAAGTCCCATAATGCCACATCAAGGCCACATGGGTACATAGAGTGCAAGAGAGAAAGGACTCACTAACCGTGATCAAAGCTGTGGGAGGGCTGAAACGCGTTGGTTGAGTGTTGCTCAAAAATAAATTTGTTACACTGAACTCTGGAGTGCTGCGTCCTATGTGGTACATGTTGAAATACAGGGCCAGGATTCAGCCCCTACGCTGTGTACCCGCTGTTGAGCACAGTGTACGTTCAGGGATCACATTGTAGACTATATATATATATACGTTAGGGGTCTTACACGCCAATCGACTTGGGTTTATGAGCGGGTTGAGTTTATATTGAATAATGAATTCTGATTGCACATCATCATCTGATTTTGCAATTAAACGGAACATAGAATCTGTTTGGGATTTGTAAATATCAGGAAACAGCAATTTTGAAGGATTTACGTGTATATAATGTATAGTAATAAATACACATTAGCATTGTAAATTGACCCATTGTACATAGATTGTACATATAAATATTGTGATCAATTTATAGATTGTAAATAACTAAGCATGTTTATATCCTTTCTTTGGTCTGTTTTCAACTCCTGGATGATATGCATTAAGTGATTTTTCAGTTTCTATAATTTTTCCCGCCCTACTTGTTGATTGGTAACCCTATATATGCATTTTCATTGGTTTTGTTCGTCATGTGATCAAGGTCACCGTGGAGTGACCGAAACGCGTCATGCTGGCGAATTCGTGTGAATTAACCTTGTTTAAATTTCACCCTTGTGCTGTGGAGTGGTCTGTACCTGTGGTATCCGGTGTGGCAGATTGGATCTCGGTCCTGGTTTGAGGCAGCGGAACAGGACTGTGAAGTGCATTTCATTCGGAAGGTATTGGATCGTTGCCTTCCTTACGGACCCTCCTTTCAACTGGGCGTGTTGGTTTCTGCGATCCAAGCGGAAGCACCCCTGCAATCAACCCGGAAGGAGTATTGCAAGCCGACAGCCCCTCGTCAGGCAAAATATCCCATCGTTGCTGGAAGACCGGGAGCCGCCGTCCGTGAGTCCCTTGTGGGTCGGAGGACACCGAGGAGACACCGCCGGCGGAATTCCGTGGTAAGACAGCGGACTGGGAGTGTTGTATTATTTGAAGCAACTGGGCCATTAGACGAGTGAAAGGAAACGCGCTGTTAATACGATCACCGGTTGCGTGTAAATCCTTAGCAGCCGGTCATCCTAAGTTCATTGGTTGTTCACACGCATCATGGCCACGCCGGCAGAAGCCTTACGAAACCGGGAGGCTCTAGCCGATGCTATGTTTGACAATTTACCCACTCCCAACAAACGTAATGAACCTGTGACTCACAAAAATGAAAGTATAGATTTGAAAAGCAAATTAAAAAAGCTGGAAAAACTTCTCAGAACGGAGACCACAAAATGGTGGGAAAAACGGTCTTTGCAGAAGTATCAGGAAGTGGGCCGGGTCCCTAGGGGGTTGAGGATACTAATTGCACCATCATTCGAAAATCCCAACCCTCTAATGCTAAAGGAATGGGCAACAGGAAACCTTGACGCTTCAATGAATATGGTCAGTCTACTGATCAAATACGCTGAAATTGACCGCAATGAAATCTTGCAGGAAATAGAAATTCTGAATAAAGAATTGGAGGCTGAAAAAGATCAAGAATTAATCAAGAAAACAAGAGAGGAAATTGATGTTAGACTTGCCAAGCATCAGGAGACTATCAGCACGCGGAAACAATATAAGTTTGCACGCGATAAACAGGACTATGAGACTGGTAGAATTTTCACTTTTGCTCGAAAATTTGATAATGTGAAAAGACAAGCGATGGCACAGAAGGTAACGGCTCAAAGTACAAGCAGTAATCAAGTGGTGGAGTTGTCTGAACCTGAGATGAGTTCAGTCACCAGTGGCAGTGAGTCTGAAGACAACATCGCTGGGGGGTCCAACATGGGTCCGGTACCCACAAAATATACGCCCTCTGAGGAACTGGGTTTTATGGTCGAGGACATATTCAAAACCTTACGACCACAAACCCGGCAACAGCGAAAGATAAACGAGCAGCAGCAAACAAAAAGCGCAGTGCAAGGAGACGATGCAAACACCAAAGGGAAACTAAAGCGAGGGAGAGGAAAAGGAAAGAAATGGTAGATTCTCCCGCTTCCCTTTCATCCACTGTGTCTTCTACCACTAGTTTTTCAGATAATTGTAACAGTCAAGGTCATATATCGAAGAACATGGAGAGCAATACTGTTATTAATTTGTCTGAGGTCGATCCTAATAAAGCTGAATTACAACTTCTGTCACTGGGTCTGTCATATTGCCCCAGAAACTCATTCAACTATGTACAGACCAGGGTGGACGTATTCAAATTCATACGGAAACTTAAGCTCAAAAAGCATTTCAAATTGTCCAGTGCGCAGTCTAAAGCAACCGACATCGTCAACAGTACTCAACCCTCCAGTGTATTTTCTATTGCTGATACCAAAGCTCTGGTGGTAGCACAGGAATTGGCATTGGAAGAGGATTTTGTATCCGGGGCGACTCAACAAAATCTGAGGAGAACAGGTATCACGACGAATCTCCCATGTGCCACTAACTTCAAACCACCATCAACGTTCTGCCCCTTAATGCCAAAGGACAACATAGATGCATTTGGGGACATGGTGGTAGAAGAATTGAAAAAGCTACAACACAACACCACACGCAAGAATAGACGTATGAGATATCTGGAGAAGGAATATAGCAAACTCATCAAGAAATTAAGGAGTGACTCCAATCTCATAATAAACAAAGCGGACAAAGGAGGTAACACCGTCATCTGGCCTCGAGACCAATATACGGCGGAAGCAGAGCGTCATTTAAGCAACACATCCTGTTACAGAAAAAGCAACTTTATAGACCTTTTGCGCCTCAAGGATAAAGTACATAAAGATCTGAATGAATGGAGGCGTGAAGGTCTGTTAAGTAAACAGGAGCTTGCCTTTTTGAAAAATGAATTCCCTATAACCCCTTTCTTTTATCTGATACCGAAGATACACAAACAAGTAACTCCAGTGCCTGGCCGTCCTATTATCTCGGCTCAAGGCAGCCTGTTAGAGTCAGTATCTCGCTATGTTGATCATTTTCTCCATGAATTTGTGGAAGCACTAACTTCATATATCAAGGACACTGGACATTTTTTGTCTAAAATCAATGATGTAGTATGGGACAATGAATCTGTATTAATAGCGCTAGATATAGACTCGCTCTATACTAGCATAGCACACCATGATGGGCTGAATGCGGTAAAATATTTTTTAAGTAAACGTGACATTGCCTTTACCCAACATAGTAACATGCTGCTTAAAATGTTGGAACTCTGTTTAAATAACTATTACTTCCTGTATAACAAGGAAGTATATCAGCAGCTAAGAGGAGTGGCCATGGGGGCATGTTTTTCCCCCACTTATGCATGTCTTCATGTAGGGTGGTGGGAGGAACATGTCCTCAGGGGGTCTCTGGAGGCCAAATTTCAAGACAGAATATCGCATTTTTGGCGCTTTATTGACGATGTATGTTTGGTGTGGAGGGGGTCTGTGGATTCAGCAATTGAATTTGTTAGAGAGATTAATAAAAACCAGCTCAACCTGAAATTTACATCACAAATAAGTAAGGAAAAAATTCAATTTCTGGACGTTGAAATCTATGTCCAGAATGGGGGACTCCAGACCAGGCTCCATAGAAAGCCTACAGCGGGCAACTCTATTTTGCACGCTGGTAGTGCGCACCCAGGTCACCTCGTGAAAAGCATCCCGTATGGGGAATTCCTGCGTATTCGCAGGATCTGTAGCTCGGAGGAGGACTTGACTAAGTGCCAGACAGAAGCATTCCACAGATTCTTGGCCAGAGGGTATGACTCCACGGCCCTCAGGGAGGCAATGACTAAGGCGAATGAGCTCAACCGAGCAGAATATCTTAAAACAACCACAGCAGTGAGATCTAGACAGGAAGAAGCATCTGAGGTCCCTGAGAGATTAGGATTGATCACCACTTTCAATAGTGAGGAGAAAAAATTGAGAGGCATTCTCAGAAAGCATTGGCCCCTATTGAAAACTGACATCACGATAGCACCCTTACTACCTGAAGAGCCACTTTTAACTTTCAGGAGGGCACCCTCGATGAGGGATGCCTTGGTAAGATCTAGCCCAGAGGTTATCCCCAAAAAGGAGGGTCTATTTGATAAGTCAGGCTTTTATAGGTGTATATCGTGTAGGGCCTGCAAGTTTGGAGTCTCCACCAAGGAGTACAAAACTGCATTTGATGATTCCCCCATTTCCATCAGGGGGCATTATACATGCCGGTCCGAGTTTGTAGTTTATGTGCTCCAATGTACTTGTGGGCTCAGGTACGTTGGGAGCACTAAACTACAGGCCTTCAATCGAATACTCCAGCACCTCAGGGCCATAGTGAATGCAGATGACAAATATCCTGTGGCTCGTCACTTTGGCCTAGTACACCAGAAAAATGTAAATCACTTCAGCTACTTCATAATTGATGGAGTCCCCAAGAACATCAGAGGGGGTAATAGGGAGAAATCCCTCAGACAGTTGGAAAGTAGATACATCTTACTACTGGACACAAGGATCCCAAATGGACTGAATACGGGGGAGGACCTTCATTGCTTTTTATAAATATCATGGCAGAAGAATCAGCTTCGCTGATTATATTTTTTGTAATATTTGGTCCCTTCATATGTCCATTTATTAGCTTCTTCTATCTCTGGGAAGAAAAGCTCAGTTATACTGTGTATGTAAATAACGGGGTCAGTCCACTGTGCACTCTTTTCATTGTACACGGGTCAATATTATTATCTTTGCACTTTATCGCTGTCTGAGTGTCTTATGCCCTACCGGTATATCATCTCTCCTCTTATGTGTATATATACCTTCCATCACACACATCATTAATTACAATTTAGACACTTTTTGATAGATTCCATCGATAACTTTGTGTGTCCCAGTTGAAAAGGAAATTTCCAGACTAAAATGTTTTGATACCCTTAAGGCAATATGTCCTAATGTCATCTCTAATGATAGAGATTGTTCATATATCATGGTATTTATTTTTGTGGGGTACCTATTTGCAAAGCACTTGAGTCACGTTTAGTGTTGTGGATTAGGGTGAATAGCTATATTAACTCTTGCACATGTAAACCTCCTAATAGGGCATAACATGGTGAAGCAGGAGTATCTCCCCATTTTTATATTTTGACCAGTGTGTTATTTATATTATAATCAAGTCACATAATAATCACGATTTTTTGATTAATTATCTGAATCTTAGGTTGGTTCAGATTACACCTTGATTTTTCCCTTTCCCCCTTTTTTTTGCACACTAGGTGGTCACGTTAGGGGTCTTACACGCCAATCGACTTGGGTTTATGAGCGGGTTGAGTTTATATTGAATAATGAATATGATTGCACATCATCATCTGATTTTGCAATTAAACGGAACATAGAATCTGTTTGGGATTTGTAAATATCAGGAAACAGCAATTTTGAAGGATTTACGTGTATATAATGTATAGTAATAAATACACATTAGCATTGTAAATTGACCCATTGTACATAGATTGTACATATAAATATTGTGATCAATTTATAGATTGTAAATAACTAAGCATGTTTATATCCTTTCTTTGGTCTGTTTTCAACTCCTGGATGATATGCATTAAGTGATTTTTCAGTTTCTATAATTTTTCCCGCCCTACTTGTTGATTGGTAACCCTATATATGCATTTTCATTGGTTTTGTTCGTCATGTGATCAAGGTCACCGTGGAGTGACCGAAACGCGTCATGCTGGCGAATTCGTGTGAATAAACCTTGTTTAAATTTCACCCTTGCGCTGTGGAGTGGTCTGTACCTGTGGTATCCGGTGTGGCAGATTGGATCTCGGTCCTGGTTTGAGGCAGCGGAACAGGACTGTGAAGTGCATATATATATATATATATATATATATATATATATATATTCCAACAATATGGTTCCTGTTTTCCCTGCAATGGCGCTTCGTAGCGGTGCGTAGCTCCTGCGGCAGAACCAAGCCGCTTGTAAATCCAACAACGTCAATTCAAAGGAAAAAACGAAATGAGCCGCAACTCACAGCCACTGTTCTTTTCAAAACAAATATTTTTATTTTCTTTTGAAGCACAGATTTAACCTGCACATGTTGCCGTGATATTATTAATTATTTCATAGAAGATGTCATCAGCCATGTAATATGTAGGGTAATTAGCAGTGCATGGTGAGGGTGTGAGTTACAATTACCTTAGGATATGAGTTATACAGGTAGATTCATCAAACATTTTTGCGAGCGCAAATGGTGCAAATTGCAAAAATCGGCAGTTTGTGCCCGCAAAAATTGCATTTGGGATTCATCAATGGTTCATGCTCTCGCAATTTAAGAATTCGCAAATAATTGCGAGTTCTCAAATTGCGATTGCATTTAAGGAATCGCAATTTGTGATTCCTTATATGCAATGCATGAACCATTTTAAAATTGCGAATTCGCAATCCGGGGCCGCTATTTACCGCGAAGTCTAACTACGTGGTAAATAGCAAAAACTTTAAAAAATGCACTTTAGTGCAATTATCTAAGTTGCATGTTACACACACACATGTCCTTTGGACATGTGTGTGCGCAACATCAATGTACATTTCCATTTCAGGGGTGCTACAGGGTGTCCTTTGGACACCCTGGCACCCTTGAAATCGCATCTTTATTTGCGATTCGCTAATTGGTAATCGCAAATAAGGATTGACTCCCCATTCATTCCTATGGGCCTTTAGACCCATAGGAATGAATGGGAAATCGCATCCTTATTTGGGATTAGCATTTGCGAATTGCAAATAAGGAAGCAGTAGAAATCGCAAAAAATATTGCGATTTCTACATGCATCCCGTTTTGCGAGTCTGTAATAGCGATTCCTTAATAATCGCTATTACAGACTCGCAAAAGAGGACTTTGATGAATCTATATGATAGTTTCTTGAGATAACTCAAATTCTTACTGCTGAATTTCTATGGTTTTATGTGTATACATTCTGAACCTAACTGGGTGCAGAATATGGGCTACCACTATATCATCAGGGTAAGTATATACAAAGATAAGTGAAAGTTTACTATTTCTTACTCCACTTTCACAATATGTGAAGATATACAAAAAAGTAATATGCATTTTTTACCATTGTTGAGTGTGGGCAGGGGCAATGACTCACAAAAGGTAAAGCCTTGATTGCACCATTATGCCTGTCCTCTCCCTTGCATACTTGCATATCTGCATAATTGGTTTATGTCATAGTATTTTTCCCATTTATACTTGTTTTAACAAAATGTGTTTAACATAAACCAGGATGCATTGGGTCAGATTTGAGCAGTATGGTAATAACACATTGAAAAGACCTCATGACTGTTAGGAGAGCTATTTGCCTGTGTAAAGCAAGTGTTACATGCAATGTTTGAGGCAGCAAAAAGTGTTTTTTTAATGTCACAATTGCTTTTCTGACCTTTGCACTGTAGTGATGACTGTGTGAATGCAGGTTTTTTAATACCTTTGCTCCAAATAACATATGTTATTGAGTCACATTTATTTTCACTGCTATGGCTATGACATGTATATTATCAATACATTTACTTAATTGGAGTTAAGAATAGCAAATCTGTACTTACCTGAATATAATTACCTTAAAGATATTTTGAAAGTCGATATTCTGTTATGTTACATTATGCAGATGTGTAGAGCGCTCTGTCACACAGGAGGGTATCCTGGCACTGAGGAGGTGGGAGTCTAGCCACGGATGTATGACATCACAACGCATGCTTTTACCACGCATGCTTTTACATCGCAACTTTTACAACGCATGCCTTTACAACGCATAGTGTTGAGGGGTGCTGGATAGTGAATAGTTTAATTTACTATTCCAACTCCAGTCCCCGTGGATAGTAGGGAAGGTGTTAAATCTATTCCCTATCCTAGAGCGCCCCGCAGCGCAATGCGCTGTAATGGTTTGCGTTGTAAAAGTTGCGATGTAAAAGCACTGCGTGGTAAAAGTTGCGTTGTAAAGGATGTTTCCCCTAGCCACACCTAGGGCCTAGTGGGACTACTCAAAAAGCCAGGCCTTCAGCTTCTTGCAGGTTTCAAGCAGTGCCGAGGCGGCTCTTGTGTATGAGCAGTTTGTGCCATGCTTTAGGAGCGATGTGGAAAGCTCGACCACCAGACCTTGTTTTCAGAATGCTTGAGACTTGTACAAGTAGGAATACAGATGAACAGAAGTGTCTGGAAGATTTGTGAAAGCAGATGTGATTGTTGAGGTACTCTGGGCCAGTGTTATGTAGTGCCTTGAAAGAGTGGGGGAGGAGCCTGAATTGTGCCAGTTTGTGAATGAGGAGCCAGTGGAGCTCCTTCAGGTGTGGTGCGATGTGAGTGCGTCACGGGAGTTTGAGAGTGATTCTGGCTGTCAAGTTCTGAATGGTCTGCAGCCCTCTGGTGAGATGTTTGTTGATCTCAGCATAAAGGGTGCTCCCTTAGTCCAGCTTGCTTGTGACCAGGGCTTGCGTGACAGTTTTTCAGGTGCTGATTGAGAGCTATTTGAAAATCTACTCTGCATCATAAGGGTAGGGAAGTTTGAGGAGGAAGCATGAGGTGCATTGAGTTTGGCACTCATGTTGAGTTTACTGACAATGATGATACTGAGCTTCTTGGCGTGAGCGGTGGGGGTCGGTCTTAGCTCTGTTGGTTACCAGGGGCTGTATTATAGAAGGGCCCGAGGGGTGCAATGGGCATTAGCGCCCGCTTTGCGCGTCCTCCGGGCACTTTGGTATTACAGAATGGCCCGCAGATGCTTGTGCATCCCCTTTTGTAATACTGAAAGCGCTGACGCACATACAGCACCAGTGCTTCTCCAAGAGGGCAAACCCTCATTCGGATGGGGGCGTGGCCCCATGAAAATGGGGGAATCCCTTTGACTATCAGTGCACCCCCTGATTGCAGCCCTCTGGTGGGGGAAAGGGGGTCCCGTAGGTCCCCAAACATCCCCTTGCAGGCGTTTGCAGTCACTTAATGCACCGGCCTGCAAGGTGATCTCTAATTCCTTTTAAAAGTGTAGGTGGGGGCTGCCTGCCCTGCAAAAACACAGAGCGGCTTCCAAGCAGCCCCTCGGTTTTTCACATTGATGCATTGCACCCATGGACAACACATATATAGACTGAGTAAAGTAAAAGATCACATGTGAGTCACAGGAAGGAGCCATGTATCTCTATCTGCCAAGTGCAAGTTGTTGAACTACAAACATACCCCTTTTTTGAAATTGAAATAATAAATATTGCACTAGGTAATTCAGCTGTTCTGCAATAAAAAATGAATGCCTTAAAGTACAGTGCTGAAATTTAAAATTTAAATTCTTGACTTTCTAAAGGGGTACCATGGGTCAGACTACCATTTAAAGTCAGACTACACACTTTAAGCTTGTGCAGTGTTAAAACTCTTCTTATTTTTAAAATTGGCTTAGAAAAAATGAATGGAGTTCTTGTGGCATACAATAATACATTAAAAAAAACTAGATAACATGAATTTTAAATTGATGTGAAAAGAGACTGGCATTCTGTAAGGGTTTTGTGTTGTAATCTTTAGCAAAAACCAGTTTGCCAAGTAATCATCTGCCATAACTAGGCTCGGTGCAGCTGGACAGTAAATAGGTTATCCCACACCTTCTCCCTGCTCAGGAGAGAGGTTAATCTGGTGCAGAACTGAGCCTCCCCTAGGAAACAAGCCTCCAATCCCATTCCTTTCTGAAAGTCATCTATAAATTGTAACTTACATTGATCAAAGGCCTGCTCAAACTAAGGAGCCCTAGCTGTTAGTGTCTTTTGTCTTAGTATCCATTTATCATGGGCAGGGTTGGTATTCTTCAAGTGACACCTCCTACAGAGAGGCATCCTTCCTTCTGTTTGCCAACTGGGGGCTTGATTCCCAAAGGAAATTGATGTGAGTTGATTTACTCATGTGTAGATCTGCTCATGAATCAAGATGCAATGCTCCACTTTTTTGCTATTCACCATTTCCGAGTGGAAACTTACATTTAGGTACGGACTTGCATGTCTCCACCCTCTCGAGATAGGAGGTGGACCTCACGAAATTTACGTGTACAAAGTCACTATTAGTAACTTTTCACCTCTTTGTGGAAAACTCTGGGGCATATTACCAAGCAATAGCGATAATTATCGCTATTGCTTGGTTAGAGACAAAAATGTATCGCCGACCTGCGGCGATTTTTATCGCAGATAAACCTTGGTATTACCAAGGTTTATCGCAAATGGGATAAAAATCGTCCGCAATGCATGAATATCGCTGAAAAGTCAGTGATATTCATGCATTACTGAGCGAATGCTCTTAGCCATGTTATCCACCTCCCATTGGATAACATGGCTAAGAACTGCTCAGGGCAGGTGTTAGCTTTTGGAGATATTCGCGCTTAGCGCGAATATCTCCAAAAGTTGGTATTAGAAGATAGCGATGTTAGCGACTATTTCCAGTCGCTAACATCTTGGCACGCCCACTTTGCATGTCCTTAGTGATAAATTTCTCTGACTTGCAAAGTGGGGCCCAAGATAGTCGCTATCTCCTACTAGCTGTCGCTAACTGGTGTTAGCGACAGCTAGGTAATAGGGAGATAATTTTATCTCCGCTTTCATGGCTTTTAAAGCCGAAGAAGCGGAGATAAACCCCCTTGATAATATGCCCCTCTGTCACTGTGGCTGAGATCTCCCAAAAGAAGGTGCAAATTTTTTTTTAAGTTGATATTTTTAATAAAGAATATTTTAGTGTCAAATATACCTGTAAAATAAAAAAATACAAGTAAGAAAATTGAACTAAAAAAGAGATCAATTACATCACATAAACTCCTCAAATTAAATGTGTATTAAATGCCAAAATAATTAATATATATTAAGATAATCTGAAAAAACCTTAAAGGAAAGAAGGATGTGTTTAAAAAAAAGTTTCCATCTTTTTAAAAATGTGTGTAAGAGGTCCTCTGGACCACTGCCTATGCCCCAACCAACTTTGGGGCATATCATCAAGAGGGGGCGATAATTACCGCTAAGCGCACTTAGCGCTAGGATAAGTATCCCCACCCAACTCTGAATTTTATCGCGGAGGTGGCGTGATATCAGCAACGCTTATCTCCACAGCGATAAAATTCAGAGCGCAAGCTGCCAATTGTGAGATTATCGCTGGAAATCCAGTGATAATCGCACAACTTTAGGAGATAGCTTGCTGATAGGGCCACACATACTTAGCCATGATATCCACCTTCCATAGGATATCATGGCTAAGTCAGTGTCAAAGCAGGCGTAAGGAAAGTAGCGATAACAGAGGTTATCGCTACTTCTCTTGTCGCTATGCTGCTTTGCGTGATGCTTGATAATAGGAGAAATGTCGATTAGCGACATTTCTCCCGTTATCCTGCAGAGGAACGCCCACTTTGCATCTCATTAGCGATGCAACGCTGGGCTTTGAGGGAAAGTGTGAAGCATAGATTCGCGCGTTAGCGTGTCCTTGCTAATAGGGCATTAAAATTATCGCCGCTTTTCACCCGAAAACGGCTGCAAAAGCAGCAGTACGTTTTTTACCACTACCTTGTTGATATGTCCCTTTATTTTATATTCAGAAAGGGAAAAGCGTCCGAATGGACTGAATATACCTTAATGCAGTTGGGGGCTGATGATATACGAGCAGTGCGCTCCCACCTGAGCTTGGCGAGGTATTTGACCCGAGGAACTGATAGCGGCATGTGAAAAACCCCAAGGTCCTCATTTTTGAGGCTGTGCATCACTTTTACGCCGCCGGTGCGTCACTTTTTGTGACGCACCAGTGGCGTAAAAAATGCACCTTGTTGCGCTGTATTTACAAAGTGACGCATCTAGGTAGATGCGTCACTTTGATCATCTATGAGATTTCACTGTGTCACTTCTAGGACGCCGTTGCGTCAAAATCTTGCACCTGCCTCACAGCAGGCGTAAGACTGACGCAGGCCCTTTCACATGGAGTTTGTCCCATGTGAAAGGAAGCATTGCTGGAGTTGCGTCACTTTTGTGACACACTCCAGAAATACGTCACTTTTGCTCTTACAGATACATCAGAACTACTGACGTATCTGTAAGTCCGTGCGCAATGATACGTCATATTGTAAATAGGAAGCATCATTGGGGTCGCAAGGAGGGCGCAATGAAAAGTGACGCATCGCTGTTTTCTCGCAGCGATGCGTCACTTTTTATAAATGAGGCCCCAAGTACTTAGCTGTGCTCTGTGCTGATGAATGCCAAATAGCTTTAAACTCATGCCCAGAGATGTCCAGCACTTTGTGTTCCTACATTGGATGGCGAATACCTTCAGCTGTGAGTACAAATATTGCGATGAACTGCACACACCATAATACACTTGGGAGATCTAGAACTAAAATGTCAGCAGAGTCACGACATTTTATGAATGGGTATTTTTCTTACCTTCTGCTGAAAGCACATCAGATTTAAAAATCAAAAATAGAAACCAACCGCACCTTATCTATTGTTAATTTATCCATGACTCAATAAACGCAGCTTTTAAAATGTAATAACGGACATCCACAAATAATTATTTCTATATAAACATTAAACTGCGGAAACATGGATCGGATATTGTCAGCATTTTCCAGCAGATGGAGCTCCAGACTAAGAAATGATTTGCTATTATCAATCAACAGTTAGAAAAGATATTCAACACATTCAGGGGCATATTATCAAGGGGGTTTATCTCCGCTTTTTTGTCTTTTAAAGCCAAGAAAGCGGAGATAACATTATCTCCCTATTACCTAGCTGTCGCTAACACCATCGCTATTGCTTGGTAATATGCCCCTCAATTACCACGCGCTATTTGAAACTCATACACGTACAACGCATTTTAAAGTTATCTATCTATCTATCTATCTATCTATCTATCTATCTATCTATCTATCTATCTATCTATCTATCTATGATTGTTTTTATTCGGACTCCATTATCCATAATGCTTCAGACACTGGAGTCCGAATAAAAACAATGATTGAAGACCAGAATTAAAGAACCCAAACCTTGTAGAGATAGAGTGCATTAGCATGATATTTTGAAGTGTATTGAACATAAAAACTGAAAAGTGACTTGTATTTTGTAGTCTTTCGTTTGCGTTGATAACCTTTACATATATAACCCAGTTGTAACAAACCCTGGGGCATATTATCAAGGAGGGCGTTAAAAATTATCGCTGGCATAGCGGCAGAAAACTGCCGCTAAAGTGGCGATAATGGGCTTGATAATATGCCCTTGAGAATTCCAATAGAAGTCCATGTTCTGGTGTCAACATGGGCTTCCTTTGGAATTCTCCAGGGCATATTATCAAGCCCATTATCGCCGCTTTAGCAGCAGTTTTCTGCCGCTAAACCGGCTATAATTTTAAAGCCGTCCTTGATAATATGCCCCCCTCATATTTGCATATGACTAAGACCTGCATGGGGTCGAAATGCGTTATGCTTTGTTTGCTTTGTCTGCCTGAGGAATAAATCTTCTACTTGACGTTTGGCTGGAGGGCTTGCTTTCACTCTATTCTCATTGCGTGATTTCATCAAATGCGATAAAAATCGTCGCATTGCATGAATATCGCTGAAAAGTCAGCGATATTCATGCATTACCGAGCTAATGCTCTTAGCCATGTTATCCACCTCCCATTGGATAACATGGCTAAGAACTGCTCAGGGCAGGTGTTAGCTTTTGGAGATATTTGCGCTTAGCACGAATATCTCCAAAAGTTGGTAATAGGAGATAGCGATGTTAGCGACTATTTCCAGTCGCTAGCATCTTGGCACGGCCACTTTGCATGTCATTAGTGATAAATTTCTCTGACATGCAAAGCGGGGCCCAAGATGGTTGCTATCTCCTACTAGCTGTCGCTAACTGGTGTTAGCGACAGCTAGGTAATAGGGAGATAATGTTATCTCCGCTTTCTTGGCTTTTAAAGACAAAAAAGCGGAGATAAACCCCCTTGATAATATGCCCCTGAATGTGTTGAATATCTTTTCTAACTGTTGATTGATAATAGCAGATCATTTCTTAGTCTGGAGCTCCATCTGCTGGAAAATGCTGACAATATCCGATCCATGTTTCCGCAGTTTAATGTTTATATAGAAATAATTATTTGTGGATGTCCGTTATTACATTTTAAAAGCTGCGTTTATTGAGTCATGGATAAATTAACAATAGATAAGGTGCGGTTGGTTTCTATTTTTGATTTTTAAATCTGATGTGCTTTCAGCAGAAGGTAAGAAAAATACCCATTCATAAAATGTCGTGACTCTGCTGACATTTTAGTTCTAGATCTCCCGTGTATTATGGTGTGTGCAGTTCATCGCAATATTTGTACTCACAGCTGAAGGTATTCGCCATCCAATGTAGGAACACAAAGTGCTGGACATCTCTGGGCATGAGTTTAAAGCTATTTGGCATTCATCAGCACAGAGCAAAGCTAAGTACTTGGGGCCTCATTTATAAAAAGTGACGCATCGCTGCGAGAAAACAGCGATGCGTCACTTTTCATTGCGCCCTCCTTGCGACCCCAATGATGCTTCCTATTTACAATATGACGTATCATTGCGCACGGACTTACAGATACGTCAGTAGTTCTGATGTATCTGTAAGAGCAAAAGTGACGCATTTCTGGAGTGTGTCACAAAAGTGACGCAACTCCAGCAATGCTTCCTTTCACATGGGACAAACTCCATGTGAAAGGGCCTGCATCAGTCTTACGCCTGCTGTGAGGCAGGTGCAAGATTTTGACGCAACGGCGTCCTAGAAGTGACGCAGTGAAATCTCATAGATTTCACTGCGTCACTTCTACGACCTTTCTTGCGTCAATACGCCCCCCCTTGCATACATTATACCTGGCGCAGGTATAATGTGGCGGAGGGGCTTACAAAGTGACGCATCTACCTAGATGCGTCACTTTGTAAATACAGTGCAACAAGGTGCATTTTTTACGCCACTGGTGCGTCACAAAAAGTGACGCACCGGCGGTGTAAAAGTGATGCACAGCCTCAAAAATGAGGACCTTGGGGTTTTTCACATGCCGCTATCAGTTCCTCGGGTCAAATACCTCGCCAAGCTCAGGTGGGAGCGCACTGCTCGTATATCATCAGCCCCCAACTGCATTAAGGTATATTCAGTCCTTTCGGACGCTTTTCCCTTTCTGAATATAAAATAAAGGGACATATCAACAAGGTGGTGGTAAAAAACGTACTGATGCTTTTGCGGCCGTTTTCGGGTGAAAAGCGGCGATAATTTTAATGCCCTATTAGCAAGGACACGCTAACGCGCGAATCTATGCTTCACACTTTCCCTCAAAGCCCAGCGTTGCATCGCTAATGAGATGCAAAGTGGGCGTTCCTCTGCAGGATAACGGGAGAAATGTCGCTAATCGACATTTCTCCTAATATCAAGCATCACGCAAAGCAGCATAGCGACAAGGGAAGTAGCGATAACCTCTGTTATCGCTGCTTTCCTTACGCCTGCTTTGACACTGACTTAGCCATGATATCCTATGGAAGGTGGATATCATGGCTAAGTATGTGTGGCCCTATCAGCAAGCTATCTCCAAAAGTTGTGCGATTATCACTGGATTTCCAGCGATAATCTCACAATTGGCAGCTTGCGCTCTGAATTTTATTGCTGTGGAGATAAGCGTTGCTGATAGCACGCCATCTCCGCGATAAAATTCAGAGTTGGGTGGGGATAATCATCCTAGCGCTAAGTGCGCTTAGCGATAATTATCGCCCCCTCTTGATGATATGCCCCAAAGTTGGTTGGGGCGTAGGCAGTGGTCCAGGGGACCTCTTACACACATTTTTAAAAAGATGGAAACTTTTTTTTAAACACATCCTTCTTTCCTTTAAGATTTTTTTTAGATTATCTTAATATATATTAATTATTTTGGCATTTAATACACATTTAACTTGAGGAGTTTATGTGGTGTAATTGATCCCTTTTTTAGTTCAATTTTCTTATTTGTATTTTTTTTTTTTACAGGTATATTTGACACTAAAATATTCTTTATTAAAAATATCAACTTAAAAAAAATTAGCGCCTTACTATTGGCAGATCTCAGCCACAGTGACAGAGTTTTCCACAAAGAGGTGAAAAGTTACTAATAGTAACTTTTTACACGTAAATTTCGTGAGGTCCACCTCCTATCTCGAGAGGGTGGAGACATGCAAGTCCGTACCTAAATGTAAGTTTCCACTCGGAAATGGTGAATAGCAAAAAAGTGGAGCATTGCATCTTGATTCATGAGCAGATCTACACATGAGTAAATCAACTCACATCAATTTCCTTTGGGAATCAAGCCCCCAGTTGGCAAACAGAAGGAAGGATGCCTCTCTGTAGGAGGTGTCACTTGAAGAATACCAACCCTGCCCATGATAAATGGATACTAAGACAAAATACACTAACAGCTAGGGCTCCTTAGTTTGAGCAGGCCTTTGATCAATGTAAGTTACAATTTATAGATGACTTTCAGAAAGGAATGGGATTGGAGGCTTGTTTCCTAGGGGAGGCTCAGTTCTGCACCAGATTAACCTCTCTCCTGAGCAGGGAGAAGGTGTGGGATAACCTATTTACTGGTCAGCTGCACCGAGCCTAGTTATGGCAGATGATTACTTAGCAAACTGGTTTTTGCTAAAGATTACAACACGAAACCCTTACAGAATGCCAGTCTCATTTCACATCAATTTAAAATTCATGTTATCTAGTTTTTTTAATGTATTATTGCATGCCACAAGAACTCCATTCATTTTTTCTAAGCCAATTTTAAAAATAAGAAGACTTTTAACACTGCACAAGCTTAAAGTGTGTAGTCTGACTTTAGGTTTAAAGTATTTTATTCAAGACAACACGTAAGGACAAACAAACATTTCAAGAGGATGTAGCAGGGCGGAAAAGCAAGTGTCCAAAAGTGCCGTTAATGAATGGTTATCCGTTGACTCCGCCTGCACTGTGATAAAAGGCTCCAGTCGCCTCAACATGTTATGACATTTCCCATGTAACCCCCCCACCCAACATGCCCCCCCAACACCCAAACTCCCATCCCCCCCTCCCCATCCCACCCCCCGTCCAGTGCACAGTCCCTAGGCTCAACGCACATCACAGCTACAATACTGAGGAGAGAAACTCACAGGAAGATCAAGGGGCAGACTCCACTTGGGCTGGAAGCCTCAAAAGGCGGAGATATTTGGGATAGGTAAGTTCCTTAAATTCAGTAAGCAATAGGGAGTGAAATGGTTGCCAGAGCTCCCTAAACTGGTCCACATCCCCCGCCACCGTGAGGGACAGCTTCTCCATACCCAACACATGCCACAACCTGTGGAGCCAGCCAGTGATAGACGGGACTGTAGCAGTGTGCCAGTGAATCAGGATGTTCTGAACCGCAGAGCCCAGAGCTATTGCTATTTGTCTTCCTCTACGAGAACGAAGGGGATACATCAGATCATTCGGTAGTCCCAGCAGGGTATAAGCAGGGAAGCGTGGCAGTTCAATTTCAAAAGCAGAATCAATTTCATCCAACACCTCCTTCCAGTAAAGTTCTAGGAGCGGGCAGTCCCACAGTATATGCGTAAGTGTACCTTTATGTCCACACCCCCGCCAACATGCATCCACTTTACTACGGTCAAACTCATGCACTCGCTCCGGTGTGTAATACCAATAGGTAGAGATTTTAGTCAGGGTATCTGTGAGTCCCATGTGGTAGGCCGAGTGCCGCGCTCTATAGGCTATGTGTTCCCATTCCTTAGGGCTCAGTGTCCTCCCCAGCTCCCTCTCCCAATGCTCTCTCCCAGGGTGATAAAGGTGTGTCGCCGGGGGTTGCAGCAGCCTGTACAAATCAGTAATCAGTTTGGAGTCCGAAGTCCGTGTCATGAGCCAGTGCTCATAGGGGAGAAAAGGCCGATCGGCCGTCTCTCTCACTTGCGGGTGAAGGGCCCAGTGGCGGGCTTGCATGTAATGAAGTCGCTCCGTCTCTGGAAGTGAGAACTCCTGGCGAAGTTGGGGAAAAGGAACCACCCCGTCCGGGCCATAAAGATGACATAAGGCTCTGCATCCCGCCTGTTGCCACCTCGCAAACGCTCCCCTCTCCATTCCTGGGGTGAAGTCTGGATTATCCACCAGCGGAGTAAGTGGCGACGGGAACGTGGTGAGGCCACGTAGAACGCACGTAGCGTCCCACACCCGCAGTGGTACCCTCGTAACAAAGGAGGCATAGAGATTTTTGGGCCGATGAGAGCGACGTAGGAAGGGGATTTCCTGCAACGGTCTCCCTGCTACCGCCTGATCCTGCAAGAGCCAATGCTTATCAGACTCCCACTTACTCCATTCCACCAGGTAGCGCAGCTGCGCCGCCTGGAAGTATTTGCGAAAGTCTGGGATACCCAGTCCACCTGCCTCCGGGGCCAGCAGCGAGAGCGCCCTACGTAATCTGGGCTTCTTCCCCTGCCAGACAAACCGAGAAACGTCTGCCTGCAATTGCGAAATCCATCCCGCCGGCGGTTGGAGCGGCAAGGCCCGAAAGAGGTACAACACCTGAGGTAAAATCGTCATTTTAACAGCAGCTATCCTGCCAAGCCAGGAAAAGGTGCCCCGATTCCATCGGCCCAGTTCCTCCTTGATCTTGGTCCCCAGGGCCCGATAGTTTGCCGACACCATCGCCGCCAAGGTAGGCGCAATCTGGATGCCCAAATAGGGCACTGCTCCCCAAGACCATATCATGGGTAATCGCTGCTGCAAACAGGCCCTAGTGACCGGGTCAAGGGAGATATCCAGCGCCACCGATTTCCCCATGTTCATCCGAAATCCAGACACCGCGCAAAAAGAGGACAGTTCCTCCATGCACGCCGGGAGAGCCACGGCGGGCTTATCAATGGATAAAATAACATTGTCAGCATAAAGGCTAACAGCGTGTGTGAAGGCCCCCATCCGGATGCCGGTCACTCGCGGGTTATCTCGCATCCGCTGGGCAAAGGGCTCCATGTAGAGCGCGAAAAGCAAAGGTGAGAGCGGGCATCCCTGCCTGGTGCCTCGTTCAATGTCGAAGGAGGCAGAAGCGTGCCCATTAACGCGGACCACCGCCGACGGACGAATGTAACAATTGAGGATCATGGTGCGGAATTTCTCTCCTATACCTGCTTTCATAAGCACCCGCTCAAGGTAAGGCCAGTGGACTCGGTCAAATGCCTTCTCTGCGTCCACCGCCAACATCATTCGCTCCCCCGGAATCCGGGAGGCCTTTTCCAGCAAATGAACAATTTGTTTCGTATTGTCCACCGTCTGCCTTCCCGGGACAAAACCCGCTTGGTCAGGATCGATAAGGCCGGGCAAATGGAGAGCTAGTCTAGCAGCGAGGATCCCTGTATATAGTTTCAAATCAATATTCAGAAGGGAGATCGGCCGGTATGATCCACATTGCTTCGGGTCCTTACCTGGCTTAGGGATAACCGAGATCGAGGCCCTGAGCAGATCAGGCGGAATGGCCCCGGGCTCCGCAAAGGAGTTGAAGAGGCGCGTCAGGATGGGTGCTAGCGTCATGCAAAATGTTTTATAAAACAGCGCAATATAGCCGTCCGGGCCCGGTGCCTTGCCGTGTTTGAGTCGGGCAATGGCGGAAACTACTTCCTCAATCCTAATGTCCCTGTCCAGATAATCCGCCTGCATAGGTTCCAGAGAGGGAAGTGTGATCGAGGTCAGATAAGTGTCCATCGCCTCCTCATTCGGGGGGTCCCCGGCATAGAGGTCCTCGTAAAAGCCCCGAAAGACGGCTGCTATTCGCTCGTCTTCAGTTTCTGGCATGCCCATCGGTCCAGAGATCTCCTTGACCAGCTGGCTCTGCCGCGCCACGCGGAGTCTATTTGCCAACAATTTGCCACAGCGGTCCCCCCCAGTATAAAAGGCGTGTCGCAACCGCAAAGCGGCGTACTCCGCCCGGTCAAGGTCCAGGGCCGCCAGGAGCTTCCTGGCTTCCTTGAGCTGCCGCCAAATTCGGGGGGCCCCGGTTCTGCGATGGATCTGTTCCAGTTCCCGAACACGATCTGTAAGTTCGTCTCTCTTGGCCTGCCGCTCCCTATTGTCCGCCGAGGAAATCGCTATAAATTCCCCTCTGATGACTGCCTTCAGTGCCGCCCATTGCGTGGCCCTACTAGTGTCTGCATTATCGTTATGGGATTGAAAGTCCTGAATCGACTTTTCAATGCGAGCTACCACCTCCGCCCTATGCAGCAGCGTATCACGAAGGCGCCACGTCCGTGGGCGAAGCGCCGTCGGGGGCATAGTTAACAGGACCTCAACCGGGGCATGGTCCGAGAGGGAGATCACACCCATTTCTGATCCAGATGCTAACGCCTTCACTGGGGAGGTAACCAAAAGGTGGTCCAACCGAGCGTACGTTTTGTGTGCATGAGAATAGTACGAGTAGACCCTATCCGTCGGGTGCAGATGTCGCCATAGATCAAGGAGGTCCACCTCGTCCAGCTGAGCCTTACGGTCCGCTGAGAGTTCTCCAACCTGAGGGGAGCGTTGCGCCGACCTATCTAGTGCAGAGTCGAAGAGAATATTGAAGTCTCCCCCAAGTATGATATGTCTATCCTGGGAAGATGTGACCTCCTCGATCGCCGCCTGAAGAAAGCGGTCCTGTCGTTCATTAGGACTATAGAGGGACCCTATCGTAAAGAAAATACCTCCGATCCGAAACCGATAAGCCAGTAACCTACCCTTTTGTTCAGCAAATTTGTGGAGAACCTCCCCCTGGAAACGCCGCGCTACCAGAATCGCCACCCCAGCTGTTTAAGTGGTGCATGAGGAAAAGAATTGTGAGGGGAACTTGTGTGAGCGGAGCCTGTGTGTGTCCTGTGACAGTAAGTGCGTCTCTTGGAGGAGACAAATATCCGCCTGTGTGTTCTCTAAAAGCGAAAGGACGGCCCGCCTCTTCACAGGGTTATTCAGACCTCGGACATTCAGGGTCACTACCTTACATGTGGTCGGAGGCATGAGCGGTGGTGTAGTTGAAAGCAACAAGGGCCCGTCGTAAAAACGGGGGGACAAGAGCGTCATTCAGTCCGTGGTGCAGCAGAGTACTATGCAGAGAGCATTGACACAAAAAGCAGACAGTTCCAAGCAAACCATAAAGCAGGATACACATCCAGCAGCTCACCGCTCTCAAGAAGCACCCGGCGAACCCTCCCACCTCTCCCCAACATCCATGCCAAGCAGAGAGGCAGATTGCACCGCTGAAGCCATAGCCAAATAATAGCAGATCAAAAAGCGCAGACAATGTCAAAATGACCGGGAACCCTCGTGTGCACTGGACGACCCTCCCTCCCCATTCCAAACCCCCAAACCCCGTCTTGCACTCCACCCCCCAACTCCCCTGCCCCCCCCCCAACTGTTCCCCGGTCTCCCCACCCACCCTCTCGCATCCAGCCCCTTCCCCCAACTGGGACTAGATCAGCAACTTCAAACACCCCCTCCCCTACACCCCCAAAAACTTGTAGACCCATTGTCCCAGACCGGCCCTTATCGGACAAGCCTGCGGAAAGTCAGGAAAAGTGGACGTCCAGCCACCTCGCACCCCTCCGCTCCCCCCACCCCCCCAAACCCTCAAACCTGCAGCTCCACCACAGCGATGTCGATCTCCCCCCGGAGTTCACTTAAGCTGTCAGCGCCACCACAGGTGCAGTAGCAGCTCTAGATCCATCCTGCACCGCTGTGTCCGACTCTGTCCGGGCCGCAGGGGAGTCCGGCCGTGACAAGGAAGCAGATGATCGCTGGCTGGGGATTGTCTGCCATCCGTCTCTGGTAATACGGCTCCGGCGCGGTGTGTGGGCGCTGTCCTCAGTGGCAGTGATCCCCAGCACTCCACACGTGTCCTGAAGAGAACGCAATTGGTGCAAGATTCCGTTCCACCTGAAAATGAGCCGGAAGGGATGTCCCCATGAATACTGAGTGCCATGCTCCCTAAGAAAGTCAGTCGAAATTTTAAAAGCTTTGCGTTTTTGCAGAGTGGACGCGGCCAGGTCTTGATAGAGAGCTATCCGGTGGCCTCTGAATTCCAGGGAGGGTCTCCTCCGAGCCTCCCTCAGTATCCGCTCCTTCAAGGGATAGTCTGGCAGGAAAGCCAAGATGTCAGGAGGAGGTGCTGAATTTCGGCGTTGCAAACCTACCCTGTGCGCCCTGTCAATCCGAATGGCAAAATCAGCCGGTTCCCCCAGCACCTCCCTGAACAGTTCTCCGAGGTAGGCCGCCACATCTTCCCCCTCTTCCCGGGACGGAACGCCCCGGACGCGGATGTTGTTCCTCCTGGAGCGATTCTCAAGGTCCTCCGTGTGGGCCTGCAGGTCAAGGTGCTGTTCCCGGAGTCGGATGACTTCCTGCTGCAACTGTGTGATTTCCTCGTCCCTAGCGTGGCCCGCTTCTTCCACCGTGGACACTCTGTCACCGAGACCGTCCACCTCCCTCCGTATCTCACGGACCTCACCTGCGACCTCCTGCTTAAGCGTCTGAAAGTCGTCCCGCAATGAGCTGAAGAGGGACTCTAGGAAGGACCTCGTAACCGGGGGCTCTCCTCCACTCGCTCCCTGGGCCCCACTCGGGTGGGGTGGGGATGGCAGACCTCGGTCTTGTCTCGCATTGCTCCGATTCAGCATCTCTGGCAGCGTGCGGTCCCCCTTCCGGGACCCTCTGTTGTTCGACATGGTGGCTACCGAGGTGCACTCCTAGAAATTCAACAGCCCAATCCCTGATGCAACTTAGGACCCGAGCTGCCGGACTCCCACGCCGTCCCACCACTGACCCACGGGGCCGAGTCGCCCCACCGATAAAGCAGGAACTGCGGCGGGACCAGCGGTCCGTTCCCTCGACGACTGGCCACCCTCCCGGGCCCTCAGCACCAATCCGCCCGGCGCTGCTCTCCCCTCTTGCTGCACAAGCTCCGCGGCCTCGGGCTCGGTGTCACCTACTTCACTGAGGGATCGACCTTCAAGCCAGGCCACTGCAGACCCTCAGGGCCACATGGGGGTCGCAGTAATGTCCGGTCGGCCCTCTCCTTCTCCCACGGTCAGGCCCAGAACGCCGCCAGGGGTCCCCCTGAGGAAGGGGCCCGTCCCAATTCTATCCCGGTGGCCAAGTGCAAAGGCGGCTAGAAAACGTAGGGGCCCAGCTTCCGGTCTCCCGTGACCCCAGGGAGTGTCGGCCGCCACTATCCACACCGTTGTCCCCCAGCCGTCTGACTCATCGCAGGGTTCTACGTCGGCCCAGGAGTGCCTCCCTGTGCTCCGCAATTCCGACCGGGGGGCCGGGGGGCCACCGCAGTGCAGCGTCTCTGGGGCCCGGGGCGCAGGCCGAAGCCACGGCCTCGCGCAGCAGGAGGCCCCAAGTCCGGCACCTCTCCCTCCTCACCTCTGCTCCAGCCGGTCCACGCTCCGATGGGGTGCCACAGGACCAGGCAGGTCCGTCCCGGTCCGGCAGGTAAGGCCCACAGTGCTCGCCGACCCGCTTAGAGGCCGGCAAAGTAGTCCAGGTCTATGACCTAGGCCCGAGCCCCGGCCTCGCGTGATGTCCGGCGCCTGCCCGGCCCTAGAGTCTCTATGGCCCCGGATCCGGCAGCCCAGGCCTCGCGTAGCAGGAGGCCCCTAGTCCGGCACCCTTCGTTCCTCACTTCCGCTCCAGCCGATCCATGCTCCGACGGGGCAGGCAAGGCCCACAGTGCGCGCCGGCCCTCTCAGAGGCCGTCACAGTAGTCGAGGCCTAGGACCCAAGCCCGAGCCCCGGCCTCGCGTGATGTCCGACGCCGGCCCGGCGTCGGAGTCTCTATGGCTCCGGATCCGGCAGCCCAGGCCCCCAGCCCCCGCAGCAATGGGAGGCTCAGAAGTCTGGGGCAGGCAGGCAGGGTCAGCGACACCGCAGCAATCACCCGGGCCGACGATTATGGCCGGGCAGGATCCGTCTCTCCACCAGGCCGCGTGTGAGGCCCCGTTCGCTCTCCGCAGCGGTGCCCCGTCCGGAGTCAGCCCAGCGCCCCGGGAGGGGCCAGCGGTCTCACAGATACTCCTCCGGTGCTACGGACCTCCGCTCCGTGTAATGCAGCGTCCCGGGGGGAGAATCAGTGCATGCACAGCAGGAGTAGGGTCCAGGGATGGCGGAGCTCACTTAGAGTGCGACCACTCAGCCCGCCATCTTGGCCATGCCCCCCTGTAGTCTGACTTTAAATGGTAGTTTGACCATGGTACCCCTTTAGAAAGTCAAGAATTAAAATTTTAAATTTCAACTTTGTACTTTAAGCCATTCATTTTTATTGCAGAACAGCTGAATTACCTAGTGCAATATTTATTATTTCAATTTCAAAAAAGGGTTATGTTTGTAGTTCAACAACTTGCACTTGGCAGATAGAGATACGTGGCTCCTTCCTGTGACTCACATGTGATCTTTTACTTTACTCAGTCTATATATGTGTTGTCCATGGGTGCAATGCATCAATGTGAAAAACCGAGCGGCTGCTTGGAAGCCGCTCTGTGTTTTTGCAGGGCAGGCAGCCCCCACCTACACTTTTAAAAGGAATTAGAGATCACCTTGCAGGCCGGTGCATTAAGTGACTGCAAACGCCTGCAAGGGGATGTTTGGGGACCTACGGGACCCCCTTTCCCCCACCAGAGGGCAGCAATCAGGGGGTGCACTGATAGTCAAAGGGATTCCCCCATTTTCATGGGGCCACGCCCCCATCCGAATGAGGGTTTGCCCTCTTGGAGAAGCACTGGTGCTGTATGTGCGTCAGCGCTTTCAGTATTACAAAAGGGGATGCACAAGCATCTGCGGGCCATTCTGTAATACCAAAGTGCCCGGAGGACGCGCAAAGCGGGCGCTAATGCCCATTGCACCCCTCGGGCCCTTCTATAATACAGCCCCTGGTAACCAACAGAGCTAAGACCGACCCCCACCGCTCACGCCAAGAAGCTCAGTATCATCATTGTCAGTAAACTCAACATGAGTGCCAAACTCAATGCACCTCATGCTTCCTCCTCAAACTTCCCTACCCTTATGATGCAGAGTAGATTTTCAAATAGCTCTCAATCAGCACCTGAAAAACTGTCACGCAAGCCCTGGTCACAAGCAAGCTGGACTAAGGGAGAACCCTTTATGCTGAGATCAACGCAAATCTCACCAGAGGGCTGCAGACCATTCAGAACTTGACAGCCAGAATCACTCTCAAACTCCCGTGACGCACTCACATCGCACCACACCTGAAGGAGCTCCACTGGCTCCTCATTCACAAACTGGCACAATTCAGGCTCCTCCCCCACTCTTTCAAGGCACTACATAACACTGGCCCAGAGTACCTCAACAATCACATCTGCTTTCACAAATCTTCCAGACACTTCTGTTCATCTGTATTCCTACTTGTATAAGTCTCAAGCATTCTGAAAACAAGGTCTGGTGGTCGAGCTTTCCACATCGCTCCTAAAGCATGGCACAAACTGCTCATACACAAGAGCCGCCTCGGCACTGCTTGAAACCTGCAAGAAGCTGAAGACGTGGCTTGTTGAGTAGTCCCACTAGGCCCTAGGTGTGGCTAGACTCCCACCTCGTCAGTGCCAGGATACCCTCCCGTGTGACAGAGCGCTCCAAACATCTGCATAATGTAACATAACAGAATATCGACTTTCAAAATATCTTCAAGGTAATTATATACAGGTATGTACAGATTTGCTATTCTTAACTCCAATTAAGTAAATTTATTGATAATACACATGCCATAGCCATAGCAGTGAAAAATAAATGTGACTCAATAACATATGTTACTTGGAACAAAGGTATTTAAAAACCTGCATTCACACAGTTATCACTACAGTGCAAAGGTCAGAAAAGCAATTGTGACATTAAAAAAACACTTTTTGCTGCCTCAAAAATTGAATGTAACACTTGCTTAACACAGGCAAATAGCTCTCCTAACAGTCATGAGGTCTCTTCAATGTGTTATTACCATACTGCTCAACTCTGACCAGCTGCATCCTGGTTTATGTTAAACACCTTTTGTTAAAACAAGTATAAATGGGAAATTACTATGACATAAACCAATTATGCAGATATGCAAGTATGCAAGGGAGAGGACAGGCATAATGGTGCACTCAAGGCTTTACCTCTTGTGAGTCATTGCCCCTGCCCACAATGACTCACAAGAGTAAAAAAATGCATATTACTTTTTTGTATATCTTCACATATTGTGAAGGTGGAGTAAGAAATAGTAAACTTTCACTTATCTTTGTATATACTTACCCTGATGATATAGCCCATATTCTGCACCCAGTTCAGTTCAGTTCAAAAACTTTGTTTCGATTTCATGTAGAAACCATAAAAGTATACATAGACAATTTTAAAAAGACATTAGAATTAATCAACCATAAAATCACAATACATGTTTACATAATTTTTTTTTTTTTAAACCAAATTCCATCAATATCTATTTCTAATTACCAAAGCTGATCTAATAAAGTTTAAAACGGCATTACAAATACGTGCAGTTGACAAGGATAACAAGTGATCATACGCTTCTTTATAATAACGCGTTTCAAATGATTCTAATAATGGTTTAAGGAAAGTGTTTCTTGGCACTTTGTACAGAGTGCAAAAAAGCAGAAGGTGGAGGGTATTTTGTGAAACCCTATTGTTACAGGGGCAATAGGGTAACTTCTCCCACCAACCCCCCTGCTTTGGGAAAGCAAACAAAAAATGTAAGGTGCCAAGGCGAAATCTTGTGAGATAAAAACGCCATTGCGTGTTCGTAATATATGACAAATAGAACCGGCGAACTGGTTTTCTCCGTACAGTTAATACATGGTTATTTGTCTTAATAGAACCTAAACTAATACTGAAAGCATTTTTAATAATCTCCTTGGCATCCCTACCAAGCAGTTCGGGATTTGTAAACATCTTACCTAAACCTATATTATTAACCCAGTTAGGTTCAGAATTTATACACATAAAACCATAGAAATTCAGCAGTAAGAGTTTGAGTTATCTCAAGAAACTATAAATCATATCCTAAGGTAATTGTAACTCGCACCCTCACCATGCAATGCTAATTACCCTTCATATTACATGACTGATGGCATCTTCTCTGAAATAATTAATAATATCACGGCAACATGTGCAGTAAAATGTTTGATGAGAAACCTGAGCATGTTGGGGGCACAAGTTAAGTTACCTTAGGGCAGGGGCTATAGTTTCTTGAGATAACTCTACCTATTACTGATGGATTTCTATGGTTTTATATGTGTACATTCTGAACCTGACTATAAGGTCCCTGTAACCTTTGTTTTTTTAGTGAACATATATATATATATATTTATATTACCTACTGGCACTCGTCAGTAGGTAGTTATAGTTAGGACCATGCCCATAGGAAAATCGCTTTTTGGCTTGTCTATACTTTTGGTGCCGTTTGACGAATCTTCACGAAATTTTCAAAAAAAAGTGCGCTGGTGATTCTGGATGTGCATGGAAAGTTTCAGGGCGATCGTCAAGTGGTAGCCAAGAAAAAGGGGGATAAAAAAAGAGTGTTTTGCATGTTAATTCCCGTAGGGACTTTGAACATGACTACTGCCCGAACCGCTGGACGGAATTACAAAAAAGTTGGCAGAAAAGTAGCTTTTGGTTCGCAGATCACGCTTTCATTTATTTGGTGTAAATCCATTCAGTAGTTACGAGAAATTAAAGGAAATCCAAATTTGTATATCTATGACTGTTAATAATAACGAGCTCATACAGAGACGCAGACCTCCGATTGGCTACCAAAACTTCAACCCGGAAGTGTTGGCAGCCATCTTCGGACTTGGCTTCAGCTGTGTTTCAAAATAAAATGCAAAAAAAAAAAAGGGGGGCAGGGTACGAATACCCTAACCCCATAGCCTTGGTCCTGGGGTCCCAGAGGACCCGGCAGGACAAAAAAGCAATTTTGCTTTTTAATTCATGGTGAAATTCATGAATATTCGCAAATATCGCAGTGAATTGGAAAGAAAACCAAGTGTGGTGTCCCGAGCTTGATTTTAATATTGCCCCTGGGTGGGATAGGGGCATGCTGCCTTTAATGAATAAGGAGGGGGCCGCATGGGGCCCCCCTCCCAGGGTTTATTTATCTAGGCACCACCACCTCCATGAGGCCTGTGTTTTATTAATACAGGGGGTTGCTCGGACTCCACCCGGGCTCCAGGGACAACAACCTCCCCAGGGCTTCGAACAAAAACTAATATGGGGGACCGTGCAGACACCCCCAGCTCCGGGGACAATTACCTTCCTGGGACTTTCTATTGTTTTTAAGAAGGAGGGGCATGTGCCCCACCTTCCTGGCCCCAGGGGCCACCACCTCCGTGGAGTAGGCCCTTGAAAATCAAAGGAGGGGGCAGGGCGGCCCCACGCCTGGAGCCATACATGGCCCTAGGGGCCGCCAACCCCAGGGCTGGCTCCTGCCATGTCCCGGGATTCCCACCCTGGGACATATCTGTTTGCTTTCGCTTAGCTCAAGCTGTGCCAGCTCCCGCCAAGCAAAAGTAAATACTCTGCTTCCAGCAAGCAGGAGCTGTCAAACCAATCCCGCTTTCTGGAAGCAAAGTTTTCACCTCTTTCCCTGCCCACAGGCATGTGGACAGGGAAAGAGATCAAACTATTGCTCTTGCATGCAGAGAGCTGCATTTCCGGCAGAGGCTCCCCACAAGGTCCCATAGCATGCTGAGTGTCCTGGGTGGGATCAGGGCACCCCGGGAGGCATGGCCGGGCCCCGGGGGGAAGCAGTCCCCAGGCCTGAAATCGGCCCGAGGAGGGGACCACGTGGCCCTCATTACATTTCAGCTGGGCTCTGGGGGATGGGGTCCCTGCAGAAGAAAACGGCCGAGGGGGCAGGGGCAGCACACCCCCCATTAAATTTTAGTGACCCCAGGGGATGGGGTCACTGTCGGCTTGGGGCGGGGGACTGCGCAGCCCTGTTCCCCATTCAGTCCTGGCCAGGCCCCTGGGCCACCCTAGCCCTGATGCTCATTTACCAGAAATTAGACCTCAACAGGAGACACTTACAAATATAAACATAGCAGGTGCCCCCGTTAAAGCTCCACTTCTGTAAAGGACAAAGGATCCTAACTCTTGGACTTGGCGATAGCAGACCAAGTGTGTTTTCTTTGCAATTCCATATTGAAAAAACGATCTGAAATCCTTTGTGGAAGTGACTGCATTATTGACCTATTGGAGCACAATCGGTATGTGACTGTGATGAGTGAGTCCTTTGTTGTCCTGTCCTGGTGAGAGCAGAGTCCATGGTTCCTCCTTTAAATTACTATGAGCATTTAAAGGTGAAACTCACTTTGAAACTCCTTCTGTTTGGCACCGACCCTTTCACCGTAGTAGTATGCAAAGGGCTTCCTGCCTTTTTGTCAGGATGATGGGCAGCTTAATAAGCAGCCCTTCGGAGCATTTCTCGACAGTTTTAATGAGGCATTCTTGATGCTGAGAAAGATGAGGACATCTCCACCAAAGAAAGAAGCACTTACTGCATATAGTTAAGAAGAAGGACCCTTGTTTGGTGGAGATTTACCTCTTTGTAATCTCATTGTCTTCTCTTTAGAAGGATTCATGTTATCACAGATTTTGAAAAACTTGGGGGCATATTACCAAGCATAAGCGAAAAATATCGCTAAGTTTGGTTAGCGGCCAAAATTATATCGCCGAGCTTCGCCTATTTTTATTGCTTAGGAGCCTTGATATTATCAAGGTTTATCTCCTAAGCGATAAAAATCGGCCGTAATGCATGAATATCGCTGTAAAGTCAGCGATATTCATGCATTACCAAGCAAATGCTCTTAGCCATGTTATCCACCTACCATTGGATAACATGGCTAAGGAACTGCTCTGGGCAGGCGTTAGCTTTTGGAGATAATCGCGCTTAGCGCGATTATTTCCAAAAGTTGGTAATAGGGGATAGCGATGTTAGCGACTGTTTCCAGTCGCTAACATCTTGGCACGCCCACTTTGCATGTCATTAGCGATAATTATCGCTGACATGCATAGTGGGCCCCTAAATGCCCGCTATCGCCTATTAGCTGTCGCTAACTGGTGTTAGCGACAGCTAGTTAATAGGGCGATTAAATTATCGCCACTTTAGCGGGAAAAATTCCTGCTAAAGCGGCGATAAGGCCCTTGGTAATATGCCCCTTGGTCTTTTCAATAGATATCGAAGTAAAATGAATATGTAATATGATACCCAATTGTTAATGTTATTTTCTTTAGATATGTTATAGCCACAATTCTGGCCTCATGAACTCAACCGGGGAAGGGACACTTGTAGTCAAACCATTCTCAAAGCTACTCCCTCTGTATTTGCCAATGACCTGCCCGCAGCTTTGACGATGATTTTTTACTTCGATATCCATCGAAAAGACCACGGGCCATATTATCAAGCCTGTGCGCTAAAATTATCGCCGCTTTATCGGCCGAAAACGGCCGATAAAGCGGCGATAATGGGCTTGATAATGTGCTCTGTGGAATTCCAATCGAAGCCCATGTTAGATGTCTTCACATCTAACATGGGCTTCGATTGGAATTCCATAGAGCATATTATCAAGCCCATTATCGCCGCTTTATCGGCCGTTTTCGGCCGATAAAGCGGCGATAATTTGGCCGATAAAGCGGCGATAATTTTAGCGCACAGGCTTGATAATATGCCCCCACGTTTTTTGAGTCGCTCAGAACTAGGAGTGGTTACAGGAATCATCTTTGCGGTCCTGACGATAAGCCTTGGGGTATAGGCTTGAAACATGTGGACATTGAGATACACACACATTAATGTTTGTCTCTCAAAATTCCCCGTTTTAACCATACCAGTATGAGGGCAGTATAAGAATGTTCTTTGTTCCTATTTAGCCAGGTATTTTTAAATCTAACCAAGACCTCCCCACTCTTATACCATCAAACTCTTAATAGTATTTACAAACAAGTGCTCCTGATCGCTGTTGGTCGCAGCATGCCCCATTCGGCATTGGGACGGGAAGAACCTGATGATGAGGCATGCGACCAATGGGATTCTTGTTGGGGAGGGTTATTTTAAGAAAACTTTGTGTTTTTCTTAAATAGAGTGGAAAGATAGTCCTAAACAGCCCTGCACTCTTTTTGCTGTTTACAATCTTCTTTTGTAAATATGCCCTTTTGTTCCCTCCAGTGATTACTCCTCCAAGATCACTGAAAGGCGATACAGTAACACTGCACACCACACAGCATGTGGTTTCTTTAAAATGGTAAAACTATGGGGTATATTTACAAAGAAATGGCGCGGCGCTGCAAGCTATGTAGCTGCGCCGTGCTGTGTAATTTCAAAAACGCAGGGATGCGCCGTATGCACATGAATATTGCACACCCCTGTCTTTTCCTTTGTACTGGAGCTTTAAAAAGCTGCCCAGTGCCAACACAGAAACCCTTGTGGTGCCGGCATTGCAGGGGTGATTACCTACAACTCAGGCACCCTTGCACCATGGTGCAAGGGTGTCTGTGTTGCCGGGATGATTGTTTATGTTCAGGAAGAGACACCTCCCTGCACACAATCTTCAAAGGCGATTTGCTCCTTCGATGTGTGCTGCAGAATGCAACATACATAGAAGGAGCAAAAACGAGGAGAAATAAAAGTATTTCTTCTTATGGCGGCAATCTAATGCCTGCTATTCAGTGGCGTTCGTTTTTGGCGCTGCCTCCGATTTACATATCCTTGCACATCTGGGGCAGGGTCAAAAAGTAATGGGTGTTGAGATGAAACTCCCACAGCAACACCCATTGCACACCCCTTTCACACAGATACCTGTGTGAAAGCGTACCATATTCACAAAGTGGCATTAACCCCTTCCCTGCGTCACGAATTCCGCAGCAGTGCGGGGATTTAATTGGGGGCGTAACCTCTTGCATGCTAAGGTAGGCCCCTGGCCATCCTACGTCATGGTAGGTGTGTGCGGTGGACAGCCGGGGGCCGTCCGAACTCCGCCTACTAATTAATTCTCCCGCACAGGCGGGGAATTTGCGCCGCGCTGGGGAATCGGTGGCGTTCGGACGCCCCCGGCCGTTCTGAGCACACAAGGGGTTAAGCCATGCAAAGTGGCTTGGTAAATATAGAGCAGGGCATTATGCCCCCGGAGCATCAGTAAAAGTGAATCTGCGGTGGCGCAACACCCTTGTAAATATGCCCCTAATTCCGTCTGCCTGATGATGGATTGAAAGTTGCCTCTTCTGCCAGCTCTGACCCTTGCTTTGGATCAGGGGTCCCCAAACCAGCCCTGGATGGCCGGATCCATGCCAGATTTTTTTTAAAACTACATGTATCTCAATGGGGATATCCCAAAAATCTGGCATGGATCCGGCCCTCCAGGACCGGTTTGGGGACCCCTGCATGATGCGCAATGGCCCTTTTCACCACCTGCCTTGCTGTCTTCCTTTACAAGGCGCCCAAAATATTTCCATTGGCTCCCTGATATTTTCGTATTCCCGCCTGCTCTTCCCCCATCTTGGTGGTTTCACATGTGACCCACGTCGCACCCTTGCCCCCTGCAGTGTGTCTGGATCCGCAACACCTCCATGCTCCTGTCACCAGCTGCTTGGGTGACATCAGAGATGGATTGCCCCAAGTTACACTTGGAGCAGGTGTGAGGAGAACAAGGACTTCCTTGATCATGTGTGTTCTTCCACAGACCGCCTGTCACATGAATCCTTTAACCCAAACAGGAGAAAGTGTAAGGTTTGTCTGTGTTCGAGTTATTTTTGTTAAACGGCGATCAGTGTTTCTGCCCTTTACTGCCTTCCTTAACCCCCTTCAATAGGCCTTTCTTGTTCCCTCAAGGTTGCTTAATTTGGAGCTGGGTTCACTTGTGTATCTTCCCCACAGCACAAACTTTCAGAAATCTAAGGCATTCGTGGGTTTCCTAGGGCACTTCAATTCACAAAATGTTCACATGCAGAATTGATTAGATCTTGTAACTTTGATTGATTAGATCTTCTAACTTTATTTTCCCACATCGAACACATTTTTTTCTCGTGTAGTAATGTTTTCTCTTTAAGCCCCCATTAAACATGGGGTTTTCTCGCCCTGGAAAAGTACTTACTCCTGCTTTTCACCGGAATAGTTTTACCCACATTTACAAATCTACGCGGGAGACGTAGGCGAGAACTCACTAAATTAGAAGTTTCTGGGTGTTCACCCCCACAGAAACATCCACACATACTGTGCCAGGCCTAAACCTGTGAAAGCATACTGGCAGATGTTATGGATTCGTAAATTCACCTTAGAGAGGTATAATTCCAACAGTCTAGAATCTAGGAATTTGAATGCGTAATTTACAACTAGAAAGTGCTTTGTGTTCACCCTGGATTAAACGCAGGTCCAAAAGACTTTGGCGCTCATCCTCAATGCTGAGAATGTCCAGAAATGTTCAGTAACTCCAAATCAGTCAAATCAAGAAATCCGAGTTGCATGTAAAGTTACCACAGTCTTTGGAATTTTGGACATATTTTTACTAGGTGGTAGCAGAATATATCCATTTTATAAATGCATCCTAGGTGGGGGTTCTTCCAAATGATCATGGCTAAGTACTGGCTAAGCAAACACAAGTAGATGATGGCCGGAGTGCTGAAACATTTCAGACACTCACCCCCAGTCACTGATATGGGTTGAATCCATCATTGTTCTTTAGCTCACTTCGCCACCCCAGTTTAGACCCAGCCATATGCAAATCAGTCTTGACCCTTTGCCTCATGGAAACAGTCCAGCCCGAACTGTCAAGCCATGTCTTCCCTGGACCGGAAACAAGCATCCTGGGACCGGTTTCGGGGTAACACCCCTCATCAGCCAGGCTAGCTTGAATCCAGTGTCAAAGTGAGCAAGAGACCCACATCTGTGCATACCCTGTCGACTTAGAGTGAACAAAGCAAACACAAGGAGTGCTGGCTAAGACGGGAAACATCACTTACAACGCATTTATTACAACGCACTACCATTACAACGCAAACCATTACAACGCATTGCGCTGGGGGGCGCTCTAGGATAGGGAATATATTTAATTTACTATCCAACACCTTCCCTACTATCAACGGGGACTGGAGTTGGAATAGTAAATTAAATAAATCACTATCCAGCGCTTAAAAGCACTATGCGTTGTAGTGGTATGCGATGTAAAAACCGCGTTGTAACAGCAGGCGTTGTAATAGCCTGCGTTGTAATGACACCAATCCGCTAAGACCAATGGCACCTATGCGCCACTGATGGTCAAGACAGGAAGCCAGAGCCAACCAGAGGGTTTGCTTTATTCAAGTGTTGAGCACTCCTGCAGTACTGGGGCAGGGTGTGGTGCAGTTTCTGTTCAGATATTGTGGTCTTCTAAGCAAAGAGCTCTTAGTCATGAGAGCTTGGAACGGTTGAAGGTAATGTCCAGATTAGGCCCTGACTGAGTTTGTGACTTCTTCCATCACCCAGGTTCAGTATGTTTTTGGGGGGGAAATGTACATATACAGGAGACCAGGAGTCAGTCAGCCCTGAGAATCTTCATGGGAGGTGTAGTTAATTTGGCCTGAGGAAGTCGACCTATTTTAATACCACCTGCACCACCCTTTAACTCCATGTGGATATGGAAAAGGGATAGGTTAGGGTTTAAAGTTTTAGTAGATATCTTTCCATAGGTACCAGTGCATTAATCAAGTGGGGGCACGGAGACTGTGAGCACCAATGTAATCATAACCGGTGCTGGTTAAGAAGGGAGGATCCTACCCAAGAGTCTTCGATGATTAAAGGGAGAATTGACAAACGCATTCACTTCAGGAATGCCCACTGGGCAACCTATGCCAGCTCATCTGGTATGCAAAATGGCCGGGTGATGACTATTCCTCAGAGGAAGTTGGAGCAACCAGAGAAGTTTTGGATTGCAAACAAATGCCAAATAGTAAGGGCAAAGCTTTGCACTTCAACCAGTCCCAGTGAGTGGGTCATGCTTTTCCGGCACAGGACTCAAACTATTCTTCAAAGACTGGATCTGACTTTAGCAGGTTTGTTGATGTAGAGCCAGGGAGATGGCTGCCTGACCATGAGGTGTAAGCTTTCAGGTGATAAGGGATATTCCCTTGGATGAACCAACATTGGTAATTTAATCCAGAAGGCAGGTTGCGATGGTTGTACATATAATTGTTTTATAGTCTCTGTTACAAAGTAGAAGTGTGTAGGAGAGAAGGGCACTAAATAAAGTTCTCTATAGATAGGATTCAAGCCAATTGTGTTCCCAGTGTGTGCTGATTGCAGGCAGGTGATGCAAAATGTTGCTCCAGGGTACTAGTCTTTGCAATGAAATTGACGATATCTGAGCTCCGGTCCATACAGGTTCGAATGTGAGTGATGCCAACATCCTCTGACTAAGCAACCCTTATTCCTAGAGGTCAGAGCTGGTGGCTCGCCCTGGTATCTCATCTGGCGACCAATCTACAGAAGACAAGCTAGATGCCCCAATCCCTGAGAAGAGTCTGCTCTGTGTGCATTGATGTGGTCAGGAGATCTGTGCCAAAGCCAGCAGAATAACTGCAAACACATTGCAAATCACCGTTACAAAATAGGCATCTGTGATGACCCTGCCTTGCACGCTTGCCATCCACATGCTGACTACACACTGACTGAATCTAAACCAGGCTCTGAATCCTCAACCACTTCTGATACCAAGGGCGGTGCCGCGCCAGTGGAGACTGAACAATCTGTGGAGACACTGACAGTCAGGCATCATCGTGAAAAAGAAAGTGGCCAAACAAAGTTCTAGGACTTCAGTAGGCACAGTGTCTGTGGATCATATAAATCATGTGTAGAATGGAGTCAAACGAACCAGGGGACAGTGTAAGTATGCTCCTTGATGCTTGGGGTCCATCAGAGAAAGATGGCTTCATGTTCATCTACTGTGCTAACATCCCAGCCCCTCAGCGCTTCACCCCAGCACAAAAGGAAAGTCAACTTTACTAGGTGGTGTTGGACCCACACCTTAATCATGCATCAAATAGGTTAGCCACAGTCCTCACCGTCACAGTATCTAGGGACCACGACTACCACGGTGGATGAGGCCTAGCAGACCCCAAGAACTGGAATGAAGACATCACCCTGCTAGGACTGCTGTGGTCCGCGCCTGCGGCTGAGATGCACTGCAAGGGGATTTGGGTGTGCAGTCCCTGGAGAAGATCTGAAGCAGACATCAATGTAGTAGAATTCCTGCACCAGATTATTAGAAAAGAGGCAAAGCTTCTAGCTCTGAAATTCACGTTGTTGTGGCCCAACACCAAGGGACACTAGTGAGGTCTCTGAGGACACAGAGAGGCATATTTACAACCCCCTAATGCCACCGGAGCATCACTTTTTTCTGACGCTCTGGTGGCGTTGCTCTCTACCCCATATTTACAAGGTGGCGTTAAGCCACTTAACATGGCTTAACGCCACCTTGTAAATGTGCCATTTACCACACCAGTCTGCTGCGGCAAAAGGGAGGGCAATGGGTGCTGTTGTGGGTGTTCCACTGCAACACCCATTGCTTTTTGACTCTGCCCCATGTGTACAAGGCTGGGGCAGCGCTAAAAACGAAGAACAGCGAAAATCTGGTCTTAGGATGGTGATACAAGGAGAAATTAATAATTTCACCTCCTATAGTGCTCTTTCTGTGTGTGCTGCATTCTGCAGCACACACAGAAACAGCATATCGCCTTTCAAGATCGTTTATGTGCAGGAAGGTGTCCCATCCTGCATATAAACAATCACCCCTGCAACTCAGGCACCCTTTTAATATGGCGCAAGGGTGCTTCGCTGGGGCTACGCCACTTTTTTAGCACTAGGGGAAACAGAGGGGTGCTCCATATTTTGGTAAATAACCACGGGGCATATTAGCAAGTGCAGTATCGCCGCTTTAGAGGCACTTTTTGCCGCTAAAGCAGCGATATTTCTATCGCCCTATCAGCAAGCTGTCGCTAACAGCAGTTAGCGACAGCTTTCAGGAGATAGCGACCGGTTTGGGGCCAGCTTTCCATGTCAACAATATTTATCGCTAATGACATGCAAAGTGGGCGTACCCAAACTGTTAGGGCCTGAAAGCAGTCGCTAACACAGTTATAGCCTACTAGCAGCCCGTCCCGACGTTGTCCGGGTATGAATTGCTGCCGGCCAGTAGTATATTGTTTTGTAGGATTTAGTTTTGATAGCATTTCTTATCTGTGACAGGCCTGTGAAACGCTCCGATTCACAGTGCACTGCTGATGCACTTAAGATTGCGCGTTCAGTAGTGTGTGAACTCGAGTTTCCCTACTTTATTTTTCCTTGCAATGTTATACAGCGCAAACTCGACAACGTGGCATGAGCACAATTTACATTACAGAAGAACACATTCATTTGTGGTAGGCACGGGGAGACAAAGCGATTTGCCTGGAATCACAGGATGTTGAGCTGATGCCGAGATTCGAACGTAGCTCCCCAGCTCTAAAGTTCTCAATACTAGAACTTGTGGTGGGAGGTGTGTCTAAAAGTGTATGTCGGTGCTGGCCATCAATGAGAGAGACCTGTGCATTTTTCAAATGGGTGGTGAAAAAATAGGAGTATGTTGCTGGAGAACACTCATTATTCCGCAACTTTCTTTCCGCATACCATCACTCCGCATACTTTCATTACAAAAGTACCATGACTCCGCAATGCCATTAAAACGTATGGCATTACATTTTATATGCTTTTACCACGCATACATTTACAACGAAATTCGTTGTAAATGCATGAATGGTAAAAGCATGTTTTTTTAATGTGTGGATAAGGTAAGTATGGGTATAGGGGTATATGTTTTGGGGTACTGAGGTATATGTTTTGGGGTGTTTGGGTATTTTAAGGGTTCAGATATAGTTTTGGGTTATGGGGTACAGGGGTAGTTTTAGGGTTTAGGGATAGGTATGGGTTTTGGGGAACAGGGGTATTTTTAGGGTTCAGGGCTAGGTTTGGGTTTTGGGGTACAGGGTTATTTTTAGGGTTCAGGGCTAGGTTTGGGTTTTGGGGCACAGGGGTATTTTAAGGGTTCAGGGCTAGGTTTGGGTTTTGGGGTACAGGGGTATTTTAGGGTTCAGGGGTAGGTTTGGATTTTGGGGTACAGTGATATTTTTTAGGGCTCAGGGCTAGGTTTGGGTTTTGGGGTACAGAGGTATTTTTAGGGTTCAGGGGTAGGTTTGGGTTTTGATGTACAGGGGTATTTATAGGGTTCAGGGCTAGGTTTGGGTTTTGGGGTACAGGGGCATTTTTAGGGTTTAGGGATAGGTTTGGGTTTTTGGGTACAGGGTATATTTATAGGGTTAAGATGGGTTAGTGTTTAAGGGTGTTGGGGTATTTTAAGGAGTACGGGTGGGTTATGATTATGGGGTGCAGGGGCATTTAAAGGGAGCAGGGTGATATTAGTACACAATATGAGACATGGCATGAAGGGCGGAATGAACCACACGCCACCAGCGTTTGTCACGTCCTCAGCACACGCCCACAGCACAACGCAGACACGTCCACAAGGGACTACTTTGCTGGCACGGTTCTTTTACATGTATATGGTGGGCGCCTGCATAGCCTATGTCCTTCTGCTGCAACTGCCCCTTCCAACACTGTATTAGGTGTTGTGATTGGTGCTGTGGTTCCTGAGATTACCCGCCTCAAAGGTTTGGGCTCTCTCTTTATTATATTAGTATGGATTAGCAACGCAGGCAAAGTGATAAAAAAAGTCACGCTAAGCGCGATTATTGCTAGTAATTAACACCTGCTTGAAACCTTACTTTCCTGTATTCCCCAATGGGAGGTGGATTATCAGGCTAAGTCCACCATGGCGTTAATGTATGAATATCGCTGTATTTCCAGCGGTAATCAGGCATTTCGCCGCTATCGCTGGATATTTTAGCACAGTGGAGATAAACGTTGATAATAGCATGTTTTCTACGCTAAAATATCCAGCAATATGCAGCAATAAAAATAACCGCGCTAAGCATTTTTCGCGATAAATATCGCAACTTCTTGCTAATATGCCCCCACATCTCTGCGTTTAAAAAATATCGGAGCATGGTGCTACGAATTTTGGAGTAACACCATGCTCCGACATTTTATTGTAAATATCCCCCAGAGTTTTGCACAGGGTAAGGAGTACAGGGACAATTGCATAGGGAGAGGGTGTGCATTGTTCCCACAGCCAGAAAGAAAGTGGTAGATCAGATAGTGACAGCATATAAGGGTGAAGTTGTGTGGGTGGTACAGGGGCTCCCATTTAGGACGGGTCACCACAGTATTCAGCGCCAGCAGGAATAAACAAGCATTAGCAATGGCAGTAGGTCTGCCATTGGCAGTGGCGTAGCTAGACTAGTTGCCGCCCGTGGCGGTCCCCGCGGCAGCCGCCCCATGACCGTATGTAAGAGCGGGGGGTTTTGGCAATGCTGCAGGTAAGAGCAGGGGAGGGAAGCCTCCGCGCCCAGAACTCCTGCCGCCCAGGGCGGACCGCCCAATTTTGCTACAACACTTGGCATTGGCTGCCAGACATTTGACTTCTTTAATGCTAGTTTTGTTATGTTTTTGTAAAACTGTATTGCTGGAGACTTTGCAAATATATTTAAAAAATATTGTCTAAAAGCACAAATATTTTAGGCTCAAAAGGCACACATTGCTTATCTAGGTTCAGGCACCGAAGGGAACTACTTTATCTGCATATGTACTTATAGTGAAAATGGAAAATGCTACCACTCACAGTGAAGTTAGCCAATGAAAGAAGTGGATTACCCATTGCACCATGATGTGTGTTGTAGTGGGCGAAAGGAAAATGTGAAGGACACAACGACAGGGCAATGAATCAAGAGGGCTGGCTGAAAGGCCCTGTAAGCAAGTATATTCTTTATATATTTTTGAAAAATCAAAAGGTCCTGCCTAGATGCGTCACGTTGTAAATGGGTCGTAGGGATGCGCCACGTTTACGCCGCAGGTGCGTGACGCAAACGTGGCGCATTCTCAACATAAATCTGCCCCAAAGTACTCTGCTGTCATACCTTTGCTGGCAAGCTTTAGGCTAACATGTGCCCCACACACACATGATGTTGCATTATGGGATCGGGGTGTGTGCTTGCTTGATGCCTAGCACAGGTTCGGCACTGGAAGGGTAGCTTTGCAGTTCAAAATACTATGCTTACACATAGTGTAAAACGTTTGCAATGCTGAACGTGTGATGTAAATTACTATACACATACAAAGTTTCAACAGAACGTTTCTCAAATGTTACAGCTGCCTCCCCGAGGCATAATTTGTGGATGCAAACGCCTGCCCACCCTTTATAGCAGAGAAGGCTTTGGGTCAAGATCGAAGGGTGGCTGCGTTAGAAGGCCCATGTACATCCACGGGCGCTACCTTGACACAAAGCAGCGCTAGGAGCTACTTTGCATAATTTTGGGTTAACTTACCTCTGCAAATCAAGATTTTTCACTAGAAAGTAAATTCCATATTTCCATTGTAAGAGTTTTCCCCGGTTTACGTCACTTTTTGTGACTCTACACTGATGCAACGCCTTGATAAATGCAGTCCATTAAAAATAAAGATATATCATATGTGTGGGCATAGAAACCCGTTTATTGTTCGCTCTCAATCTGCAGGTGGCTGCAGTGCGCGCCTTCCCTGACTGACTGACACCTGCCGAACCTGTGCCCAGACTCTGTCACTGTGGAGTGACTCACCCCGGGCCTTCCCTGACTGACACCTGCCCATTCTGTGCCCAGACTCTGTCACTGTGGAGTGCGCGGCCCCGGCAGCAGCTCCCGTTTCCCACGCTTTCCTCCCCTCCTGGGCGCAGTTGTCCTTGCGCAGCGGGGGCGGGGGCCCCGATGACAGCGGCCATTAGCAGCCGGGCTGAGGTAATTTATCGGACGCCGCGTCAGTTGATGTCCGGCTCTGACGGACGGCGCGGCCTGGCCTCGTCTATTTGGAGCGTAATGACTTTAGCAGAGGCCAGCGGGGAGCGGGAAAAGAGCTTTACCCTCGGGAATGTCTACCAGCGCACTACTACACAAACCGCGATATTTATACACCACTTACACTTTCAATGGGCCAAGAAAGCTGTTTTCAGTACTAACTCATTGCTTCTCGAGGTACGAGTTTCACACGGGTGCGAGGTTGTCGTGTGTAATCGGATTTAGCCTGATACCAAGGGACTATTTTAACGGGCCTGCAGTCATGCTTCCGGAATCAGTGGAGGGATTTAACCTCTTTTCACACATTTAAAGACATTTTCTCGTGCTTGCCATTTCTTCAGCACAATATGTGTTGTGATAATGTGTTCCTTCCGGCCCGCCTGCGCAGGTCTTGCTATTGCGCACAGCTTCCTTCAGCCAGCACTTCAAACGAGAGCTCTGGCGAGACACCGCGGCCTATACTGTGAGAATTGTTGGGGGAGTGGGGGCGGGGGGGGGGCACAGACGTGTGCCCTCCCTTCTGCAATGCCTGATATGCACGGGGCGTGACGCGGTGAATATGAGGGGATATTTCACCCATAATACAGATGAAGGTGCACGGGCGAGCTCGACCGGGGCATCCTTGGATGCAGAGCCGGCCCTTGCTCAGTTAACGCCCTGGGTAGAAAGAAATGTGGGGGCATATTAGCAAGGGTGTCATCGCCGATTTAGCGGCACTTTTTGCCGCTAAAGCGGCAATATTTTCATCGCCCTATCAGCAAGCTGTCGCTAACAGCTGCTAGCGACAGCTCCCTGGCGAAAGCGACCGGTTTGGGTGTCGCTTTGCATGTCAGCGATATTTATCATTAATGACATGCAAAATATGCGTTCCCAACTACAAAGCAACTGAAAGCAGTCGCTAACTCACCTTCCCCCTATTACCAATGGCTGCGAAGCGAAAAAAGAACTCGCGGTAACCGCGATTATCACTTGAATCTTACACCTGCAAAGATCCTGACTTATGTATGCTTAACATTGGGGGTGGATTATGGTGATACGACCACAGGGTCGTATCACCAAGGCTATAGCCGTTTTCAGTGCAACATCACTGGTTTTCCAGCGATGTTGGCCCATTTCCCTGGATATCGCTGGAATATTATCGCCATGGAGTAACGCGTTCTTAATAACACTCTAACCGGGCGATAAATTCCAGCGATAGACGGCGATAAACATAAAAGCGCTAAGCGTGCTTTGCCATATTTATCGCCGTCTTTTGCTGATATGCCCCATGGTGTTTTTCCTGGTGTTGGTGAAAACATGAAGCAATGGAGGGAGTGGGGGAGAGATGTCACCTTTTGTGTAGGCAGCTGAGGAGTCCCTCCTAGTTGAATTACCTTAATGCAACGTCTACACATGCAAACCTCCGAAGATTGGTGCCCTGCTTGGATGTGAGCCCAAAGGCTTCATGATATGTATCATTTACTGGCCCATATACCACCACCACCACAGTAATCACAAACCTCTAACAAGTATCACACCTGAGACACTGACTCATTTATGAATTGTAACTTTCAGAAGGGGCAGAAATAAGTACTGGGGAAAGCATTTTCTTCTCGTTTTGGTGCAAATCCATCTAGAAGTTTTTAGTATATTTGTGCTACGCAGAGTTATTGGATGGACTTGATTTAAAGAGTAAGTTTTATTTATATCTTAATGGTTTTATATCAGGCTATATCCTGATACATTTATGCAGATTATTTGTAAAAAAACATAAAAAAAATATTTAAACCTGGTTTAAGGTGGGAGGTTTTTTTCTCTTGTCTGCTAGTGCAGGATGTAAATAAATGTAAATGTAAATGTTGTATACTTGTAAATCGCACAGCTGCCCACACCGCGGGCGTCCCGGCGCTGTATACCGCTGGGGAACCCATCCTGGCTTTCCCTGTGAGATGGTCCCTTCTGGGCACCCCCAAGGTGAGACCAGGCATCCCTGGCTTTGAAGGGGCCGTTGTGAAGATTAAGCAAGCTATTGCCCAGAGTTGCAGAGTGGAACCCAAGGTTAGAGTAGGCGCCAAGGTGAGAATTATCCGGCCTGCGGACATTTTGGCCCAAGACCCTGCCGTGTTGGGAATCGAACCCTGGTCCCAGGCCGATCTCAGCTTCCGGGTCTGCCACCTCTAACCATTGAGCCACACTTCTCCATTGCAGACTCCATGGATCCATGAATCTACAGACGCAGGTATCCTGATCAATTGTCACTGTAGAAACATGTGTTTGTAGAGAGCCACCGAGCCTCTCTCATAATATGTATAATGTATCTGATTCAATCAGGGTGGCCGGGCTCGGCCAGAGGGTATAAATAAAGGGGCTGTGGTCGCACGTGACCACTGGGGCCGAATATAGTATAAAGTGTGTGTGTCTTGTCTTTCCACCAGCGCTAACAGGCCCACCCGCTTACATGGTGACATCCACAATACTGGCGATGAGCGGGTAACGCCACCGTGTTCCAGCTGTTTACCGCCACACCATTTTGCTCCTCGGTGCTTTTTCTGCCAGAGGATCTGGTCCATCCGATCCAGCAACCCGCCCTGGCTGCCGTTCCTGGTACCTCTAGCTCTGACCAAAGCCTCTGTGGTGCACGCACCTGACGTCGAAGGCTTGGCGTGCCAGCCTGCAGCCTGAGTCCATGCTGCCCGCACTATGCCTGTGTCAGGAGGAGCGAGGGGCTCTGCGAGACAGCCACTGTGCTTCCCATGAGCTAGCGTTAAGGCTGCCCAGCCACCAGCACTGAAGCAAGGGACTGTTTCATGCCCCAGGGAGTGGAAGAAGAGTGCAGGTGAGAGGAGAACTCTCATGTAGTCAAAACACATCCTGCACACCTCCCTCCCCAGCCCAACCACTTGCTCACCACCATACAGAAAGGGATCAGAAGGTTGCCTCCAGTCTGAAGGAAGTGCAGAGAAGAGGCCCTCCCCAGCACTACAACACCCTGTCAAGCAACAAAGTGTGCCATAAGCTCACAGGCACTGCCCATCACGGGTACCCACCATGCCCAGGCATCATCAAGGGTGAGTGCCCCCTGCAGCAAAGCCTGCCGTCTGTGCCCAGAGTGCACCTTCACTGCTTTCCGCCACAAGTGCACCCACAGGCCGCACCACAGCGCCAATGGGGACACACCACCTCCTCAGCAACCCCAGCAGGCCCACTTGCAGCCGATGCCATACTCACATGCCTCCATCACTCCGCTGCCACCTTCCAGCCAGCTCGCCAATCCTGCAACGGCCGCGCCTCGGTGGAGGCTATGGCTAGGACGCCTCAGCCACTATTTTCTCAGCACAAGAGAGGCTATGGGGCTGTGAAGCAATCACTGTTGATGCATTTTGGGGGCAATGAGCTTTGTGAACTCTTTGAAACCCTGCCAAACACTGGAGATGATGACAATTATAACGCAGCGATTGTGGCCCTCAATAGACACTCCGACCCCCAGATGAATCCCGACTACAAGCATTCCAAACTACATCAAGCCAATCAGACAGACACGGAGTCAGTAGACATGTTTTATGCTACACTGAAGAAGCTCGCACACACGTCATTCAGGGATGCAAATTCGCCACACTTCGACACCAAATACTCCACCAATCACAAATGTCCATAGATGAAATCTTGATCCTCGCACGCTTGACTGAGCTCTCCAACAGCCGGATGGACAAAATGGTAGCTGCCATGATCCGGAACACCCCCGCCCCAGCAACCCTGAAGACAACCCTGTTAAAGAGGAGATGGTTGATGCAATACAACAACACCCTGGGACAGCCCAATAGAGGAATGCCCCAGGGAAGCACCACGAAAAGTGTGGATACTGCGGTTTCGACCACAAGTCATCGGAACAGTGCCTGGCAAGAGGGCAGATGTGCTCCAAGTGCAGCAAAATCAATCACTACACAAGTGTCTGCTGCCGCGGAAGAAGGCGATCGAGAGGTGGTTCATCAAGAAGATGTGCCACAATCCTACGTCACTTGACACTGGAAGGTCCTGCCAATGCAGAGGTACAGCTCACATACGGGGCTGCCGTGCATTTTGAAGATGATGATGATAAAATGTTTGTAGTCTCCTTTGTCAGACGGTCTTGTTGCAAGAGATGTCCCCCGCCAATGTGCACCGTTCGCATCAACACGTCAAGGCCCTAATCGATACTGGGGCTTCAGTGAATGCAATGGACTTGAGCCAATATGAGAAACTAACTCCCCATCTGTCACTCACCCCCATCTCAGTACAAATATACACATACAGAGCCCCTGCCACTCACGGGTTTGATCGAAGTTAACGTCGCAAGCACTGACCACACCTTCAGGACCAAATTCAACTTCACCCAAGGTCAGAAGGGCAAACTGTTTGGATGCCACACTGCAGAAGATTTGGAGCTGGTGTTCCTTGCAATGCAAATCCACAACACACACTGGAAGACATGCTGAGCGACTTCCTCCAAATGTTCCAAGGGCTTGGGAAGCTCAAAGGTCACCAGGTCACTCTGCATATGGACAAGGCCATCAAGCCCACAGTGCTCAGACACCAACGTGTCCCGTTTCATCTCTGCCTGCAGGAAGAGAAGGAACTGCAAGACCTGAAAAGCCAAGGAGTCATCGAGAAGGTCTCAGGACCTACTCCCTGGGTATGTCTATTGGTTATCACGCTCAAACCCAAGCACCCTGGAGCTATTTGACTTTGTGTGGACATGAGACTCCCCAACCAAGCCACCTAGAGGGCAAGACTTGTGGCCCCTACCATGGACGACATTGTAGCGGACCTCAACGGTGCACAATGGTTCTCGAAGATAGACCTAAGCTCAGGATAGCACTAGCTGGAGTTAGCAACGGAAAGTCACTACATTACAACATTTTCCAGGCACATGGGTCTACGGGGGTACACCTGACTCAGCTTTGGCGTCTCCTCAGCAGCAGAGGGGTTTCAGAACGCCATCAAAGAACCCCTCTCAGGGCTGGTAGGCGTAATAAACCTGAGTGATGACATCCTCATGTACTCTCAGAGCCTGGAAGCACACCACGTGTGCCTGCGGGCCACCCTACAATGCCTGGTAGACTGTTGCCTCACTCTCCACCAGACAAACTGCTAATTTTACAAGAACTCCATTGACTTCTTCAGATATGTGTTCTCCTGCAAAAGCCTCCAAGTTGCCCCCAGATAAGCAGAGGCAATCCGCAGCTCCTCAGTACCATAGAACCTAATAGAGGTGCGCAATTTTCTTGGCATGGTGACATACTGCAGGAGGTTCATACCCTGCCTTATCACGCTGTCGGAACCCCTGCGCCAACTCACGAAAACTAATGTACCAGGGTCCTGGGTCCCCTGAGAAGAAATCGCGTTCTGCAACATAAAGAAAGCACTGTTGGACCAAACCACAATGGCCTACTTCCAGCCCCGATAAAGAACTGAACTAGTCATCAAGACTAGCCCAGTGGGCCTGGGAGCCATCCTCCTGCAGGAAGATACACGAGGGGGCTGCATCCCCATGACCTACACAAGCCGTGCACTGGCACCGACAGAAACCCGCTATGCACAGATAGAGCGCGAGGCTCTGGCCATCAGCTGGACATGCCAGCACTTCCACCTTTACCTGTGCGGTCACCAGTTCAGGGTGGTGATAGATCACAAACCACTCCTGCTGCTATTCAACGGATCATCCAGCCTGCCCCCCCCCCCTCCCCCCCCCGAGGATAGAGGGATGGGCCATACAGCTTCAAGCATATTCCTTCCAGTTAGTCTACAGTCTCGGAGTCGACAACCCTGCCAATTTTCTGTCACGCCACCCCTCACCAAGCACCCAGAATGGGCAAACCCTGGACGAAGAATGCACTGGGCTTCCTGAACATGATCAAGAGGCATGCTTGCCCAGTGGTTGTCACATGAGGAAGCATATGGGAGGGCACAGAGGATGTTGACACCATCCTGAAGGTGAAAGAAGGATCCAAACTGATGGTAACAGACTAACAGAACACGCATCATCAACTCTGGAGAATGCGACACGAGCTGAGGATGAGTGGCTCAGAGTGGCTCTGGCCTTGTACTACGAGGGCAGAGAATCGTCATCCCCAAAAGCCTCCAGGGACAGATGATCATGTTCGCACACCAAGGACACCAAGGACAGCCAAGATCAAAGAGAGGCTCATAGCGAAAGTCTAGTTTCTATGCATGGATGAACTAGTGGAGGAAGAATTCCAGTGATGTCACCCCTGTGCCATCACCAGCAAGGATCCCGCTGAAGCGCCCGTGATAACAGAAGTGTTGTGCCTCACTCCATGGACAAAGTCAGCATAGACTTTGGAAGTTTTCCTGATGGGTGGCACACCATGGTGATCAAAGATTCGTTCTCCAAGTTCCCCGTGGTTGAACTGGTACCCTCCACTGCATTCATCCATGTGCAGCCTGCACTGGAGAAGACCTTCATGATGTTTGGCTTACCCGAGAAAGTGATGTCGGACAATGGGCCTCCCTTCCAAGGACAAGAATTCCAGGACTTTCTTGCACAGAAAGCAGTCAGACACAGAAGGAGCACTCCCCAATGGCCACAAGCTAAAAGGAGAGGTGGAGAGGTTCATGAGGATGCTAAATCGAGCGGCTAACTCGAGCACCAGGATCGGGGTCAACCAGCATCAATTCGCCAAAGTATGTCTCCACCAATTCCTCCAGGCGTACAGACAAACCCATTTTTTCACCATGGGGTGCCCGCCCCAACCCTACTGTTCCGGCGGCCACTAAGGGATGTCATCCCAGAAGACTCTAAGTGGGAGCCACCAAGCTTGGACATGACAAAGGCACAGCAAATGCGACAGGCAATCATTGAAAAGGCCTCCAAAGACCGGCATGCAAGAACCCTGACACAGCGTGAGTAGTAATTAAGGATCGCCACCTGGGCTGGAAGTTCCGCACCGCGTATGAACCGGAAGTATGGACTGTTGTGCAGATTGACAGAACCTTGATAACAACAAAAGTGGCTGATACATGGTAATGAGGAATGTGGCATGGTTCAAGAAAGTAAAGCCTGTCACTACCTTCACAAGCACCAGAAGAAGTGAAGGGAGCAGTCTGGAAGACAAAGGGTGCCCGTTCGACATGGCGGATGATGTGTGGGTGCCGCGTTCCACCCTGCCGGCAACCGACGAGAGACACCAAGAAGCGGGGTGTCCAAAGACCAGTTGCGAGAGTCTTCATCTACTGTATCCAGAGATGTCTCCGGCGGAAGCTTTGGCAGCAATCAGGAGCCAGGTGCAGTGCCAAGAAGTCAGTGGTACCAATTGCATCCAAAAACAGCTCCCAGCCAGAAGCTAGGAGACTTTATGGGTTAATGATGTTGAGTATTTTGTCTGTTTGGTTTGTTGTAATTAAAAGATAGGAGGGATGTAGAGAACCACCCGGCCTCTCCCACAATATGTACCCATTTCACCTCTTGTGGCGGGGCTCTGCCAGAGGGTCTAAATAAAGGGGCCATGGTCACACGTGACCACTTGGGCCGAACACATTATCGAGTGCGTGTCTCGCACTTCCACCGGCGCTAGCAGGCCCATCCGCTTGCCTAGCGACTTCCATCACAGTCTGTAGCACCACCCATTTTCTTAAACTGAGGCTTGCAGATCACAGGCAGAAGCCTTTTTGAGGGAGCAATATGTACAGAAGCCACGTGGAGGTTAGGTGAGACATCCCACTCCCAAGGCAGACCAGGGCACACACAACAGGGGAAGTGAATACCAAAATAAAGCATATAAATTCAGAGGCACCTAGACTTAAAAGGCAAGAAAACAAAAATTATGTACATACACAAAAACCATACCTCAGTGGCCATCGTGCACAGAATGGACACACTTGTCACAGAAGATCAAAACAAAAACAACACACTTCCAACCAAACACCCTACAAGGTGTAGTGTGCTACCCATGTACGTAAGCACTTCTGCTACCGAGAGATAGTAAACACTATATAGATGTTGTGATACATTACTATACAATACATTTCTATCTACTTCTTTAGCTGAGGGAGATGGAATTTTCCATCGATGTATATATCACAGCGCAGTGTTTCACGTCTACGCCCGCCCTCCCTCCGTTTTGCTAATAATGCCTGATAATGGCAGTCACATGCAGTTTACTGTTGAGAATCCGCTCCTCACTGTTTTCACGTTAATGTTAATGTTAATGTTAGGTGGTGTTTTATATAGCGCTCGGCTTCTCCGGGGAGTGTCCCGGCGCTTTATGACCTACAACAGAAGCAAAAGGGGCAGGCGAAAAAAGAACATGGCCTACTGAATAAATAGCCAGGATTTCAGGTCCTTTCTGAAAGCCAACAGATTGGAGTTCCTGTGAAGCACAATTGGCAGGGTATTCCAGAGCTGAGGTACCAGGCGCTTGAAAGACCGTCCCCCAGTCCCTGCTCTTCTTATGACTGGGACCGCAGCAAGAGACTGCGACGCTGACCTCAGAGATCTAACAGGAAGATAGAGAGCCAGCCGTTTTTGAATATATTTGGCCCCGGAAGCATGAAAGGCCTTGTGGGCCTTTCATGCATTGAGATTTGCCTCCCAATATCATCAGGATTCTCTGTCCCTTCCAGTGTCACTAGGGCCATCCAGGACTCCTGATGATTGGAAATATGGGGCCTCTAGATTACATCAGGATCTACTATCATCTCAAGCCTTCTTCATCCTTGATTTCTAGGTGGTGTTGGAAGAAGTCAGCATCTGACAGCTTTTCCTGCCTGCCTTTCATCACCTCAGCACTCATCTTGCAGACTAGTGCTCTAATGTAGGCACAAGACAACATTTTGGTTTCCACAAACCCCCAATTTAGATAAATTAAAAAAACATAAAACAATTTTCAATGCCTGCACTGCTGTGTTTTGTGTCTCAAGCCTTTATTACTACAGAATTTTATAAACTAATTGTACACAAATAATTAAAGTACTGAAGCACTGTTAGTGGGATGTGAACTCATGAATTTAAGGTGTCCTAATATCAGGCCCCAAATCATATAATAAGAGCGATCATATCCAGTTTCCACTGCCTACCCTCACTACCTAACCTAAAAAGTTTCCCAGAACAAGTAACTGTCCAATTGAAATGCATTCGAAATGTCACCATGGGACAGCAGATGTAAGCACCTGTACCCACAGAATACTGGCCAGTAACCACGAACTGGCCCATTCCATAAGAAAAAGCCTCATATTGGTGGCTAAGCAGTGTGATCACCCGATTCTAGACATAAGGAGACAGTCGATACAATAGAGAACACTAGGTATGGATTAGTACAGTGCCGGGAAAAGGCCACCTAAGGGTGTGGAATAATCCTAAAAGAAGATGCCCTAAAGGTGGATGAAGTAAATATGATTTCCAATGCCAAGGTGCCTAACCCATCTGTTTCAACGAACCTGAACACCGACAAGACAAAATTATGATCTTTGGGAAGAGCACATCACCCTGGGCCTCCTTGTGATCAACAGAGCTAGGACCAACACCCACCCCCAACATCCACGTAAAGGACCTTGAGATTATCATTAACAGCAAACTCGGCAAGTATTTGCAGTCACAGCCTCATGCTTCCATACCCTGAAGAGGCTGTGGATGATTTTTAAAGGGCTTCCAATCAGCACCCGGAAAACTGTAGCACACCCTGGTAACAAGCAAGCGGGGCTACGGGAATCCCTTTATGCTGGGATCAACAGAAAACTCACCAGAAGGCTGCTGACCATTCAGAACTCAGCAGTCAGCATCACTCTCCACCACCCACATTGCACTCACCTCACACCACACCTGAAGGAGCTCCACTGGCTCCTTATCCAAAAACAAGCACATTTCAATCTCCTCACCCACACTTTAAAGGCACAACATACCGCTGGCCATGCATACCTCAATAATCCCATCTGCTTTCACAAACCTTCAAACACCTCTACTCGTCCGGACTGGTATTTGCACAAATCCCAGGCATACAGAAAATCAGACCCGGAGGTCAAGCCTTTCCTACGCCGCTCATAAAGCATAGAACGACCTACCGCTATACATACGAGCCTCCTCTACACTTCTGCAAGATGCTGAAGACTCGGCTTTCAAAGTAGTTCCACTAGGCCCTAGCATGGCTACACCCATACCTGCTCAGCGCCAGGATACCCTCTCAAGTAATAGTGCATTTTCAAATCTGCATAACATAACAAAGTGACTGGAATGACTGGCGCTGTCTATCCCGAAATAACTTGCCTAGAGTAGCCCCATCTCCTCCTAGTGTGCTAGGTCCCTACAGTCAAGAAAAGAAGATTGAGGAAGGCCCAACAGTGCTTTACATGAGGCATAGGGGGACGGTTGATTCGATAGAACGTGTAGATGAACAAGGCAACAGTATGCCACAGCCACCAGGCAGGACACAGTACGAGGGAGCGCCAGATGATAGAGTTCAGACATGCATAGTGGAGGACTGCCACTGTAGCCTCCTCCTGAGCCACTCCTGATAGCCAATGGGGCAGCGATTGTAAGTGGGCTGTCAAAAAATAAGCCTCAAAGTATTAGACGCCCAGTGTCCCTGCTCCAGCAACATCTGTAACTTAGCGAGGTCCAGCCTACGACAGCCTCTGACATGCCCCCAGCTTGGTATTTAGGTCCCAAAAAACATCTGGGTAAATCATGCGGGATATTGACAAAATGGTACAGGAGCCTAGGGACCATGATCATCTTGGCCACTGGAATGCACCCTATGACCGGGATAGGGAGATGTGTTCCAAAACACTACCAGACCCCGAAGTGAAATCAAAGCTTTGTGATGGTTAGCCTTTCATAAGTCGTTCTCTGTGTGGTACACATTAATGCCCAAATTGCAAAATATGATGGTTTCCGATTGGATTGCCACACCACCTATGGTTACAGGCACGGGGGCATCAGCATATAGGGGGTACAGGCAAGATTTACCCCTGTTGACAAAGTGGCCAAATGTGGTCACAACGCCATCTAGGATCGCCATAATGATGGTCGCTCTGACCAGCAGATCTCTGAGATAAAGAAGGAGATCATCAGCATACAACAAGACCTTGCCCAGTCATGAGCTGGTTGACACAGGCATGTCACCAATGGCTCCAGCACGAACTCGAAGAGAAGTGGAGACACGGCAACCATACCTTGTGCTCCTGCCGATAGCAATGTGGGGTCCTCAATCTGACCCTTTCTATTGGATCTATGTACAGGAGGCGTATCATCATCTGTATCATACGGGGGCCAAAGCTGAACCTTCAGTAGACCTCGAAAAGGTAGGACCAATCCAGGGTGTCAAATGTTTTCTCAAGGTCAAGGACAACAGCAGCTGTTTGTGGATATCTCTGTTGTGCCATCTCCATTACCCTAAACAATCTTCTGACGTTGTTGGAGGTACTTCTCCCTGGGAGGAAACCGCTCTGGTTAGAATGGACCAGAAAGTGAAGAACAGTTTAGACTCTGGTCACCAGTATCTTGCTGGGAATCTTGAAATCTGTGTATAAAATAGCAGTTGGTCTTCAATAAAGAGACTACCGAGAACTCCCCTAAGGTCAAAGGCAATATGTCTTCCTTTAAGGGCTTTGACACTTAACTGGAGGAGTTAAGGTGCCAGAGTGGTCGCATCGGGCTTAAAAAATTCACCGGAGAGGCCATCAAGCGGCAGAGTCTTGCCCACAGTCAGGTCCTTTATGCCTAGCCTGATATCCTGAATAGTGATCAGGCCAACACATTTCCTCATGGACTGTACTGCCAACTTTAGGATTGTTACAGTATCCAGGAAGGACTGAACAGCCATAGGCCAGCGTTGCTGATCTGCCTTATAGAGGCGACAATAAAAATCAAAAATGGGACTCAATCAGTTTCCTGTGGAGTATGCACAGGAATCCCTGTGTTGGTTCAGAGAGCCGTAATGGGGAGGTGTTTTGTTTCAACTGATAGAAGCCAGGCAAGGAGGAGCCCTGAATTATCGGCCTAAGAATGAGAAGCACTCACTTTGCACTCCCGCCATCACCAAGTCGGCGATGCTGTGAGCGCAAAGAAGTGCTTTTATTTATTTAATAACTTACTCTCAACTTTCCCGTCATAAGTCACACTCCACTACCCCCCCCCCCAGCCCTTCACCTGCTGCCCGACCGCCCCACAGCGTTACCTGTGGGAGCGGCCACTGCACCACACCATCTCTCGTCTCCTGTCAGGAAGGAATGTATTACCTGTTTGTTTAAGATATGGGTACTCACAAACATTTGGCCAGGGGCCATAAACTACAGTTTTTGGTGTGACCGGGGACCACACTGATGCCAGCTGGGTGGGGGGATGGATTATTTAAGGCGGTTCAAAAACATGTTAAATAAACGGGTAAGCATTTCTTTGCAGGTTAATAAATGCCTCCTTTTTTTTATCTGAATATTTGTGCTCAGCACATAAACTGAAGCTGGTACTGCTGTTCACCAAGGGGGCCACATTTAAAGGTCAAGAGTACCGCAAGCGGTCCCCGGGCCGTACTTTGAGTATCACTGGTTTAAGACATTAAAATTGAAAGAAAGAAAGATAACAAAAATGCAATAAAATAACCAGCAAGTGCTGGTCATAGCTGGCAGCCCATCCAAATAACAGAAGAGCGTCACAACACATTTCATGAGGTGTATTAGAACAGTCAGCCTTAGGGTGGTCTTCCCCCCAACCGTTTTTCCTTCTCCAGTCCAGTATTGCTGAAATGTTTTTTTGTTGGCCTTAGGGCCCTATGCACTTTACCCCTGCTAACCAGTGCTAGAGTGCTTATGCTCTCTCCAGTAAATATCGTAAAATTGGCAGGGCCAATTGGCAGATATAATTTATCTGTAAGTCCCTAGGAAAGTGGTATGATACGTAATCAGGGCCTGTAATTTAAACTGCTACAAGTGGGCCTACAGCACTCGTTGTGCCACTCACTTAACCCCTTCGGGGCTATTGACGAGCTGGGCTCGTCATCGCGCTTACCTGTCCTGCGCGGATGACAAGGCCAGCTCGTCACGTAACGCGGTAATTTTGAAATTGCCGCGCACAGCGGGAAAAGCCGCCGGAGCGAAGCAGTTAAGAAGCCCTTTAAAATATGTCTCAGACCTGCCATTTCAACATGGTTTAATAAATCTTTTATAACAGGTTCTCTGCGCACACTCACTCTCAGTAATGTATGGAATTGCAGAAATAATATTTTTACTGCGATATTTTACCGCGGATAGCGTGTTATATTTAGAACACAATAGATGTACAATTACGAACCGTATAATATAATTTGCATTAACCTGGTAATGCACATGAGTGAAGGCATGCCTGATCCTATAATAGGTTCAGGCATGCCTTCACACATGCGCACTGCAGTTCTTCATGATAATTGAATTCTACGAGACAGCTGGAGCAGCAGCAGATGAGTGCAGCCAGTAGCATGAGTAGGTAAGTCCTAGACTTCTGTCCTCCTGGCACCGGTAAACTCCTCTCCTCTGCGAGTGCAGGGTTTTTGAAAACTTCTCAGCAAACTCCGCTGGTGGAGCGGAGTTAGCTGCCCAGGCTTACTTTTAAGTTTTAATTGACCGGGCAGGGAACAACTCTTACATTTGTTTTTCATTACTGCAAGGCCAACCTCTCACAAGATAACTTTGGGTTACCTTATTACATTCAATAATTGGTAAAATTTGTTTGGGAACAGGTAGAAATGTCATGATTGGTCTCTAGGGAATTGTAATTTAAAACCCTACTTCATAGGATTTGGATTTTAATTCACAATTCTGAAATTGCCTCTTTTAGAAATTTGATTTTTTTTGTCCTAACCATTTGTGCCTGAAGCCTGTGTTATGAGACACATGACTAGGTGTAGTTGGCAGTTGGCCTTTGTGTATTCATCCAGACAGTATAGTAAAGAGGGATCAGGTGTTGACAGGATGGGCCATGCAGCCAGGATGGGAGGGGCAAAGCTGTGTACAGCCCTATTTACACGTTAAAGGAGTTGCCTCAGCTCACTCACAATGAACTTCACACTAGCCTTTTGTCAACCAAGACACCTTGGGATCAGGGCAGCGAGGAATTAAATGTGATCTGTGGGGGGACTTTAAAGTTTCTCTCACTTCAAAGCTGACGCCAGGTATAAAGATAGGACCCTCGGACCATTTCTTTAGTGCACTCCTGGACCTGTGGATACTACAGAAGAAGGACTGCCCTGTTGACAGACAACTACCCTGCATCTTGTGACCTGCCCTGATCTATGAGAAGGAAGACTGGGTTGGCTCCCTTTATCCTAGGCAAAGTGACTTCATGGGTCAAGTGCCTGACCTCCTGTTCAGAGCTACAGGAACATAACAAGCTCCAGAGTCCTCCCTGCAACTGCCCACCTCATCTGCTGCACTGGACCTGCAACTGGACCTACCTGAGCCCAGCTGGTCCCTGTTGAAGTAAGTTTCTGATCTCTAAGAGGTACTTCCCCAAGTCCTCGGCATTTGGCTGACATCATTTGAGCTGCTCTTGTGACGAATAGGAGAAATCCTGAGGTTCTGGGCTCTTCACAACCGTAAAAGGGCCCAGTTGTGCCAAGATCCTACCACCCGTGACAAAGGCCTACATGAAGCATTGTTGGATCCGATCTTTAACACTACAGCAACTGCCAGTGACGAGCGGCAACATGAGATCTGCACTTCACACTACAGCATCGACAGCCCCTGATGACTGTCATTGTGAAGCTCTAGCAATGAACATCTGAGACACCGGAAGAGATCTTCACGTTACAGCGATGATCAGCGGAGATGCCGGGCTTGCTCTTTGCTGCTACTCGTGGCTTCCTGGACTCTTGCGCTGGGCTTTGAAAAGGTACGTTTTTCAGCTGGACTAATCTGGTCCCGATATCTGAGCCGTGTTCCATTGTGGTCAGCCTGAACATGCAACTTTACCACAGTCTAGCACGACCAGAAAAACATTGAGTGGCGCTTCGAGCTTTTGGTTGGTATACTTATCTTAAAACTTTGAAATTGCATATCTCAGGTTTTACTAATTGGATTTTTGCCATTTTGTCTCATTTTATTTATTGAATTTTACTCTTTTTTTCTAAACTGGTCTGGGATTTTTCTTATGTTGGGTTTCACTTTACTACTGTTAGTGTGCTGCATAAATACTTTGCACATTGCCTCTAAGTTAAGCCTGAATGCTTTGAACAAAGCCACCAGAGGGTTAAGCACAGGTTAATTTGGTGATTCACCCTGACAGGGATTGTGGTTGTTGCTTGAGTAGGGTTTGACCTCCCTCAAACAATAACCCAATTTCTCATAAGCAGCTAGCTTGCTAATGAAACACTTCAATGTACTGTGGGGAAACGTAAAAATGACTAAAAATAGAAGAAGCTCCTCAAGGAGGACTGGGGGTCAAGCACCCCACAGTGCAAAGAGCCTAAGGAGCCACAGACACTCAGGGCAAGAGGACCAATTCTCAGAAAGAAGTCAAGAGAAAACCTGAAATGAGACAGGGGGCACAGCCCACCAACCCTGACTGACACACAAATGCAAGGGCACAGGCACCACAGTAGATCAGGAGATTAGTAGCCACAGGATGTCATCCACAGTCCCGGGAGTCAGAAACGGGGAACATGCAAGACCCAAAAGAACAGAGAGGGTCACAGAGGAGTCCTCCCTTCCAAGAGCTCCACCAATGAGGAGACTCAGGTCTCCCACAACTTCGAAGAGAGGCTGCAGCGAGGAAGGCTGATTGTCATTCACTCCGTGTTTGCTTCTGGGAGGTTGGTCCACCCTATGCCCGGGCCTGACGTCCCTGGCCCCGGTGCCAGCAACGCCCTTTTCTGGCCCATACTTGGTCCACTCGAAGGTTCTTCCAGGTTGCATGGAGGACTCCTAACCTTCGGCCCAGTCCCATGCCCCTGATGGGTCCTCAAATAAATATATCTCTTGGCTCACGATGAGCCCAGAGCTGGACCAGGGACATTAATGTATACTGCATCACAAGTTTGAAGATTCTTTTTAACTCCTAGAAACTTTGCTCACTGAAGTTCAATGGCCAGGGTATTGTCCGGAAAAGTGTCAGGCTTGTCTCACAGCTCGAATGACGCCATCTTGTTACAAAAGTGGAGGACTCTGGCAACCATGCAACGCTGGGGGCACCCGGAAGGGGTTGGTGAGTGGGCACATGATGGGCATGCTCAATGGAAAAAAGTGGATAAGCAATTGACCACGATTCAAGAAAGCCGATGGCAGATGGCATCAGACCCCTCCACCTACTCTGGCATACCCACCATGGGGGTGTTGTTGCGTCTGGAGCATCCCTCCATCCTCAGCTCCACACTCTAAAATGCACACTTGTTCTGTAAGGTCTTTAAGCTGTGGGACGCTTCGCGCCAATGGCTGCAACTCTGAGATAGTTTTCTCTGCCTGCAAACCCCTGTTCGGCAGCTTGTGGTCATCATCATGCAGCAGGTTAAAGTTGACTGTAATTGCATCAATCTTTGCCTCTACTGATGTTCTGGATATCATGATGGCAAGCAAGATATGGTCCAATTTGTCACCTTCAGGCAACTTGGGAGGGAGCTCCACAGTCTCTCTGCTGCCCTCAAATCAGTGGATGTCTAGCCTGGTATGTCCATGTTTATGAGTCCAACAGTTGTGATCCAAGACAACTGTTGACCAGATGGGGTCCTTAAATAGTCCCGGAGTGGGAAAGTCCTCCCCAGCTAGTGGTGGGATCCACGCCAGTCAATCCAGAAGAGCAGAGAAAATAGCCACAGGATCATTAAAACAATGGGGCCAGGTCCAGAGAGATGCCACACCCCTAGTCTGGTTCACAATATCAGTGGATCGAGACATATTTGTTCCCACCGTGCCATCAGTAAGGCAGCACGAGCCGACCCAATGTAGACATGGGCTTTCCGGCAATCACTGATCTCCCTTTACCCCCAATTGGAGTCATGGTGGGACCCAGGAGGGATCTCACAAGTGTCCAGGAAAGGCAGAACTACACCACAACAAGGACAGGGGTTCACCACATTGTACTGGGTATCTCAAGGTTGAGAGGTGAAGTTCCACTCCCAAATGAACCCCAGCAAGTTACTCAGGTAGCCCCTGACCAGGTCCTGGCTCACCTGTCCTCCAATGTTCCCTTGACTCAAACAGGAGGCACAGGGGGAATGTTGGCATACTCATACACATCCTGAGAGGCTGCAACCACCCTCCAGCATCTTCAGAGAAGGCACACAGTTGGGCTGGTGCTTATACCAGTCCAAGGCACATGCTAAATGCCTCACTCTCCCAAAAAGCTTTCCACAGCCCAGATGTCAGCTCTGACCACCAAGTTCAACCCCGCCTGGGTCTGCCAGCAAAAGATTGCAGTTCGGTCAAATGCGCCCGCAACACCAAAGCAGAATCTTCAACAGATGGTCGGGTGCTGGGGAATCAGTAACAGATCAAACTGGACTCCCAGGAGACATCATCCATGGATGTCGCTGTATGGGGACGCCTCACCAGGAACAGCAGGATTCAGAACGCCTTCGGAGAGAGCAAACTCAGAGCTTGTCTGCCATGCTTGGTTCTCAGCCACACCTCCCAGAACTAGTAAATAGGTTGTTCTTTTCATTTTTCACTAGTATACTTAAATGTATTTCCTTTATTTACATGGTTAGTGTGCAGTTGGTATCTCTATAGTGAAAACCTAGCCAAAAGGCCTCAGATCTACATGGTAGCATGTTATATTCTTTTTGCTGGTGTTCTAAAAAACTATGGTTGTAAAAATATCTTGATACACAAATATTGGATCAAAAATATTGTGGCTTAGAATATCATAGGTAAGAGTGCCGTTACCTGTTAATATTTTTTATTATTGTTAAAAATACTCAAATTTGTTTTAATACATTGTATTTGTTTTTAAATTGTTTGTATCTTTTTGATATAATTATTTTAGGAACAAGATGTTGGTTTTATACGTACATAGGGTGGGGAAATATTTAAAATGTTTAATTTTTAAACCTTATTATGCTTAAAATAGTTTTTGTGTTAATTTTCTTTTTTAAATGTTAACTATGTTTTAATGAATTATTTTCGTGAAATGTTACTGTTTTTATTTTGTTGTTTTTAAGTATGTTACACTAAAATGTTATAGTTAATATTAATTTGGAAAATGTAAAAGTTGTTTTAATGGTTTACCATTTCTCAACAATTTTAATACTTTTATTTTTATTTTTATAATTTAATCAAAATGTTTGTGTTCTTTGAATTGTTTTATATTTTTAAATGAATTTAGATAATTAAATGTAAGAACTTTTAACACATTTATTTGTTTTTTTACATTGGAAGTTTTCAATTTTTGTACTATGTAGTTGTATATTTTTTTTAATTGTTTATTTTTTCAGACAAATTATAATAGTTCCTAATTTTATATTTATAGTAAATCACTGTTAGTTATAAAATTCTGTGGTAGCTATCTCAATTTAAATGGTTTTTTTGTATGTTTTTGGGAGTAACTTAAATTTATTTCTATAATATTTTCTTATTAGTGTAACATAAATTTAAAAAAATGGTGGTATTGGTAATTCCTTTATTTGGAGTTGGAATAGTAATTTTGACCCCCCTCTCCCAAAGCCCTTTTCCCAATGTGGTTCAGTTAGGAATGGGGATAATTATCCAAAACCCCTGAAAGTACACCATTTTCAACAATGTGATTAAGACTGGAGTAAGAATAGTAAATGTGAATCCCTCAAAGTTCAATACTTTCTCCAATGTAGTTAATTTTGGAATGAGAATAGTAAATATGAACGCTTCAAAGCCGAATATTTCCCCAATCCGGTTAAGTGTGGAGTGGGAATAGTAGCACTGCACCACCAAACTCCAACACTCACTCCAAAGCGGTTTAGTTTGGAGTGGAGTAGTAAATACTTACCCCTCCAAATCCAACTCTTTCCCAAGTGTGGTTGAGTAGTGAGTGAGAATAGTACATCTGAATTCTACAAAGTCCCACATTTTCCATAATGTGGTTAGGTTTAGAGTCAAAATAGAAAAATCGATCCTCACAACCCAACAAAAGTCCTTCACTATCCCACATCTTGTTACCACCTAAAGTTTGGTTAAGTATGGGGTGAAATAAGTACATTTTAGCCCCTCTAAGCTAAACATTTTCCACAATGTGGTTAAATTTGGAGTGGGAATAGTAAATCTGGACTCCTCAAAGCCCAACACTATCCCCAAGGTGTTCAAGTAGGAGTGGTAATGTTAAATTTGAATGTCCACTACCTCTCTTTCCCCAAAATTCAACAAATTTACCACCTTCCCCAATGGGCTATATATCTATCTATCTATCTATCTATCTATCTATCTATCTATCTATCTATCTATCTATCTATCTATCTATATATATATATATATATATATATATATATATATATATATATATATACCAACGTAATCCAGTTTATGGAAGAATAAATGAATCCACTGGAGCCATGGCCACAATTCATAAACGGTCTTTTATTTTCGGCTTCGGGCAGACCCGACGCGTTTCGCAGTTACCTCACTGCTTTGTCAAGGGCAGTGAGGTAACTGCGAAACGCGTCGGGTCTGCCCGAAGCCGAAAATAAAAGACCGTTTATGAATCGTGGCCATGGCTCCAGTGGATTCATTTATTCTTCCATAAACTGGATTACGTTGGTATTTGTGGGAGTGGCATTCCCTGCCGTGCTGCCCGCCGTGAACTGTGGCTTGTTTTCTTGCCAAAAACTACGTTGGATATATATATATATATATATATATATATATATATATATATATATATATATATATATATGAACACCAAAAGTCGCCCCTCGTGAGAACGCCACACACGGAGGAATACAGCACACAACACCACTGGTAGCGCAGTTTAACATCAGGTAGCAGCTCACCAATTGCGCCATACGCGTTTCGAGCTACCCGCTCTTGGTCACTGGCTGGCTAAATGAAGGAAAGGCGGGTCTGAAGAACTCATATTTATTTTCAATATCGGTCCCGCCCTAAATAGGCGTCTGTGGCATTATGGGAATTGCAGTTTTGAATATGCCACATGGACGCGTGTAGTTCACTTCCCTAGTGGGCTCCGCCACCTTCATTAAAAATGTTCATCCCGTTCGGTGGCAGGCTGACAGTCCTTTTGTAAAGCTGCACAATTATTTCCCCGTGATGCAGGCAACCTCCGTTTCCGAAGTGCTCTCGTTTCCGAGCACCTCAGACCTGCTCTGTCAGGCAGTGGGGCCTTCTCGCGGCCGGACCAGCCGCTACACATGAACACCAAAAGTCGCCCCTCGTGAGAACGCCACACACGGAGGAATACAGCACACAACACCACTGGTAGCGCAGTTTAACATCAGGTAGCAGCTCACCAATTGCGCCATACGCGTTTCGAGCTACCCGCTCTTGGTCACGGGCTGGCTAAATGAAGGAAAGGCGGGTCTGAAGAACTCATATTTATTTTCAATATCGGTCCCGCCCTAAATAGGCGTCTGTGGCATTATGGGAATTGCAGTTTTGAATATGCCACATGGACGCGTGTAGTTCACTTCCCTAGTGGGCTCCGCCACCTTCATTAAAAATGTTCATCCCGTTCGGTGGCAGGCTGACAGTCCTTTTGTAAAGCTGCACAATTATTTCCCCGTGATGCAGGCAACCTCCGTTTCCGAAGTGCTCTCGTTTCCGAGCACCTCAGACCTGCTCTGTCAGGCAGTGGGGCCTTCTCGCGGCCGGACCAGCCGCTACACATGAACACCACACACGGAGGAATACAGCACACAACACCACTGGTAGCGCAGTTTAACATCAGGTAGCAGCTCACCAATTGCGCCATACGCGTTTCGAGCTACCCGCTCTTGGTCACTGGCTGGCTAAATGAAGGAAAGGCGGGTCTGAAGAACTCATATTTATTTTCAATATCGGTCCCGCCCTAAATAGGCGTCTGTGGCATTATGGGAATTGCAGTTTTGAATATGCCACATGGACGCGTGTAGTTCACTTCCCTAGTGGGCTCCGCCACCTTCATTAAAAATGTTCATCCCGTTCGGTGGCAGGCTGACAGTCCTTTTGTAAAGCTGCACAATTATTTCCCCGTGATGCAGGCAACCTCCGTTTCCGAAGTGCTCTCGTTTCCGAGCACCTCAGACCTGCTCTGTCAGGCAGTGGGGCCTTCTCGCGGCCGGACCAGCCGCTACACATGAACACCAAAAGTCGCCCCTCGTGAGAACGCCACACACGGAGGAATACAGCACACAACACCACTGGTAGCGCAGTTTAACATCAGGTAGCAGCTCACCAATTGCGCCATACGCGTTTCGAGCTACCCGCTCTTGGTCACTGGCTGGCTAAATGAAGGAAAGGCGGGTCTGAAGAACTCATATTTATTTTCAATATCGGTCCCGCCCTAAATAGGCGTCTGTGGCATTATGGGAATTGCAGTTTTGAATATGCCACATGGCCGCGTGTAGTTCACTTCCCTAGTGGGCTCCGCCACCTTCATTAAAAATGTTCATCCCGTTCGGTGGCAGGCTGACAGTCCTTTTGTAAAGCTGCACAATTATTTCCCCGTGATGCAGGCAACCTCCGTTTCCGAAGTGCTCTCGTTTCCGAGCACCTCAGACCTGCTCTGTCAGGCAGTGGGGCCTTCTCGCGGCCGGACCAGCCGCTACACATGAACACCAAAAGTCGCCCCTCGTGAGAACGCCACACACGGAGGAATACAGCACACAACACCACTGGTAGCGCAGTTTAACATCAGGTAGCAGCTCACCAATTGCGCCATACGCGTTTCGAGCTACCCGCTCTTGGTCACTGGCTGGCTAAATGAAGGAAAGGCGGGTCTGAAGAACTCATATTTATTTTCAATATCGGTCCCGCCCTAAATAGGTGTCTGTGGCATTATGGGAATTGCAGTTTTGAATATGCCACATGGACGCGTGTAGTTCACTTCCCTAGTGGGCTCCGCCACCTTCATTAAAAATGTTCATCCCGTTCGGTGGCAGGCTGACAGTCCTTTTGTAAAGCTGCACAATTATTTCCCCGTGATGCAGGCAACCTCCGTTTCCGAAGTGCTCTCGTTTCCGAGCACCTCAGACCTGCTCTGTCAGGCAGTGGGGCCTTCTCGCGGCCGGACCAGCCGCTACACATGAACACCAAAAGTCGCCCCTCGTGAGAACGCCACACACGGAGGAATACAGCACACAACACCACTGGTAGCGCAGTTTAACATCAGGTAGCAGCTCACCAATTGCGCCATACGCGTTTCGAGCTACCCGCTCTTGGTCACTGGCTGGCTAAATGAAGGAAAGGCGGGTCTGAAGAACTCATATTTATTTTCAATATCGGTCCCGCCCTAAATAGGCGTCTGTGGCATTATGGGAATTGCAGTTTTGAATATGCCACATGGACGCGTGTAGTTCACTTCCCTAGTGGGCTCCGCCACCTTCATTAAAAATGTTCATCCCGTTCGGTGGCGTTCTCACGAGGGGCGACTTTTGGTGTTCATGTGTAGCGGCTGGTCCGGCCGCGAGAAGGCCCCACTGCCTGACAGAGCAGGTCTGAGGTGCTCGGAAACGAGAGCACTTCGGAAACGGAGGTTGCCTGCATCACGGGGAAATAATTGTGCAGCTTTACAAAAGGACTGTCAGCCTGCCACCGAACGGGATGAACATTTTTAATGAAGGTGGCGGAGCCCACTAGGGAAGTGAACTACACGCGTCCATGTGGCATATTCAAAACTGCAATTCCCATAATGCCACAGACGCCTATTTAGGGCGGGACCGATATTGAAAATAAATATGAGTTCTTCAGACCCGCCTTTCCTTCATTTAGCCAGCCAGTGACCAAGAGCGGGTAGCTCGAAACGCGTATGGCGCAATTGGTGAGCTGCTACCTGATGTTAAACTGCGCTACCAGTGGTGTTGTGTGCTGTATTCCTCCGTGTGTGGCCTTCTCACGAGGGGCGACTTTTGGTGTTCATGTATAGCGGCTGGTCCGGCCGCGAGAAGGCCCCACTGCCTGACAGAGCAGGTCTGAGGTGCTCGGAAACGAGAGCACTTCGGAAACGGAGGTTGCCTGCATCACGGGGAAATAATTGTGCAGCTTTACAAAAGGACTGTCAGCCTGCCACCGAACGGGATGAACATTTTTAATGAAGGTGGCGGAGCCCACTAGGGAAGTGAACTACACGCGTCCATGTGGCATATTCAAAACTGCAATTCCCATAATGCCACAGACGCCTATTTAGGGCGGGACCGATATTGAAAATAAATATGAGTTCTTCAGACCCGCCTTTCCTTCATTTAGCCAGCCAGTGACCAAGAGCGGGTAGCTCGAAACGCGTGTGGCGCAATTGGTGAGCTGCTACCTGATGTTAAACTGCGCTACCAGTGGTGTTGTGTGCTGTATTCCTCCGTGTGTGGCGTTCTCACGAGGGGCGACTTTTGGTGTTCATGTGTAGCGGCTGGTCCGGCTGCGAGAAGGCCCCACTGCCTGACAGAGCAGGTCTGAGGTGCTCGGAAACGAGAGCACTTCGGAAACGGAGGTTGCCTGCATCACGGGGAAATAATTGTGCAGCTTTACAAAAGGACTGTCAGCCTGCCACCGAACGGGATGAACATTTTTAATGAAGGTGGCGGAGCCCACTAGGGAAGTGAACTACACGCGTCCATGTGGCATATTCAAAACTGCAATTCCCATAATGCCACAGACGCCTATTTAGGGCGGGACCGATATTGAAAATAAATATGAGTTCTTCAGACCCGCCTTTCCTTCATTTAGCCAGCCAGTGACCAAGAGCGGGTAGCTCGAAACGCGTATGGCGCAATTGGTGAGCTGCTACCTGATGTTAAACTGCGCTACCAGTGGTGTTGTGTGCTGTATTCCTCCGTGTGTGGCGTTCTCACGAGGGGCGACTTTTGGTGTTCATGTGTAGCGGCTGGTCCGGCCGCGAGAAGGCCCCACTGCCTGACAGAGCAGGTCTGAGGTGCTCGGAAACGAGAGCACTTCGGAAACGGAGGTTGCCTGCATCACGGGGAAATAATTGTGCAGCTTTACAAAAGGACTGTCAGCCTGCCACCGAACGGGATGAACATTTTTAATGAAGGTGGCGGAGCCCACTAGGGAAGTGAACTACATGCGTCCATGTGGCATATTCAAAACTGCAATTCCCATAATGCCACAGACGCCTATTTAGGGCGGGACCGATATTGAAAATAAATATGAGTTCTTCAGACCCGCCTTTCCTTCATTTAGCTAGCCAGTGACCAAGAGCGGGTAGCTCGAAACGCGTATGGCGCAATTGGTGAGCTGCTACCTGATGTTAAACTGCGCTACCAGTGGTGTTGTGTGCTGTATTCCTCCGTGTGTGGCGTTCTCACGAGGGGCGACTTTTGGTGTTCATGTGTAGCGGCTGGTCCGGCCGCGAGAAGGCCCCACTGCCTGACAGAGCAGGTCTGAGGTGCTCGGAAACGAGAGCACTTCGGAAACGGAGGTTGCCTGCATCACGGGGAAATAATTGTGCAGCTTTACAAAAGGACTGTCAGCCTGCCACCGAACGGGATGAACATTTTTAATGAAGGTGGCGGAGCCCACTAGGGAAGTGAACTACACGCGTCCATGTGGCATATTCAAAACTGCAATTCCCATAATGCCACAGACGCCTATTTAGGGCGGGACCGATATTGAAAATAAATATGAGTTCTTCAGACCCGCCTTTCCTTCATTTAGCCAGCCAGTGACCAAGAGCGGGTAGCTCGAAACGCGTATGGCGCAATTGGTGAGCTGCTACCTGATGTTAAACTGCGCTACCAGTGGTGTTGTGTGCTGTATTCCTCCGTGTGTGGCGTTCTCACGAGGGGCGACTTTTGGTGTTCATGTGTAGCGGCTGGTCCGGCCGCGAGAAGGCCCCACTGCCTGACAGAGCAGGTCTGAGGTGCTCGGAAACGAGAGCACTTCGGAAACGGAGGTTGCCTGCATCACGGGGAAATAATTGTGCAGCTTTACAAAAGGACTGTCAGCCTGCCACCGAACGGGATGAACATTTTTAATGAAGGTGGCGGAGCCCACTAGGGAAGTGAACTACACGCGTCCATGTGGCATATTCAAAACTGCAATTCCCATAATGCCACAGACGCCTATTTAGGGCGGGACCGATATTGAAAATAAATATGAGTTCTTCAGACCCGCCTTTCCTTCATTTAGCCAGCCAGTGACCAAGAGCGGGTAGCTCAAAACGCGTATGGCGCAATTGGTGAGCTGCTACCTGATGTTAAACTGCGCTACCAGTGGTGTTGTGTGCTGTATTCCTCCGTGTGTGGCGTTCTCACGAGGGGCGACTTTTGGTGTTCAGGTGTAGCGGCTGGTCCGGCCGCGAGAAGGCCCCACTGCCTGACAGAGCAGGTCTGAGGTGCTCGGAAACGAGAGCACTTCGGAAACGGAGGTTGCCTGCATCACGGGGAAATAATTGTGCAGCTTTACAAAAGGACTGTCAGCCTGCCACCGAATGGGATGAACATTTTTAATGAAGGTGGCGGAGCCCACTAGGGAAGTGAACTACACGCGTCCATGTGGCATATTCAAAACTGCAATTCCCATAATGCCACAGACGCCTATTTAGGGCGGGACCGATATTGAAAATAAATATGAGTTCTTCAGACCCGCCTTTCCTTCATTTAGCCAGCCAGTGACCAAGAGCGGGTAGCTCGAAACGCGTATGGCGCAATTGGTGAGCTGCTACCTGATGTTAAACTGCGCTACCAGTGGTGTTGTGTGCTGTATTCCTCCGTGTGTGGCGTTCTCACGAGGGGCGACTTTTGGTGTTCATGTGTAGCGGCTGGTCCGGCCGCGAGAAGGCCCCACTGCCTGACAGAGCAGGTCTGAGGTGCTCGGAAACGAGAGCACTTCGGAAACGGAGGTTGCCTGCATCACGGGGAAATAATTGTGCAGCTTTACAAAAGGACTGTCAGCCTGCCACCGAACGGGATGAACATTTTTAATGAAGGTGGCGGAGCCCACTAGGGAAGTGAACTACACGCGTCCATGTGCCATATTCAAAACTGCAATTCCCATAATGCCACAGACGCCTATTTAGGGCGGGACCGATATTGAAAATAAATATGAGTTCTTCAGACCCGCCTTTCCTTCATTTAGCCAGCCAGTGACCAAGAGCGGGTAGCTCGAAACGCGTATGGCGCAATTGGTGAGCTGCTACCTGATGTTAAACTGCGCTACCAGTGGTGTTGTGTGCTGTATTCCTCCGTGTGTGGCGTTCTCACGAGGGGCGACTTTTGGTGTTCAGGTGTAGCGGCTGGTCCGGCCGCGAGAAGGCCCCACTACCTGACAGAGCAGGTCTGAGGTGCTCGGAAACGAGAGCACTTCGGAAACGGAGGTTGCCTGCATCACGGGGAAATAATTGTGCAGCTTTACAAAAGGACTGTCAGCCTGCCACCGAACGGGATGAACATTTTTAATGAAGGTGGCGGAGCCCACTAGGGAAGTGAACTACACGCGTCCATGTGGCATATTCAAAACTGCAATTCCCATAATGCCACAGACGCCTATTTAGGGCGGGACCGATATTGAAAATAAATATGAGTTCTTCAGACCCGCCTTTCCTTCATTTAGCCAGCCAGTGACCAAGAGCGGGTAGCTCGAAACGCGTATGGCGCAATTGGTGAGCTGCTACCTGATGTTAAACTGCGCTACCAGTGGTGTTGTGTGCTGTATTCCTCCGTGTGTGGCGTTCTCACGAGGGGCGACTTTTGGTGTTCATGTGTAGCGGCTGGTCCGGCCGCGAGAAGGCCCCACTGCCTGACAGAGCAGGTCTGAGGTGCTCGGAAACGAGAGCACTTCGGAAACGGAGGTTGCCTGCATCACGGGGAAATAATTGTGCAGCTTTACAAAAGGACTGTCAGCCTGCCACCGAACGGGATGAACATTTTTAATGAAGGTGGCGGAGCCCACTAGGGAAATGAACTACACGCGTCCATGTGCCATATTCAAAACTGCAATTCCCATAATGCCACAGACGCCTATTTAGGGCGGGACCGATATTGAAAATAAATATGAGTTCTTCAGACCCGCCTTTCCTTCATTTAGCCAGCCAGTGACCAAGAGCGGGTAGCTCGAAACGCGTATGGCGCAATTGGTGAGCTGCTACCTGATGTTAAACTGCGCTACCAGTGGTGTTGTGTGCTGTATTCCTCCGTGTGTGGCGTTCTCACGAGGGGCGACTTTTGGTGTTCATGTGTAGCGGCTGGTCCGGCCGCGAGAAGGCCCCACTGCCTGACAGAGCAGGTCTGAGGTGCTCGGAAACGAGAGCACTTCGGAAACGGAGGTTGCCTGCATCACGGGGAAATAATTGTGCAGCTTTACAAAAGGACTGTCAGCCTGCCACCGAACGGGATGAACATTTTTAATGAAGGTGGCGGAGCCCACTAGGGAAGTGAACTACACGCGTCCATGTGGCATATTCAAAACTGCAATTCCCATAATGCCACAGACGCCTATTTAGGGCGGGACCGATATTGAAAATAAATATGAGTTCTTCAGACCCGCCTTTCCTTCATTTAGCCAGCCAGTGACCAAGAGCGGGTAGCTCGAAACGCGTATGGCGCAATTGGTGAGCTGCTACCTGATGTTAAACTGCGCTACCAGTGGTGTTGTGTGCTGTATTCCTCCGTGTGTGGCGTTCTCACGAGGGGCGACTTTTGGTGTTCATGTGTAGCGGCTGGTCCGGCCGCGAGAAGGCCCCACTGCCTGACAGAGCAGGTCTGAGGTGCTCGGAAACGAGAGCACTTCGGAAACGGAGGTTGCCTGCATCACGGGGAAATAATTGTGCAGCTTTACAAAAGGACTGTCAGCCTGCCACCGAACGGGATGAACATTTTTAATGAAGGTGGCGGAGCCCACTAGGGAAGTGAACTACACGCGTCCATGTGGCATATTCAAAACTGCAATTCCCATAATGCCACAGACGCCTATTTAGGGCGGGACCGATATTGAAAATAAATATGAGTTCTTCAGACCCACCTTTCCTTCATTTAGCCAGCCAGTGACCAAGAGCGGGTAGCTCGAAACGCGTATGGCGCAATTGGTGAGCTGCTACCTGATGTTAAACTGCGCTACCAGTGGTGTTGTGTGCTGTATTCCTCCGTGTGTGGCGTTCTCACGAGGGGCGACTTTTGGTGTTCATATATATATATATATATATATATATATTGGCAAAACGCAAAAACCCCAAAGCTCCCGGGTTTAGAGAAATGTGAGCACTCAAAGCCAATACGGCGTAGGTCAGCCAAGTCTTTTATTCATCAAAGACCTCCTCGGTAGTCAGTTAACAAACGCGTTTCGGCGTTGCCGCCTTCGTCAGTGTAACTGACATTGTTTTCAAATTAAATTTAAATCAAGAAACATCGTGATCGTCATTACTCACGTGACTCAATCCATGTGCATGAACATAAACGAAGGTACACGAAACCATATATTCATTATTTATGTGGCGGCCATCTTTGAATATGCAATCCACTATATTACATATATACATATATACAAAATGCGAGAAAACTCAAATAGCTAATTCATTTGCCACATCCATTAAAAATCAAAAAGAAACATTAAATGCAATGCTCAATCTCGCTTTTAAACCATAAATCTGGATGGTAAATACGCCACAGGTACCTACAGATGCGGGTTTCACTTATAATTTAAAGTGAAAGTCGCATACGTTCACATGATTCAACGTTACCATAATTGCGTTGCAGTTTCATTATAAACAATTCAGCCCTGGATGGGCATTGACATTATTTACATTTGAGCCTTGAATAGGCTTTTCATCAATGACTAAATCTAATCATCTGATTAATAACTGCATTTTGCATTCATCAAAACATTTGAAAATAATATACAGAATATTGGTGGTAACTTCTGTCATTCTGCTCTGTTCAAAGGAAACTATATACAAATCTACATCACTGGTTCTGCAAAAAAGAGGGAAGGAGATGTGAGAGGGATGCTCAGATGTGAGTCCACATCTCTTCCTCATTATTCATCCCTCCCGGGGTTTTGGTCTGCAGCTGGATAATAAATCGTGATTCCAATGTCCTCAACTTTTTTACCCAATTGCCACCTCTTTCTGTTCTGACCAATTGATCTAGGATGAAATAGGTCATAAGATTGCTATTGCTATCATGTTTCTGTTCAAAATGACGGGCTACTGGGTAGTTGGGGTCCTTTGATGTAATCGCCCTCATATGCTCTAGGACCCGGAGTTTGGTTTGTTTCACCGTGCTCCCTACATACCTCTTCCCACAGGGACATGTTAGACAATAGACTGTGTAGTCAGAATTGCAATTTAACAGTTTAGTTATTCTCCCTTTCCTCTTTTGACCAGGAATGTAGTACTCCTTGACTTTCTGGGAATTCTTACAGGCCTTGCACTTCATGCAAGGATAGAAGCCGGAAACAGGTGGTTTTCTCTTCCTTCTCTTTTCATAGTGGCTATTCACAAGATGGTCTTTGAAAGATTTCCCCTTTCTGTAGGTTATCAAAGGGTGATCAGATAATGACTTCCCTATTGTAGGATCTGCTTTTAGAATCTTCCAGTTCTTCCGCATTACGTTGAAGACTTCTGGAGATTTTTCAGAGAAGTCAGTGATTAGCCTGATCTTGTTGTCTCTAAGCTTAATTCTGTCAGTTAATAGATCCTTTCTTTCGACCAAATTGCTCCTCACCTCTGCTTGTGTGAGAATCCCTTTCCCAAGCCTCTCTGAGAAAAATATATATATATATATATATATATATATATATATATATATATATATATATATATATATATATATATATATATATATATATATATATATATATATATATATATATATATATATATATATATATATATATATATATATATATATATATGTTCGAAAGGGCTGCCAGCAAGCATCCAGGCCGCAACCACACAAAGAGACTCGCACTCCAGGGTCTGTGTTTCAAGAAGTTTTAATGGCGACGCGTTTCGACCAAACGGTCTTCTTCCAAAGCCAACCAAGAATAAGCAAATTCACCATTTTATGCAGAAAGTGTTTCAAACAATTTACAAGAAATAAAGGTAGGACTGCTCCATTATCAAGAACTACAATTTCTGAGAACTACCAAGGAGGTAGAAGATAGACTCTTCCACAAACGGTTTCAAAGCACGATTTAAATTACATAATGACATTTTGTTGAATATATATAAGAAACGATTCAAGTGATATAAATTAAATTGAATTAAACCACTATATTGTAAATTATAATTTATGCATAATACAGTGTGTACCAAAATTTGGCCATTTGCATGCTTAGCAAACACAGTTCAATTCTTACTGCACAAAACAAACATGTCAATCAAAATTGCTTACAAATCTATGTGTGGACCGTTTGTAGCTGATATAGTAATATTTCGTTTACTTGGCATTGTAAACCATATCCTCACGGCCGAGTGGCCTAATTTTCAACAACATAAAGGTTTAATGGTCACGGCCAAGTGGCCAAATCATTTTGTCGTGAGTACTCCAAATTGATAGTCTAGGTTGTTCATGACAGATCAGGCAGCCGGACCTACTCTCTATCTAAGGTAAGAACAGGAAATGTCTCATTATATATAACGGGAGTTCCCAACGTTATATAGAAAACATTTCAACTCCACTAAAAAATAATAAACATAAATAAAGGGTGAGGGACTGAAATACTTCTTTCAGCCCTGTGATTTGAGTGAAAGTGAACCCTGTGTTGCCTAAAACTTACCTAGCCAGGTATGACAAGAGCAAGCACAATGGTGTGAGTGTGAGAATTATTTAAAATCAATGGTATTCGCACCAGTACCCTCATTCGGACAGGGGACAAATCAATATACATGATAGGTTTGTAACATAATACAAAACCAGACATTCCAGACAGATTGGGCCTAATAAAGTGACTCAGAGCCCATTTGATACAAGGGTACAGATGTTGTTTACCCACCTGTGTCAGAGAGAGCCCTCTCTGAGCAGGTTAGTGAGGGAAAGGGGGGGGGACAGACACAGACACCAACAAAGGGAGATCTGGGTAGCAGAGGGGGTAAGACACAGTTAGAACTAGTGCAGAGTAAGGGATGATCTTCTGGCTCAACATATGGTCTTAGCCAATATGCACATACAGTTCTTCATCTTCGTTCAGACCAAAGGGGTTCATAGAATCCAGGTGAATGATATAGCGGGATTCCAGGACACGTAGTTGTTTGAGACGGTTTCCCCCTCTGGGGTTTGCTGGGATCCTGTCAATGCCAAAAAAGGAAAACTGGTTAACATCACTATTATGAACACGAAGCCAATGTCTAGCAGTTGCATAGGACAAATCAACATTTCTGATAGCACGCATGTGCTCAAGGATCCTCTTCTTTATAGGGAAGATGGTACTGCCTACATAGAGCTTGGAGCATGGACACACAATTACATACACACAGTGATCGGTGTTACAGTTCATGAATTTACTTATACTCTCAGTTCTTCCCGTAGGTAGTAAATAGGATTTCACATTTCGACTGGTTACACAGGCTTTGCATTTCCCACATTTGTAAAAACCTTTTTGCTCTGTAAGCCAGTGTTACTCTTTACCGGGCTCTCAAAGTTACTCCTGACCAGCATGTTTTGCAGAGAGCGTGCCTTCCTGTAGCTAACCTGTGGTGAACTGTTAATCAGTTTCCCAATTGTTGGGTCACTTTTCACTATGTGCCAATGTTTTTTCAGGATACCTCGTATGTTAGCTGCCTCGACATTGAATGATGTTATCATCCTGACATTGCTAGAACCAGAAGTCTCAGGAGGTTTGTTCACCTTCTTGGTTAGAAGCGAAGCCCTGTTTCTTGTTTTCACTTTCTCTTTTGCTTTCATAAGTGTCTGGTCTGAGTAGCCCCTGGCTCTGAACCTCTGAATCATGTTACCCTGTGCCTTTTCAAAGTTCTCATTGGTGCTGCAATTTCTTCTTGCCCTTAAGATCTCGCCATATGGGATGCTATCCTTTAAGCTGTTTGGGTGATGGCTTCTAGCATGCAAGATGCTGTTACCTGAAGTGGGTTTCCTGTACAGGGCTGTTACAATTTCCCCTTCCACAACCCTGACTGTGACATCTAAGAAGTCCATCTCCACGGGATCTATCTTACTAGTAAATCTGAGATTCACATCATTCCTATTGTTATCAAGGAGAAATTTGTTAAGGTCTGTCCTTGACCCATCCCAGATCATGAAGATGTCGTCTATGTATCTGGTATAGAACACAATATGACGGGTTGCATCAGCATTGTCTTCAGACCACAGGATCTGTTCCTCCCACCATCCCATTAGCATACAGGCAAAACTAGGAGCAAAACAACTCCCCATAGCAGTCCCAACTTGTTGTTTGTACCAGGTATTATCAAACAAAAAGAAATTGTTAGTGAGGCAAAATTCCAGCATTTCTAGAAGCATTTGTGTCTGGTTCAGGTGGAAAATCGAACGGTCCCTCATATAGTGTCTACAGGCATTGAGACCATCACTGTGTTTAATGCACGTGTACAAAGAGACCACGTCAATGGTAACCATACAGTAGCTATCCTCCCATCTGATACCCTCAATCTTGGAAATGAAGTCAGTACTGTCTCTACAGTATGAGGGAAGATTCAAAACATAAGGAAAAAGAAATGTGTCAAGAAAAATAGAAGTGTTTTCAAGAAGGCTACCATTTGCAGATACTATTGGCCTTCCCGGGGGTTCATTTCTGTCCTTATGGACCTTGGGTAGCATGTAAAAGCAGGGTGAAACGGGATGTTGTACATGCAGGAATCTGAGCTCGGATTCGGCTAACAGGTCCCTGTCTCTCCAGACCCTCAACTTGTCATGATAAGCTGAAATACTCAAAGTATATTCTTCCCTGTTCGCCCTCCTGTAATTGCCTGACAGCTCCAGTTGTTTTCGGGCTTCCTGTTTGTATAGGTTGATGTACCACAAAACAACGTTGCCGCCCTTGTCTGAGGGTTTGATTACAAAGCTCTTATCACTATTAAGTGTTTTCAGAGCTTCCCTCTGCTGTGGAGTCAGGTTATGGGCATGCCTATTCTTGGTTTTCTCCCATAGGTTTAGTAAATCCCTGTTAACAATATCATGAAAGGTTTCCAGGTTGTCATGGGGTGTGATAGGGTTAAAAGTGTATTTGGGTCTATGGACAGTAGCACTCCTGCCACTCAATGTTAATCCCATCCTGTTGAGAATTTCTTCATCATCCAAGCCACTCACATCTTCCCCACACAGTTCAAATGCACTCGCCAGACTGTCAACATCTCGTATTTGTAAGATTCTAGACAATTGTGTGCTACAAATGGTATCATTACTTTTCTGTTCTAAGGCACGTTTTTTTCTTCAATTCAAACATTTTCATCAGTTTCAATTTACGGACAAAGAGAAACATATCAATCCTTGTTTGGCTGTAATCGAAGTTGGCTGTGGGGCAGAAAGTCAGGCCCAACTCCAAAACCGATTTTTCAGCCTCAGTTAGGATGTGGGGGGAAATGTTTACAATGGTCAAGTTTTGCTCACCCATCATTGTTGCTTGTTCTGTCGCTGCGCTTTCCCACGCGACGTTCCTCCTCTTGTGCTGTTTCCCCCCACGCCTTGTTGCCTTCCTCTTGCGCTTCCTCCTCGTCCTCTCCGTAAGTTAGGTTTGGTGGTCTTCCCCTCAGAGTCTGTGCCGACTGTAAAAAATCATATTCTTCCATAGGTTTAAAGGAAAGCAAACTTCGCCCACTCGTATCCAGACTTTCATCAAAGTCTGAATAGTTTTCTGATCCAGATTCAGAGACTGTTACATTCCGTTGTTGTCCCGCAAGTTGCTTGAATTGTTTGATAGCCGCATCATATTTCTTTCCAAAGGTCAGAATACGCCCACTGGCGTAATCTTGTTTATCCCTCAAAAACGTGGTCTTTTTCTTCTGTTTGATCTCATTTTCATACTTGTCAAGCCTCTTTTCCATTTGCTCGAGGGCTTTGGCTATCTCCTCCTTTGTATCAAGTTCATCCAACTCTGCTTTTAATTTGGCAATGTCTGTAATCACTTGCTCCAACTCCATACCTGCATATTTTGACAGCAGGCCAAGCATATTTTTACAGGTACCTGCCATTAACTGGGAACAATCCTCGATCAGTTTAGGGTGGGGGTTTTGGTATGTTGGGGTAATCATAATCCTGAGGCCCCTTGGCACCCTCCCAACTTCAATATAGTTGTTTAATGAAGTTACCTCCCACCACCTGTTAATTTCCTTTTTCAGTAGCTTTTCATATTGGAACCGTAGCTGCTTCGTTGATTTGTCAGGTGTTGTTGTTATGACCTCATTGGTATTTGCTGGTCCTGTGTTTGTCGGTTCTCCCTCACAGAACAGGGATCGAGCCTCTTCAATTCTGCCCGCTCGTCGGCTCACTGTCATAACGTTGATGTCCCTCCTTCTACACAAAAAGTCCCGGATCTGCAGGTATTTAAAAAAATCCGATTTAGGAAGATCATATTTAAGCATTAATGAAACATATGTTTTAACACTGTTACTGTCTACAAGCAGGCCCTAGGTTGTAATACCTTTGCTTCTCCATCTATTTATGATACTATCTAAAACAATAGGTGGAAGTAATGCTGCTGTATCTGTGGGTGTGTAGTAGTTTATTTTACCAATATTTAGCTGTCTCTTTATTTGGCGCCAGGCCTTATAAGCAGCCTGGAGCACCTTGAAGCGTGTCTTCTTATAATGGCTTGGCTCTAGAATTTAAAAAAAGGTTCTTTCTGTCCTTGCAACTAATAATAGGCAGAATTTTGTGGCTATCAATCGTGGCTTCACTAAATTAGGTACAATCTGGGATGCAATGAAAGCAGGACTCAGGGGGGAGATACTTGGTTTTGGCCTACGTATACAGAAACAACTCGGACAACATCAGATGCAATTATATGAGGAGCTACGCCACTCAGAACGCAGACTAATTGAGGCAGTATGGGACAAGGCAGACATTGCACAGGTACAAACAGAGGTGGCTTGGTGTGATTCTAAGATCAACGAGGAAAGGGCTAAAGATATTGCCAAAAAATGCCATCTCTTTATGAAAGACTGCTATGAGTGTGGGGAAACAAGAGGCAGGTGTCTAGCTAAAAAAAGATCAGATGCAAGGAGGTTAAGAGCACTATAGTGCCAATTGAGGACTTGACAGGGAATACAATAGAAACACCAGAGGGTATCCTAGAGGTGTTTAGAACATTTTACGAGGTAGCAAGATGGAGTCAGCGTGAGCGATCGCGCTGCTTGGCTGCTCACGCCAGACGCGTGAACGATCGACTAGCCGCCCTGCGCCTCACGGTGCGATGCCGGTCTGCTGAACGCTGAGGGTACAGAGAACGCTGGGAATAGTGGGGTTATCCCCCGGAGGTCCGGAGCCTTTGCAGTCACGCTGTGGATGTGGGAACTTTGGAGAGACAACCCGCAAGGCCATTTTCTTCATTTCTGGACTGTCATCAGATCCCCAGCTATCCCCGAGTCCAGAGAGCCCAGGGATGCCGCATCATCTGAAAGGGCTGCCAAAATCAAGCAAGAGGTCAGTGCAAATAAAAAACTGCTGGGTAAAACTGGGGGAAGTGGGTCACTTAAAGACTCAAAAGACTCTGCATCTACGCACCTCCCCTAGCGAAAATGTTGATGGGAGCCAGAACCCAATCCTCCAGTGCCACTCCTAAGACTCTTGCACTTCTCATTGAGAACGCCCTTACGGCCCCACTAGTCATACCGACCACATGTGCATCCATACTGGACTCACAGCAGAAGGCTTGCTTAGTAGTTAACCAAGGCACCACTCCAGAGGAAATTAGATCAAGGGAAATGTCTCATGACAACACTGATACTGGCACTAACGGCACCTCTGCTGGGACAGCCTTGAACTTAGATACCTCTCTCTGCACACCTGCCATTAACCACCCAAACGGGGCTACCACACAACCAGCCACTCAACCAACTCTCCCAGCCCTACCGTCTGTTGTGCATAAACAGGGTATTGGCTCCAGTGGTACCTGTCTCGGTGCCCCGCTCACAGCACCAGAGACGCAAATGGCAGGCATAACCAAATTCATTCAGAGTCTAAAGGTTTCCTCTGGTGCGCAAGCTCTCTGGGCCCCTGAAACAGGACTTGAACATTTCTATTCAGTCTCTGACAGCACACCTACTTCATCAGGTGAGGTAGGGTCCGACACAAATGAAGGAGACAGCTAGGTCTCTACCAAAGACACTGGCACGGTCCTACGACCAAAAAAACCCACAAGTAAAAGTAAGCGGCGCAGCCAGTTGAAATGGGACTATTCAGACTCTCAAATGTCTTATCCTTTGGAAGAGGATGATCCCAAAGCAACACAGTGGGGGAGTGCAAAAAGACTGCATACAGACACAGTCAAGCCCTCCCTAGCTTTTGTCTTAGCTTCCATGAAAGAGTTTCAGGAAGAGGTGCGGGCAGACAATTGTGCTGCCAAAGGTGCTGCCAAAAAACTTCAGGGCAGTCTAAGACGGCTAAATAAAACCTGTACCGACATAAGTGACTGTGTCGCCATGGTGGAAGCGCGGACCAAGCACTTGGAAACTGAATTTGTCGCAACCAAGCAACAGAGTGAGTCTAACACCGCCTGCTTGGTAGATCTAATGTCCAAGATGGAGGACCAGGAAAACCGCCAGTTCAGGAACAACCTCCGCCTGCTTGGCATTCCGGAGGGGAAGGAAGGGGACGTTCCTAGACGCTTCATCGTTAAACTTTTGCAGGATTCCTTCCCCGATCAACAGGGCTGGGACTGGGACCGTGAGGTGCAGAGGGAACACCGCTTTCCCTTTAACCAAAGACGGCAACACAACGGCGGCAATGCATCTGGAGGACAGCCAAGGGTATTCCTTATCAACTTTGGAAACTTTCTTCTCAGGCAATTATTATATGATCAGGCTCGCCCTAACTCCAAGAAAGGGGCCAATGGTATAACATTTTTCGCCAAACCCAACTTCTGTCATCAGACAGTAGAACGGAGATGGCGCTTGAGACAACTGATCTCCCCGTTTCAACAGCGAGGGGTCGAAGAATATTTAATGAACCCTGCCAGACTCAAAGTAATTTTCAATGGGGGCACCAAGAATTTCCTGTCCGAAATAAAAGCCGGCGAATACTTGGATGAGTTGAAATCTAAGAAGAGTATTATAAGAAGAGTTCACTCTTTGCCCCCTGTTGTCCTCGCTTCTTCTTTCTTATTCTATTATCTAGTTTTCCTTCTCCATGCTCGTACCCCCTGTTCTTTCAATTTTTTATAAAGTCTCAAGCATCCAGGGTCAGGGCAATGGTAACACTTTGGCACTTCTATGTGAATGTTACAACTGATGAAATGGGTAGTCACATGTTTTTTTCTGATGGCTTCATACTTTATTTCACCTTAACTTATTATAGGAGAGGGAGAAAAAAATAAAAACATTTAGGGCCACTAACCGAATGAAAGTTTAATTTGGTTTTTCTAGGCGTGGCTGACAGCCAGGGCTCATGTCTGACCACCATCATTCAGGTTATTCCTAATTGCTTGGAAGAAGGGGAGGGAGGGTAATGGGGGGCAAGGGTTGACGGGACGGGCACAAAAAACGGCACAGAAGTTACAAGGGTACTTTTTCTTGGCACATTTACATTTTCATATCCACTTTTCTAGCTTACGGTCGAGATCTAAGTTTTTTTTTTAAATACTTAGATGGCTAAGATAGATCTACTCAGGGTTGACTGTTAATATTTGCGGGCTGAACGACTCTTCTAAAAGGCAAAACGTGGCCCAAGGCTTACAGTCTCTAGGGGGCAATATCATCTGGCTCCAAGAGACCCACATAGAGGGCTCACAGAAACACTTACTAGACACACTAGGGTTCAAAGTCTTGTGGGCCACTACACAGGGCGCCAAAACAAAAGGGGGCGGAATCATGGTAGACAGAAGACTTTCCCTTATCAATCCCGGGTTAAATCGGATCCACTGGGCAGATGGGTAATAACCGAGTGCCACCTTCCCTCTAACCATCCTTTAACACTCTGCTTACTATATGGTAGCAATGGAGATGATCCAGGGATCATTAACCTGGTTTCAGGGGAACTAGCTCACTTGCCCACTCCTATCATCCTGTGTGGCGACCTCAACATACATCTTCCCAGTAACTTGAAATTTGACAAACAATGGAGGTATAAAGGCAGAAAGCCCCTAGTATTTCAGACATTAGTTAACCTAGCACAGGTCTATGGACTAAGTGACATCTGGGCCAGTTTAAATCCTAGCCAGCCCGGGTATACCTTTTTTTCGGCTCCGCATCACACTTTAGTTAGATTAGATTACTTCTTTGTTTCATCCTCACTTCTTCGCAACTGCACCATTGACACAGCAAATCGCTTTATGTCAGATCACAATCCTCTCATTTTTAACATCAAGGGATTTGGGAATTGGAAGGAGGTACCTATATGGAGTTTTGAGAAAGCCCTCTTACAGGACGCAGGCTATCAGGCACATATGCAAGGCTGGATCCGGGAATTCCTGGAAATAAACATCGGTACCGCCCCAACTATGACTGTCTGGGAAACACTAAAGGCGGGGGTCAGGGGCGAAACCCCAAGGTTCTCAGTTAGGAAAAATAAGATGGAGAAGCTGCTAATTAACGACCTGCAGGAAAAATTAAGAAGAGCAGAAACAAAACTGATCCAATTGATTCAAACGGGACAAGATATTAAAACTGTTCAAACAGAGGTAGTTCTTGCTAAAGAAGAAATAGGGGCAATTTTTTCAGAAAAACCAGCAGCTAAGTGGGCAACGGTGCAGGAAAAAAAAAATTACGAGTGCAGTGACTCTATCGGGCACCATCTGGCCGTCAAGACCAGGCAACAGCACACTAGTAGTGAGATACATGCAATCAAGCTAGCCACAGGAAATGAGGCTAATGATCCTAATGCTACACAGAAAGGATTCTAGGATTATTATACTGAGTTACACACGGAGAACCATAGTATGACTAGTGCACTCCACACTGAGATAGCTAGCTTCTAAGCGAGATTGATCTTAGACAGCCTAGCTCTGATATTAGTAAGATACTAGAACTTATTCCAACGTGGGATGAAATTTTGGAATCCCTACTAAGTCTGTCAGACGGGAAAGCTGCAGGAACGGACGGTATCCATGTGGAATTTTATAAGATCTTTGCCCCTCAAATAAAATCAATCTTCACAGACGTGGTAATCTCCATCTTCAATGGGGCTGCCCCTCCTGCCTCCTGGGCTAACGCCAGAATATCTATATTTCCCAAAAAGGGTAAGTCTCCATTGGAGATGAGCTCATACAGGCCCATTACTCTCATCAGCAGCGACTCCAAAGTCTTCTCCATAATACTGGCATCTAGAATATCTTCTGTGGCTGAATCATTAGTATCAGAATGGCAACACAGCTTCATTCCTAAAAAAGGCACCACGGAACATGTCAGGCGGGCCATCACCATATTTGACGCAGCACAGACGGCATTGTCACTAACATTGCTAGATGCTGAAAAAGCATTTGACCGGGTCTCCTGGCGATTCTTGTAGGCGGTTATGGGCAGGATGGGCTTTGGGCCAAGACTCACAATGGAGGTGCAGGCTTTATATTTTAAACCGACAGACTGTGTATCCATTAATGGGCAACTTACTGAACAATTCAACATTTCTCGGGGCACTAGGTAGGGCTGCTCTTGCTCCCCTTTGCTTTTTGCCCTCTACCTAGACCCATTTATTAAACAATTTGAAAGGAATCCCGCCATCTTAGCAATTACCTTCCAGGGCATCAATACTAAAATTATGGCTTATGCGGACGATATGGCCATTACCTCCCCCAATCCCGTGAACACCACACTGGCATTGGAGATGGAGGCTCAAAAATTTAGGAAAATCTCAGGCTACGCCTTGAACAAAAACAAAACACAAATAATCATAAAGAAAGAAATCACCTAAACTGATGTCAGGGTGGTGCCTAAGGCTAAATATTTGCGGGTTCTCATATCAGCTAAGATTGGTCTTCAGCCCGGCTTGCTTGAATCCAGTGGCAAAGTGAGCAAGGGACTCACGTCTGATCATACCCTGCCACACTTATGGCGGCCAAAAGTGGTACAAAAGGGGGTGGTGATGTGTGGCTTGTGTGGCTTGATAAATCGCACTTAGTAGTTGTGTGGTGCAAGTGTGACATAATTACATGATAGGTATGGCACTCAGAGTGCAGATAGCAAGCATGCAGGCTGAAAGGTTGTCAGGACCAAGTGTGTAACTCGCAGTGCTATTTAACCAACGTAACCCCTTCGCCGCCCAGCAAATTCTGCCGCGGTGTGAGGGGGCGGGGCTGGGCGTGGCACTCGGGTAGGCTCCCAGCCATCATGAGTCACAGTGGGCGTGTGCTCATGCCGGCCGGGAGCCGTCCGTACTCGGCCCACTGATTAATTCTCCCGCGCGTGGGCGGAGCGGCAACGTTTCGGACGGCTCCCGGCCGTCATGAGCACATGTCTACTGTGACTCATGACGGCCGGGAGCCGTCCTGAGCATGGAAGGAGTTAAACGAACAAAAGGATACAATGGTTTTGACAAAACTTGATACTGAATACAAAAGATTACAACAGATCTCCTCTGCAGGTGTGAACAAGTGGGCGAACCCTATTGAACGCTCTAAGCGGATTGTGGTGGAATGAAGTGCATCAACAAATGCATCTGCAACCATGCTAGCCTGGTTCTGCTCAGAAAGGATCCGCTTCTAAGCAGGAACCCTGGGAAAAGCCATGCGACTTTACGAGCTTTTGGGGGTGCCACCTTGTTTAGAAATAACTTAAGGGTTTAAAAGCACCTTCTGCAGAGTTCCTTGTGTGTCCAACAGTTTTCAGGCAGCAATGCAAATGTCAAGTTAACTCTGGTGATTTGCGTTCCTTCTTGAGAGATCGGAGTTTTGTCTAGATTCAGTTTTGACTGATTATAAGGTAGCCTGCGGCAAAGCACATGTACCCTGCTTATTACAGAACTGTATTTTACGTGGATAGCTCAGTGGGTTACTGCTTTTTACACTCAGATCCTTTTGTTACCTGCAGTTCATATGTTGCAATCCTAATATAGCCTAGTGAACTATGAACTCTCATCAAAGAGCTGCATGCAAACTGCATGGTATGTGTTAGAAAGTTATGTTTTGTCCCTGTCTTTCATTATCCTGTTTTTGATTAAAAGGGTTTGTTTGGATAGGAATGCATTCTTATCAGATAAGCCAATTCCAAACACTGTGTTACATTTTAAATCTTGAGTTAGTGCTTCTCTAGAACAAACACTGTTAAAATATACTGACTATTAGTATGGATGACTCGATTAATATACCTTGTAATCCTAATTGATTTATGTAACATTTAATATAAACTGATTTATACACATATGATTCATTGGCTCTGTATATTGTGTGTGCCATAAAGTGCTCTGACACCCTGCACATGCATGAGTAGGGCTATAACACAAATTAAATGCATGTGAGAGAGTGGCTTTGGAGAAATGAGGGGCTCTGCTGGAGGGTGGTAGAGGATGGTAGTCATGCTCGCAACGCCCATTGGCCTCAAAGGACTTTAGCAACCCCCCCCCCCCCCCCACCCTTGTGTGCGTATGCCCAGGTAGAGACAGCTTACCCGGCACACACACAGACAGTTTTTGAGTTGTTGAGGTCTAGCGTCTGTCTTACTGCAGATGTACCCAACTACTTTACTGACCTTTAACCCTTTGGGTGCTCATTATGGCTCCACGCCGTCATGAGTCACAGGCAGCATTTGCTCATGACGGCGTGGAGCCGTCATGCAGCAGCCACTCCGCCCACGCGGCACTAATTCCCCGCCTGTGCGTGCGAATTAATGAGTGGGCGGGGTCGTCATGACGGCTCCACCCCGTCATAAGCACATAATGACTCATCACGGCGTGGAGCCGTCATAAGTACCGGAGCGCGACGCCCACCCCCTAGCCCCCTTCCCCCCCCCCCCCCCCCCCGCGACGCAGCGGAATTCGCGGCGGGGAAGGGGTTAAAAGACTACTTACTTGTTAACAAGGCATTGTTGTTCTTTCACCCCTTCTTAGAGCCCTTGCATCTTAACTCCGCCGCTTCCTGGAAGAATTAGCACCCTCGACCCCAAAATTTTTATTAAACGCCCCCCCAAAATTTTTTTACTCTAGTTGCGCCTCTGCAGCTGGTGCAGTGGCACCGGGCCCAGAGGCCTGAGAAGCCCACCGAACCTTGATAATTCTTGTAGTTTATAATTCTAACAGCAGCCATGGAGGACATGTTCTCCCTTGCGCTAGGGCCCATGGCATTCTGTCTAGGTTAGTACCCTGGAAGTGTTATTTCTGCTTTGGTCAGTAAGTGCTAAATTGCAGCTGCCCAGTTTTTACACTAATGGGACCCAGTTGTTCGAGGTGAAAACACAATTTAAACAAGCAGTGTATATAATTGCTAGATTTCATAATATCAAATCAGAAAGAGCCAGGAGAGAGGTAAATAAATACGCCGCTTGGGGGAGCTGTTGTTACTTTGAAACCCAATAAGTAATTTCTGAGGGTCTAAAAAATAGACACAGTGCAGTAAACAGTGCTCCGAAAAGACGAAAACCCCATCCAGCTTCCGGTGCTCGGTGGAGACATTTGTTTTTAAAAGTCGCTGGCATCTTAATTTCTGTTCAAAACATTTTTGGGTCGCCCCTCCTCTCTAACCCCATGCCCCCCTGCGGCCTCTCTCCCGCGTTGGAGATTCACGTGAGTGTCTGATTAGATTATCAGGAAGGGGGGGGGGGGGGGGGGGGGGCTCAGGATCCCGGGAACGAATCTTTGCACAGTCCCAATTTTCACACGGTTTGTCAAGACGTAGTTGCAAGGGTGTGCGGAGGGGGTCCAGCACTGCTCCAAGTTACCCAAAAAGTCTGTATGCCGCACTCTATATAGAATACCGTATGTTCATAATTAAACAGAGACTCCTGTAAATTACTTTATTTGTTGGAATTATTCAGGAGTTTATTTCAGAGTTTTACATAAGTTTGAAACCTATCATGGGTGTTTCATGTGGGAGTGGTTAAACTCGTAGTCATATTTTTTAATGTATTTTTCCAATATTTTTAGTTGACCTTTTTCTCGAAATCAGAGGTAAATCTTTGATTTTCCATTTGTTTCTCGAAATCAGAGGTAAATCTTGGAATTTTCCATTTTTTATCAACTGAGGAATTTTCAGCCCCAAACTTCCCTTTCAGCTGTGTCTTGGGGTGGGGGGCAGATGGGGGCCAATGGCCAGCTTTATTTGCCCTACTCCCTCCCAATGTCAACCTCCCTCCCCCCCTCCCGAACGCTGATAATGTGCCAGCAGAGGAAACAGCAAAAAATAGACTCTGGACCTTGACAGCTACATTAAGTTGTCCAAGTCCCATTCATTACAATAGAGTGTGGCTTGTTTAAATGCAAGCGTGCATGTATGGGGTATCGGTATGTGGAATCGCTATATATCACCCAGTGGCAGTTGCCTCTGGGTAGTTATGGTCAGGATCGTGTTTCACTAGGAAATGCATTTTTGTGTTGCTAATCGTTTTGTCCATGTTTGAAAAATCTTTAAAAAACTTTCCAATAAAGTGCTACTTTGGGACTTGTTTGTGCATGGAAAAAATCAGGGGGATCCATATATAGTGGGGGCAGAGAAATAGGGAGGGGTCTCAAAACGTGTTTTCCCCATTCATTTTAGCATAGTACATTTAGACACTGCTACAGCCCTAACTGATGAATGGATTTACACAAAATTTGACAGAAGGCTAGATCTTGTTCCAGGGAGAGTGCTCTTTGTGTTTTTGTGAAAATCAGTTCAGTAGTTTTGGAGATATTTCAAACCGCTGAGGATCTGCAGAGCTGACAGATCTCAAAGTGAGATCTGATTGGCTGCCATCACCTCAACCAGAAGTGGTGGCAGGCCATCTTACGACCCGGGACTTAGTCCTGGCCCTGCAGCCAACCTCCCGTCACGCGCACCCGAAGGCCGTACGCGGCGAGAGGTTGGATTTACATATGGTAATTAAATATTACTTTATGTATAAAAAAACCCTAGAAATTCACTGAAAAAACAAAAAAGTTAAAGTAATGTTATAGTTAGGTGAAATGTCTGTTAACAACTTAATGTTTTAAACTCTATAAACCACTAAAATTCACTACTTGTACTTATCTCAAGTAACTATAATTTGTGCCCTAAGGTAACTTTAACTCACGCTCTCGCCATGCCATGCTAATTACCCCACATATCACATGACACCTTCTACATTATTGGTAATATCACTGCAAAATTTGCAATGAAATTATTTATGAGAAAACTGTTCATAGTGGGGGCACAAGTTATGGTTATTTTAGGGCACGAGTTTAGTTACTTGAGATAACTATAACTGGTGAATTTCAGTGGTTTTTAGAGTTTAAAATGTTATGTGGTTACTGAACATTTCACCTAACTATGCTGTTACTCTAACCTTTGGTTTTGGACACACACACAATACCCAGTAGCAGTAGCCTGCGGGAAGTTATAGTTAGGTCCGCGTTTACATAGGAAATACCTTATATTGCTTTGCTTATACGTTTTGCACCACTTGACGAATGCTCACAAAACTTTCCCAAAAAGTGCTAGTTTTTCCCTTAGTGTGTGCATGGAAAGTTTCCTGGTCAACCATAAAGCGGGGGCCGAGAAAAAAGGGGAGTACAAAAGCGCAAAACCCCAAAGCATTTCCCATAGAATTTTGCCAGAAGCTTTTTCGCAAAAACTGCTGAACAGAATTACACCAAATTTGGTAGGAAGCATGATCTTAATCCGCAGAGTGTGCTGAACCTGAAACATGAACTGTGACCAGCAGAAAGAAGATATAGGTCCACATGCATCAACGTCAATTGCATTCGCAAATGGTGTGAATCGCATTTTTCGTCCGTTTGCGAATGCAATTGACTAATTTGGAATGCATCATGCATTTCGCAATTTTAGGAATCGCAACCATGTTGCGATTTCTAAAATTGCGATTGCATTTAAGAAATCGTAATTTCGGATTTCTTAAATGCAATGCATGATTATTTTTAAATTGCAAATTCGCACTTTGGAAGGGGTAAATTAGCATGAAGTTGACCTTCATGCTAATTTACCGAAAACTTTCAAATATGCACAAATTGCATTTTTGAAACTTTTAATTTACACACACACACATACCCTTGGGGCATGTGTGTGTGTAAATTGCATTCAAATGTAAATTTCAGGGGTGCAGGGAGGGGTTCTTTGGACCCCCCTGCACCCTTGAAATTGTATTCACATTTTGCGAATCGCAATTTGAAATTCGCAAAATGTGAATGCCTTCCCATTCATTCCTATGGGCCTTTTGGCCCATAGGAATCAATGGGAAGGGTTTTCTTTAATTGCGATTCGCAAATTGGGAATCGCAATTAAGGAAAAATACAGAATCGCAAAAAATATTGCGATTTTTAAATGCATAGCATTTTGCGATTTCTTAATTGCGATTCCTTAATTTTCGCAATTAAGAAATCGCAAAATGTGACAATGATGCATGTGGGTGATAGCAACATGTTTATTTTTTGCTCTTCATGTTTCTGTATATTCTGAGCTACAGTGTTTTTTATTCCGACTGACATTAAATGAATTCTAATATTATATTTACAAAAAATGACTACATACTTTTAATTTGCTTATTTTGCACTGCAAACTTGACTTTTATACTAAAAATCTGCAACCATTCTAGCTCTTTCAGATAAAAGAGCAAGACACCACCAATTTAAGTGCTTTGTGCGAAGGGTGATGGTGTGAACATGAATTATAAGGAAAACAATATCCTATGCCATATGTTAAAAAGGATACTGCAAGTCATCTTTGAGTTCAATAACCTTATACAAGAACTCAACTATCTGCCAAGTTCCTCTATATAGTCACAGAACTCCTTGGTGGCTTACAATATATTTTATCGTGTATGTCCCTGGGATTTCATCACACACGTAGTTTTATGTAATGTAAAAAGTCCTACAGAATAAATCCTTCACACAAAGCTACAGAGCCATTATGCATGGAAATTTCCAGAAAATGCAAACTTGCATAAATCAAATCTACATACATTTTCTAGCTTGAAGATATACAGCAAATATGTAAGTCATGTGAAATCCTCTTTGTGGGCAATGTTGGGGGTAGCTGGTTTCTATTAGCCTGCAACTTAACTAGCTAATAATATGGTAACTGCAGAGAAACTATGCATAGGCGAATGAAAACCAGGAAATATTCCTTATCTTGCTAGGATTGAGATCTGGATTTTTGCCAAACTTTGTGGATGTCATAAAAACTGTGCATACCCTTAGGCCCTCATTTACGTTAATTTTACGTAGGGCCGCGCAGCAAGTCAGCTTTCTGCGCTGTCCTATGCCAAAGTGAAAGTGCAGGCATGCACCGTATCTATGCTACATGGTGCATTCCTGACCATTCCCCCTGCGCTGGCGCCATGTCGGCAGCCTAGCGCTAATGCAGGCACCCTGGTGCATGTGTTGTTGGTAGCATTGTTTTTGTGCAGGAAGGGGAAACAACCCTAAAAGGCTTTTTCCCTATTTCTAGCTGTGCTGCATTCTGCAGCACACATAGAAAGAGGGGAAAAACTAGGAGGAATAAAGTCATTTCTCCTCGCTACGCCTCACCCTGAGAGGCATAAGGTTTTGTCGCTTCCTCCAGGTTTTCATCATTTTGTAGATCTGGAGAAGTGTCAAGCTCCATGGGTGTTGCATGGGAAAACCCACCACAATGCCCAGGAACGCCACCCGAGCGCAGAGTAAGGCAACGCAGCGATTTGCGCGGTCTTGCCGTACTCCATATCTATGAGCCCATTCAAAGCCACGCATAGTGTCTTTACAGGGCCTCGTAGATATGATTTGGGGGCGTGCTCCGCCGGAGCATAACAAATAAATAATACAGTGAATGAAAGAGAGACTACACCAGAAACCTTGCACACCAAGCCGCTACTGCACTAAAACACAGTATATATAATAAATGGGCATATGCATAAACTACTTCCAGCCACATCATTTTATAAACACTTCATACATGCTAGAAGTGTCAGGTTCAGTGCAATGCGGCCAGATCATGTGTCAGGGCCTCACACACCTTACCAAACTCTTCGCACATAGCTAGTGGCGCAACCACACACCCGTGCAACCAAGCACACAGGTTGACCTGTAACCAGTGAAGACAGACTGCCCAGGGTCACAGTAGTGGCACCTGCATGGCAAATAAATGCCCCTCCGAGCATGTGTTTGAATGTTACAGGCCTGCAAACTGTATCGCGTCAAGGAGCTTCGTGGTTTACTGAGAAGTAAATACACTTTCCTTTTTGTATCTACATATTAGCAAAAAAGTATTCAATTTCAAGATCTTTCTGTATTGGGCCATCATTTGACTTGCTTCTTTTGAAGGATATTTCCCTGAAAATACCCTAAGAATCGTACTTTGTTGCCAAAGTCTCACATTTTTGCGCATATACACTATATCACTCTGCTTCCCTACATTTGCAGAAGTAGTTTTAGGCTATGACTTTCCACAGACTGGTTACCTAAAACTCTCGATAAAACCGGAAAAAATGATACAAATCTAAATGCCATTTAGTGCAGAGACTTGCAAAAAACACAGTTGATGGACAGAATGTAGAACAATGTCATACATTCACCCCAGTACAAGGATCTGGGCCTAAATCCATCGTTTTTTTGCACTCCACACCACCCTGGGTTAGACACTGGCTAGCTGCAGAGACAGCAACCCCAGTTCAATCCTAGCAGGCCAGCCTGAAGCACCTTTACAGAAACTTTTCTCTAGAACAGTGACCTTTAACCTTTTTCAGATGTAAAATAGTTCCTGATTCATTCTATTAGAACAGGAAATATACGTGTAGATAGCCAGTAGCAAGAAGGTGAGACTAGAATTCTCCTGTGGGCTGATCGAGATGTGGTTGACAATGTCTCGAGTAAATGGCTGAAGGCTAGTGAGCCCAAGAATTCAGTGGATAAAGGAGGCCGGACCCAACCTCTAGACCTTGAAGATGGAGGTGGTTTCTGAATTCCCACATGGTGGTGACTTTTAATGGCCCACTGAGACTAAATATTTCTAGTCTGGCCTCTGCAGCCCTTCAGACGTACATTATGATAACTTAGAGTCCCTTCTCTAGCACGTTTCAAGAAGGAGGCTAAACCTTTCCTCATGGGTAAATTCCTTGTCTAAGGCTTGCCCTCAACCACCACAGTGTGCCTGACGAATCTAAGAATATAGCTTCTTCCTCAGATCACCAACTCACCTCGCCGAGAAAATGTGGGGCTTTTGTTTTTACTGATTCTAACTATAATTGTGACCATACACTTGTGTCCTGCTTTTTTCCCCTATGTTCCCAGCACCCCTGCCCCTCTTCAACCATTTTGTATATTTCTGTACTTTAAGAGTGTTTGTGTGTTCACGTCTGTAAACCATGTAAAGCGCTCTGATACCCTCACGGGTCAAGATGGCGCTCTATAAAACACTAAAATAGATAAATTATTCAATTGCTAGGTTACAGGTAGGTTTGTGCCCTGACATTCTATCCCACTTGTGAGTATGACCTATGCTTATGTTTCTCACTGCTGGGTGTTCTGTAAGGGGGCATGTGCCCTGCAGTTTCAAACATCAACAAAGCAGTACTGTCTGTAAGTGGCTGGAACCTTCCCCGCACATGTGGTCAGTCGTGCACCCTACCATGGAACTCCTTTGGGTGTAAGCCACAGATTTCCTCTTAGATAATAATAGTGCTGGTGCAGCTGTGTCTTTATCTAAACTATCTTCCAGTCCATGGGTCTAGGCTGTCCTCAGATTTGCATCTCTTGTTCTAGATGTAGTTTGTGTCTTAGTTATGTGCCTCTCCCTACCTGGGTTTGCTTTCTAACCCTGTCTACTTTCCCTTGTGTCCCCCCTCTCTACCCATCGTTCTGTGTTAATCTCTTAGTTGTCTTCTACCCTGGGGGTGATGTGTGTTGGTGATTAATTTTTCTTGCTTACTAACCACTGCCCCTTTTTCGCAGGGGCGGCTCCTGTATTGGAGCGGAGGAGCGTCGCCCCACATAAATGCCGCGAGCTCAGAGATGAAAAATAAAATGGTAATTTATCATTGCCGTTTTTTTTTTCATCCTGACATCTTCCATCCTGAACGAGCTGCAGGATAGCGGCAGGGCCTCGGATGACAGCAGCAGTGGCTGGGAGGAGTGGGGGTTGTAAGCGCACTTTTCAAAGTGCGCGTGTGTTTTTTGTCGGCCATCTTGCAACGGCCAACCACACATGCACACTTTGAAACCTCTAACCCAGCTCTCTTAACACAGCTGGGTTAGAGAAACTGCAGGCCGCCATGGCCGCGCTATGGAGCGCCGAGACAGGTCGCTCCCTCCAATCAGGGGGCTGCTCTCATGCTGGCGAGAGCAGCGCCCTGATTCGTCAAGGGAGTTTCCTGGTGGCCGGGACGCCACGCGATGAGGTCAGGCGCAGGAGGTCCTGTTGTCACGTAAGTTTTATAAAAAATGTTTAGTTAAGTTTGCTTGTTTTTATTAAATATGTTTTTATTTTCTTTGAGCTCACGTGCCTACCCCACCACCTTCTCATTGATGCCACCCGCCACTGATGTTGTGATAATATTGCAGAGCCGTACAGGGAAGTGGCTGACAGCGCCTTATGCAGCAAGCGGTGAAAAGGCCTCGATCCTGCCTAAGTCAGTCGGTCTCCTTCAAAGAATGCCAAAGACCAGGAAGTACAGCAGCAGTGGGAACAATGGAACTCATTGACAAGCCTCCTGTAGCAGAGCAGAACATCTGTACAGGTAACCCCACAGGCCCATGGGAACAGATCTAAAGCCAGAGCTTTCCCAGCCAATGTCCTACTCTCATGAATGCAACTAGGTGAAGCGCTTCCTGATTGCGTAAATGAAAACATCCATTTTTGTATACAACTTATTATACTGGCATCCAGTCCATTTCTAGGTCCTCCCAGTTTGGCAGGGAAGGCAATTCTGTGATTTGACCAGGAACCTGCAGTGCATGTTAGTAGGGGAGCCAAGATTCGGTATCCGGCCTCCAGGTTTTATACTTGACAACCTTGCCATCAGATCTTGCCCATTATCAAAACACCGCAATCCTCAGTCAAGGTACTACAAGAGAATTAAACTGTTGAACTCACAAAGCACTAAATGGTATGCACAACGAATGATTTCACACATTTAGATAGCAGAGCCTAGGTATATGGAGTTAAAGCGATTATTCCAAGATCCCACAGTGTTTCAAGTGGAGGAAACTGAAAGAGGTCAGTAGCCCTGCTTCCAAAGACCAGGCCTCAGTAACACGTCTACATATCTTGCTTGAGTGCACCAGCTGCCAGGGTGGTGCAGTAAGATGAATGTTCACTACTGAAACGTGGTGATTGCATGCAACGAATTTGGATTAAAGTCAGGCAAGGTTAGCCTTTTATCATTCCAAACTGGCGACTATGAGTGCCATTAGCTTGGGTAACGACAACGTGGGTTAGTTACAGTGCATATAAACTTCAGACGTGCTGTATGAAATGCTAGATAAACAAGCATTTACAATGCAACGGTCTCGCCTTTGCCAAAGTTAGAGCTATTGGCATTGTAAATGAATTTTTTTTTATTTATGTGTTGGTTTTTAAAACAGATAAATAAATGGCATGGTCATTTACAATGTCTATAGCTTAATCTCTCGCAAACGCGAGCCCTATTGCATTTGCACCCACCCACAGAGAGCCACACACACACAGAGAGAGCCCCACACACACACACACAGCCCCACACACACACACAGAGCCCCCCCCCCCACACACACACACACAAAACAGAGACTTCATACGAGGAATCGCATGCAGAGACATACTTCTATCATTTATCAAGAGCCCACAGCACGCATCATCTGGGGCTGCTGCTGTTGGCATCTAGGACTGCGGGGGATCAATCTCCCGGCCGCACACACTGTTTTCAGATGCCTGTGGCACTTTGCTGCTACTTTCAGTTTCCTCCCGTTCAGGGGTGGGCCGTACGGGCGCTGCGGAGGGGGGGGTCCTGGCCAGGGCTCCCAGTGTGGGGTGCCGGTGGTAAGCCGCCGAAGACCCAGCCATTTATCAGAGTCCCGGGTCTGGTTCGCTCACTAAGTCCCTGCAATGAAAACCATTCAGTTTCCTGGAGCAAGACATTAGCCCGCTTGCATACTCCTATCCTCACGAAGGCAGTGAACCTCACCTCCTCGCTATCGCTAAACAACAAATGCCCACTGACTCTGATACTTTGTAGCAGTGAAGCTGGAATTTACTTTGGGGGCTGCGGGCATGAAGGCTGCCTCAGTGCAGCCGCGTGATAGAGATGAGGGAGAGGAGGGGGGACCCTCACTAGAGCTCAGCAGGAGACGTGATGCCCGCCGGCCCGGCACTGCTGGCCTTGAGGACTCGCACTGACCCTCTTGCCATGTGACGGGGATGACCGGGAATGCAGTCAAGCCCCATCTACTGCCGGCTGATGACCCGGATACCAAAACCGGTGCCTCAGATGGCTAATACAGGCCAGGTGAGCACTGCCCAGTGTGCCTCGATCCAGCATAAGAAGATCCTATGAGGAGCGGGGGTCAGGCCCCCGCGCCCCCAGAGATGGTGTCCTGCTGACCTGGTCACAGGCCTGCCGTGCTTGCACTTATGCCCCCCAACCCACCGCCGTGATGACCGGGCCGCTACCCGTGGCCGCGCTCGGCCATGAAGTCCATTCCGGGGGTTGTTGCACTGCATTGTTATTGCGGGGCCCATCTCCCTGCGCGGACGGTTGTTGAAATGGGGGGGGTGAAGGGGGAGGAACGATCCACGTGTCCCATGAGATACCACCCTGCACACCCTGGGCCGACAGACCCCCTGCAGCAGCGCACCTCCGCCCTCTTGCCCAATTCTGACCCATGAAGGAGGAGCGGGAACGGCCTGAATGCCGTACCCCCCTACCCAGGTGCATGTCAACCGCATTGGAGCCGGACTCTGGGCCAGGGGAGCAGCCTCCCCTCCCCCCCAAGCGACTCCAACCCAGGCTATGGCAAGGTGGTGCCGGGCAGTTTGGGGAAGCCAAGGGCTCAGCAGCTCAGCCAGGCGCATGTCTATTGGTGTCTATGGCAGTTCTTATACATCGGGCTGCCCGTACGATGAGGGTCTGGGATCAGTGAAGGCCTCCTACGGCTGCGCGCCCCTCTTGCCGGCTCTGTGGTTGGGTGTGGGGGAGGCGAGGCACACATGTGTCTCCCGGTGCACCGGGGCGGAGAAGAGCTGCGGCAAAGGGAAGGGGGGAGGCGAGAGCGGGACGGAGAAGAGCTGCGGGGAGGAGAGCTGCGGGCAGAGGGAAGGGGGGAGGCGAGAGCGGGACGGAGGAGTGCTGCAGCAGAGGGGGGGAGGCGAGGCAAGAGCGGGAAGGAGGAGGGCTGCGGGCAGAGGGAGGGGGGGAGGCGAGCGGAGCCACAATCTCTGCAGGGCTCGAACAAAAAAGATTACAAAATGCTGCTTACCTGGTCGCAAATCGATAAATCCCTCCCGGCAACAGAAATCGCGCAGCCCATCCCAGCAACAGACACGTTACGAATGACAAAAACATGCCTTGAGAAAAAAACAAAAAAAACAAACGCCCATCGCTGCATGATAGGAAAAAAGGGGCGGAGCTTAAAAAAAACACAGAAACGCCCACGAATCTGCTCCAAGAATGATTGGCACATCTCTCTTCCTATGGCTAGCCTCCATTTATGGAGCTAGCCAATGGAAGAGAGAGGCGGGTTAAAGCCCCACTGTAGAAGTCATAAAATCGTCTGCTCCGCCCACTGCTTCGCAGTGCAACGGTAGCCTCGACCTAAAAACATGTTTTCGTTATCAGCGTGGCCTCTGTTGTATCTGGGGTGCAGGAAACTGGCGTTTCAAAGACAGAAGGTAGCAACCCCACTCTTGCAAATTGTGAACTATGGGAGTGGAAAAACTGTGTGATTGATGGCTGCCCTGCTCAAGACAGCCAATTGAAGCATTGTATTTTTTGTATCTAAACCATGGCTATGAAGTGCACTCCTCCCTTCAGCAGCAAAAGATGAATACACTCTTCCATAAAACATGTCTTCAACAATCATTGGACAAGTCAACAGGTCTAACCTTGGCAAGTCTGCAATGTTTTTATTATTTATTTGTTTTGCTACAATATCAATAGTCATTGAATGTGTAATAGAAATCAAAATTAAAAATGCAGCGTTCTAATGGTAACATGAATATTAATGCAAAAAATAATGAAAAAGGGGCCCGTCACAAAAATATCTTTGAAAACGCAATATGAATGCAGTGATAAAGTGAAGATTGGCCTATCAGCAGTGGTACTGAGGAGGACTCCTTTTTTAAGGGGATGAGAACATGGGCACAAGCAAACTGCCCATACCCTCACTAAACACAGCAGATAGCAGTAGTGGTCTGACCATTGCCTCATTGGTAGATTATGTAAGGAAGGCAGAAAATGTGGATAATACTTGAACAGACCTATGAAAGAAGTTTTACCAAAAGCCCTGTATGTGGGTGTGTGTATATATATTTATATGGTATACAGCGGTTAGCACGCATTTTTTACAACGCGGTGCTGTTACCACGCTACTTTTACCACGCAAGTCGTTACAACGACTTGCGCTGGAGGGCGCTCCAGGATAGTAAATAGTTTAATTTACTATCCAACTCCTTCCCTAGAGTCCACGGGGACTGGAGTTGGAATAGTAAATTAAAAAATTTACTATCCAGCGCCCCTCCACGCAAGTCGTTGTAACGACTTGCATGGTAAAAGTAGCGTTGTAAGGGGACGCGTTGTAAAAGTACGCGTGGTACCGTCATATATCCATTTATATATTCCTTGAATAAATAGAGAATGAAGAGGAGATATGATTGGCTTTGTTATTTGTTTTAAAAAAAACAAAAATGTACCTAAAACCATAGTTAAAGTGCAGATATGGTTTCAAATTAAAACAAAAAAAAACACTGAAATTCTCAGGTTATGGTTATCACCACAATCCATAACTCACACAACAGCCACTCAAACCATAACTTGCACACCAACTGCAATGCTGATGAGCTCACCTTTAATGTGACAGATGGATGCAATTACACGTGCTATAAATAAGTTTGCATATTAAATTACATATCACATTACATTTAACATCTAAAAAGGAAAGACTCTGAATAAAGTATTATTTATTAGTATAAGGGCCTGATTAAGGCTTTGGGGGTCTTACAGCGGTGCTGTCCGCGGAAGGAGCGGCAATGCTGTGGTACTGCTGCCCGCCGGATTAGGAGTTCAGTCCTGGGCTGGGGGACAGTGCTGCAGCGGTCTGACAGTGGATGACTGTCAGATTGGATGTATGACGTTACAACGCATACTTTCACAACGCATACCTTTACAACGCATTTCTTACAACGCAACATCCATTAAAACGCATTTCATTACAACGCATGCCATTAAAACAACGAATTTTTAAAAACTACCTTTACAACGCATTCCATTACAACGCATACTACCTTTACAACGCATACCATTACGACGCATACCATTAGATTGCATGTATGGTAAATATTGGATAGTGTAGGGGTCAAATTTACTATTCTAACTTCAGGGGGTGCAATAGTACGGTAAGTGTTGGATAGTGTTGGGGTAAAAATTACTATTCTAACTCCAGGGGGTGCAATAGTACGGTAAGTGTTGGATAGTGTTGGGGTAAAAATTACTATTCTAACTCCAGGGGGTGCAAAGTAGGGTAAGTGTTGGATAGTGTAAGGGTACTCTGTGTTGTAATGCTATGCGTTGTAATGGTATGCGTTGTAATAACTGTGTTGTAATGACATGCGTTGCAGTGGTATGCGTTGTAGTGTCATGCGTTGAAATGGTTGCGTTGTAATGGCATGCGTTGTAATGGATGTTGCGTTGTAAAAGCTTTGTTGTAATGGTAGTGCGTTGTAAAAGCTGCGTTGTAAAGGTTGTTTCCCGTCAGATTCATAGAAGAGCCTAACATGCTGACGTCACAGCGCCGACTGCACCTTCCTGCATGGTGTGACATACATTCCACACCATGCAGGAACTGGGGGTGCAAATCCAGGGGGGCACTACATGTGCCCCCCCCCCCCCCCAGCACACACACCCTCGGCCCAGAGGCGGCAGGGGATCATTTTAGGGCCCCCCTTCATTGCGTCACTGCCACCCTTTTCATGGGGGCCTCACCGCAATGGAAAGGGTTGTGGTTTGGCAACCCGGAATATGCTCGCCGGTGCTGCTGCGACATGGCCAACTTATTCCTGCCTCAGAACACCACTCCGTGGGTTCCTGGATCCCAGCAGAGGCGGCAGTCCTGTGCCAATCCGACCGCCACACTCAGAATGTGGCGCACGGAGCCGCAGTGTGGCGGTGGTCAGACAGCCGCAGCGAGTACAGCAATACTATGGACAGCAATACTCATAATCCGGCCCTAAGTATGTGTTGTTTTTACCTTTCCCTTGAAGGTGTTGTTATTTCTTGATATTGTGAGATCATGAACATGGCATCTGGTGTGCATCTTACAGGTTGCATGGCTCCTGTGAGAGTTCTGGCAGGTGGTCCTAACCATGACTTACGAATTTCTGTGTTTTTTGTTGTTGTTTTAGTTCTAAACCATAACTACACTTTGACTGTGTTTTAAGTGAAATTCTGAGGGTTTTTCAAAACATAACAAAGCTATCCCTAACTTTACTTATACTGTTGATTATTTTCCAGAGAATATGTGCGTGTGTTGGTGTGTGTGTGTGTGTGTGTGTGTGTGTGTGGTGTGTGTGTGTGTCATTGTGTGTGACATATCAGTGAAAATAAATGCGGCCCCACTAATAAAAACACATTTGCACTTTTATTACTATAGGGCAATTATCAAATTCAAGTCTGTTACCACAGTACAACAACACTGACATGACACCAGAACCTTTTTCTGCCTCAAAGATTTCATGTAACAATTAGTTTACACAGGAAAACACCTCTTCAAAGAGTCACAATATTTTTTCAGTGCATTTTTACCCTGCTTGCCAAATATAATTGCTTGCATCCTGGTTTATATATCTGCTGATGCTCAGAGTATAATATGGTGTTTACTAGCATTGTTGATGGAGGGAGGGGCAATATAGTGTATCCCTCTTCTGTAGTAAGGATGGAGCAGTGTGTTCATCAAACACCTTAACTCCAGTGCAGCTAAACTTGTTGCAGTAAAGATAACTAGTCCTCTGGTGAGTGAGCGAACTAGGGGCGAGATGTATGAAACATTAGCCACAAACTACTGGTCACAAGTAGTGACCAATATTTTTTGGAGTCAGTGTGGAATTTTGAAACTGGATCTTTGGCTAAATTGGTTGGTTTACAAAATCCCCAATTGTAGTTGATCGTAATCAGACCTACTCCTCAATAGTCATGAGGTATGTCACAAATTGCGACACTATGATTAGTGGTCAAGACAGGGATGATGGCCCACTGGGGTTAGCAGACCACCATGTCTGTGGTCACTTTCTTAATTATGAATATGTTTTTTTTTAATTCTGCCCATTTTCCTAAAACAAAATGGATGTGCATTTAAGTTTTTAAAAAGTTTGTTTTGAGAGTGGACAATGGTCGCCAGGATCACTGCCTCCTCTCCAACAAACTTTCTTTTACATTCACAAAGAAGAACCGTTCCAAGTAGATCCCTTCCATTTTGCGAATGGCTTCCCACCCTATGATGGCAGTCGACAAAATGTCCATTTTTTTGCACAGGATGTAAGTTGCTAAACATTGATATGTGACATTATAGAGCGATTTGGAAGAGATGTCACAACCATGTCCCTTCCAAATAGGGATTTGTTATGCCCTTCTAAAATCATTTTGCAATTCGATAGCCTGGTACTAAATTGCAACATTCGTTTAGTACATTTAAAATAGCCATTTAGTAGTCGCAAATCTATTATTTAGCGAATTACAGGATTAATGACTGCTAAATGGCTTCATATATCTGGCCACTGAGTTATTTCGAGGTGTCTATGGAGGTCTGCTGTTGTTGCTGATAGGGTTTCAGTAGAGGTAAAAGTGAGAGACGCCTGCTTTTGGATGTATGTTGTTACAAAGCATACTTTTACAACGCATAACTTTACAACGCATTTTTTACACCGCAACATCCATTATAACGCATTCCATTACAACGCATGCCATTACAACGAATTCTTTGAAACTACCTTTACAACGCATTCCACTACAACGCATACTAAATTTACAACGCATACCATTACATTGCATGTATGGTAAGCATTGGATAGTGTAGTGGTAAAATTTACTATTCTTACTCCAGGGGGTGCCACAGTAGGGTAAGTGTTGGATAGTGTAGGTATGCGTTGTAATGACTGCGTTGTAATGACATGCGTTGTAGTGGTATGCGTTGTAGTGACATTTGTTGTAATGGTTGCGTTGTAATGGCATACGTTGTAATGGATGTTGCGTTATAAAAGTTTTGTTGTAAAGGTAGTGCGTTGTAAAAGTTGCGTTGTAAGTGTTGTTCCCCCCTGCTTTTACAACCCCTATAAGGCTCAGTTTTTGGTTTGGCATCCTTTTTGCATTCTACCCTGTGGTTATATGAGCATTTTGTTATATGTTCCTTCTATGTTATGCAAAATATGTAAATATTAAAATTGACAATGATTCGTGGATAAAAAGGACTCTGGAACTTACAATAACAACTGTGTAAAACCTTTGCTGAGAGTATTTCCAAATATTCTTTTCCAGTCATTTCATGAATGTATTTTTCAGATCCGAAAGTGATCCGGTCTTTAAAAACGTGCGACCTGTGCTGCCGCGTTCTGACGAGGTCTCTCAGCGGAACGCGTCTCTCAGCACATCCAAATAACGGAGGCCGAGAAGGCCAAAAAACACGGACTATCCCGAGCGGCGATTACGGATCAAAGGCCTTAAAAGGATTATTCTGAAAGGCGCGCTCAAATCTCTCAGCGCTTCCTTCTTCCTTCTCTGCGTGGTCACCTGTTCTGAGATGGGCGTGCGTCCTTTGATGTGCAGCCGCGCGCGCGCTTTCAAACAATGGCTGCCCGGGTTCGAGGGAGAGGTAAGTGCACCTAGTCTGCCCTCAACAGCTGTGAAGGTTGGGCTGTCTACTATAGAAAACCTTACCACAGGCCACTGACGTTTGGTATGTGTTTATAATACACGGTAGCATGCAAAACTTGAATGAATACCTGCTGGTACTTTTCTTATTACAGTCTAGTTTTGACATCACTTGTCAAGTGTAATAAGAAAAGAGCACCGCTACTCAGCTTAATAACCTTTTGGTGTGTGCTGACAGAGCCCCAAAAGGGAGGCCATGGAGCGGAATTCCATTATATGTTTATACAAAGTAAACAAAAGTACCTTTACAGTTCTTCTGAGCTACTTTCCTGAAAGGAACATGGCAGCACATTTATTTTTCAGAGGGTTGTAGCTCATTACAGGAAAGCAAACATCGTGCTGTGTAACACCACACGTGAATCTTTGGTGTTTTTGAAAGGGCCTTACTTTGAACTGCATATATGTTTTTGTAACAGATTACTAGCTGGATATTCGTGAGTTTAATTTCATACAACAGATTGCACGTGTATGATGCTCATTTGCAACCATGTTCATTCATACGAAGGAGTAAGAAACCAATCATTTAAGGTTTATGAGGAAAGGTAATCATGTGACCTCAAATTATAAGAAATAAATTGCCCTCTGGCGTATGTAAAAAGGATATTGCAAACAGGGGGCGGCCACTCCATGAGAGTGGAGGAGTGTCGCCCTGCCACCTAATTTGCCTCCAAAAGCCCCAGAGATGCAAAATAAGATGGTAATAAAGTTAATTTATTATCATTTTTTTTTTCATCACCCTTCCCGAACCGAGGGTCATGAAAACAGATATTGACAATACAAAGAGACTGTCACAAAGAGAAATATTGTGGATTCAATTTCTTAATACACTCCACCCAATGGGGATGAATGATAAACTGGAAATGTCTTTCGTTTTGTAAATTGTGTGTATGGAAATGAAGTGTAGTGGTATACTTATGTTGATCACTGTATTACATTTGTTGATAATATCTTGTGTTTTAAGAAACACTTAGATCTAGACAACATTTGTTATACAAACTGACCTGCCAAGCTACGAGTCGGGTATATAGCTTATCACACTACTTGACACACAATACAGAGACTAAGGCCCAGACCTCGCCAAGATGAAGCGTAAATCAACATTATCCATTCACAATTGGACAGTGTTATGGAATGAACAACTTATATTGCGGTACGCTCTTTGAACGATGAATCTATGGACCCCATCTTTTACGATCTCCCAGCTGCATACATTTTTTGGTATTCTGATTTTTTTAGATTGAACTTCCACAGACCTTGTAAGGTTAGCCATTTGAGCTCTCGACCCTAATATGAGACCCGGGTAGTATTAAAGTTGTAGATATTATACCTACTCAGCTAACATTGATCATCTGTCTTCCTCACTTAGTGACACCAGTGCTAATACACATTTAACGGTACCCTTTGAATATCCTGTCACTTCACTTGTTATAATAAGTCACAGGTACAATCCAATACTTTCAGCAAAAAATGGGACCAAAAACAGGCAGGCCTTACCACCCTGCTTGCAACATAATATCCCAATCCTACCCATGTAGGAACACTAGGTAGCAGTGCTACATGATAGCAATGACTCACCATTTTGGCATGGAGATTAATAAGAGGTTACACTTTCTTTACATTTACCAATTATTAAATATATGTACATTTTTTATTTCAGATTTTTTTCATTATGAGCTTTCTATTCATGAAAGTGTATTTCCTCGCATGGATCAACCTACACAAAGCCCTAGACTGCCTATGACATGGGGTAATACGCGTGTTGATTATCCATCCAAGAACTATTATCTAGCTAACTAACTACTGACTTTTTACAACGCCTTGAAGAGGAATACTGAATTTCCACATGTTAGAGTGTAAGAGGGAAGAATAAAAACACAGCTCTTATATTGTTAAACAATATCAGAATATATCTACAATTATCAGACAGACATCCATCACTTTTTGTTTTCTTCTGATTGAATCCTCTGTGCTAAGGCTATCCTCCACATTACTTCAGTTACAATGATTCTTTTTACCCTGTTATTGCAAATGCTTTTGTATAGAGAACTGTAGTTGATCTACTCAATTCTTCTCTTTAATGTATGACCTTACAACGCATCCCTTTACCATGGATACCTTTTCCACGCTGCCTTTACCACGCAGATCCCTTTGGTACACATGCCTTTTCCATGCATGTTAAGCATATGTAAGGTATATATAACTTAATTTATTTTTTGTTTCATACCATCCACAGATAAAAAAAATATTCACAAAATGTATATCTGTCAAAGCTAAGTTTTTTAGAATTTTTTTGTATATCAATACATGCAATGATAGACATAAGTCTTTGAAAATATGGCCTGTTTGAGAACTGCGACTATGTGAGTTATGAATGAACTGGCTGTAGTAGTGTCAAAAGTAATTGAGGATGCTATTTTTGTACTAACACATTTTTGTGAGAATAAATAGTAAAATAACTGAATTAAGTGGTTATCTTAGAGTCTGTCCACATTATGATTTATTTGATTGACCAAGTGAAATTTCTTTTTGATACTGGGTTTTAGGAATATAGTAGGTGGTGATTTTGTGAGATAAAATGCTTCTTAAAGCATCCAAGAGCAGAAATGCCGGTAACATCTCAGATTTATGACCAATGTGCACTATTTATATTGAAGGGGAATTAAGGTGAAACTGAGACCCCACAACTATTCAATTCTCGCCCTCTCTTCTGAGAACACCGAGCGCATGTATCCTCTTCACTTTCTCACATAAATGTGAACATATAAACATAAAAAACTTTATTCATTTTCAGGACTTTTCACTGCAAAAAAAGACCAAGCTGCGCTTGTTTTAAGGGTTTGTTTATCCTTAATTTTGCTCACATCTGCCGTCGGTACCGGCCTCGGTTTTTGTAGTTGCGGTTGCTGCCAATCATAACTGGTAGGGCGGAAGGGGGAGAGGAGAGGAGATGTTGGGAAATAAAAAAAAGAAATAATAAAAACCACTTACCTGCCGCTTCTCTCCGCTCCGCTCCCGCTGCCGGCTGCCTTGTTCCTCCTGCTGCTCTCGTCTTGGAAGGCCGGAAGTGGATGGGCATTCCCATCCAATCCAGACACTGCTCTCCAGCACAAGAGCAGTGCCAGGATTTGTGTTAGCGGCCTCGTTTGCCGCTTAGACGTTGCCGTGGGAGCTTTTAGGGTTTCTCCAACTCGTCTGTACAATACAGCAGGGTTGGAGAAACATAAGTGCGCATGTGTGTTTGGCCGGCCTGAGAATTATAAGTGCACAGTACTCCTCCCTGCCCTGCTAGCCCGCCCTGCCCTTCCTCTCGAAAGTAAGTAACTCAGACAGAGATAAATAAAATGATAATAACAACGTGTTATATTCATGTTATTTATCATCTGCTGGCAGTGGGGGCGACGCTCCTCCGCTATTACCGAGGAGCCGCCCCTGCTCCTGTATTATAATTGGATTTATATAGCATTTCAACGTGTTGAAGCGTTAGAAGCAGGCGGCGTATCACGGAGTGTCCCCCGGAATAATAGTGCAGAACTTAGAATTCTGTGTTTTCCAAGCACAAATTCCATCTGGAAAACATTGTGTGTCATGATAACGATAGAAAAGTGGGGATTGTTCAGTAAACATCTTTTTTAAAGCAATGTACGCAATCTGCAGTAGCTAGCAAGGATGCCATGGACCGTTGTGCATGCAAGGAAAATGGCCCCTTTTACTGCTGTTGTGGTAGGAAAATTTAGCAATTATCAAGGTTCATGGGGCTCCTCAGGGCTCTTGGCCCCGGTGCACTGCACCTGCTGCACCAATGTTGGCTACGACTCTGGCAATTATTTATGTATCACTTCACGTACTCCATCTATTTACTGTGGCAATACGTTTCATGCCACTAACGTGTTTTTGTTGTGACACCGGAGCTCGAGGAATAGCAGCTGAGGTGTGTAAAGCACTTTTCTGGGTGTTGCCAAAAAAACACTTTTTTCCGAGTTCTAATTGCGCGAGACAAGATGAACATCATATGCTCTTCTCTGGGGTCCTGTGACGCATTTGAAAGGTCAGGGGTCAGGCAGCCTGCCTGTTCACCGACACGGCGTGGTGCGTGGTACCGTCACGGGCAGACACGTTCCACTCCCCCCACCTTTTATCTTAATGAGCTGAGAACGTGATAATGCGGCAGCGGTGGTCACGGGGACGCTGCAGACGTGTGAGAGCGCGCGGCAGGTTTAAAGGGGCACGCGCACCGCTCCTCCAATCACTTTGGCTTCTGACCTCGTGTATCATAGATAATCCCACATAGACAGTGGCTGGTATATTTCAAAATGTCAGACTTCTGACAGAAATGAACGTGAAACCCCAGACTGCCTGCTGCTGTCTTGGACACCTTGGGCCGGGGGATGGCCCAGACCACCCTGATGGTTGAATGAATAATACCTTTCAGCTGGCACCATGTTATGGGGGGACATTCAGTGTGTCTTGCATTTTTTTTTGTGAGCATCTCTGAGCTGTGTCAAATTTGTAAGAACGCAAATAAGTTCATGGGTCTTTCTTCGGTGCCAACAAGGCTTTTGCCACCTAAAATCACCTGAAGCCGGAATGTTTCACCCTTATCTTGCCATACTTTGAATAGTAAATATAATAAGAAAACACTTTTAAATGTGTTCCACACCTGCCTTAACCATCATTGGCTGATAAATAATGTCAACAAAGACAGAAAGGCCACGATTAAATGTTTAGAGGCGAGTTCATATTACGTTCAAGTAAAGTATCATGTCTAGGCCTATGAGAATCTCAAAACGAGAACAAACAACAGTTTTTCCCCCTGAGGTCGGTGGCAACCGTAAGGCCAGTGCTGCTGCTGTTGATCGCTGTGGTTGCTTAGTTGTAATGCTTCCCCCTCTTCTTTCCACCTCATGCCTGTCATCCACCGCCTTAACCCTTTAGTCGATTTTGGGGTGGTAGTTGTGGTTCTGATCTAGAAGTGATGGTTTTAGCTCCATATGCATTATATGTCTTTTGGCCTTCCATCTGGCCATGGCGGTGCTTCGATTACATTTGTGTGTGGTGGGTAAGGAGAGGATGTAGCATTACGGCTAGAGCGGTTGACCACAACGCTGGGGAACTGGGTTCGAGTCTCAGCAAGGACGCTCAACATCATGTGATTCTGGGCAAATCACTTAATCTCCCCGTGCCTAGGAAAAATGAAAGTGTCCATCTGTAACGAAACTGGTGCTCGTATAAAGTGCTCTGATACCCGATTTCTCCGGTCTAGTTCGTGCTATATAAAACTCTAAAAAACAAAAAAAAATCCCACTGAAGAGTACTTTGGAAGTGGGCTTGCATCTTTATGCCAAACTAATATGTTTGTGTGAACATTGGCAATGATGATTGTTTGTAGATGTTCTGTCATCTAACTAGTGTGTATGTTCCTCATATGTCTGCCTGTTGTACAAAATTCCAATAGGAGGTACTTCTAAGTGTGCAAGAACCTTTGGCCTTCATCCAGCCTGAGGTTTTTGACCCATGGACTGCGTTATTGTTGTAGAGAGTGCCTCTTCTGTCTAGGGGGGAGACGCGCACTATATATATATATATATATATATATATATATATATATATATATATATATATATATATATGTGTGTGTGTGTGTGTGTGTATGTATGTGTTTCTTAAATATGCCTTTATGCAGAGACAGTTTGGGATCAAAAATAAGACCAGGCACCCCCAATAAGCGTGATTGACATTTACAGATAGTGCTCATTCATAAAACGTAGATTTGTTTACATCAGGTGACTCATTTTGGCGGAACTGTGTCCTAAATTAAACATTTTAAACCTTGTCGAGCCAGCAACATTGGCCAAGACTAGAAACACTGCAGCTTTGAAAACAGTGAATCCGTGCTTGCAGTCTCAACTCCTTGCACAAGGTAGTGAAATCCCTCGCTCAACCAAACCAAACCGAACCAACCAAATATATTCTAGACTCTGATTAGTAAATACATCAGAAATATAGTATATCTCCCTCACAAATCTTAAACTTTTACCTAAGGTATATGTATTTTGCACAAAGTTTACACTGCTCTACCTCCATTGGCTACAGTAATATTTGGTGACAACAGCTTTGAAATTCCTAGGAATAATAGCCTTGCCATGATCCATGGGGGGGGTCTCTGAGATTCAAACCGGTAAAAATAAATAGAGAAAAAACATGAATGTCTATAATTCACACATAGGATACAAAATCTAAGCCTTTGCATGGTTTAACGCCGCTTTGTAAATATGGTACCCTTTCATGCAGTTTTCTGCGTGAAAGGGATGTGAAACTGGTGCTGGTGTGGGCATTCCACCTTAACACCCATTGCTTTTTGACGCTGCCCAAGATGTACAAGGGTCTATAAATCTGAGGCAGTGCAAAAACTCGCGCCATGCAAAAGCAGGCGTTAGATTGGCGCACTGAGGCGAAATACTTTTATTGCTCCTAATTTTTTGCCATTTCTATGTGTGCTGCATTTTGCACCACACATAGAAGGAGCAATTCGCCTTTAAAGATTGTTTATGTGCAGGAAGATGTCCCTTCCTGCACATTAACAATCATTCCCTGTAGCACAGACACCCTTGCAGCGCAGGCACCCTTGCGTTGGCGCTACGGAGCTATTTTTAGCACCAGAGCAAGGGAGAACACAGGGGTGCAACTTATTCTTGTAAACATGGTCCATCCCGCATTTTGTAAAGGACGTAGCACCGCTCCAAAATTTGCCGCAGGGCTGCACCATTTCCTTACAAAAATATACCTCTGAGAGTTTTAGCAAAAATTAGAGTCACCGAGCCTAGGGCCATATGTATCAAGCCAAATTGCATTCGCTAACGCCGAAATTCAAAGAATTTCGGCGTTTGCGAATGCAATTTTGGCAAATGGTATGTATTAAGCAAATCTGCGTGCAAAATAAGGAATCGCAAAATTTGCGATTCCTTATTTTGCAATTGCATTCACGAATCGCAAATTTTGCGATTCCTTAAATGCAATGTAAGAAGCACCAAAAAAGTGCAATTAGTCCTTAAGGAATCGCAAATTACCACCAACTTCAAGTTGGTGGTAATTTGCGATTTCTTTGAAAAATTCACTTTTTTGTATTTTTCAAAGTGCCATGTGACGCACATAAATGCCCTTAGCGCATGTATAGTGCCACATGTGCACCCATGCCTATTTCAGGGGTGCAACAGGGTGTCCTTTTGACGTCCTTGCACCCTAGAAATTGCATTCTCAATTTGCGATTCGCTAATTGCTAATCGCAAATTGAAAATGTCTCCCCATTCATTCCTATGGGCCTCTAGGCCCATAGGAATGAATGGGGAGGTATTCCTTAATTGCGAATCGCAATTTGCGATTCGCAATTAAGGAATATGTAGGATTCGCAAAATTTATTGCGAATCCTACATACATAGCATTTTGCGATTCACAAATAGCGATTCGCAAAAAATCGCTATTTTGGAATCGCAAAATGCCTTCTTGATACATATGACCCTATATCTCTTGATAAATTTCGCACTTGGCTAACACCATTATACAGAGGTATTGGCTCACCTGGTGCAGTGATGTGTATGAATCCCCAGACTTGATACTAGCTTCATAGTTGTACATCGTATATTTGAATATCTGCTGTGTGTTTGGCTGCTTAGAGCACTATTTTTAATGAAAAAGTAGAGTTGATAAACTACCGTTTTAAATTCTTTGATGTGATACTTTTACTTTGTACAGCAGGTTTTATCGTGTATTCGACTGAAATGTTTATATTTAGTTTATGGATTCTTGTATCATGCAGAAGGCCTGTTTAGATATAGAATTGGCGAATGTATGCTAGGTGACCAGTTTTAATATCAATTAATTGTGTATGACGTATTTGTGATTGTAAGGAATGATTTTTCCAAAATAAACTATTTGATGTTGATGGTAAAATAAAAAGCAAGAGGTTGCAATGCATGATCTATGTGTGTCACATGGCCGCCTCCACCGTATGGCAGTGAGGCAGTGATCAGGATACAAACTGTCCTGAACATCAGTTTGTGATGCAAAAACCAACTGAGGTTTGCAAACGAGCGCCACAGATCCCTAAGAAGTCGTGTGCTCTTGATGTGGTTGCCAGGTGACTCAATGTGCCAGAAGCTTTAATACTTCTTTGTAGTCTGATAACTTAGCCCTATTGGATTTGTTGATAGGAATCAATACTACAATTACCAGAATGCATTATGTTGTTAAAAGGCCAGGACATGAATGGTGTATCAATTGAGTCATCTTGTGGCCTAAATGCACTCTTCTAAGATGAATGGAAATTATGAAAACTAGGTCCATCAAGGCTCATTGAGAGTCAAGAGTGGGACATGTTCATAAACGAGAGCTTTTAAATAAGTGTGTAATGTCTGACGCACCCATGCTAGGGCGAGGCACCTGAAATCTCCCTAGAACCTGCAGCCATTAATAGGGGGTTTGTCAGCCTTACTCAAAGCACCTCATAGAAGTTAAAGGGGGTTATCTTTGATTGAGCTTTCACCTATCGCCTACAGCTTAAAGGGTCTGGTCCTTGGTGACATGGCCATACCAGAGTGGAAGATTTGATCAAGGTGGTTAGAGAGTGAAAAAGAGAGGTTGCATGTCACGTAGAGGGTGATTGACTTCCTACACCTGCTATGGCAGTGTCCCGTGCTTACCACTTATTGGTCAGAAGTACTGTCCTTGCTTATAACTGCGGTTAAGGTCCCCGTCCCCGACACGCCTGCAGTGTGCCTCTTAGGACTGATGCGACGCCCCATGGCACAGAAAGTGCAACTTCGCTTTGTAGACCTGTCTTTACTTGTGGCTAAATGCTCCATCACTATGCGGTGGAAATCGACTACACCCCCCCCAGCTTTACGGCTGGCATGTGGAGAAGTGTAGCTCACCGATTAGAGCGGCAGACCCTGAGGCAGAGGTCTGGCCCGGGACCAGGGTTCAATTCCCGCCTCGGCGGGTCTTGGGCTCAATGTCCTCGGACCCGATAATTCTCCCCTCGGTGCCTACTCTAATCATGGGTTCCACTCTGCAACTCTGGGCAATAGCTTGCTTAATCTCCACACCGGCCCTAACAACACTAGGATGCCTGACTTCACCTTGGGGGTGCCCAGGAGTGGACACCTCACAGGAACAGGCCAGGAAGGGTTCCACAGCGGTATTCATACAGCACTTAGAGACCCCTGGGTGATAGGCGCTATACAAATCCAAATTACATTTACATGAGGAAGTGGTGAGATGGGGTGGAGCGGGATTGTGCAAAAGAGTTATCTCTTTAGATTGGGCTAGTATCCTGGAAGCGTTCAAGGCTATGGCCGCGCCACCTGTCCCGATAGCTCGGACCTAACACGTGTGGTATCACCTAGCCCCTGTTTTTCCGTTTCTATGTATAAGGAATTCCACTGTTTGCGATTCCTGTGCTATAGGGTGCATGCAACCCTTTGAATGCTTTTGTGCAGCCGGGAGTGGACGTGGGAACACTTTACCATATGCACTATGATTGGTTGGTGCCAGACGAAGTTGGGGGAGGGAGGGAGGGCTGGGATAATTATGTTTCCATGATGTACACTTATTGTTGATAATGTACCTACACTGAACGCTGATTTCAATATACTACGATATGGTGTATAACTGCAAAATGTGGCAATCGATGGGTTGAAAACTGGAAAAATGTAATAAAATCTGTTTTCAAAAGAAAGGTTGCATGTCACCTGTGAGAGAGTCGTGCTGTCAGAGCTCTCATGGTCTATGTCCTGGGTTTTTGAATTGTTGGGTGCGTGGTTGGGCACTGATTGATCCAGCATTCGTGCTTCTCTCAGTGTCTCTGTTGAATGGGTTTCCCTTCTCCCATTAAAGGTGTCCTGTTTTATGCTGACTGTGCTTCATTTTGTTCACAACACTGTTAAAAAGGGATGCATGGTTGGTTCATTCTGTGCTTCATTTTAGACCTCATAACGAGATGTCACACTGCCCTGCAGTGAAGGTAAAGGTTAGAGGGAGGAGCAGATGTGGCCACATCTGGTTCCAGGCCCCCTCTCGCTCCCTGAAGGCTCATGTCTGGTGTCGGCTCGATGAGATTGGTCAGAGGAAAGACATTCTGCTGGCCCCAGACAGGGGGTGAAAAAAATGGGTTAACGGCCTCCACGCCTATCCGTCAGCAAGGCCGCTCAGGTACCCCCAGCACTCCACCCACCACCGTGGGCTCAATGCACCAGCCTGGTGGAGGAGGGGTTAGGGGAAGAACACTACACGCCCTGACAATGGTGAAAGTGCTGCAAATGCACCAGCAACAACAAGGACCCCCTAACAAGGCCGCTCAGACCCAGGCGCCCACTTGCCCAATCTGCACAGCACACATCTGTGTGCACATGTTTGTCACTGACCAGACCCTTTTGACCACGGGCCGCACAACAGTGGAAGGAAGGGGGACTGACATCAGGAAGGGGGGCAGGACCCACTCCCCTCTCATTGCAGGCCTCACATGAGATTGCTCAGGTGCCACCGTTCCACAGGCAGCAGCCGAATGGGCATATTGAGACCTCAACACTACCCAAAACGGTCACCATCCACCCCAAAAAAGTGGCCCACAGCTGTACTCAGGCCCTGTCCTTTGCCAGGTGTGCGCGGCCCGTGATAACCAATCCAGCCCCGCCTGTGGGGAACATCACTTACAACGCATTTTTTACAACGCACTACCATTACATCGCAACCATTACAACGCATACCATTACAACGCATTGCGCTGGGGGGCGCTCTAGGATAGGGAATATATTTAATTTACTATCCAACACCTTCCCTGCTATCCACGGGGACTGGAGTTGGAATAGTAAATTAAATAATTCACTATCCAGCGCCTAAAAGCATTATGCGTTGTAATGGACTGCGTGGTAAAAACCGCGTTGTAAAGGCATGCGATGTAAAAGCATGCATTGTAGTGACACCAATCCCCGCCTGTCAGTCTGTCCCTGTCCATGTGTGCATGTCAGTACTTCCCTGACCAAGTGTTCCTATTTGCATCTAATTAATTAATGAATGTTCTTATTTTTAAGTACTTCATATAGTGTAGACCTAGTCACATAGCAGTGGAGGAAATTCAAAGCAAACATGGCGGGAGCTACCATCGTGTGAGCCAATAAGGGATGTAGTTGGATGCCCGAGTGTCTGTGCACGCGCTGATGGCTCCCCCAGGTGTGCATGTTAGTTTTCTCAATCAGCGTCATGCACAATCTTAGCCCTTTTCTGGGGACGCGCCGAGAGCGAAGTCATTAGACTTTTGTTCATAGCTTATTACACACCGCATCATATCTACCCATACCTCCACATCCACGCCTACTCTTATCTCCACAAACTTACCATTTGCATCTCACTACAACATATCTAGACACCTACTCATAGACAGCTCTACGGTGGCCGTTCCCCTACCTCCAGAACCACACCTTTCAGGTGGTCCCAAAACCTTTCACTTTGGAGGTCTTTCCACTGCAGCAGGGGGTGCCACAGAGCTCTGCATCGAGCCCTACCCTGATCAACCTTTACATGCGCCTACTCCTTTACCCTACCCCATTACCCTCCCACCCTCCATTTATTTCGTCCTCTAGGGTCTTTAAATGTTTTCCCATTGAGACCTAGCTAATTGGCCAATGCCCAGTGGAGCTACCTGATTGCTATAGAGTAGATGGGTTTTGGGACTTCTCCCTCGACCGTCACCTACCCAGCCGGACTTTGGTCAGTCTTTCCTTCGTCTCTCCGCCTTATCTCCCTCCTACCCCTTTACCCTTACCCCCTTCCCCTCTACACTTTCACTTATCTCGTCTTCGATGCTCTTGTAATGTTTGTCTAGCAACTGATGTAAATTGTAACTGATGTAATTTTGTAATTTTGTGGAACCTCATGTAAAGCGCTCTGATACCTCCGGGTCTAGCCAGTGCTATATAAAACTCTTAAAATAAATAAATACCTCTATCTGTGGACACACCCCCTTCCAGCAACATGTACCAACGTGCACACACACACACACACAGCCCATAGAAGAACACACCATAAAAAATAGCATCAACAAACAAGGCATGACACACCAACAGTATTACTAAGAATGAGTTACGGCTGCATGCAGAGTAGAGATAAAATCCACAAATGACAAGAACGCATTTATGCTTTATTAAGAGAAAATACTGGTCATGTAAAAAAGAGGTAAAACAGCTTGACCACGTTTAAAAAACAGAAATGAGCGGATATGTTGTGGACGTAATAGAAGTGGAACCAGATATTTATTTGACTCCAAATTTCCCTGAGGAGTGACTTGGACACATGGTAGCGGAAAGGTGGAGCAGTAAGCAAGGCCCCTGGGGGACACGGGGACCTGAAGGTAGCACATGGAGGGCCAACACATGGCTTCCCAGCAGACAGCACCAGCGACGATCGGCCCTGGTAGGTGGGGGGTTATTTATGGAGTGGGAAGTGTTACCAGGTCCCTGGAAGCAGGCCCTGATGATAAGTCACATTGTAAAACTCAGGCTGCGGGTTATGAGGTGGGGGTTTATGACTTCCGGGTCATGTGGATTGCGTTACTGACTGACACTGTCAGCTTTAACACACTGGTATGACGCAATGGACGCTCCGTGGGTCTCTTTACAAGACAGCAAAAGTCATGGGAGCTGCAGTTTCTCGAATTTCAAGCTTAATGTAGGGCTGCTTATCCTCTTACGTTTGGTAGGCATGATCTTAGGGACAAACAAAAATCAGGGTTCAACCATGGGCGGCCATTGCTGACCAGGTATAGACTGGATTGTCCATTAACATAAAGAGGGAAAACGCAAGTGCCCTGGGGAGGGTTACCAGACAACCCGTCGCACCATGGGTGCATGCCACTCGCCGAAAAGCGCTTCAACACCCCATCAAGGGTAGGAAGCACTATATAAATGCAAACCTTTTTTCCTCTTCTATCCCTCCACTATCCTTCTCAATCCAAATAACTGACTAACGTATCCACCGCTCAAATTAGTTTCATATTTACACTATACTAATTCAACACTGATCCTTTATGGGTTCCGGAATAGCATGCTACTCGTCGAAAAAGCGCTCCGGCCCCTCGTCAAGGGTAGTAAGCGCTATATAAATACAATTACAATACAATACAATGGGCACAACAGTTTTCCACTCCCAGATCACTCACCCTGCTACTTTAATTCAGTTGGTTAATTGAATAGGTCCAGCATATTAAAAGACACAATAAATAAGGGAGGTCTACCCTTACCTTAGTCTATATAGCAACTGGTCCACCTCCTTACAAAACCATTTGGACCAACAAACTAACACAATATAATTGCCCCACCAAAGACAACCTCTGCCTGGACCCTGTCAGCACCAGCCTACCAATGCATCTACTGGTTATTTACCAGGATTCATCATGGACCTAAAGTTTGAAGACCATATTAAAAAACGTACGGGGGTTTGCTTTGCCACTCTCAAAGCCCTCCGTAGGTTTTTCCCTTCCTTCCGAGAGAGGCTAAAGAGACGGTTTTGCAAGCCTTAATACTTTCTAGGCTCGACTACACGAACGGACTGTTCTGTGGTCTTCCAGCTTTCCTGATCCAAAGTTTCCAGGTCATCCAAAATGCGGCCGCAAGGCTTCTGTTCAATCTCCCCATGAGATCTAGTGTCCGTTCCTGTCTCCGTACCCTCCACTGGCTCCCGGTTGCCCACCGGATTATGTTTAAAACTCTTGTCCTGGCCTTTCGCGCGGTCCATCTGACCGGCCCTGTCTACCTGAGAAAAAGGTTTGCCCTGTACATCCCCAATCGATGCCTCCGTTCGGCCAATCAGTGTCAAATGACGGTTCCCAGATTTAAGCACTCCCGATTAGGTGGCCAGTCCATTTCGGTCAGGGCCTCTAGGACTTGGAATGCTCTCCCTTTCCATCTCAGAGCTGCTCCGACCATTACGGCCTTTAAGAAGGCGCTGAAACTCATCTGTTTAACATCACTCTCTAACTCTGCTAATTTCTTTCTTACCTCTGAATCTGCCTTACCTTCCGCGCCAGGATACTATTTTAATAATAGAGCGCGCTACAAAACCCTTTATATCATATCATATCATGGATAGTCTTTTTTTACTTTCCCCCATCCATCAGACAGACAATCCTCAGGATCTACAGACCCCTTTGCATGCAGTCCCTCGTAGTTCTCTGTCACTACCTCTCAATCCTCTTTTACAGTCCTCGAGATACCCATCCTCTTTCACAGTTGTTGAGCTACGGGTCCTGCTTCACCACAATCGACTTACTACTACTTTTAATTCCAGAGGTTTAATGGTATTGTGGCCCCACCCCCAGTGTAGCTATCCATGTCCAAATGATGCCCTATTCACTCTTGCGTTCCTTAATAAAGCCAAAAGAAATGATCATTTAACACTAATAATCAGCGGCCCCTAAAGGTGTCCCACCGCTGCAGAGTCAAACATACATGAAATTTAGAAGACATTAAACCCCTAGAAACCTATATGGCTCTTTCAGACAAACAACGTGACAAGCATCTGGATCGGAGCTCCTAAGAAAAAGCACAAGGAGTGGAGGATGAGTACAATTTTTCTACTATGAGCAAAAAGTAACAAGCATCTCCATGTTTTTAAAAAAAATTAAATAATACTACAAAAAGTCCACCCCTTAATTCAAGGCCCAGTGAGGGAACTCGGACCAAAGTGATGCAGCCAGCCAGGTTTTTCCACTATATTGGGCGACTTTCAGATTCATAAACTTACAATATATCTCTGCAATCTTGCTCAGCACTCAACAAAACTACCCAAACCAGTAATCAAAAAAGAGCAAGTGCTGAAGCCAACCACCACCTCTGCTAAAATAAGCATCTTCTCGAGCTCACCATCTTTATTCCCACTTTATTATATTCCAAGAACCAGTTCTACACTATTTCCACCAACCTCTTTTTTTATCTCCTAATCAATCATCCAAGACTTACTGGCCCTTCTTCAGCAGCCGGACTCAATATTCATCCTTCTCTTTCCTGGCCCTAGCAGCCCTCCACCAGCCCACCCCTACCACCCCTTCAAGGCTTTTGGCTTATTCTCATGACACCATGGCTAGCCCGACAATACATTAGGAAATCCCACTGCCCTGGCCTGTTCTTTCTCAAGCAAGTCACTTTCTGACTGGGTTTATGCAAAGCCAAACTTACTCCTCTCCTCTGACAGGTCATGAGCCAAGATCTTTGGCGGGCAGTACAAGGGCAGGTAGAGCCATCGTCTCGATATTATATTATTATTTCTCTAGCAGAGCGAAATATTCCCTTTTATCGCCCTGATAGGCATCTCCCCTCATCTCCCCTCATCCTTTTCTCATTCTTTCACTATTTACATTCCCCTATCTGTCCAAACACAAAATGGATGTGTCTTACATTTCTGTCTTTAACCCCACATTCAAAACACGAGAAGGGGTAGTTCCTCTGAAGGGACCGACTAGACCCTATTAGCAGCCACGGCCGGTAGTAGGTGTACCTGCAGGGCGGTGACGTGGAGAGGGGGAGGGGCAGGGTGGGGGTAGTAATGTATGGATTACGGACCTTAACAGGTAAGTAAACATATAAATAAATAAAATGAATTTCGTTGTGTGCACTGCATCACCAAATGCGATGCAGTGCGCGCAACGAAATTCGTTTTATGTATTAATATGTTTACTTATCTGTTAAGGTCCGTAATCCCTACATTACTACCCTCCACCCTGCCCCTCCCCCTCCCCACGTCACCGCCCTGCAGGTACACCTACTATCGGCCGCGGCTGCCTATTAGTTGATTCTGCCCTGAATAGGATCTGGTCGGTTCCTTTAGAGGATCTACCCCTTCTTGTGTTTTGATCTCGTACCCCTGAGGAACATGGGTGTAGGACCTCGTTAAATATATTGTTTCTCACCCCCCTCCTTTGATTACTCTTCAAACCCACAGTACCAGGCTATTACCTCAATTCCCCTTTACTGACCAGTCTGCCTCCTTGGTGTTAGGCAGAAAAGCTAGTTATTAAGCCCTTCTTCTCCATAATTACTAGCCTTTACCCACCCATCAATGCACTACATCCTCTTGCCTGTTTGGAAAATTTAGAAACGGTTCACCACCCACTTATTCCCTCCACCCCATCGTTTACTCCAGTTCTGACACTTTCACACTTCTGTAATACCAAAGTGCCCCAGGTACAGAAAGCAGAAACACCCACACACACCTCTCTTGTGCCCCCGGGGCACTACTGAATTCACACTTCTGTAATACCAAAGTGCCCCAGGTACAGAAAACAGAAACACCCACACACACCTCTCTTGTGCCCCCGGGGCACTACTGAATTCACACGTCTGTAATACCAAAGTGCCCCAGGTACAGAAAGCAGAAACACCCACACACACCTCTCTTGTGCCCCCGGGGGACTACTGAAACGCCTGGTGAGTCTCAAAGTCTAAAAGAAATGGGCAGAGTGGGTTGCCACCCTGAGTTTGGTCAGGGGCAGCTTTAGGCTCATGGCGGCCCTGGGCAGGGAGCATAGGTAGGGGGTCCCGGCAGGCCGGCCCCCCCCCCCCCCCCCTTCCTGCCTCCCAGAGCTCAGGAAGGTGTTTGGAAGTGGAACAGAGCCGGAAGTCACCAAATCCCTGCCAGGGGCCACCAAACAAATATGTATCCATCCTCAGAGGATTATTATATTAAGGATATATATTGGCGTGGTGGCCCCTGGGAATTGGTGGCCCTGTGCAGGTGCACAGCTTGCACATGCCTAAGGCCGCCCCTGGTTTGGTTTTGTCCCAGTGCCATTAAAAAAAAAAATTCTATTGAGAAATGTGTCTTTTTCACTGAAGGCAGATTTGCTTGGAGCGCATTTTTTTGTCCTTAGTCGAACCATAAACACTGGAACAAGATGTCGAATGCTCCGTACTAATGGTAATATTTTTATTAATTGAAAAAAAGAACAACGCTGAACATTGCACTAAGGAGTGTATGTAGACTTTGGGAGTGGAGGGAAATTGAAGATGTGAACATTAAGTAACACAGGTCAGCGTGGGGTCAGTGCAGGGCCTGTGTCAGCCAGGCCTCGTTACTCGCCACCAGAGTTGTCCGAAATAACGTTATGAAGTGGACAACTGCTGAAGCAAAAAACTTTTACTTTCGCTGCAGCTGTCGGCTCCGCGGCGCTTGCCCTGCACAACAACAGCTGGGACAGCCGAGGAGCCGAGGCCTTGGCTGCCCGGGGCGAGCCTGCAGGCTTCGGGGGATATCTGTTACCGACCCCCTCGCGCGTGCCCCCCCACTTCCGCCAGGGAACAGATGGGGGAAGCGTTCCCCTGACACTGGAAGTTCAGTGCGCTGGCCTCCACTGCATGTGTCGTGTGCTGGAGAGAAAAAAAATGCAAGACCCAGAAAAATTGGAGGGAAAATTCCCTGACCTGATTTGCGGCGTCACCTGTTGCCTGTGTTTGGCAGTATTGCCAGATGCCAGGGGCATTTCTGTCAACACTGGGATGGAGAGTAGGCATGGAGGAAGGACAAAAAACATGTGTCCTGAGCAAGGGAGGCGGGAAAGCATTATTTGGATTTCTTTATTAAAATCATAGTTTTTTAAATGGTTTTCATGCAAAGAGAGGTCCACCCAAATAAATATGTTATCATGACGCGCGTCTTAAATTAGCACTTTTAGGAATCACCTTAGGTGGCACATCCCTAGGAATTCCAGTTTTATGGTCTCCACCACAAGTGTAGGCCTACAGATCTTAACATGCAATGTGCTGTTGTCTAAAGCTTTGGTGCCTCGTCAGGGGTAGTAAGCGCTATATAAATGCAATTGCAATTACAATTACAATAGCTACCAGTGGTGCCAGTGCTTTAATTGGAAAAAAATAAGTGCAGATATTCCCCAAAAGGAGCAGCGGGCTGGGAGTGGAGTTTAAGGGCAGTGCTAAGTGAGGGGCACGATTAAGGGTTTGACCTTTCTAAGCTCTGTATGCAAAAAAACTTGCATGCATTGTAAGAATATCTGAGGTATCTGTCCATGAGTAATCTATCTAATTTATTTTATTTATCAAGCTTTATATAGCGCAAACTAGACTCGAAGGTTTCAGAGCACTTTACAGAGATAACACAGTAGCAATAACATCAGATATATTTACACTAATAACCATTTAGATAGTACTAATACATGCTTATTATTAACCAAAGTAATCCTTTATCAGCAGCATTAGAATAACAAACTAATGAGGAAAAGCCGCAAAGTTTTAAACGTATGCCTTATAATTTGCATGCATTTCCTTGGTGCAGGATCATAAGTCACTAGCTATAGGACAAGGATTTTAACTTGTGACCTCCAGGTAACACAAATATCTCTGCAGCAAAAGCAATAACCAACTGAGCTATCCACATTAAAAACAAATCAGGGATCTGCATTGTTCATGCTGTGCTTACCCGATTTTTGATTAGAATGCACACAGAACTTTTCATCAAGTGTATTACCTACCCAAGTTATTAAAGTTCCATTGTTTGTACCCTGGTCTAGATGATATTTGAAATGGAGCCTTTTGTGATCAGTAAAGCAAGCCAGAATCGTGTTTTTTAAAATCATATTTGTCTTGTTATCAAATTCTTTCTTGTAACACATTTTAAAAATAAACATCTATTTCTTTGAGGAAATTGGTGGAGGTGACAGGTATTTTCTTTCAAGCAAACACATTTTATTTAAGTTGCTGATGGGGGATGCGTTTCAGGCCTGCAATGGACATGCTAAAAAGCTGCACTGCCTTGAGCAATGCTGCCAACACCCCTGTCCATTAGGTTTTTACAATCACCCTTTAACCCGACTGGAAAAGATGCAAAGTTGAAGGAAAACACCCAACAGCTACACCCGCCTAAAGGATGTGTAAGCCGGACCTCTATGAATACCTGTAGTCTCCTTGTCTCAGGGAAAGTTCTGGTACTCAAGGGAACAAAATAAAAAAGTGCTGGTACTCCGTCCCGGTGAGTACTGGCCCATTTAAAGCACTGAGTTGTGCACAGGCACGGCCCGTGCCGGGCATTATACTGGGGCGGTGACGACAGGCAGGGAAGGGTCAGGGTGGGGGGGTTGTAAAATGCGGGATATGGACCATTAGAGGTAAGTACCGGGAAAAAAAACGAATTTCGTTGCCCACGCTGCATCGCCAAATGTGATGCAGCCTGGGCAACGAAATTCATTCACCAGGGCCGGCTCTTGGTGAGTGCGGCCGCATTCTGCGCTGACCTGGAGGGGGGCACTGACCTCAGGTGGGGGTGCTGTGTTTAACAATAACCTACATCTAAAAGCACCTGCTGCAGAGTTCATTGCGCGTCCAGCTTTCAGGCACCAATAAAAATGACAAGATAACCCTTGTGAATGATTTTCATGCTAGAGAAAGAGATCAGAGTTTTGTCAAGTCTAGTGTCAGTTTTGATTCTCTGTAAAGCAGCACAGAGTGTTAACATGCCTGCTGCAAGAGACAGATCTGTATTTAAAGTGGATAGCTGAGTGGATGAGTAAAGCCAGCCTTTACTAGCGCTTAACCCCTCCCATGCTCGTGACGGAACCGTTCTGTCACGAGCCTCGGGTGGGCTGTGCTGGTGACAGAACGGTTCCGTCACGGCCCTCTCGCCGCGCCTGCGCGGCGCGAATTCCGCGCCTGCGCTAACGTTCTCTAGCGCGGGCGTGGCCGTGACGGAACCGTTCCATCACAAGCACAGCTCACCCGCGTGCCGTGACGGAGCGGGTACGTCACGAGCACGGGCCCGCCGCGCGGCCCCCACCCCCTTAGCACTGCGGCGGAATAGCCGCCGCAGTGAAGGGGTTAAAACAAGTGAAATGCATGCGAGAGAGGGGCTATGATGAGATGAGGGTCCCTATAGGTGGTGGTAGTCAGGGAATCTGAGGAGGAGGTAATTAGGGGGGTTGCTAAAAAAGATTGTCACACTGGGCGCCACCAGCGCTAAAGTCAGCCCTGCCTACCACCACTGGTCTAAAGAGAGAGGAATAATGAACAGTGAGAAACATGACATGGCCTGCTGGTGAATAGGAAACTTTTCCCCGCACACTTATACTCCTCGTGCCATTACCCCGCAGTTTTTACACCGCAAAATCTTTTACAATGCAGGGCTTTACACTGCAAACTATTACAATGCATTCCCCATTACAATGCAATTTACTATTCTAACTCCACTGTGGCGTTACTTTGGGGAATGCGTTGTAATAGTATGTGGTGTAAACCCTGCGTTGTAAAAGATTTTGCGGTGTAAAAAACTGTGGGGTAATGGCACTGCAGGGTAACACATGCGGGGTAAAGGATATTTCTCCTGCTAGTCAGCTTTGCTGGTATCTGTGACCTCAGCACTAACACTGTCCTATTTCCAAAGAGAGGGGTTGAATCATGTATTAGTTAAAAAAAAAATACAAAAAGGGTGCTGGGACTGCATACATTCAGTTTTGCATGGTAGAAATTAAGGGCTTTGGGGTCGATGGTCCAACCTGAATTTAAGATGTAAGTTTAGAGAGGACAAAGACCCCCCTTACAAGCAGGCCGGCCGTGCTGACTCAGAAGTGCAGCCTTATTCTCTGGACACATTTCGCCAAGTACATTTTGAGAGAATGACAACAGGGAAAACACTGCACATTCTGATCACAGATCAAAACAGGGGAAACATGCAGCTCCGCCCTATTATTCTCCCTGTCAAGGTATGGAACTCAGGACGGGGAGGTGGTAGGCATCCGGTAAACACCAAAAGTATCGTGATGCATGACGGGCGGAAAAACCACCCAAATACTTGAGCCCGTGAAACAAGGAACGCTGAATGCTCTTTTGAACATGTTCTCTCTGAGAGGTCTAGCATAACATATGTGTTCTTCAATTGTGTGTTAAAAATTAACACTGGCAGCATATCTGTGAGTGAATGAGACACCGGATTTTCTTCACATGATGTGCAATAGTTTGAATTGTGTGTCTTTTATGAATTTCTTCCCATTGCGTTTTTTAATTCTTCAGCTTTTTAAAAGTCGATGCAACAAATTGTTCGACCAGGCACTTGAGGCAGCATGCAAAGTTCTGCCTGCTAAAAGGCTGCAGCAGTCCAAATCTCTCACAAATGACTTGGGGCTTCTTGGCATGTATGACGTCAGCAGCGGTTCACTCGAGCTGGTATTGTGCAAAATGTATTATTTGACTCAGCAAACAAGTTTCGACCTAAGAGTAAACACTGGTGCAAAGAATAATTTCTTCGTCCACGTCAGGTAGTCGACTTTTTGAATGCTGCTTGTGACGTTAATTCATGCAAAACCTTTTGGAGCCAAAGAACAGGGAATGGAAAGCAACCAATAGAACTCCCTGCTGTGTGATTGGTTGAACAATAGAGGTAGGCAGGAACTTTGCTTTAGAGAATCTGCCCTGTGCTGATTTGCACCAGGGGCTGTATCATAATGCTGTTATCTACGATTCGTTGGTGCAGAAGTTCTCTTTGTACTTTTTTTTAAGGGGGGGGGGGGGGGGTTATATACTTCGAACTCGACCCGAATGTATTAGAGCACTTTACATGAGCACCAATTGCATTACAGATGAAAACATTCATTTTTAGACACGGAGAGATTCATTGATTTGCCCACAATCACAGGATGGTTCAGCCTCCTGCCAGAATCGAACCAGGTTTCCCAGCTTCAAAGTCGGCTGATCTAGCTGTTAAGCCACATTCATACGCTTCTTTTTCGTGTCTTCAGCATATACCTTAACTTGAAAAATCTCCTAGTACATGGGGGACAGTCAGCGGAGTTAGGAAAGAGGCAAGTTACTTCTCAGTTTCCGAGCTCTCCTGCCTGTAGCCCTTGCACTAATTTGTCAGTGCTTAATTTGTAAAAAAAAAGTAAGTGCCAGGGCCTTCGTCAGAAGGCCACTGCAGCTTGCACCCGCAACTGCCGTGCCAGCACCACCAAAGACAGTACTTGTGTGTAAGTGTGACAATTCTGACTATTTGAGGCTCACAAAACTATAAGAATGGCTTGGGTGGCAGGTAAATAGTTGTTTTATTGTATATTAAGTTGATAAATAACTGATGTTATGCTAATCTCTAAAAAACACAAACAGCACCGCCATGTGGCAGCTATCAAAGTGCCTGTGTTGACAATTAAGTGCCAGGGCCGAGCACCTGAAACCACCAGCTCAAATTAGGTACTGAATTTTGTAATTTTTCCAGTTAATTTGGGCGCTTACAACGTGAAAAAAGAAACGCTTTAGACTCCTTTTATGCAAGAGCATTGCAGAAAACGGGATCACCATACGGCCCCTGATGTTTGAGTTAGTGCACTCACCCAAAAAATTAAATTTCCACCAGGAGCTTTAATTTGATTGATTTAACTTTATGGTTTAACTCTGTTTTTTGTTATAAGCAGTGAGGAAAAGTGTCCTTCTTGTCGGCATCCATTTTGTGTCAGGACTCCATTGTTTTTTTATTGCCATTTCGTGTCAAACACCTCTGCACGACCCTCCTGGTCATTTCTGCTGATGTCTGATGAAATTCTAGCCGTCACGACCACCCTGTCCTTCCTGCTCCTTGTGGTTGAGCCAATTTCAATAAAGGGGAACAAAGAATTGGCCTCACCACCCTCGGACTGAACTCCTGCACACATCCATCCTGTTTCGCAAGACTTGGTCACGCCACCATCCCAGAACTTGTTTCTTTCACACATCCTGTTGTTCAAGATCTGTCTGTTCTCTCACATACATATCCTGTTTTGCTAGACCTGTCCGTAATCTTTTGTATCATCTGTTGCAGCCCCGTCCTGCCTGAACAAAGTGGTGTAACTGCATTTTGACTCGGGGGCACCAGGCCCCACCCAAACTGGTTTCTTAAGGTGAAAAATGTGTATATAAGGCCTGTAAGCTGCAGAGTGAAGCAGCAGCCTCCTCTGTCTTGTTTCTAACGAGCTTGGGACTCTGTTCCATAGCCCGGGCTGTTCGAATAAAACTTGGTTCCCCCTGCAGACGAAGGCTTCTGTGTCTCCTTTTACTAAAAAAGGAAGGTATGGAAGACTTGGGCGGTTCCCCCGCCACCAAGACCCAGTAAGTGGGTATAAACGGTTCTTCAGCAGGGTAATACAACATCAACCCACCTACTTCCGCAGGCAGGTATGGAAAAAGAAATATCATTAACCAACAGAAGAAGAAAATATAAGCAAAAAGGTGAAAAAGGGGATAAAAAGGGCGAATACATTTACTCGACAAGTTCAACTATCACCCTAAAAGAGGATAAAAGGATCCACATAGAGTTTGGGTAGGGTACAGTCAGAGGGGAAGTCACTCATCTGAAATGGTTGATTGTGTAAGGTGTATAAACGCAACGAGACAGGACAGGTCAGTTCCATCAATTAATTTGCTAAGAATCGAATACTAATACCTCATGTCTTATAAAATCGTTGAGGAGTATGTGTGACTGCTGCCATTATCTTTTCCATACCCAAAAGTTCCCATAGTTTATGAAGCCTTAGCCAATCCAATTTTGTTTGGATAGCATCGGTACCCAAATAGGATACCAGTGCCTGCTTAGCGGCTCCAATCGTTAGTGTGATGGCCCGCCCATGGTTTGATTTCAAGGGATAAGTCAATGCGTTCGGGAGTCCTAGCAACAATTAACTGGGTGGCCTAGGCAATTCTGTGTTATGAATTTCGTCAATAGCGGCCAGGACTTCAATCCAAAATAGTTGAATTTTTGGACACTGCCATAGTAGGTGTGTAAGAGTGGCCACTTGGCCCCATTGTCATCAGCAATGAGAGTCCACGCTGGGTTTCCATTGGGCTATTCTGGCTGGAGTGTAGTACCTGTAGTGGGCTATCTTAAGGAACATCTCCTTGCCTGCTATGATGCAAGCCGGAGCCCTGGTCCTTTGTACTATGTCATGCCATTCCTTTGGTGTGAACTTAAGCTCACTCTCTATTTGCCACCATTGCTGTGACTGTGTTATTGCGTGAGATATGGGAGTGAGAAGGAAAGCGTAGATGTCTGAGAGAATACGTTTATCAGATGGACGCGTAATTAGCCATTTCTCGAACTTTGTAAGTGGATGACTAGCTTGGGGGCAGATACTAGGCTGGAAGATCCAGTGTCGGAGAGCAAGGTATTGCCAATACGTTTTAGGAAGTAGGTCGCAATTTGAGTAAAGTTGCAGGAATTCCATCAAACCATTCACATCGGAAAAATCTCCCACCCTCTTACAATTCACCTCCTGCCACTTGATTGAACTTTAGAAAGCACTTTTTCCAGAAGGTATCTTACCCAGTTAAGCTAAGCACCTGCTCCAACAATCTGTGTATATCAGTGGGGTACATGACAGAGACCATTCAATTATTTCACATTCCATTATAAATATTTATTATAATGGACTGTATGGCCCAAAACAAATGTTAAAACAGAGCTGCTTCCCATGATTGGAAGAAGTACCTCTAACCACAATCATATAGCTCATCCGAGCATCAACTTGAATTAAACACTAACAGCCAGTATAATATTTCATTAATTCTTTGATGCTTTATTATTCCTTTAAACAAAATTGTTTCTATTTTCAATCAACTTTTATGAAAAAAATAATGCTTTCGTGTTATTCACAGATGCATTGTCCAAATCCGCAATTCAATCTCCACAAGGACAAGTAATTCCTAAACAGTCCATTTTTACTTCAAAAACTACAAGAAAGCACACTTGTCTGGTTTGCTAAAGACAGCTTGGAGACATTTTGAAAGCTTCCGTGAGAATGCATTCCTCCTATTGCTTAGTATGTGTTTGCATTTTGTAACTCATATTTCCTTGCTTTCTATTTGCTGACTGTGTTTATTTTAGGCTGTCCAGTTTGAGTACATCCTCCCATGGAGCATACCCAATTTACTCTATTCTTCCACCAAATGCTCAGTATCTGTAAACGGGCCTTTAAATCTTGTTCTTATTGTCACATTTGCTGTGCGTTCTAAAGAAAGAGATCAAATGTCAGGCTCTGTCTTCAGAGGGAGTTTGGTGTGTACTTTTCTTTATATGACTTCTAAGTGAGAGGACTTATATGACAATCTTGCTATGAAAGAAATGTTTTTTTTCTAGCACACAACATTTAAATGTCTGTAAATAAACTCAACTCTGCACCGCTCCACTCTACGCCACTGACCTCTACACCAATACACTCTACACTACTCGAATCTACTCTACACCAATGCACTCCATACTACTGCAATCTATGTCACTGCACTCTATGCCACCGCACTCAACCCTGCACCACTCCACTCTACACTACTTCAGTCTACTCTGAAACAATCTACTCTGTGCCACTGCACTCTATGCCACTCTACTCCACTCCAATCTGTCAGTCCACTTTATTCCACTACACCCTATGCCACTACAATCTATGCTGTGCCACTTCACGCCACACCACTGCACTCTTCTCTACTCTCGACCCCTCTACTCTATGCCACTCCATGCCAGTTTACTCTGCAACATTACACTCTATGCCACTGCATTCTCTACACCACTGCTCTTTATGCCAATACACCCTATGCCACTACACTGTTGTCTGTTCTACTCCACTCTACACCACTTCTCTCTACGCCAATCAACTCTCCGCTATTCTAATCTACTCTGCACCACTGCACTCGAAGCCACATTATTCTGCACCACTGCACTCTATTCTGCAGCACTCCACACTACCCTGCAACACTCCACTGTTCACCACTTCACTTTACTCCAAGACAACCTACTCTATGCCACTGCATTCTATATCACTGCACTCTACGCCACTCATCTCCACTCTGTGTCAATCTACGCCACTCTACTCTACGCCACTGCACTCTACGCCACTCTACTCTACTCTGCACCACTCTACTCTACGCCACTGCACTCTACAACACTCTAATCTGCAACACTGCACTCTCCGCCACTGTACTCTATGCCACTTTATTCTGCACCACTGTACTCTATGCCACTGTACTGCACTCTACGCCAATGCACTCTACGCTACTACACTCTACACCACTTTACTCAGCATCACTCCACTCTACGCCACTGTACTACTGTGCCACTGCACTCTGCACAACTCTAATCTACTCTTCACCACTCGACTCTATGCCACCCCACTCTATGACAAAGCACTCTACGTCACTTTACTCTGCACCACTGTGTGCCATTGCACTCTATGCCACTTTACTCTACTCTGCACCTCTGCAATCTACACCACTTTACTCTATGCCTCTGCACTCTGTTCTACTCTGCATCACTCCACTCTACACCATTGCACTCTAATACATTTTAGTCTACTCTGGGCGAATACACTTAAGGTCACTCTAGTCTACTCTGCACCACTCCAATCTACAACACTGCAGTCTATGACACTCCACTCCACAACGGTCGACGCTAGCCTACGTCACTCTACGCCAGTCCATGCTGCGCCACCCTACACCACTCCATGCCACTCTCCTCCGTGCCATATACTTTTAGCCATGCTGGACAGCAGCCACACTGGCATACAATATGGATAAATCACATTGGCAAACCAATTGCTCTACCATAGGCAAGACCTAGTGGCATTGCCAATGTTGTTGGACTTCACAATTCTATATGTCCCCACTGCATTTCGGGCAGTGCTAGCCTTTCATCAGGAAAATGGACTACAAGTGAAACAACACATAACTGATTGTTAGCTACAAATCAATTAAACAACAAAAGACACCAAGCATTGTGAACATGCATAAGTAGAGTGCCAAATCTTTCTAGGTAAACCGCAGAACCGAATGCCACCCTATGACATCCTTCGTATATCACACCTGACGGTACACCACAGAGACTCCATTCTTTACCAGGTATATGACACTGAAGCAAGGTCAAGGCTGATTAGCATGTTTCTAAGTCCAAACTGAGGTGGCATAGTGGGCAAAAATGATGATTGGGATACGGCCTGAGCCATTGTCAGTGTCTGAAAATTTGAGCATTCTATCCATTTGTTGTTGTTGCAGTTGCTGCCCTAAGTGTGACTGGTATGCCCAGACGTGGGTTCCGAGGTCACTGTGCCACTGGAATCAAATTATACCTGGTTGAAAAGCCCTCATAAGTGGAAAACCAGTCCTGCGTTGCTTGTGTTCCGGTTCAGGGAGCATCAGGTCTTGCAGTTTGGGCTGGATTCTTCCTATGAGGATCAGGGTCAAGACTAATTTGCATACAACTGGGACCAAATTGAAGGGGCAATGTGGGCAAAAAATTAAGGATTGGGATACGGCCCGGGGTGATTGCCAGTGGATGAGATTAAATCAAGCATTCCATCCATCATCTTATTGTTTTTGCATTTGACACTCAGCTACCAAGCAGACCACCTAACCATCTCAGGAGGCTCACGACAATCACAGAATAGGAGCTCTATAATGTTGGAAGCACTGAAATGTAAATCCACCCTTATGCTGAAACAATCCTTTTCGGATTCAACTGCTAGCTCCTGAAACTCTTTCTTCTTCACCTGCGAACAGCACAGAGCATTTTGAACTTCAGAAAAGGAATAAGGACCACATTTATTTATATATTTATTTTCAGAGTTTTATATAGCGGGAACTTGACCCAAAGGTATCGGGTATGAGAGCGCTTTACATTAGCATCAGTTGCGTTACACAAGGACACATTCATTTTTAGATTCTACCTTAAAGATCCATGCCAGATACCCCAAAATACCTCTGTCATGGTTCAACCCATTTCCCCTTTATTATAGGAACTGTACATAATCAGTGATTTTATCCAAGAACTGTTCTAAAGATAAGTATTTCACTCACCAAGGACCCTACACAAGCCCCTCTTATGTTTACGGTACTTCACAGTAATTTTCACTTTTTCATATACCTTCTTCCTCCTGACCCACCTCCCCAAATCCCCTGAGTTCTCTTCCTCCTGCCCCCAATTTCTCCTCTTCCATTGCCTTTTCCTTTCCACACCCCCAGGTGCGTCACTGTGGGCCCGATTCACAGAACTAACTTAAGACAAAATCCTAAACTTACTACTTTTGGTATTCACAGAAGTTAGGATTTTGTCTTAAGTTTGTCTTAACACAAAATCCTAACTTAAGTCTGTTTTAAGACAAACTTAAGACAAAAAAAATCCGAACTTCTGTGAATCCCAAAAGTAGTAAGTTTAGGGGCCCGATTCACAGAATGAATTTAAGACTAAATCCTAAACCTGCTACTATTTTGGTATTCACAGAATGCACTTACTACTTTTGACATTCACAGAATGAATTTACTACTTTTGGTATTCACAGAAGTTAGGATTTTGTCTTAACTTTGTTTTAAGACAAACTTAAGACAGACTTAAGACAGACTTAAGACAAACTTAAGACAAAATCCTAACTTCTGTGAATACCAAAAGTTGTAAGTGCATTCTGTGAATGCCAAAAGTAGTAAGTGCATTCTGTGAATACCAAAATAGTAGTAAGTTCAGAATTGATTCTTAAGTTCATTCTGTGAATCGGGCCATAGGATTTTATCTTAAGTTAGTTCTGTGAATCGGGCCCCATGAGTTTTTTTCTCTTAAGAGCACCTGGTAAAGTGAAATATGACCTATTGCACTATTATTCTTATATGAGTATCTCTCATAGGTCTCTGTAAACCACTTTAATGACAATCTGGTGTAAACACCACCATGTCAAATAATCATATAAATACATATTTCAAATATTTCAATGGAAGGAGGAAGAGAAACCCAGAGGTTGGTAGAGGTGGGTAGCAGGGCTGCAATGTTACATATATTTAGGGGAAATTGGGATGGGCAGGAAGAGCAACAATGAGTACCAAACCCAATTTTCTGTGAGTAAGATTATATGTTATAGTGTTGTACGTTGCATTGGTGATCTATAACTCATGTATGCCACAAGAACACAAGTTCTGCTCTCGTTGCCTTTGTGAAAATAACCCCATTGTAAATACTTATACATCTACAATTTCATTTTGTCACAATGCAGTTCAGTTGGAAGTTCTGCATGAAAATGTTTAATGCATAAAAGTATAAATCAATTTAGGAAACCTTTGCAAAAAACTACATATGATGGCCCTTTCACATACAGGGAAGCATGTAATATCTATCAGCACAACCAAAAATTGCCAGTCTCTATGCACCACCAGTACCAGCTTCCCTTTACCAACTTTTTTGTGCCAAAACTACTATTAGTAATAACTCTGCATCACCATTCTCTGTACAACTACCCATCACCAGTAATGCTCATGGTACCAGTCTATGTTTACCTCAGTTGCCCCAGTACCAGCCTGGATTGCAAACCTTCATGAACCCCCTACTTTGCCTCACTACTAACCCCGCTACCCAATATCCAACTACATGTGTTCTCCACCTCCAATGTGCCAACCAACCTAAGTTTCCCGCTGTAGATATCAGGTAAATGTGGAACATTGAAAACAGGGGCATTTGTTGTTTTAATGTTGGGAAGGGACCTCCCCACCATCAAATCCACAAATGCCATGCAGCCGACCTGCAGAGGGTAAAGTCTAGCAGTGTCCCGTCTTTGCTACATGCCCATGATGCTGTGTTGATGGCCCGGACGGCTAACGGGCTAAAACTCCTGGTGGATCATTTCGTGAAGTTCATGGACGACCTGGGCCTTGATATCAACATCTCTGAGACACATTATATGGTTTGTGGGAAGACAACAGCCAAGACGAGACTATTGATCTCAAAGGGCAACACATCACTAGGGTTTCCACTTTTCCTTATCTGGGGATTTCATTTGACCACCATAATAACTGGCTTCCGAGCATCTCCAGTCGCTGTTCTAAATTCACCCAAGCCTGTTGTGCCCTACTCAGATTTTCATTGTCAGTAGGTAACAAGCCTGCCCTGCTCCTGTTACAAATATACAGAATGAAGTGTCTCCCAATCCTGGCTTATGGAGCTGGGATCTGAGGGTATCTTAAGTGCAAGGGAATCCAGCTGAAAGAGGACCGATTTAGTAGGAAACTCTTTAATGTGGGTCCAAACAGTCCCTCATTTGTCACCGATGAGGAATTGGGATTAAACTATGTGGAGGACCAGGTTAAACTGGCCCCATTGTTATTATGGATTTCTGTCTGGGCTAATGAGAGCCTGTGGTTTGATAGGAGTGTGCTTGAGGACGGTATGGAATGCATGTATGGTCAAAAGATACTGTGCATAAACTACATAAAATCGGTTGCCCGCTCTCTCGGTTGCATGGATATCATTGATAGGCCACACCTCCTTAAAAAGGGTGATTGTAGTCACATAATGGATTTTTTTTTAAATAAGACCAACGGGGTAAGGGAAGCTCGGGTGCTGACGAAACATTCTGTTTTTTCCTGCCGCTGAAATCTGTTAGTGGCCCTGAAAATTATCCCACTGCAGTTAAGCACCCCATGGATAGATCTTTACTTACCAAATTTTGTTTAGGCACCATCCGTACGATGATTTGCTTCATTTCGGGTCAGTACGATCCCCAAGCCCTTTTAATTTGCCCTTGTGATGACCATTCCTCCGCAACCCTAACAAATTTAGGGCCAGATGCAGCAAGCATTTTTTGCCTTCGCACACAAAAAAATGGTTTTCTGATGCAACAAATCCTATTTTGCGATTCGTTATTAGGAAGGGGCATGTTTAAGGCGTCGCTTCCTAATACCGAATCGCATCAGTATGCATGGATGTTTTGCGACCGAAATTTGATCGCTAAACATTCTCATATTACCACCTACTTCAAGTAGGTGGTAACCCATTTGCAAATGAGAAGGTCCGATTTGTGAATGTTTGCAAAAGCATTTTCTACTGCCTGCTCGTAAAACTGGATGCTCTACAAAAAAAGATTGCTTTATTATGAAGCAATCACGGACATGGTGGTCTGTTGACCACAGCAGGCCACCATCCCCATGATTTTGGCGATTCTAGGGGGTCACAAATTGCGACCTACCTCATTAATATTTATGAGGTTGGGCATTTGCGATCCACTTGGAATCGCAGAAAGTGTGAAACACACTTTCATGCATTCCATTTTGCGATGTTCTTATTGCGAATCGCAAGGATTTGCAATTAAGAAATTGCTAAATTGTTTGTTGATGCATCTGGCCCTTAGTCCTATTTTGTAAATACTATGAATTTCTTTGCAGAAGATATCTATTACCACTTTTACAAGAGAAGGGCTTCACTCAATTTTGACCTGCTTTTCTATTCTTAAAGCGATTACAGGATCAGGTTGTTATTGGCTATCTAAAAGGCACCTTACACTGAAACAAAATAATGTGTGCCTAGTAACAGCGATATATGTGATAAGCCAGGGACTTGATCTAAAATGGATTTTATATATGAACTTTTTAAATCTGATTAATTGATCTGGCTTGTGTTTAATAATGTTTTTGAACGTTTTATGTGCTCCTTTTTAACAAATGTTTTCATCTTTTATGATTATAATGTATAATTGAATAAAGATTAATATCAATCAATCAATGTTCCACATTTAGCTGCATTTATCAGAGCGGACCTCCATTTTAAAAGCCTAGCTGGGTCTCTATACCTAATAGGGGCATTTGGGAAGTAATCATGATACACCATTTGCCAGGAAGTATGTTCTCCCTCACTTCATTCTTAAATTAGTAGAGTTCTCTCTGTTATGTTTCAGTTATTTACTCTAAACAGGAACGTTCTAGTACGTATACCACAAAACTCTTTTCTTTAGTGAGGGTTAATCTCCATACTAAAGTGTTGTGTTTTTAGATTTATTGTACATTGTTTCACCCGGTTTTGGATCATTTTTGTCTGGGTTGAAGTCACTAGCACTAGGTTTTTTCCCCAGATTTTACTTACTGTCTAATTGTAGAAAATCACTTCACCACCTGATGTCACTGTTGTTATGTTATGCTAAGTAGAATTTATAAAGTGACCATCTACTCAAAAGCGTGTCCCAGGGCTAACCGCTTCCGTGCGGCGCAGATTCTTCCCCGGTGCTGGACATTCCAGAACAGGGTGTGGTCATGACGGAACCATTCCGTCATCAGCACAGCTCAACCGTGACTGATGACGGAATGGTTCTGTCACCAGCATCGAAGAGGTTAATGGAACAGTAAGGGCAAATAAGAACGAACCAGTTGTCTACTGGACAAACAGCCAGGTTTTAAGCATTTTCCTGAACCGTCTTTCTTCGGGCAGGTTCTCCTGCCTGGCCGCCAAGACATGGAACTCCCTCCCCACACACCTACGACTGACCCAGGACCACCTCACCTTCAGGAAGCACCTCAAGACCTGGCTATCCGAGCAGTAAGAGCACCCCCCTCCCTTCAGCGCCTTGAGACCCTCACGGGTGAGTAGCGCGCTCTATAAATGTATTGATTGATTGATTGATTAGCCTGAGTTCTAAAGGAAGGTTATTACAGCCAACTGGTCCCAAAAGAGAGAAAGCCCACCCGTCACCTCTTGCAAGGCTGACGCTCGGTAGCGTGACCAAGTGATTATTGTAGGAGCTCAGCTTTCTCAAAGAGCTGTAGTAGGAAATCCTAGAGGACAAATAGTCTGGTCCCGAGTAGTGTAGTGCTCTCTGCACTAGTAGGTAAGAATTAAAAAGAATCCGCTTGTGTACGTGAAGCCAGTGCAAATTCTACAAATGTGGAGAAATGTGCTCCCTTCTAGGTAGACTGAGAACAAGCCTAGAAGCAGCATTCTGTACTGTTTGAAGTTTCCTCACTAGATATTGCGGGAGACCACCGTATAAGGCATTGGCATAGTCCAACCTGGACAAACCAATGCCAAGACCACCGTAATCCATTTTGGGACCGACTGGAAATTTTTTGAGCAGAACGCCACAACATTTGCCAACCACAGAGCTGATTTGATTATGGAAGGACAATTTATTGTCAAATTTCACACCTAGATTGTGAAGGTGCCCCCTCTGACCAGTGCACTTCTAGCTTGAGGTCAAAATGATGCCCCATACAGAGCACCTCAGTCTTCTTTGTATTACACCTCAGTTGGAAGAGGCTCCTCCAATGGAAAACGGCAGAGAAGCATGGTTTAATAGCATCGTATTCAACTGGCACCCTCTTATAAATTGTGAAAACAATCTGGTATCGTCTGAGTAAGAGATTATTTTGGCCAGAAATGACTCAACCAATTCAGTAAAGGGGGTGAGGTAAATGGTTATTGATACACTATTGTGTAACCACAATTGAAAGCTACTGAATCCTGTATGACTAAAGTTGGACATGCTAGGTTGTAGTAGTTTGCTTAAAAAGCAAACAAATTGAAAACAATGCCTGTCGCGAAAGATCTTGGCCTAGATGTATCATCGTTCCTATTTGCGATTTCTTAATAGCGATTTTTAGCGAATCGCTATTTAGAAATCGCAAAATGGGATGTATGTTTAAAATCGCTATTTTTTTGCGATTTCTTAATATTCTTTATTTGCGAATTCGCAAGTTGCGAATTCGCAAATAAGGAATAATTTCCCATTCATTCCTATGGGCCAGAAATACATCTCATATTGCAATTCGCAATTTGCTAATCGCAAAATGAGAATGATTTCAAGGGTGCAGGGGTGTCTCAAGGACACCCTGCTGTACCCCTGAAATCAGCATTTGTGTGCATATGGCACACATACATGCCCTATGGGCATGTATGTGCGTCATATGCCACCTTTAAAAATGCAACATTTGGGATTATTTTAAGATTTCGCAAATTACCATCAACTTCAAGTTGGTGGTAATTTCCAATTTTTAACCCAAAATCGCAAAATTTAGAAGTTTCATACATAGCATTTAAGAAATCGCAAAATTGCGATTCCTTAAATGCTATAGCAAAATAAGGAATCGCAAATTTTTGCGATTCTTTATTTTGCGATTTTTTAATGCATCTCAAAACATGCAAAAAGACCGTTTACGATTCGCAAAGGCCGAAATTCGGCGAATTTCGGCCTTTGCGGATCGCAAAAGGCTTGATACATCTAGGCCCTTGTCTCTGCATTCCACTTCTCCATGTTAGATTCAGTTTCTCAGGTGGTGATATTGTCTACACCCTGCCAACATTGTTGAGCCTGGTCCTTCCTAAGTGCCTTAAATACTCCCTGAGTCTACATTATCAACAGAGTTGCCTAACTTTTGTCCCTTTTTAGGCAGAGGGTGAATTTTTGATACTTTCAGAAAAGAATCACACCAGGAGAAACAAACCCCTATGTCTTCTTTAATGTTATTTTAATCATGTAGTTCCTCTGAAAGAGTTGGTCCTTCTTGCCATAATCTTCCCTGGATCATCTGATTTTGTTTCTAATTTCCTCACACATGTGCGACAGCCCAGCTGCAGAGCCCAAGTTGAGTCTGCAGAGGAAATCCATGGATTTACACAAACCCCAGTGGATTGGAAAAAACACAGAGGAAAAAAAATGGAAACTGGACAGATTACATTCCGAGTAAGAAAAAAAGTAAAATTTACAAAAGATCAGAACCCGCTGTTATGCAGAAGGTAGAGTGTGCCAAGGCAATTGCTTTGAATTTTTCCCTATGCGGCCATCACTCAGCGATTGTCATCTTTCTGACACATAATTTTAGTTTTCTAATGGATTGACTGACCCTCGCATAAGAAGATAAATCTGTCCGGCTTTGGTTATTTGAGAGCAAAAAATTGGTAGGTGTGAGAAAGGAGTGCACAGAGAGGAGAGGTTGGGATTAGGGAGACCACTGGTAATCCTGCTGGGCGTCTGAGCCTTGCAAGTAAGTGCCAAGTGTCAAAACGCCCCCCCGCGCCACCAAAGCCCCTTGGCCAGTGGGGCTTGATTAACAGTAGCCATTGTACGCAGCCTTTGCGGAACGTCAAATTTCATATGTTTCCTCGTTCACTCCAATTTTACGGCATCCTTTCTCATTTCCTCGCAGTCGTCTGGATTTCACCACTTAATGGCACTTAAATCAATAAATACCATAGTTGACACCCTCCAGTAGAGGCTGACATAAAATCTTGCTTGCTGTAACCTTCCTTGAAGGACTAAAAGATCATCTGTTTACAATAAATGTATATTTAATATCACACGTGCCGGCAGAAAGTTGTTTCGATGGAGATAGCTCTGTTATTTCAAATGGAAATTTAGATCTCAGTACACCAACAAAGGGACATGTTACAAAATCAAAGAAAATTATTAACATGAAAATGTAGGATATATGCTTAACACTAAATTTGTTTTCTAAATCCTATTTTAAATATTTGTGTCATTTACAAGGGTGGCCATACTGTGCATAATAAATACAGAATAAATGCCCATCAGATTGGCTTTCTTGCCAATGGATCTCTCAGTGCTCTGACAGTGTTTCTCAATGGAAGGAGAGATTCTACTTCAGGGCACTGAAATGCAGGAGCAACAAAGCTCGTGCTAGATCAATAGTGATAGACGCCTTCATCCTGGCTCTTTCTCTGTCTGCTGTGATGGAGACTCTGAACCCTACTCAGGCTCAAGGTCTTCCACACTTCTTTCACATTCATTGAGCGAGAGAGAGAACTGAAGTGCTCTACATAAGGTCAAGAGTTGAAAAAAGAACATTCCTTGTTGTGGTGAATGTATAGTGAGACTTGGATGATGAATGATAATTTGAGGGGAAAGAGTAAGGTAAGCTTAGAGAGAGACAATACAAGGTAGAATATATATGCACACCTTATTTCCTTGGGGAGGTTATTTATGTAGGTATTGCGCCGCGACAAAGCAACACAACCATTGCAGTGATTTCCTTTACCTTGTGACAACACGCAAAAGCCACATGAGCACCAGTAAACACCCCCTTTAAAGATATATCTGTAATCACCATGCCATGTGTGACCTTGAATTCCAGAGTGATCTTTTTGTATTGTACCCTATCTTTGGTGTCGATTAAGTGACACCGGTGATGAACTGGGCATGTGGCAAAGCTGATTTGAGTTTTAGAGCAGTGGTATGACCTAATGCGTAATCCGCACCATAACCATCAGGTTCCAAGTTCTCCATCAAAGTAGTTACTGGCACCTTATGTCCTCCTACCTACTTCTCACACTACTTGAATGCCCAAGTAGAAGTCTTACATTGAGACTGAATTTAAAAGCCTCTTTTCTGCCTGCTGCTGCATCCTTGTGTCTGGCCTATAACTCTTTTGTTTGCCTACCTTGTCTGGGACATTCCATTCAATCAGTGCCGTGGCAAGAAGTGGGTGGCGGGGCGGTCCGCCCCAGGTGACCTGAGCTTTGAGGGCACTTACCTGCGGTCGTCGTGGGGCAGCCGCTGCAGGCATAGCGAGCATAAGCGACCACTCGCAAAGCGAAACCTGACCTCCCCGCATTGAGAAGCTCGCCGGGAGGTTTATTTTCCACTCGCGATCGGCAATTTGATGTTGCTAATCGCAAACGAGGAAAAAGTCTCACCAGGATGTCATTTTGCTTGCACGTGGTCGCCAACTTGACGTTGAGGACCGCGAGCAAGCAAAAAATTACCACTGTACTACGCTATGCCACGCTACACGTGTTTGCACTGTGCTACGTGCAATTCGCGTAGTGCGAAGTAGCGCAAACTTCACAAACTACGCGAGCGTAGCGTAGTGCTTTGCCCAGGCTTAATGCTAACCTCTATTTACTCAAAAAAGTTAACAAGGTTTAGTGTCAGAAAAAAGCGCCCACTTCAACAATGCGCTATCAAGAAGAAATGCTTTCATTTCTCCTTTCTTTTCCAACTTTGCATGCATGCTGCACTGTACAGCACACATACAAAGCGGGAAAAGGTTTAAAGTGAGTCTCTGCATAGTATTTTGTCCTGGAAGGTTATGCTTGGAGTACAAAACCTATGCTAGACTCACGGAGACACCCTTGCACTATGGTGCAAGGGTGTGTCCGTGGCGCACGGCAGTACACTTCTGCGCCGGTGCTAGGAAGAGTGGAGGCAGAGTGTCATAGTTCTGTAAATATGGCGCTCTCCTCTTCTCTCCTTCTCACGCAGCGCAGCATTTGCGGCTGCTGCTCTGCTCTGGGTGGCAATCTGGTAAACTAGGCCCTATGTGTTTGAATTATATCCGACAAGTGCCTACATTGTGCGCCGTTATGGTATCTGAAACAATATGTCTCTCATGCACTGGGAGAAAACTCCATCTTCAAGGAGTCTTTCTCCAGACAAAAAATGCTGCCAGAAGGCAACAGCAGCTTTTGTTGACAAAAAAAACCTCCAGCCTGGGCATAAACTCTACAAACTCTGGCAAAGAGAACTGGGACCTATTGGCTTTTTAAACAGCACTAGGGAGAGCAAAATGCTTTTTTTGCTGATGCTGTGCAATATTGGTAAAAAAAAAATAGCAAAAAAGGCCGCGACCAGTTGCATCATCATGCTAGCGCACTGAAGCACCCCAGAATGCTGAATGTGTATTGTATGAGCTCAGTCACTCGCTCACTTCCATACTCACACACATTGCTCTTCAGTTTCCTCCAGGGCACAAGTCCTAAAAAAAGAAGTGGGGGTCGCTGTTGTCACGACAGGAAGTGACGTCACGAAAGGTGGCTTGCACCATCAGACTCATTGCCTCCCCTCGCTCACCCCTTAGATGCGATTGCATCAGAGAAGCCAGCGCATGAGCATGGTTCTGAATGAGCTCCCATCTTGCCCCAGAGAGGCCAAAGAGTGAATGTGTGGCTCCATTTGCTCCAGTAATCGAGCTCCTGGTAAAATAAGTGGGGGGACGCCGTCCACCCGCGTGGTACCCCGACACGAGCCCTGGTTTCCTCTTTCCCTCACTGTCTCAATTACGCAAGCACTCACTCACTGACATATGTGCACATGTACCTACCCATTCAGCGGCAATACTGACTTTTCCACAGTACTTCCCTCTCTCACTCATTCACATATACACTCTTACCTGCTTACTCCCTCACTTACTTAGGCACGCAGTCACTCGTTCACTCTCTCACCCCACACAACCACTGGCTCGTTTACTCACCTGTTCACCCGTACTCTCACTCACTCATCCACTGACGTATCCACTCCACTCATTCAGGGACATACGGCCAGATTAATCATTGTGAAGTTTTGCGAGTCTGAAATAGCGATTCATAAGGAATCGCTATTCCAGACTCGCAAAACGGGATTCATGTAGGAATCGCAACATTTTTTGCGATTCCTACAGATTCCTTATTTGCGATTAGCTAATTGCTAATCGCAAATAAGGAATAACTCCCCAGGAATGAATGGGGAGTCATTCCTTATTTGCGATTAGCAATTAGCTAATCGCAAATGAGATTGCTATTTCAAGGGTGCAGGGGTGTCCAAAGGACACCCTGTAACACCCCTGAAATGTCAAATTACACAGATGTTACACACACACATGTCCAAAAGACATGTGTGTGTGTAACATGCAACTTAGAAAAATGCTTTTAAAAGCATTTTTCTAAGTTTTCACTATTTACCACGAGGTTTGACCTCGCGGTAAATTGCGGGCCAAAATTGCGAAATCGCAATTTTTAAATGTTTCAAAAATAGCATTTAAGGAATCTCTAATAGAGATTCCTTAAATGCTATTCCTCGCAAATTTGCGAGTTCTGAAATAGCGAATTTTGCATTTGGGATGATGAATCCCAAATGCAAAAATTGCACTCACAAAGGGCCAGATTCTCAGAATCTGGCCCTTTGCGAGCGCAATTACCTTTCATGAATCAGGCTGCAACTGCCTGGCTCACTTACTCGCCAGGAGCCTCCCAACAAGCTAATGTCACAGCTCCGGTCAGTGACGTCACTGGCACTAGGTACATTTCCCACTCTCTCTCACCCTGAGGACTTCTGCCCCAGTTGGGGGGGAGGGGGGGGGGGGTGTAACACCTCCGGTCACATCCTGTTCCCGATTTCCTCTGACGCCTTTGCGATACATTGACTATAGATGTTTCTTTCCCCCAGCCTTGGCAGCCTTGCAATGTTGTCCATCGTCTCTGGTACATTTCTGTAGCAAATCAAGGCTAGAATTGTCACTGTTTCCAAGCTGCTCAGAGCTGGAGGTGGCCAAAAAATTACAATGTAGTGGAAAGAAATCTGCAGTTTCCGTCTGAATGCGGTTCTATCAGATATAAGGTTTCCTGTCAGGGGTGTTAATATTTAGCTTTGTGCGACAGCCACCGGCACTGTGCTTCCAAATTAAAACTGAGCACAGGGGGTGAAGGCAGAGATCATTCACAAGGAGTTCATTGTATGAGAAGTAATCAGTGTACGTTTCAATAATGCCAGTAGCACCTTACATGTCATTGCACAATTGGTACCACTTGAGACTTTGCACTCACACCTGAGCATCACATATACTGTCCTAAATTGCTTATACAATATGTCAAAATGGAGCCATCCCTCGGGCACTGCAAGTGCCTTGATACCCTTCCAGGTGATGACCTGCGCTTTAAAAATCAATTTACTGATTGGTTGATTGATCCAGACCCCACTTTCCCCGCTTCTTGTGGATTTCCATAAGGGTGATTCATCGCCCACATGTGGTTAATCATTACATGGACCTGCTTTTGGGCCTACTCAGCGTACAAATCAAGGCTCTACACCAACAAGCCACTGCCACTCAACCTTATCTCAGCCTATCAATGGCCAGTGTCATACACAAGCTCAGATCTTGGTTTGACATTATATAAACCACTGCGCTCACCGTCAACCTGAAATTTAGTGCAACAAAGACCGTGTTTGCACTAACAACCAGGGGTGGCTCACTCCAACCTTAGACCCTGAAATGGCTGAATTACCTGAACTCTGGAGCCTTCTCCAGTCACCTATATCATGTCACAAATTCTTCAGATTTCCACTTGACTCGCTCCATCCTTCAAAGATCAAATGCACCCAACTTATTGGCTAAGGACAAGGTTATTCCCCACAATAACATCCTTCCAAGCATCATGCACCTTGCAATCTATGGGTCACAGTCAATGTTCCCATCCGTTTGCACATAATCAGGGCAAAGCCTTACTAACACTCCTTCCAGAGTCCAGCCTGACCCTATCAAAAATTGTACCATGCAGCCGGCAAGCTGAGCAGCAGCCGGGGAAAATGTAAGCACAGCTCGCCCACCCTCCCTAGGGCTGAATCCGCTTCAAAGCTTGCTATCTGATATAAAAGGCATTACTGACCACCAAATCTAATGTTTCTGATGGCACCTGAATAAATCACAGGTCATACTGTTAGATGCACAGAGAAACAGGATTCTCTTGAAATGCTCCTAGACTATAGAATGATATACCCTTGCACCTTAGATTTTCTCCATCCCTTCCGCGTTTTAGGAGAGGTCGCAAGACAGATTTCATCATCTTCTTCCTTCCAACCAAGAACTGATCCCTGATCCCCTACTCCCAAGCAAGAGGCTTAACTCCTGTGTCTGCTCTTTGAGAGGCATAATTGAAAGGAAAGTAGTAAAACTACAGTCACATTTTTAAATCTACATCCAAGAGAAGTTTTACTCCTTTACAGATTTTATGAATTCCAATTGGAATCAGCTTGGAAAGCAGCAACTTTCTGAGATTTCCACGCGGATTTAATGGAAAACCATGTCATTTCCCATCGGTAAACTCCACACAGGGAGAATAGAATCTTCTATGCAAATGGAAATTTTATTTTACATTTTTCTGTAGGGACAATCTGTTTTCCTAAGGAGAAGAAAGCCCTTCCCCTACACCCACATCAAATATGGGAGTGGTTCATTTCCCTTTCCACCCTGGAAACAGTGTTAGGCCAGCACCACCTGGCTGGAGAGCTTCTCACACTCTTTCTACAGGTTGGAAAGGAGAACATGAGGTGCTTGTGAATGTCCAAAAATCTAATAGTTTATGGCCGTTCACAAACCTCCAAGGGTAGCTACACCTTGGACCACCCTTGATACTGCCTATTCTGCGGGATTTACAAGTTCAGAGATCTCCAAATCTGTGGCGGAGGGACACACACTCGTAACTCGTGTTGCATTTGGCAGAAATCTATTTGTGAATCCCTGCGGGAGTAATAGATGTAAACCTATGTTTATGGCCAAATGTACCTTTGTGAATAGCCCCCATATTGTCCCTACATGCACTGGGAGGCCCACTGACAGGTAATGCATCCTGGTACCCTGGTCTAATCCTGCCTCTTCCATTTACTCACTTCATGGACCTTGCTCCTAATATATTCTGTAAACCTACCCTCATGCCTTTGTAATCACGCATGGTCAATGCACTTCCTTCTTGCTACCTACAGAGAGCCGATGCCTTTGTGACTATGACCACTCTTTTGAAATACCCTGTATAAAATAAATTAATTAAAGTGGTGTGCTGTTAAAGTAAACTCAACTTTCTCATTAACCCACCCCTGAAAACTGCGCTTGGTGATGTCTAAGGGCCACAGGCATCAAAGTAAGGAATTGTGATGCCTAAATTGCGATTTTTAAGGAATCGCAATTTAGGAATCGCAATTCCTTATGCATGCAGGAATCACACAAAAAATTATGATTCCTACACATTCCTTAATTGCGACTCACAAATTGCGATTCGCAATTAAGGAATGGCTTCCTATTCATCCCTATCGGTCCAGAGGCCCATAGAAATGAATGGGATTGCATGCGCAATTTGCAAGTACCAAATAGGTACTCGCACATTGCGCAAACAATTTTAAGGGTGCAAAGGGTCCAAAAGGCCACCCTAATGCACCCCCAAAAAAAGGTAGGTATGCACTTGTGGTGCACACACATGCCCTAAGGGAATGTGTGTGCACCACAATGCACTTTGAAAAATGCATTTATCTGCATTTTTCAAGGGAATTGCAAATTATCATCAGCTTGAAGTTGATGGTAATTTGCAATTCTAAATTGCGAAAACACAATTTGCGATTGCGTAATGCATCGCATTTAGGGGTCACAATTTGCGACTCCCTAAATGCATTTGCAATTAATGGAATTGCAAATAATTTTCTGAGTGGGTCTGGGAGTGAGTGCGTTAGTGTCTGAGTAGGTTTACAAGTGCCTCCATGAGTGTGTGAGTCAGCCTGTGATTGGGTGCATGAGTGGGTCTATGACTGGGTGCGTGAGTCTCTGAGTGGGTCCGTGAGTGGGTGTATGTGGCTGAGTGGGTGTGTGAGTGGGTCCATGAGTATCTGAATGGGTCTGTGAGTGGCTGTGAGAGTGTTTGAGTAGTTCTGTGAGTGGGTGCATGAGTGACTGAGTGGGTTTGTGGGAGGGTGTGAGAGTGAGTGCATCTGTGAGTGGATACATGAGTGTCTGAATGGGTCTATGAGTGTGTGTGAGAGTGTCTGAGTAGGTCTGTGAGTGGGTGTGCGAGTGGGTCTGTGAGTGGGTGTATCAGAGTCTTAGTGGGTCTGCCAGTGGGTGTGTGAGTACCTGAGTGTGTGAGTGTCTATCTAAGTGTCTGAATGGGTGTGTCAGTGACTGGGCTACAACAGAATTGCACCTGCCCTTTATTCAAAAAGAGTCCACAGTTTTGCACAAAATAGCTTCCCAATCTATACTTAACTTATATACTTACCTTAAAAATATTTTGTTGTTGATACAGGCAAGATGGCCGACGGAGCAGGAGCTTGCTAAGAGCTCCCAGTGCTTGGGATCCCACTGGTTGGATTTATCCCTGGCAGCACCCACCGCTCCGTGAAACCGAATACATGAGAGTAACAGGATTGTAACCGCATATTTTTATTTTATTTTTTGTGGTTCTTTGTACCTCGTACGGCGGAGGGCTGAAACCTACTAGCCACTCGTCTCTCAGTCCGGATCGCCTGGAGACATCACCACCCTCAGCGGACTGTCTCGAGCCTGCGGAGGGTCGGCGGAGGTTCTGAAGTTCACCCCCTCCCCCCTGCACCGGGAGCCTGCCGAGCTGATCCTGGAACCTGCATAGCCTGCGACCGGCTACTGGAGCCCCGGGAGCCTGCTTGCTGAGTGGAACTTGCAGAGCCTGTGACCGGCTACTGATCACTTGCCTTCAGGCACCCCCATCGCGCTGCTGGTCTGTGCAGCTGAAGCCCCGGGAGCCTGCCGAGCCTCCACTTCCCCACTTCCCCGCGGATCAGCGCTGCGACAGGCAGAAGAGCCCCTGCGGCGTCGGAGGTCAGAGAGGCCCCCTCCCGCCCGCTTCATGGCAGAGGACGCAGGTTGTGGTGCCAGGAGCCCGACCGCCCCGCTGCACCGGAGCACTTGGGATTTGTTTCTGGGCTAAGAGGTCGAGGCTTCTCAGGAGCCTGCCTGCAGGTTGCGGGTTGGGTTGCCTGGCCGAGACGAGACCACGCGACGGTCCCCCCTCCCGCCCGCCCCACAGCACCGGAGGGTTGAGAGAGGCCCCCCTCCCGCCCGCTTCAAGGCGCTGGACTCTGGGTGCTCTGCCTGGCCGTGACGAGGCCACGAAGACGGACCCCCCCCTCCCGCCCGCTTCAAGGCGCTGGACTCTGGGATGCTCTACCTGGCCGTGACGAGGCCACGAAGACGGACCTCTCCCGCCCGCCCCACAGCACCGGAGGGTTGAGAGAGGCCCCCCCTTTCGCCCGCTTCAAGGCGCTGGACTCTGGGTGCTCTGCCTGGCTGTGACGAGGCCACGAAGACGGACCCCTCCCGCCCGCCCCACAGCACCGGAGGGTTGAGAGAGGCCCCCCCTTCCGCCCGCTGCAAGGCGCTGGACTCTGGGTGCTCTGCCGTGACGCATCAAGGCGCTGGTCGCTGGGTGCGGAGGGCTGAGAAAGGACCCCCCCTCCCGCCCGCTTCAAGGCGCTGGGAGATCGATCGGAACGAGGCCACGACAGCGCCCCCCCCCCCCTCCACCCCCCCAGGGTCGTTGGTTAGTAGAGCCTGCCTCCGGCTGCACCGGAAGATTAATGCGACCGGAGGTGTGGCGCCACGGACCGATGTAGCAGCTGAAGTGAGCCCTGGGAAACGAGAACTAGGGGGCCGACAGGAGCCTGCCCACACCGGCACCGGGCATGGATACTCGCTGAGGAGGCTCCCCACCGCTCAGGGATATACAGGTTTGGAATTCTGTGGTAGTCAGTTGAGCTTCACGCCGCCTGGAAGGTTTGGAGCCCTGCGGCAAATGCACAGCTCACATATAACTGCATCTAGGCACTTGAATTAAAGCACTGCATCTGCAAAACCCTGCTGGCAAACTTAACACACTCATGGAGGCATAAGGCATCTATTTCAGCCCACCCTGGCTGCTCACATCTTTAAACTACCTCCTGGGTGCAATATGGCTGGGGCCATTAAACTGCTCGCACTTTTAAGCTACCTCCTTTGTGCAAAATGGCTGGGGCCATAAAACTGTAGCCATAAATCCCCTCCGGTATTCTGATGGCCACGAGGCTCCTCAGTTTGACTCCCCCACGCATGACCAACAGAAATAGAGATAAGACTCCCTCCCAGCAAGCTATGAGCAGTGCTTGCTCAAATTGAAAGTGATACTGCCCGTCCTGGGGCTCAAAGCAATAGCAGCAGACAGAGGACCAACATGCCTATCTCCCTTTTGGTTCGGCCACATTAGACTGTCTATGTTTGGGCGACCAGCATGGGCTAATCATCTCTCTACCACCGGACCTATGGCCTTTTCAGACTACTCATATCGGTTGCACAATGTACACCACTTGGCGCTTTCACGTCGGACTATGATAGTGTCTGCCTTTTATAGTGGTATTATATTACTATACTCCTAACTATCCATCACATTTCACTTTATCTGCACCTGTAATGCACCGATTGCTACCTCATATATTATTGCCGTCTATAGTGGTATTATATTTTTATATTCCTAAATTGTATCCTGCACCGATGGCTACCTCATATATTTTTGCCGTTTACTGTGGTATTATATTTTCATATTTCTAACTGTATCTTGCACCGAGGGCTACCTCATATATCTTTGCAGTTTATAGTGGTATTATATTTTTATATTCCTAACTGTATCTTGCACCGAGGGCTACCTCTTAGATTTTTTCCGTTACTGTGGTATTATATTTTTTTATATTCCTAACTGTATCTTGCACCGAGGGCTACCTCATATATTTTTGCCTCCTACAGTGGTATTGTATTTAGTGTCACTCGTCTCATGTGACTCTTGTTTTCAATTGTATTTTGCTACTGACTCATGTACCTCACATATTTTTGACTATTCACTATTGTCACCTTCGAATCAGGTATTTTACTGTTTGCATAGGTATTTTATTCCAGTATATTATTAGTATTGTACGTCTACTTTACTCTGCATTTGACTTTTGTTTGCAATTGTATTTTGCTACTGACACATACTCACTACTGTCACCTTCGACCCAGGTTTTTTACTGCCTGCATAGGTATTCTATTTTATTCCAGTATATTATTAGCATTATACGTCTACTTTATTCTGCATTTGTTTGTAACCCACATCGAATTCACTTCGATTCCTGTAATGTACCAATTCCTCATGTAGACTTGTCACATTGATGTAACCTGCACTCATTACACAGTTCCCTCCCGTACACACTGATTACTACTGCACAGATTCTGGGGGCCCTCCGCCCCTGTGCCAGGTAACTTACTGTCTTCATCTATAATCCGCTCCTGCTACAACTTTTATCCCTGTTTGCGTTGACGACTACCTCATATTCCCTGGCTGCTCACTAGTGTCACTTTATTCCCTGCAACCGACGATCACTGGGCACCCGCACGCTCCTACCTATTCCGTCATCCCAACATGGAGCTCATCGGCAAGCACACATATAGAATCAACTACCCACCCGCACTCACCAAAAACGCTGCAAAACGCTTTAAACACAATCTACTGAGGTCCCACCCTGAAACCCCCTTTGCAGACACCTACTTCTCACCGGTCAATGGTGCCGTAAACATTGATATCATCTTCCACACCACATGCAGAGCTCAATGGAGAAAAACGTTCCTCTCCTTACTCGCCGTCTCCAATTCTAGGAAATCCGCTCATGGCCGAACACTCACCATCACACCTTCCCAACTCTTCCCAGGCAGAACCACCATCACTATCTATAACAACGGGATTGTCCTAATCCAATCCACAGACAGGAACCTGGAACTACTAGACAACCTGTTCCCCACTTTCTTACAGCACCTCTCCAAACCGCGGACCCCCACTCACAGCACTCACAGCACTATCAGTCCTATCACCCTTGACTTCACAGCCCCCAACCACAACCATTCTCTCCTAGCTCAGCCCCTAAACGACACGCACCTCTCCTTTACCCCCGTCACCACAGTCATTCCTCCACTTACTGTAGCCACCCCACATTCCTCATTCACAGACTCAGACCTCTCCCCCTCATACACCAGCCGCACCCCCTCCCCCCCCACCAACACCTTGACCCCCACTCATACCACAACCATTCCGCTCACCCCTGACACCACTTCCCACATTCACAACACCGCTAATCTAGCTCAGCCCCAAAACGACACGCACTTCTCCTTTACCACCGGCACCTTAGCCATGCACCCATCCACTGCTGCTACCCCACACCCCTCAATCACAGACATAGATCTTGGCCCCACATACACCAGCCGTACCCCCTCCCCCCATACACCAGCCCACATTCCCACTCTCTCCACCCATGATATCACAGCCCCCACCCACATCCCGCCTAATCAAGCTCAGCATCAGATCGACACGCTCACAGACAAACCCCACCCTTTATCCCCCCCATTCTCAGCCCACACCTCCACTCATTAACCAACCACGCAGAACGCGCCTCCGCCTCTATCACTTCAACTACGACTCCTCAACAAAGAACCACATACAATCCCACCTCCCCCCCTTTCTCACCCCACACTACCCTACATGCGCCCCCTTCACCACTAATAAACGCCCATCCTCCACCATGCACTCTCCGCCTACCACCGATACTCTCATCCACACCACCAACCTCTCCCCTATGTCATCCACGCCCGATCCTCCCAACCCAACCTCCCACACAACGCCCGACCCTCCCATCCCCACCTCCAACACATCTCCCACACTGGACTGCACTACGGCCTCCCTCCTCCAGCTCAAAGAAGACATGCACATAATCAAACAACAACTACTCTGTCTATCACACTCCAGTCACCCCTCACCCAACACCCTCCACCAGATCAAACAAGACATTCACATCATTAAATAATTACTCAGCACACATCCCAGACACCCCTCACGCGCCTCCACCATCACCTCCCCTCCCAACTGGACCTCCACCCGGGCGGCGAACTCTAGCACTCGATTCCCACCGCACTGGACCACAATCCCTGTTCACAACCGCGAAAACCGCCCCCATCGCTCCCGCAACACTCTCTCGGACCTTGACACAATCGCCCTCCTCCGCTCCTACGACCCAGCTCCCCATAGCAACACACCCGACACCCTCACTGCCATTCCTACGATTCACTCCAATCCCCTTAGACCCCCCACACTGAACAACAGAATTGCTATCCATAGTAACCTGAGTAAAGTCCCCTTCGCTCTAGAACCCCCTTCTTCCCTCGACACACCCCGTCTCAAATGCACTCTCCTCAACTGCAGATCAGCCGCAAGACACTCCTCCAATATCGCCGACCTCATCCAAAAATTGGATCTTGACCTAATCATCATGACTGAAACATGGCTAACAGAATCTTCTACACCTATAATGGACATTCTGGTTCCCCCCAACTACCACATCACTAGACTTGACAGGTCTGGCAATAAAAAAGGTGGCGGAATCGCATGTATATACAGGCGCAACCTCTCTGTCTTGAAAGTAACTTCCCCTTCCCTACCCTCCCCAACCTCCTGTGAATACATCTGCCTCGATATTATCAGTGAGGGCAAACCGATCTGCACTCTTCACGGCGTTTATCACCCACCCGGCGACAACCTTACCTTCTCCCAACAAATCATGGATATGATCTCAACCAACTCCGGGCGACAACTCACACAAATATACCTTGGTGACTTCAACCTCCACTGAAACGATCATAATGATGCGGTGGTAAAAAGTCTGAAGAATTTCCTTAAAGCCCTTGACCTCACTCAAATTTGCAACAGTCCAACTCACAAGAAAGGCTCTATCCTCGACCTTATCATCTCCAAAGAGGCCTCTATCCAACTCGAATCTATCCAACCCTGTGACTGGTCAGACCATCATATTATCACATTCTTCATCAATGAAAAAGTTAAAGTTAACCCTGTTCAATCAGCCAGGCCCAAAGTCTGGAAAAGAGACATGAAAAAGCTAAACTCAAACTCTCTGCCCCCCAACAGCTGCAACTTACTACTTCCTCCCACTGGCGTTAAGGACGTCCAATCCTTGACTGATCACTATCTTAACACTATGTCCTCAATAATTAATGAAGTCGCACCCTTGCAGCTAAAAAAAGCCTCTGCAAAAATTTCCAATCCCTGGTACGACGGGAGTCTCAATGACGATAGACGCGCCATGCGACTGGCAGAGCGCACCTGGAGATCAGCTCCCTCTGCACTGAACCTAAAAACCCTGAAGAAAAAGAGAAATGCCTACTTCAGGAAAATAAAACGCTCAAAATCAGACTTCTTCAGCCGTCAGCTCGACCAAGCCAAAAATCGTCCGAGAAAGCTGTTTGAGCTTATCCGAACGCAATCCAAAGAACAACCCCAACCTCTCAACACTATGTGCGAAGCTCCCTCCTGCGAAGACTTTGCCTCTTTCTTTAACCAAAAAACTGACAACATAAAGAATGATCTACTTATGGACGCAAGCCTCTATCCCAAACCACACTGCATAGCACCCACTAAACCAAAAAACAATGCCACCTGGTCAACCTTTGTCACCTACACGGAGGAAGAAATTGGCAGACTGCTCAACACTCTGAAACCATCCAATCACCTCACAGACCCCCTTCCTGCTAACGCTGTCAAAGTCCTTACCCCGTCGCTCCTTCCACTCTGGACTAAAATCATTAACAGCTCACTTCAACAAGGGATCATTCCCGACTCCCTCAAAGTTGGACAAGTCACACCTTTGCTAAAGAAACCTACAGCCGACCCCTCTGACCTCAACAACTACCGTCCCATCACCAACATCCCGACTCTTGCCAAACTGCTGGAAAAATGTGCACAAATACAATTGACTAAACAAATTACTCAGTTTGATCTCCTCAACTCCCATCAATCAGGCTTCCGAGCAAATCACAGTACTGAAACAGCTATGACTCACATAATCGATGACGCCCTCCAAATCCTAGATCATAACGATACCTGCCTCCTCATCCTCCTTGATCTCTCCTCCGCATTTGACACCGTCAAACATGAGAATTTACTAGAACTATTAAACACAAGAATGGGCCTTTCTGGAACTGTGCTCAAATGGTTCACGTCCTTTCTGCATAACAGGTCGCAGAAATTCAAGAGCAACAACCTGATGTCCGCGCCAAGACCTGTATCGCTAGGCGTACCACAAGGATCCTCCCTATCCCCAACTTTGTTCAACCTAGTTATGGAACCTCTCACCACCTTGCTACAAGAATCCAATGTATGCTTCCACATGTATGCCGATGACACCCAACTTTATCTCAAACTACAATCACCCAAAGACATCACGCTCTTGAACTCAACGATCAGTAGCACCCAATCCTGGCTGGCCGCTAATCATCTCAAACTCAATGCCCTTAAAACAGAATTCCTTCTGATCTCACCTCCCGCGAAGATCACTACCGCACAAATGTGGCTTAAACACCTAACGGCACTCAATGTTCAACCCACCATCGTGGATTCAGCGAAATCTTTGGGCATAACACTTGACACCAATCTCAGCATGCAGGAACACATCAACAAAGCAACTAAGGGAGCGAACTACCAAATCAACACCCTTAGGAAACTTAAACCCTTCCTTCCAGCCAAAGACTTCCAAACTGCGGTACAATCACTAGTCATACCGCGAATAGAATACGGCAGCACCGCCCTCTGCGGTCTCCCCCTAGCTACTACGGCACCCTTAAGAGCCTCTTTAAACGCCGCAGCGAGACTTATCACTGGATCAAAAAACACTCACACATTTCCCCTGACTTCAAATCCCTGAACTGGCTGCCTTTTGAAGCCAGAATACACCTGAAAATCGCTTGTTTGACGCACAAGGCTGTCCACCTGAGCTCACCTAGATACCTCGCTCAGAAGCTGACGATTTCTGGAGGCTCCAGAAACACTAGAGGCACAAACAATCTTTTGCTAAAGCCTAAAAGATTCCGCAAAGAAAAAACCTATAAACGCTCCTTCTCAGGAATGGCTCCCAGGATTTGGAACTCACTCCCCCCTGAAACCAGGCTCATCCCCTCTACCATACTTTTCAAGAAAGAAGTAAAAGCGATCCTCATGGCTAGATACACTTGAACCACTACTGGGGATCAACTTCAAAGACTCGGTGCTCATCTGTACTACTTGTTCGAACCCTCTGTATTATTGTTGACGTTGAAATTGACTTACTTGATTGTTTATGATATCACTTCACTGTACTTTTAATACTATAGATGTATCTATGTATATCTGCTCCTCTCCTCTGTAAAGCGCTCTGATATCTGAAAAGATCTTGTTCGCGCTATATAAAACTTTCAAAATAAATATTGTTACAGAACAATATTTATACTATATTCTAGCACTGTTATATTACGCGTTGCGGTTGCATAACTCAATGATTTTCATTATATTATAAATCACTGAGGTGTTTAGTAGCATGAGGTCTCTCTTTGTACATGATTTATAATGAACTCCAAGATAAAGCCCCTATCTTTAGAAATACTGTCAGGGAATTTGCAGAACGTGGTGGACTGCACTGTTATCTACAAAAGAATATGTTTTTCAGAAGTTTTTCTGGTGCTGAGATTGATTCTTTAGGCCTCAGAGATCACCGTGGATAGAGGCAGTAGCATCCCTACACCAAGAAACTATCCCCTAACAAGTAACAATTAGTGGAGGCAGTGATTGCGCTAATCAGACAGTGGCATAACTGCCAAAACCCCACCAAGTGAGTATCAGGTGGTGGTATTTGCTACTTGTCATTTACATGGCTGACGGGGAAATAGTGTTCAGTGGGTTAGCGATTGCACCTGCCAGATCAGCGCTGGTTGCAGACCTCTATCAAACCTCCCCTGTTCTCAGGAAATAAAGATTCCACCTGGCCTGCTGGTGTTCATCATATGCTGGGGGTAAACCAAGGGCGACCCTGAGCCCAAGGGAGTGGAAGATGGCTCGCATCCTCTCTGCACCTCAAGACACCATGGAAACTGCAAGGACTATTTTTCCTGTGGGTTATACTTGGGTGAACTCATCTCTCCATGATGTCTTTGCAGTCCCTACCATGGAATATATCTCCAACTATGGTTAATTGTGTAGCCATGGGTACAGCAGTCTTAGGGCCAGATGTAGATGGCTAAATACCGGTCGGTAACGCCAAAATTCGGTGAATTTCAGCAATACCGACCGGTATTTAGCCATTCCTAATGCAGGTAAGGAATCGGTAAATAAGAAATCGGTAAAAACCGATTCTTTATTGCTCTTGCATTTAAGGAATCGGTAATACCGATTCCTTAAATGCGATGTAGAAAGCACATTAAAGAGTGCTTTTGAGCCTTAAGAAATCAGTAATTACCACCAACTTCAAGTTGGTGGTAATTACCGATTTACTTTAAAAAAATCACTTGTTTGTCTTTTGTTAAGTGCCATGTGGCACTCATTCATGCCCTTAGGGCATGTATGTGGGCCACATGTGCACACATGCACATTTCAGGGGTGCAACAGGGTGTTCTTTTGACACCCTGGCACCCTTGAAAGTGCTCCCGCTTTTAGCGATTCGGTAATACAGTTTCGCTAATAGTGAATGTCTTCACATTCATTCCTGTGGGCCTCCAAGCCCATAGAAATGAATGGGTAGGTATTCCTTTTTACCGAATCTCATTTACCGATTCGGTAATAAGGAATATTAAGGATTCAGTATTTTTTACCGAATCTTTACCTACATAGGAAATACCGATTTCTTAATAGCGAATCGGTAAAATTTGCTATTAAGAAATTGGTATTTCAGATTTACCTACATCTGGCCCTTAGTTACTTTATTAAAGTAATGCTCCAGTCATGTCCCAGGGAGTTCCATGCCTGGGCCAGGGGTGTATTGATATCATTCAAGCTCTCGAAATTTCCAAAAGTAGATTGAGCAATAAAACAAGCAGTTCCAGGTTCTTCTTGCCCATGTAGGATTGGTTTTATTTGGGAGAGAGTCTAATGCACTGCATATCTTCTTTCATACAGGTTTGTGGTCTAGAGGGTTTTCATTATCCCTTATAATTCCTAGAGAAATCAACTCTTTTGTCAACATATTTTAAGTGGTTCTTTCCCCAGTTACATAGGATTATTTAGAAAAAATATCATTGGATCTTTTAAGTTTAGCTGGGAGGTGGGGTATATATTTCTGTTCTACTTTGAGGTCGACGACGCTCTTCATTAAATATCTTCCTCCTCTTTGAAAAAAATTATATATTTTAACTGTCAATGTAGTCACCTGTCAAATATCAACCAATCAATCCATCCACCCATCCATTGATTATTTTTAGGTCATTTTGCTCTTTGCACTAAGGGCCAGATGTACGACCCTATTTTACATGCGCAAACTGGTTTGCGACCTATTTGCGCATGCAAAATATAATAGGGCATATACAAACCCTATTTAGCGAGTCACAATTGTTTCTGACTCGCTAAATAGGATTTGCAACTCGCTATGAGGAAGGGGCATTCCAAGGGCGGCCCTTCCTAATAGCGACTCGTTACCCTATGTAAGAATGTTTTGCGACCGCAATACTCACAATTTACGGTAACCCATTCGCAAATGGGAAGGAGTCCCCAGGGGACCCCTTCTCCTTTGAGAAGGCAGGTGAAAATATTTTTCAGGGACAGGCAGTGGTACCAGGGACCACTACCTGCCCTTAAAAAATGTAACAGAAACGTTTCATTTTTCTTTTTTTAAATGCATCCCGTATTCCTTAAAGGGATTTTTTTTTTAAACTGCTTTATTTAAAAGCAGTCCCAGACATGGAGGTCTGCTGAGCCCAGCAGGCCACCATACCTGGGAGGGCCAGCCATTCCCAATGGGGTCAAAAATTGCGAGTGCCTCATGAATATTGATGAGGCATGCAATTTGCGACCCCATTGGGAATTGCAAACAGTGTTGTGCATAGCATTTTTTTTGCGCAATTTGCGAGTCACAAAATGCTATGGTCATACATCTGCTCCTAAACCACTATATGCATCCTTGCTGCATAACCCTGCCCACAAATCATGTCATGGTTGAAAAGAAATCTCTGCATGAATGGAAGTGAATTTTACATCTTAGCTCCTAAGACTGGTATCAATTTCCCTATTTTGCTTCATACTTAGCCCAACTGGCATGCTAGAAGATTTTGCACATCCTGTCGGCGAAGGCCTGGAAGCCGGTACTACTGAAATTTCCTAAATTAGGTGTTTGAGACACTCCCAGGATAAACCGCTGTATCAAAGAGAGAAACTTGCAGGAAATCCTCTGGTCAGCTGGCAATCTTTGACCACGTTTTCATAACTGTAGAGTGATATAATCACATTCCGTTAATGCTCATTTTAACTCTCCTAGCAGAATTGTAAAGTTCTTGAAGTTGAGCTAGAAGATATTTTGGCAAGCTTCTTTAAAGAGTGTTGTTCAATTTTCGCTTTGCCCGGAGCTGAGTTAAACATTTGCTGTTTCATGTTTCCTCTTTTGCTTGCTCTATCATTCATAACTGATCCTTAGCTGATTTTACCCACCTTGGCTCTTCTATTTGTGTATCTCCACTGATACTTCATTGCAAATGCCCTCTAACCTATGGAGATGGTGGGCCAGCCTACTAAGTGCAATAAGGCATGGATGTTAACAACGGATAGCCGTGGGTGACAACTGGTAACTTGGTACTCCTGGTCTCTGGGGATATGAGGGCAGATCAGGAACAAAGGGGCATATTTACAAGCAACTAGCTCCAAAATTGTTAACGCAGCGCTTCGTCACCTTAGAAATGCAGGGATGCATCGTATTTACAATAATAGGGCAATGCCCTGCATTTCTCCTTGCGCTGGTGCTAAATTCAGCTGCCTACCACCAACGCAGGCACGCATGCACCCTTGCATCGCCACAGGAACATGGTTAAAAGTGACGTTCCTGTGGCGATAGGGTCTTGTAAATATGCCCCAAAGTCTAAGTCTCTAAGAGCTCTGTTTATTTTCTGCAGTTTCTACTAGCCTATCCCCTATGCCTTTAGCAGGAAATAAGAGGGACATATTTACAAGCCACTTTCGCCACAAGAGCGTCACTTTTTTTGACGCTCCGGTGGCGTTGCGCCAGTGCCCAACATTCTGCATAGAAAGAGCAAATCGCCATTATTGATTGTTTAAGTGCAGGAATGTGTCCGTTCCTGCACATTAACAATCCCCCTTCCATGCAGGCATCCTAGCACCATGGCGGCGGGGTGCCTGCGCTGGCCCTAGACAACTTTTTTTTACCTCCAGCACTAGGGGAAACATAGGGGTGCACAGTTTTTTGGTAATTACAGACATCCCTGTGTTTAGAAAATATCAGAGCACCCCGGCATTTTCTTGTATATATGCCCCATAGCCTTTGAGAGGATTAAGGGGCATATTTACAAGGCCATATAAACACAACAACGTCACTTTTCATGACGTTGTGGTTACGATAGGAGCTTCACCCTATTTACCAGGCAGTATTAAGCCACTTAATGTGACTTAACTCTGCCTTGTAAATAAGGCACCCTTTCACACTATACTTAGCATGAAAGAGGAGGGCAATGGGTGTTGCGGTGGGCGTTCCACCGCAACACCCATTGGTTTTGACGCTGCCCAATATTTACAAGGGTGGCGTAAATATGGGGCAGCGCCAAAATTACGACCAAGGAAAACATGGTGCAACGAGGAGAAATGTTTAATTTCTCCTCGTTTTTGCTGTTTCCAGGTCTGTTGTGTTGAGCAGCACACATGGAAACAGCAAAACTCAATTGATTGTTTATGTGCAGGAAAGTGTCCCTTCCGGCACATAAACAAAATAAATAAACAAAATAAATAAAAAATTAAGTTTTGCAACTTCTATGTTTGCCCCTATCGCCACCGGAGCATCCCTTTTTTTGATGCTCCGGTGGCGTAGCACCATTTACAATATTCACAAGGTGGCACTAATCCACTTAGCGTGGCTCAACGCCACTTTGTAAATATTCCCCTTTCCGCCGCAGTCCACTGCGGCAAAGGCGCATTCAATGGGCGTTGCTCTGGGCGTTCCACCACAACACCCATTGCTTTTTGATGCTGCCCCAGATTTACAAGGAGGTGTAAATCTGTGGCAGCGCCAAAATCTAACACCATGCATGACCAGGCGTTAGAATGGCGCACAAGGAGAAATACTTTTATTTTTCCTCGTCTTTGCTTTTTCTATGTGTGTTGCAGCACACATTAAAAGAGCAAAAAGCCATTACTGATTGTTTAGGTGCATGAAGGTGTCCCTTCCTGCACATAAACAATCAATAAATAATGAAAATATGCTACTTCTATGTGTGTTGCAGAAAGCAGCAGACATAAAAGTAATAAATAGACTGCATATTAAAAAAAAACTTGCTCGGCCGGTGCGTCACTTATTAAATGGGAAAAAGTGACGTTGCTGCAGCGCAAGGGGCTTGTAAATTAACCCCACAGAGATTTTTAAGGCCTGGGCAAAGTGGTCAATTCAATTGCCCAGGGTCACCACCTTCCTAGTGCCGCCATGGGAAAGTGATCTTTCTCTCTCTCAAGCTCACCTCTGTCTGCATCTCTGTGACCCCGAAACTGGTCCCAGGATGCTTGTTTCCAGGCCAGGCAGTTCAGGCCAGGGGCTTAACACAGGCCCCCGCATCCCCGTGGTACAGGGGGGCCAAGAGTTGCAGGGGGTCCCTCAGCACAGTACTCAGACCTTAGAGTTCCAGATTGAATCCGGAGCAGGGTCCCTCTGTATACTTTGTAGGGGGCCCCCCTCAGCTTTCGTTACGCCACTGTTTCAGGCTGGACTGTTCCCATGAGGAATAGGATCAAGACTGATTTGCATATGGCTGGGTCTGAACTGGGGTGTCGAAATGAGCTAAAGAACGATGATGAATTTAACCCAGCTCTGTGACTCGGGCGAGTGTCTGAAAAGCTTCAGTGCTCCATCCATCGTCTCCTTGTGTTTGCTTTGTTCGCCTAGGTTGACAGAGTATGCCCAAACGTAAGTTCCTTCCTCACTTTGCCACTGGATTCAAGCTAGACTGGCCGATGAGGGGTGTTACCCCAAAACTAGTCCCAGGATGCTTGTTTCTGTTCCAGGTAAAACATGGCTTGGAAGTTTGGGCTGGACTATTCCCATTAGGAACAGGGTCAAGACTGATTTGCATATGGCTGGGTCTGAACTGGGGTGGCAAAGTGAGCTAAATAACAAAGATGGGTTCAACCAATATCTCTGACTGTGGGTGAGTGTCTGAAAAGCTTCAGCACTCCATCCATCATCTCCTTGTGTTTGGTTTGTTTCCTTCAAGTTGGCAGGGTTTGACCAGACTTGGGGTCCCTTGCTCACTTTGCCACTGGATTCAAGCTGGCATGGCTGAGTAGGGGTGTTATCCCGAAACCGGTCACAGGATGCTTGTTTCTGGTCCGGTGAAGACCAGGCTTGGCAGTTCGGGGCTGGACTGTTCCCATGAGGAACAGGGTCAAAACTGATTTGCATATAGCTTGGTCTGAACTGGGGTGGCGAAGTGAGCTAAAGAACGATGATGGATTCAACGGAGATCTGTGATTGGGGTGAGTGTCTGAAAAGGTTCAGCGCTCCATCCATCATCTCCTTGTGCTTGCTTTGTTCGCCCTAAGTTGGCAGGGTATGCCCAGACGTGGGTCCCTTGCTCACTTTGAAACTGGATTCAAGTTACCCTGGCTGATGAGGGGTGTTACCCTGAAACTGGTCCCAGGATGCTTGTTTCCGGTCCAGGAAGGACAGACTTGGTGGTTTGGGCTGGACTGTTCCCATGAGGAACAGGATCAAGACTGATTTGCATATGGCTGGGTCTGAACTGGGGTGGCGATGTGAGCTAAACAACAATGAAGGATTCCGCTCAGATCTGTGACTGGGGGTGAGTGTCTGAATAGCTTCAGAGCTTCATTCATCGTCTCTTTATGTTTGTTTTTTCACTCTAAGTTGGCAGGGTATGGATTTACATTTTCTACAAAAATATGGCTTACCGTCATATGCATCAATGGAAACGGGAAGCCGTGGCCGCATCTTTCAAAACAGCAGAATTCCATCTGTCTCGAGTCTTCTTGCTTGCTTCACAATGATGTCTAGTGCACGCTGCGGTATCAACATGAGACAGTGAACTTTCACGCCCGCGTCTGGAGCATCCTGGCGCATACGCTCAACGTGGATGGTCATTTTGAATTGCTCATCTTCCCGATTCTTCGTACATTGCGCAAAAAGTGGTTTACGGGTTGAGTGCATATCATTCTCGCTAAATTGGTCAGAATAGCACCTCTCAATGCAATTTGGCTGATTCTACATTCTTAAAGCATTGGCCATGTGAGATGATTTTGAATTCTCTCGATATTTGCCTAAAGGCGTTTGACAAACACCACATTGAGCTCACAGGGTATTTTGTAACGTCTCTTGAATATTTGGGAAGACAAATCAATACTATATATATGTTGCAGTGAGAGGAAGGGACCTCATTGGTTGGATGAATCTGGCCAAATTAGCAATATATTTACAGCCCGGCCATGATGTACCCATAGTACTGGGAGACATGCCAGTTTTCGCTGTGGAGAGTCAAGATAATGTTACTCAATTGTTGGCTCAGACATTTCCCATTGTTTTCTGCGATGTCATAGGTACAGTGAGTGGTTTCTACCATACTATTAAACTAAAAGAAAATTATACCCTGGTCATCCATAAAGTACGCCCTGTACCTCTAAGTATATGAGACGATTTGAAGGTCCTGCTAGAGGTTCTTACCCCATAGGGTGTTATTGCCAAAACAGAACCCTCTGAATGGCTTTCTCTGGTCGTTTTGACCCGGAAATGCTCAAGGGATTTGAGGTTGTGTGTGGACTTGAGGTGTCCAAATAAAAATATTTTGGTGGACAGTCATCCCCTTCCACGCATACAAAAAATGAAGGCCAATATTACTGGTGCCAAATTTTTCTCTACCATAGACCTCCACTCTGCTTATCACCTGATACCTCTGAATTTAGATTTGCAGTCCTTGATTCCATTTGTCACCCCTTTTGGGCGTTTAAGTATCTGAGGCTTCCTTTTGGCCTTGCGTCAGCTGCAATCGTGTTCCAAAGGATGATGGACACTTACTTGGGGATGAGCTTCACGTGCAAGCATTTCAAGATGACATACATGTATATACAAAGGCCAAAGAAGAACATATGCTTACTGTGAAAAAAATATTCAAAATATTGAATAAACATGGTATGACAGTGAAACCTAGTAAGTGTAAACTGTTTGTGCAACAGGTTGAATACTTAGGTGACACCATTATTGCAGACGATATCAAGCTTAAAGCTTGCAATGTAGAAGCTATTAAATCTGCACGAACTCCAAAAGATAAGGATGCCTTAAGATCCTTTTTAGGACTTTGTGAGTACCATACACGCTTTGTTCCAGGTTATGCCTTATAGATACAACCTTTGCATGCCTTGTTAAAGAAAGGAACAAAGTTTGAATAGTCATCACAAATTAACCAAGCTCTGAGGGCATTAAAGCATTAGTAGTCAATGCTCTTTCTTTGCAACCTTTTCATCCAAAGAGCAAACCATTCATCATGGTAGATGCTAGTCTTAAGGGTATTGGACCAGTGTTTGGCAATTGTTTGATAGTCATGAGAAGACGTTACCTTTTGCTCTCTCGCACGTTATCCGCTGCTGAGAGAAACTACAGTACCATCGAACGGGAAGCACTTTCTTGTTTATGGGCGGTGGATGAATTTAAAACTTACATCTGGGGAACACATTTTGATTTATTTACAAATCACAAACTGCTTCTATTCTTGCTAAGTGGCAACAGACTTGGTAAGGCGTCTTCACGCCTAGTAAGGGTACTATCAAGTTACAAGGATTTCACATGTCATTCAAATACATTCAGGGTGGTAAGAACTTAACAGCAGATTGCTTATCTCGCATGCCACTGGGTTTGGAAGCATATGTTGGAGGTGATGAAGAATGTGTTGTAGCTATGTAAGACGTTGTAGAAGCATGTAATTGTATAATATCAGAAGAAGAGTGGGCATCTGCTACTGAGAAAGATGATATCATGCAAAAGGTTATACATTTCACTAAATGTGGTTGGCTGGCTGACAAATTGTGCAGTTTTGCTATTGTGGTACCAGACTTTCATGCATAAGTCAAATTTGCATGAGGAGTAATTTATTTGTCCCACCTACAAGTTTACGTGAATGCATCATTACAGTGGCCCATGAAGGCCATTTAGGTATTTCTTCCACATGCAAAAATTAAGACAATACTTCTGGTGGCCAGGTTTGGACAAGATGGTGGCTGCTTTAATTGACAAGTGCCATCAATGTCTAGTTTCAGATAAACAGTAGATCATCACGGTTAACCCTTTCGATGCTGATGACGAGCTCAGCTCGTCATCACCAAAAGGTGTCGTGTGCTGATGACGAGCTGAGCTCGTCATGGTGCCACTAAAATGGCATTTTCCAGCACAGGGGGGGAAAACGCCCAGCAGCCATGTGGTTAAGCCACTTCATCCTGTTCCACTTCCTTCGGTCCCTTGGATTAAGGTAGATCTGTATTTTTCTGGGACTTTTCATTTTTTACCATCTAGTCAGAAATTCCTTATAGTGATGGTGGATTATTTCTCTAAATGAATTTACTACTCTTTTGTTGATTCCCCTTCCACCAAGACGTCTCTTGAATTCTTAAAAAGGGTATTCCTTATTGAAGGATGCCCTCAATTCTTGGTCTCAGACTATGGGACACATTTTGCATACAGAGAAATGAAAATATTCAGGATGTGAATCTCCTAAGCAAGAGTGCAATACTATAGAAATGCATATCAAAAACAGAGTTCTGATGAAACCAAAACAGCCAAAAGAATTGGGGGCATATTATCAAGGAAAGTTTATCCGGTTTTCCGGCACATATTGCCGGGACAGCGGCAATTTTCCTATTGCACTATCACTAAGGACTTGCTAACAGGCGTTAGTGCTAGTATTCCTGCAATAGCTGCCGTTTACCCTGCCGCTTTGCATATTAGCGATATTTATCGCTAATGATATGCAAAGTAGGCGTTCCTCACTGAAATAGCATGAAAACTGTTGCTAACACAAGTTCCCTCTATTATCAATACGGCCCAGGACCCGCATAGCGATAATAAAAGTAGCGTTCACCGCGATTATCGCTGGTATTTGAACGCCTGGTTGAAACCTGACTTAGCCATCTTGTCAATGGGAGGTAGATTGTCAGGATAAGTCCACCATGGCTTATTATCAATGATTTCCCTATCGCTGCTTTTTTATCGCTGGATTTCCAGCGATATTCAGGCATTTCGCCGCTGTTGCTGGATTTTTTATCGCTTTGGAGTTAAGCGTTGATGATAATGCGCTAACTCGGCGATGTAATCCAGTGATAGCCGGCGAGATTTAAAATCGTGCTTAGCGATAATTCTCACTGCCTGTTGATAATATGCCCCTTGGTGTGATATCAAGCATAATGTGCATGAATGTGAATTTAAGGTCAATGATTTTGTTTTGATTAAAAAAAAAATAGAGTCCTGCAAGGTGAGTCTAAATTTACCTCTCCTGTTATGGTGATTAAAACAGGAGCAGCTTCAGTTTTACTGTAAAGTAGAGGCTGGTGGATTTAAAATAGTTTCTGAAACACAAGCAAACCTTTATAATCAAACTTGTTATCTACGAGAAGATACTGATTCTATGTTGTCTACTGATATTTCCTTAGCTGATGGGAATATAGTCTTGGACAACAGTGATTCTCCTTACACTAATCCAATGATTCTTCATTCTGCAGAACAAATAGTCACTAAGACAAATGTTCCTATCAATCAAAGTGACATTGTCACTCGTTTCTCAAGAACAGTAAAATTGCCAACCAGGTTCAAAGAATATGAATTGTATTAACTATCATCATTTGAGCATTTATTTTGTTTTGTTATGGGAGAGAGGTGATGTAGTATGTGACGTAGTGTGTATATTGCACAGTGGTTGATGTTGCTTTAAATCTGCTTGTATTTTATGATTTGTGTTCCATGTTCGTAACAAATTAACTGGATGACGCTTGGAACTTGCAGGTAGTAGTGTGTGAGTTTCCTGTAATGTCCGGACGTTCATGCCATCGTAGGCTTTACTTACACAAATCAATAGTAAATTCTTATACCTGTTCTATCCGAGTTTCATTGGCTTATTCTTTCCTCACTGTTCCCACTGGGTCTGAACTGAGGTGGCGAAGTGAGCTAAAGAATGATGATGGATTCAACCCAGATCTGTGACTGGGGGTGAGTGTCTGAAAAGCTTCAGGGCTCCGTCAGGGGCGGCCTTAGGCATGTGCAAGCTGTGCATCTGCACAGGGCCTCCAAACCCCAGGGGCCGCCACGCAAATATATATCCTTAATATAATAATCCTCTGAGGATGGATACATATTTGCGTGGTGGACCCTGGCAGAGATTTGGCAGCCTCCGGCTCTGTTCCACTTCCAAACACCCTGACCCCCCCCCCCCCCCCCCCTTCACTGGCCTCCGTGCTCCGCCCCGCCCGGACCCCTCTACCAGGGCCCACTACCTACGCTCCCTGCCCGGGCCGCCATGAGCCTAGAGCCGCCCCTGGCTCCGTCTACCGTTTCCTTGTGTTTGCTCTGCATTCCTGTCTTAACATCTCCCCCTCTATGTGCTTGCTTTTACCTCTGACTCTTTGGGCCTCATTGATGAGGTTTTGCCATAGGGCAGCTCAGCAGGCCTTTCTGCTGCGCTTCCCTACGGCAAAAGGAAAGAGCAGGAATGCGCTGTATCTATAAGATACAGCGCATAACTGTTCTTTTACCCGGCGCCCAACGGGCTGCCATGCGCCGACGCCGGCACCTTTGCACCATGGTGTCTGCATTGCAGGAATGATTATTTTTGTACAGGAAGGGAAACCTTTCTGTACAAAAATAATCACAAGAGGCTTTTTCCTCTTTCTGAGATATTTCCCCTTGTTGTACCTCCCTTACGCCTCCCCTGGGGAGGCGTAAGCTTTTGGCGGGGCCTCTCATAAATCTGGGGCAGTGCCAACAGACAATGGATGTTGCTGGGAACGCCCCCAGCAACACCCATTGCACGCCCCTTTAACGCAGAACACTGCGTTAAAGGGACTGATATTTATCAGGCAGCATTAAGCCAAAAATAATGGCTTAGTGCTGCCCGATAAATATCACGCAGGCTTCTGCGCCATCGGAACGTCACAAAAAGTGACGCTCGGAGGCGCAAGGGGCCTCATAAATGAGGCCCTTTGTCTCTACCCACCGCCATCTTACAGATTTCCGGAGCCCTTGGCAAGATATATTGTGTGCCACCATTTCCGAGAATCTAATTTATAACACATTATTATACAGTATCATGCGGCCTTGAATTAACAGAAAATGGGTAATAAAATTGTTATATCCTATCCTATGTTATTTTATCCTATGTTTCCCATCCTATGTTCCCCATTGTTCATGCTGTTCATGTATTTGCTTCCTAGCACCTGGTTGCTAGGTTATTGTAGAATGTTACTCTCCTGATCTTCAGTTGAAGACTGGAGCTTCTTGGATGTGCACTCTGATGAATCTTATGCTGTACTTGAAACTCTTAATTAAACTTAATCCTTAAGTTTACCTCCTTCTCCTGTCCTTCCTTGGATACAACATAAATTGGCGACGAGGTGGTCAAGTCAGCATTACCTACGAACCTACGCTCAAAATTTCAATTTTAACAGATTTCATCAGACTTCAGATGCTCATCATTAACTTTCTTCTATGAATCTACATCTTCTACCAATTTGCTTCAAATTGAACTCCTTCAAGAAACTACATTGATTCCATCTAAAAGTAAGATACTTTTCTTTTATCTGTGATTTGATAGCACCAGCGCCTGTTTCTTTCATTGTGTCATGATTGCACCAGCGGCTGCTCACCGATTTTATCTACTCCCTTAATGATCACTTTAAAGCCTTTTACTTCTTATAAATCATTCAGCGTTCACTAAAGATAACTACAGTGATTCCTGTTAAAAAAAAATAAATAAATAAATAAACTGTACTGCTTGCTTTACTACGTGATTTGATTGCACCAGCGCCTGATTATTATTTCTTACTGTGCTCTGATTGCACCAGCGCCAGTTGTTCATCTCAAACTACTATTTTATTCACTAACTTTCAATCGCTGTTAATTTCTATCTGCCTGTTTCCTTCGCCAACTTTCAGCGGCTGTTTGTTTGATTGTGCCTTGATTGCACCTGCGGCAGACCCTTCTTATTTATTTTCACCTTTACCTCAGTGACTCTTGACAATTTCACAATTTACTTTCCCGTTTTTCGTTTTCCATTCTGACATTTAATTAATCTCCACATTTGTCTCTACCTGCTTAGAACTTTCTCCCGTTCAAAAATCGCCATTCTCATCTCACTGGCGGTTTGACCAACACGAGAACGGCAACGCGCGCTGCATTTTCATCTTCGGCGTCCATCTGCTATTGACAACAAAGTACGTCACCACCGATTGACGTCTGGATACGTCTTCACGCACAGCGTAGCGGCCATTTTGGGTTGCTTAGCGACAATAAACGCAAAATTGTTGTTACGAATCTCGACGTTTCCTCTTCATACGAGGTAATTTACTTCTTTATTTTCTACGCTGATACACTCACCCATAAGACTGAGTGTTCACAATAGTTGCTACTCATTTACAACGTGTGTCAACAACGCTGACACACACAGCTTTCATTACCCTTTGTACTTTTTCTTACAACAACGTGTGTTTACTACGCTGATACACACAGCTGACATTGCATAATTACCACTACATGTATTATTCTCGCTGATACACACAGCTGATATGAGACTATTACAATGTGTATCTTCTACGCTGATACACACAGCTGACTTCATAGTTTGAATTTACCTGTGTAATTTATTTTTCATACACACAGTTAACTCTGGAGTTACTTTTCACATTTATTACAGTTAACTTTCTCGTTTAATAATTTATTATTTGACACTGTTATTTATTTATCTAGGATGGCACAACAGACTGCAGTCCTTCCTTCTTCCTTCCTTCCAGAACCAGGTACTCCAAAAATAAAATGGTCCCATTGGTTCAAAGCCTTTAATAGCTATATAATTGCTATAGATGCTGTAAAATTTTCTGCTGAAAGGAAAAATGCTATGTTATACAGTGCCTTGGGTGCTGAAGGTCAAAGGATCTTTGATCATCAACCCCCTATTGTTAGACCTCCCTCAGATGATTGGAATGAGTACACTGAAGCTATTATCCGTTTAGAAAAATATTTTAAGGATGAACCAAGTGTAATTGTCGAACGACATAGATTTTACACACGCAAACAAAGGGAATATGAGAAAATTGATATATTTTTAGCTGAATTGAGAATTTTGGCTGCAACTTGTGAATTTGAAGGCCCTATTGATCAATATCTCAGGGATCAGATTGTTGTAAATTGTTTCAATAACAAAGTTCAGGAAAGAATTTTATGTTGTCGTAATCCTTCCTTACAAGAAACTTTGGAATTAGCTAGAGGTATAGAAAGATCTGCTTTCGCTTCCAAAGAATTAGGTAATAATAAACCTACACATGTAGATTTGGTAAAATCTACTTCCTCAAAGAATTCTCAACGTAGTCAACCTCCAAAACTTGAATGGAAAAAGTCTGATAAACCTCCCACTTGTTATAGATGTGGATCAAAATTACACCTTGCTAATTCAACTTCTTGTCCTGCCTTAAAAAAACAATGCACTACTTGCAAAAAGATTGGCCATTTTGCAACAGTTTGCAAATTTAAATCCAAGACAATGTACCTTGAAATTTCGGATCCTGATAATTCTAATACATGTGAAGAACAGATTGTAAGAAAAATTTTGTTGTCTGTAGACATGATAGATGTTCATGATGATCCTTCTATCTATGATCCAGTGTGTGATCTAAAAATTGGTGGGATCTTAGTCAAGGTTACCGTAGATTCGGGATCCCCTATCACCATTATTGCAGATTGGTTATTTCTTAAACATTGGGATGAGAATTTACTTCTTCCCCCTGATATACGTACTGTTGCATTCAATGATAAGGTCATTGATTTATTGGGTTTCTTTAACGACAGTTTAACATTTGAAGATCGTCCTATTCAGGCCAAAATTTATGTATCTAAAAAAGGTTATAATGTTTTAGGTTGGAAAGATCAAGGTAAATTTCCTTTAGTATTAAGACCTGGTACCAGAAATCCCATTTCTTTAGACCGTTCTACTACAATTAATGCCCTCACTACTCAGGAACTCTCTTTAGAAAACATTATAAATAAATACAACAGTGTTTTTTCTGACAATCTTGGTTCAGTCAAAGGCTTCGAACACAAAATCATTTTGAAGCCTGATGCTGTCCCAGTGATTCATAAAGTAAGACATGTTCCACTGAGTATTATGGAAAGGCTGAAGACTCATCTTCAACAACTGAGCAAAGAGGGAGTTATTGAAAACATCAACTCTTCGTTGTGGGTTTCCCCAATTGTAGTCGCACTTAAGAAGAACTGTGATGAACTCAGGCTATGTGTAGACCTAAGAGCCCTAAACAAAAACATTCAGGTAGATTGTTTTCCTCTCCCACGTATTCAAGATATGTTGGCTCAATTAAGGGGCACAAAGGTTTTCTCTACCATAGACCTACGAGCAGCTTATCACCAGATAGAGTTGTGTGAAGAGTCTAAAGACTTAACTGCTTTCAACACCCCTTTTGGTCTTTTTAGATATCTGAGGCTTCCTTTTGGTCTGGCCTCAGCGGCTTCAGTTTTTCAGAAACTAATGTTCCAATTATTTGGAGAGGTTCGTGACGTCTTAGCCTACCAAGACGACATTTTGATTTCCACTAACACTGTGGAAGAACATCTTGTTAAACTTGATCAAGTTATTGGTATCTTAAGTGACCATGGCATGACCGTTAAAAAACAGAAATGCAAATTTCTCCTTAGTGAGGTTGAATACCTTGGCCATACCATCTCTCACAAAGGCATTGCTCCAAAACATGATCTTTTACAAGGCATTCGTGATTGCGCTCAACCCAGTAACAAAGACCAATTAAGATCATTTCTGGGTTTGAGTGAATTTTACTCCAGATTTGTACAGAATTTTGCACATATTAGTGAGCCCTTAAGGTCACTTACTAGGAATAATGTTAAATTCGTGTGGGATGAAGTACATAAAGTGGCTTTTAACTCCTTAAAGGAATTGATCATACAGGCCCCAGCTCTCAAACCTTTTGATGGGAACTCTCTCTCATTTATTACAGTGGATGCTAGTAATACCGGTTTGGGTGCTGTACTTAGTCAAGCTGATGGTGGGATTGAAAATGTTGTTGCCTTTGCATCCCGTCAATTGTCCTCTTCTGAAAGAAATTATAGTACCATCGAAAAAGAAGCCTTAGCTTGCGTGTGGGGAGTTAGACATTTTTCGACATATGTTTGGGGCCGTGAATTTGTGTTGGTTTCAGATCATAAGCCATTGATTTTTATCTGGAATGACAAGGGTTTAAGGAATGCTAGCCCTAGATTAAGCCGTCTTCTTTCAAAGCTTTATGACTTCAATTTTGTTATGAGACATATCCCTGGTGGGAAGAACTTCACGGCTGATTTTTTGTCAAGGTGTCCTTCGAGTTCATTGAAGTTTTCGCCAATTCTTGATGACAAAGAGGTAGTTGTCAACCTTCTTGATGGACTTGTTCTAGCTAAGGATGTGATTTCTGAGCCTGTTTGGATTAAAGAGTCTTTGCAGGATTCTTTGTTTCACACTCTAAGAAAGTATATTGCTGAAGGTTGGCCGAGAGAGAATCTTGTTGACAAGGATCTTCTTCCTTTCTCGAAAATCAGAGATGAATTAAGTTTGGAGGGTGATTTACTCTTGAGAGGTGTTTCCCTCATTCCTCCCCTTTCTATTCGAAATAAGATCATTGAAATTGCCCACAAAGGTCATGGTGGGATCACGAGCACTAAAAAAAGATTGAGGCTTCATTATTGGTGGCCAGGGATGGACATCTGTGTGGATACCTTTTTAAATGGCTGTAGCGAGTGTTCTCATGCTGAGAAATCTTTACGGACTGTTAACAAACCCTTGTGTCCTGTTGCTTTCCCTGATAGTCCATGGGAAAAATTGGGTATGGATTTTCTAGGACCTATTGGTGGGTTAAACCAGGGTTTTAGGTTTATACTTACTATTGTAGACTATCACTCCAAGTGGCTTGCCTGTGAATTTTTAAAAGAGCCCAATACCTATAACGTCATAAAATACCTTAAGAAACTTTTCCAGTCCGAAGGAATTCCCAAATTCTTAGTTTCGGATAATGGGGTACAATTTGTATCTCATGAGATGAACAGTTTTTTGGATAATTTTGCCATTAAACATCTTACCACTGCATTGTACTCCCCACAGGGTAACGGTTTAGTAGAGAGAGCGAATCGTATCCTCAAGGATGCAGTCCAATTAGCTACTTCATCCAATCTTTGTGTTCAAGATGTTGTCTGCAACAGGGTTTGGTCATACAACAACACACCACATTCAACCACTGGGGTGACACCTTTCCTCTTGTTAAGAGGGAGACAATCCTTTAATGAATTGTCACCTGGTTGGGTTGTTAGCAAAACTGCTCAAGGTAAAAGTGTTGTTGATCTTGATCATGTCAAAGACAAGGTTGCATCTTCTCAACTCAAGTCCAAGATCAGGTATGATTTGGACAAACATGTAAAAGATGTTTCTTTTAACATTGGTGATAAGGTTAGAATTCGTAGACCATGTAAGACCAAGGGTTCAAAATTTTATCCGGAGACATCTATTGTTCAGATCAGCAAACATGCTGTCAAAGTCACTGGTGGTAAGTGGTGGAGCAAAAGAGCTGTTTCAAAATTAAAGGGCTCGGATGTTGCTCCTACTGATGTTTCAGGGTCCAATGTCATTCCGAATACAGCTGCCTCTAACAATGTGTTTCCCGACAATTTTCCGTCTTGTAGTCCAAGTATACTTGATGGAGACATTTCTTTACTTGATAATTCTAATGTCCATGAGGAAGGGGTTCTTCAATCTACTCCTTCTTTAGTGACTTCTGATGATGTCAACACTACTCCTGTAAATGTACCTCAGTTTTCCTCAGATCCTTCTGAGGTCTCTGCTTCTTGTTTAAAGTCTTCTAGAATTAAGTTTACTCCCAAATATTTGAATGATTACATTACTTGACATGTTGCTCTGTTCCAAATCGTTGTTTTTGTTTTTTGGCTCCACTTTGTTTTATTTTATAATTATGGGGAAGGAGGTGTGTTATATCCTATCCTATGTTATTTTATCCTATGTTTCCCATCCTATGTTCCCCATTGTTCATGCTGTTCATGTATTTGCTTCCTAGCACCTGGTTGCTAGGTTATTGTAGAATGTTACTCTCCTGATCTTCAGTTGAAGACTGGAGCTTCTTGGATGTGCACTCTGATGAATCTTATGCTGTACTTGAAACTCTTAATTAAACTTAATCCTTAAGTTTACCTCCTTCTCCTGTCCTTCCTTGGATACAACATAAATTCAATATGTTCTGAACACGGGCCCAAAATATGTCTTGACGGAGTCCAAAATCTCTTTAGATGACACTCACTGTCTATAGTTATTCAACTGTAAACTGTGGGAGGGAGGAAGGGTGGGGGCTTAGGTGGGTGAGGGGAATGCATGTGGTGGACAGACTGTCACCAAAGCCTTTAATGCAGCTAGCCCAGGATGACTTAAAGGAAGGGCTTTAATTGTGCCGGGTCTCACCGGGTCTGAACACCAGCAGTTTTTCAAAGAGGACCTCGAAACAAGTCTTTATCGGCCTCTGTTTTGTGCCCTGGCACAGGCGGTCCATTTTTTTCCGGACTGCAGTGACAACAGGCACATCTATGTGATTGTGCTCACACTGCTCACTTCTCAATAGTTGAGAAATTACGGCATGACGTCATGCCAGGTGAGCGTTGTAGGGGAAGGGAAATTCTTTATAGAGAGTCCTTTTCTCTCTGGATTTCTCTTCTCTTTTTGAAACTAAGGAGCAGCAACATTGTCGTGGTGTCACGAGGGTTTTAAGTGGAACCTCCTTCAATATTTTATACAAGCCATAGCTGCTTCCTATTTATCTTATGCAAATAACAACTATTGACAAAGACAATAGTTCTGACTTGTTGTAGGTATGTTACTTGTTGTATCATATATCTAAATGCAATGACAGAAACAGCAAAATGCAAGTTGGGCGGCACACTGTGATAAGCACAGATTTTTAGTTTACGTGTTTTATTCCATGCCCTTAATTACATTGGCCACGCCCCTTTGAGAGACCCTCAAGTTTTTTCATTCCACTTAAAGCCCTGCTTAATGGCCTGTTCGCCCCTGCACATTTCCAAGACTGGAGCCGTTTCCCCCAACCAAGCTGTAGGAAGCTGCGAACAAGAGGTCCCTGGCCACCAGCCAGCTTCTGACATGTTCATCAGAATACCCTCCAGTACTTTCTATTTCTTTGGACGCATCGGTACCCGGACTAATCCACCAGCTGGATTCGCTTCCACTCGTATGACACACGGGCTGCCAACTGGTTCACCCCACTTCACGTCACGCGCTGCCTCGGCTTTGAACCCGCGCGCGCTTTCCTGCGGAGTTTTCACGTTGCCATGGCGACGCGGCGTGCAAACAGAGCGTGAGCCACTTCCAGTCACAGGGTACTTTAAAACATTTCACACAAACCTTTTAACAGACGCTCAAATGTTATTATGCAGTAAAACGCCCTTTCTAATCGAGCGGTCGTAAAGTGAACTTGCGATTATAGGTCGACCTCAGTGGTTTCTTCCACACAGGAAAGAAATGCAGAGACAATAAAGACATTAGGACGACGTGTAATATGAGTTGTCACGTTTGGCACGAAACCTTGTCAGGCGGCGCATCATAGTGCAGACCCAATGCGAGCAAAAGTTTTGAATTAATATTTTTAATGTACAGGATGTGACCAATATGAAACTCAGAATACCAGACCTGCACAAGATTGCAATTCACTATTTTTTTCGTCGCTTTGGCTGCTGTCGTACAGGGGTGAGAAAGCAGGTGGAAGTGAGGAATATCTAAAATGTAATGACTTATTGTGTGCATTTCAATTTCTTCCACCTGTGTCAGATTCCCTGTGTTGTTCAACCCAAAATTTACATTCCCATGAAGAGTGAATGTGTTGCTTGTGAACAGCACCAGAGTGACAACACTGGGGCCTGAAGACCTTTCCATGAGGTGGCACTCCGAACCTAGTGCCCACTCATCACTTTTTACCAATGCCAGCTCCTCGCATTGCCCACCAGTGCCTACGCCACAATGCCAATTAGTGCCTGTTTCATGCCCCGCCACTAGTTCCAACTGGCATTGGTGCAAATTGAGGACGGTGAGTGTAAAAATTCTTGACAAAAGGTCAAAATTCAGGACACAAATTCAGGTTAGAAGGTCAAAATTCAGGATAAAGCTTCAGGACAATTGGATACGTTTTACAGATACATCAGACGTCGTGCAATAGTATGTAAGTAATCCCAGCCATATCTAAACATATTCAACCATTTGCAAACCTATCCATCATGTATCCTTCCATCTATCATTTCACTCATCTATCCCTTCATCCATCCTTTCACTCATCTATCCATCCACCATTTCACCCTACCCATCTGTACACTCATCCATCCACTCCTACCCATCCATCCATTCACTCATCCATCCAGCCATTTATCCTTTCACCCATTCAGCCATCCTTTCACTTACTCATCCATCCACCCAGTCACTCATCCTTCCACCCATCCACCCTTTCAGTCATCTATCCATTCTCCCTTTCTCTCTCCATCGACCCTTTCACTTAGCAATTCTTCCTTCCATCCATCCACCCACCCACCCATCCATCATCTCATCCACTCATGAATCCATCCATTGACCCTATCACTCATCCATCCTTTCTCTCATCCATTTATCCTTTCCCTCATCTATTCGACCTTTTGTCCATCTACCCTCCCTTTCACTCACTCATCCATCCTTACATCCACCCTTTCACTCATCTATCCATCCATTCACCCTTGCACTTATCAATTCATCAATCCATCCATCATTTCACTCATCCATCCACCCACTCACTCACTCATCACCCACCTTCTCACTCATCCATCCTTTCACTCATCCATCCACCCTTTTACCCATCCAGCTACCCTTCCACCCATACATCCAGGTATTTACTTTTTCTCTCTTCCATCCTTCCACTCACTAATCAATCCATCTATCCTCTCTCATTATCCATCTATTCAATCTTCCATTTATCCATTCACCCTTTCACTAATTCATCCAGCCATCCACCCATCCCTTCACTTACTCACTCGTCCACCTTTTCATGTTAATTTTGAGCTGAGCCTTTTTGAGGAGAGGCCCATCAAGAACTTCACCCTCGCTGCAGGAGCCATTCCAGGACTGGGACAGAAGCCACTCAGGGTAGAGACAGGATTCATCACGGGGGGGGGGGGCGACAGGAGACATCACAGGCAGGGGGGGGGGGGCTGGAGCCATCACATGGGGGGACAGGAGCCATCACTGGGGGGGGGTAGGAGCCATCACAGAAGGGGGAACAGTGTGGTAAAGGAAGTACAGGAGTCCACTGTAGATATAAGTTCCTTTAATGTAAGTTCCTTCCAAATAGGATCCACCAGGGTGGGCACAGGGGTGGGCATGCAGTATTCTAGTATCATCCTGGTCTCTTCCAGGGTGGGGTATGTCTCCTCAACCCCTCCTGGACAAGAAAACGAGAAGACAGGCTCTCTTTCCAAAATTTTAGTTTTGCCGTCCCCCACTGTGATGTACAGTACTTAAAGGAGATACTCCAAGAAAACTGATTTAACTGATTGTCCTTCACCACCCCCTTTTGTGCCGCTTTTGGCCGCCATAAGTGTGGCAGGGTATGCTCAGACGTGAGTCCCTTGCTCACTTTGCCACTGGATTCAAGCAAGCCGGGCTGAAGAATGCTGGAATGCCAGAAACCGGTCCTCGGAAGCTTGTTTCCGGTCCAGGGAAGACATGGCTTGGCAGTTCAGGCTGGACTGTTCCCATGAGGCACAGGGTCAGACTGATTTGCATATGGCCATGTCTGAACTGGGGTGGCAGAGTGGGCTAAAGAACGGTGATGGATTAAACCCAGATCTTTTGACTGGGTGTGAGTGTTTGATTGATTCAGATGCTCCGTCCATCACCACCCCTTTTGTACTGATTGTCCTTCATACTTTGTTAATCAGTGTGGGTGCCATTGTGCCATTTCTTTATTATATTACATTATAGACTGCATGTTTGAAGAACCGAGGTTTGTTTACAATTTATTGACAGTAATTAAGCTCTGTGAAGAGAACCACGTCCTGCCTCGGTGTAATTAGGGCCGGTTCTATGATGTTTGGGGCCTGGGCAGAAAGGGAATGTGCGAGGCTCCTCTAAATTGCAGAGACCTGCCGCATTCAGATCTGTTTGCACCTGAATAGATGCCCTGCTCCTGAAGCTGCAGCCCCCCCCCCCCTCAGTCACCTTCAAGCGCCCCTTAACAGCTCATCAAGGGCTGAGGGTGAGAGGGTTGCCATCCCGCTGTGCCTCTTCAATGCTGCTGGGTATGTGAGCTTTGGTACTGCCTCAGAGTCTGTTACACCCGACCTCAACATCATCGGAGAAAAAAAGGGAGGTGGGTGGAAGCTGTGCCGGCTTTAGGGTGGTGCGACCGGTTAAAATTACAGACAAATGGCGTCCGTTAAAGAATCCTTCACGGACAACGGACAGACGGCCGAAAGTACGGACTGTCCGTGAAATATACTGGCGGTTGGTCGGTTCCAAATCCCCACACTGCTCACAAGTTTCAACTCCGCATTTTCCACCTGTGTCCACTCCATATATTCAGGGCCACTGGAATTATGTGATTGTGTGGCTGCAGTGATTTGTGCAGAATAATAGATTTGCCACATTTGCCACATAATCCATTATCTGCCATAATCTGCAGATTTTTTCAAAAAAGAAAAATTAGCTTCTAACTTGAACGGTTCAAAAGTTACTAAAAGTACTTGCAACATATAGGTTGACGCACAGTGGAAGTCCCTTTGGAAAGTTGTACTGGTCACCTTTTTGTTGTTAATTGCTGTATTTGGGTGTTAAATTGGTACTAATAAGGTGCAAACAATGCCCAATACAGTGTTACCAAGTTTAAAAATGACAAAATAATGAAGCAATATTATGACTACATTTGCCGCATTATACAGCATAATTTGCCTTTCTTGCCACATAATTTACTCAAACCTGATGCATAACTTGGCTCTCTCCTGCAGCAAAATTCCAGTGACCCTGCCTTTACTGCATGTCAGTGCCTGCTTTTCATACCAGTGTTAAGAGTTTTTGTGCATTTATATTTTTATGCATTATTAACAACGCTCAGAATTTGGATTTACTCTTCATTCTACATATATACACTAAAATAGTACTGTTACATTTGAAAAGAACTTCTATGGCACGTAGACATGTGTTTTCTTAGCTCTTCTTATCTAAACCACAATTTAAGCCTAATTGCCATCTTTTCCAAAATGGATGCGTCCGAGGACTTTCCTCCTGCACATTTCACTGTCCATAATTCTGGAGCTCACAGTCAAGTAGAATCATCTTTGTTTATTTCCCGAGATGTTGTTCTTAATGTTCCAGATGAAAAACTGTCATGCCTGATCACAACAATTTAACATTTGAATGATCTTCCGCTAGCTCACTGTGCCCTATTAATTCCTAATAGGGTCAGAATTAGGCCTAGGCAGTGAACTCCACTCCTATGCCTGGTACTCCCCCAAGTCCCCTTTTTTTCACTTTTGTTACCTACGGCCAGCCCCTGCCCGGATGAGGTCTCCCTCCCTCTTTCCCGTCAAGGATTGAGGCCACACCAATTTTGGAATTTTTGGATTAGGGGGGAGTAACCCCCCCCCCCCCCTCCCTGGCCGTATTTATTACAAAATTAAAAAACATTTATTAACATTATTTATAATTATACGCAGCAAGGCCACATACATTGTTAGGCCGATGATGTCACATGGCTAACCTTAACTCTAATACACATGACACTCCTACTGTAACTCTAACAATACATATATACACTTTTTGCGTGTCCCCTCTAGAGCCTACGGCAAGGTCAATAACTGGCAGCCTCCTGATGCCAGAAAAATACGCGAAATTACGCCGGAGTCGGCTTGCGTAGGAAATACAGTTTATCGGACAGACACTTTCCACCGCCCCCCCCCTATGCCCTGTGCCTTAAACTCCATAATACGCAAAATTACGGCAGAGTCGGCTTGCGCAGGGGGTACAGCTTATCAGACAGATACTTTCCACCGGGCCCCCCTATGCCCTATGCCTTAAACTCCATAACGGGGGCTGCAGAAACTCTGCATACTTGCGCCCTGATGCACATGCGCGTGCAGGGTTGGCCACAGGCCCACTGGGAAGAAAGACTCCCCCGGCCCCCGCACGCCGTCAGCCCACCTACCGGCTGTCACTGCCCCTGGAGTTAAATGTTTGACTGCTAAGGACTGAAGACTATGCTTACCACTCATGACCTTACCGCCTGACCGAAGACACACACTAAATATGACATTTGTACCTGATATCAAATAACATGTACTGACATTTATTCAACATTACGTACTGCAATTAGATAACTCTGTACTAACCGATCCTGTTCTTGACAAGTTTACACATATTGACACTTTTATTATAAATTCACTAAAACATTGCATTCACCATGACTATCTCCTGGGATACCTGTAATGAAGTAAAAGAACAAAGCAAACATATCCAATTTACATTCCTTCCATCTCCTGAGATACCTGCAATAAAAATGTAAAAGAACATAGTAAACCAATTACCGACAGACATCATTAACCGGTACCTATCATCAAGCTTACACTAATGCTATCACCCGAGATAAAACTTTTTAGAGAAACATCAAAATACATTCCTGACCAACGCATTTAAATTACCTGCCTTAGGCATGGTGGGTGGGAAAACGAAATTACGGGCCGCTGGTGGCCAGGGTGTTGTGCCTGTGGGGAGCGTAAGAACAGGAGAATGTTCTGCTCACCACACCCCCTTTTAATAGGGGGGGCACTGGCCAGTCTAAACTCGTCTGGTCCCACTGGTCTTTGTCCGTGTGAACCGGAAGCACTAAAGTGCTTCCGGTTCACGCCCCGCCGTAATCGGCCTACTGAGTGTAAATGGGGGAGGTGGGAGTGCTCCTCCCTCCTCCTTTCCCCCGGGGACAGGCTCGACCGCCATAAGGCTGGCCCGCACTATTCTAGCGCTCGGCCTGTTCATATGGCCTGGTACTCCCCCAAGTCCCCTTTTTTCACCTTTGTTACCTACGGCCAGCCCCTGCCCGGATGAGGTCTCCCTCCCTCCTTCCAGTCAAGGATTGAGACCACACCAATTTTGGAATTTTTGGATTAGGGGGGAGTAACCCCCCCAGCCGTATTTATTACAAAATTAAAAAAACATTTATTAACATTATTTATAATTACGCAGAAAGGCCAGATACATTGTTAGGCCGATGATGTCACATGGCTAACCTTAACTCTAATACACATGACACTCCTACTGTAACTCTAGCAATGCATATATACACTTTATGCGTGTCCCCTCTAGAGCCTTCGGCAAGGTCAATAACTGGCAGCCTCCTGATCCCAGCAAAATATGCGAAATTACGCCGGAGTCGGCTTGCGCAGGGGGTACAGCTTATCGGACAGATACTTTCCACCAGGCCCCCCCACGCCCTGTGCCTTAAACTCCATAATACACGAAATTACGGCGGAGTCGGCTTGCGCAGGGGTACAGCTTATCGGACAGATACTTTCCACCGGGCCCCCCCTACGCCCTATGCCTCACACTCCATAACAGGGGCTGCAGAAACTCTGCATACTTGCGCCCTGATGTGCATGCGCGTGCGGGGGTGGCCACAGGCCCACTGGGAAGAAAGACTCCCCCAGCCCCCGCACCCTGACAGCCTACCTACCGGCTGTCACTGCCCCTGGAGTTAAATGTTTGGCCGCTAAGGACCGAAGACTATGCTTACAACTCATGACCTTACCGCCACAGGACAGCATAGTTGCCCGACTATCTGTCCTCCCCCTCAGCCCACTAGGAAGGTCATGCCCTATAAACTTGCTTGCCCCCGAACTCACTAAAACCCCTCGTCCCATGCGAGCTGGGTCGCAACTCCCTAGGAGAAAGGTCCGGATTGCTGGTGTTCCCTTACTTCGTATTCAGAGAATGGCTCCTCAATCCCCTGCATTGCCCCAGTCTGCCCTATCCCTGAAACGCTCTTCTGGTTGCTAAATTAAGCAACCTGGCCTCGTGAAACTGCGGGCAAACCTGAAAATTAGAACATCCACCAATGTATGGCCCAGCCTAAAAAACCTACATTACTGCACATGATACTATGTAACAGTGTACTGATGCAAAGAACTGCTCCCTGAGTCACAGGGTAAAGCGTCTAGCAAGGCACATGAAACCACACCAGTGGGCTACAGCAAGTCAGTCGAATCCACACCGGCGTCTTAGATGGCGAAAACCCATGACTTTTGAACTGAAAGATAGAGATGTGTGCCCCATTGCCACGTAGCAGGAGTCACCTTCATGGATCCACCATACATAAAGGAGCATAAAGCACACATGATTAGTGCTCCTAGCCTTTGGATAAGAGATGCAGTTTGCCTGCCAGGCCCATCAATTACCTCGTGAGACTGTACCCGTTTGGTCCCTTACGCCTTTTCCCACCCTTAGACCATGTTGCAGAGGTACGGTGTGACAATGCGGACACTGAATGCGCAACTAAAACGGCTGCATAGGTACTTTGCGCCACCACCTACGTATATAGTGCGAGAGTGTAAAAACACAGGGTGCATAGGTATTGTGTGATACTACCTAGACATCTAATGCCAGAATGCACCCAAGCGTATCCCCAGGCATTTAAAGCTTGATTGCACGAGCACAAAATGTGCATAGGTACCGTGTGACATGACACAGCCATTCCACTGCCTAAGCGTTCAGGCACAAGGGTGCCGAGATACTGTGTAATATACTACATAAGCCATCATCAGTGTATGAGCCTAAGGGTGCATAGGTCCTGTGTGCCAAACCCCAGACATATGTTGCTCATGTGTACCAGCACACAGGTGCAGAGCCATAGCATGACATAACCAGCTTTCGATGCATACGTGTACCTGTGATGGGTGCCTAGATGCTACTTAACAAAAGACTCCTACTTTATCTTCAAATTTGTAAAAGCCCACGCGGGCCTCTCGAAGGCCTCGGATGTAATGACATTACAATTACCGATATTGTCTGCAAGTGACCATAAGTGAGGCAAAGTTTTGGCAATGAAATTAGCGCGAGCTGACCGGGCAGCGTGCTGCCAGGGCTTTCAAAACTTCACATTGAAATCAAGCGTTCACTTCCGGACGCTTAGCATTGTCTCACTCCCATTACATAAGAAACGTCGCATGTGACTTACCAATTACGCGTGCCCCGCATTGCACCAGTTACATTTGCCTACGGAACATTGAAATCAGACTTTCAATTCTGACCATTAAGCCTATCTTTACATATCTAGCCCTTGCTGGCTGATCTAGAACTGGGCTTTAAGAACTTCACATTGGCATCAGACTTCCAATTCTGACCCCTTAGCATAGCCTTGGTCCCATTACATAAGAAACATTGCATGTGACTTTCAATGAGAGCGCCTAGCATAGCGCCATTTGCATTAAGTGAGGAACATTGAAAATCATATTACCAATTAAGAGCACCTAGCATAGCACCAGTTGTATTTACCGGAGACACCCCGAAATCCGACCATCAATGGGAGCGCCTAGCATAGCACCAGCTCCAGTATGTGAGGAACGTTGAAATCAAACATTTAGGAGGGCCTAGCATATCCAGTTGCATTACATGAAGTAAGTTGAAATCAGATTTTCAGAGAGACTTTTGAGCGCTAAGCATAGTACCAGTTTCATTAATTGAGGAACATTGACATTGCATTTTCAAATGAGAGCAATTAGCGTATTACCTGTTACCTCACCTGCGGGAAATTGAAATCAGACTTTCAAATGTGAGCGCTTAGCGTAGCACCGGTTGCGTTAGTTGCTGAACATTGGAATCTAGCCAAGGCAGGCTGAAATCCACTTGCGCCCATGCAAACTGAGCCAGATCACAAGATCTGTGCCGAATTGCCCAGTGTGCCTCCTGACTGCTACCGTGTACCTTATTATTTGATCAGTAAACATATCCTCATTAAAGTCACAAGTCAGACAACTTGGTTATGAAATGGCACCCCATATATCGGAACCTCAGTTTGCTATGCCTTATCACCAGTGACTTATGACCACCATCCAGCCGGGAGAAATTCTAATTCCCATATTCTGTTATTAGTTACTCTCAGCGTTACGGATAGTATAAGAGTCTAACAGCTCATGTCAAGGGCTGGCTGACCCGAAGCTGAGGGACTCGGAGCGTTTTGGAAAAAATTAGCATAGTTGAAAGAAAACATTATGTTGTGAGCACTTAACATAGCCCTATCCCCTTATATGAGGACATATTCATAATTGTTAGGCACAGAGGGATTAAGTGATCAGGAAAATAAAGTGATCTGCGTATCATGCGATGCAGTCGTGCTACGATAGACATGATAATATGTAGTAACCAAGCTGGAATACTCGTGTGAGTAAGAGGAAACCAATACTTAATGTATTACTTAGCAGCTATGGGGCCGGTTTGCATTTAGATTGTCTAACAGACAATGAGGCTGAAATAGGGCTACCTGAGTTTGTTGCTGGTGTGTATTTTCTCTAAATACAAATTCTACAGGCAGTGTGTCTCGTAAAAACTACAGACAATGCACTACATAATTGCATGCCTAGCCATTAAAATATATGTACATATATATATATATACATATATACACATGCACACCAACAAACACCATAAATGCTCTTAGGTTCTCAAGTCAACCTGTTCAAATCTCCCTGTGTGTCTAACATACCATTAATCACTGAACCCAAGGAGGTGTATGGCGCAAAACGTGCTTGTGGTGCGCCTCGTGCCCCACCATTGGGTCTGCTCATCTTTTCAGTAAGTGCTTGGCGTTGTGCAGCCTTGAAATACTCGGCTTGGACAGTGTCCTTCACCTGTGAGCGTTGCCCTGCAGGAGAGTATCTGTCTCCTATGTCCTCCCTTTTCTGCACATGCTGGGTGCATTTTCTTACACCTAAGTCATTCTAAAACTGACACCTGCAAACAAGGTTTCTTTTCCTTACTATTCTTGGTCTGGCATCCCCTGACAGCATTAGAACCTTCTACGCAGCCTGGTAAGTAAACTGATTAGTTGAGAAAAAATAAATAAATAAAATATACATATATATTTTAAGGCAGTCTGAAATGCCCATGCTTTAAATAATATTACCCCTAGAAACGTACATACGCACAGAAAGATGTGCACGTTTTGTCATTCTAGCCCCAAGAAGCAATGTATTCCCATTTCCTGTGTACGTTCGCCTCGGTTTACTTTTACTTAGACTTGAACCAAAAAACCCCAGTGCTTCCGTGTCTGTGGGATTACCGAGCCACAATCCGAGCAATGTTTTGTTAATAAACCTTGCTTCCGCTGCCCTCTATTGAACAGCCCTTAGACTCCTTATACTCTATTTCTCTATAAAATATACGGTCTTGTGTACAATGGAACAGTTCCAGTTCTACCAAGACAACAGCGCACTTACATCCCAAACAAGCATTTGCAATGCAATAGGTCTCGCAATAGAAAAGTTTGAGCTTTTGGTGTGTAAAATGTAAATATTTAAAAATTTTTGTTTATGTTTTTCAAGATATAAAAGTATTAATTTTGTTATTAGAAATGCCAATAGTTATAAATTTAGCAAATGTTACATCTATAGCATTAGTAAAGGTACATGTTTAGTTTTCCCCTGTCTTACATGTATTGATCTGACAAATCACAATGTTTTAAGAAGAACAGAAGTGAAAACATTTAACATCTTTTTATGACATTTGTAATAAAGCTTGAAACATTGACAGAAAATATTTGAACCAGTTGTTGTTGCATGGTTGCACAGATTGATGCTGTGGTGGCGCTGAGTGATGTTGTTTTGGGGATAAGTGATGCTGTGGTGTTCAGTGATGCTGTTGTAGCGCATAGTGATGTTGTGGTGCCCCTGAGTGATGCTGTAGTGGTGCTGAGTGGTGCTGTGGTGGTGCTGAGTGGTGCTGTGGTGGTGCAGAGTGGTGCTGTGGTGGTGCTGAGTGGTGCTGTGGTGATGTTGAGTGATTCTGTGGTGGTGCTGAGTAATGCTGTGGTGGTGCTGAGTGGTGCTGCTGAGTGATAATGTGGTGGTGCTGAGTGATAACGTGGTGGTGCTGAGTGGTGCTGTGGTGGTGCTGAGTGATGCTGTGGTTGCGCTGAGTTATGCTGTGGTTGCGCTGAGTGATGCTGTGGTTGCGCTGAGTGATGCTGTGGTTGCGATGAGTGATGCTGTGGTTGCGCTGAGTTATGCTGTGGTTGCGCTGAGTGATGCTGTGGTTGCTCTGAGAGATGCTGTGGATGCGCTGAGTGGTGCTGCGGTTGCGCTGAGTGATGCTGTGGTTGCGCTGAGTGGTGCTGTGGTGCTGTGGTGATGCTGAGTGATAATGTTGTGGTGCTGAGTGATAATGTGGTGGTACTGTCAGAAAGCTATTTCTAGTCACAGCGCTACACGTAAGCTCGAAATCAGTCTTTAGTATAGTGTACCGTTCAGAGCCACCGTGATCAAAAGAAAGCAATAATTACGCAGTAAAAAGTCCTCTGCGGCAGTGTTGTAATCCCCCAAAAATGCCAGGGCACACATTACATTTCAGAGCAAGCATGCTCAAAACACCAATGCCAAGGTAATTTAAAAATACAGAAGGCCTTTCAGTGGCTCTGCATCGCTGCAGCTCATATGACAGCCGAGTCACGTAATATGGACACCAATGACAAAGGTAATAAATGTGCAGGCCCATTGGCCCCTGTTCCGGTACCTGCTTTTACCCAGGCCCACTTAAAGCTGCAGAAAAGTGTAATGTTAACAACAATTAAGCACATAAATATTTCACTGCAAAATAAAGCGTTACTGTGTTACTATTGAAAACGGTGTAGTCATTATGGGCAAATTTGTAGCATTAGGTGAAAGTTTCCAGATATAAAATTTGCAGAAGCTCGTTTTAGTCACAGCGCTACAAGTAAACTCAAAATCAAACATGGTTTTGGGTAGCCAAAAGCAGACCGAAAGTCTGCGATAGTGTGAAATTTTTGGAGTGAAAATCTACACTTTAGAAAGGAAACCAGGGCAGGCTAATGAAGCGCTAACAAGCAGAGGAAGACCAATTGTAATCTAGTCGTGGGCAGCATCTGTGGGATGCAAATCAAGCACAGCAGGCTGCTAAAGCTGTGTTCACACCGAGGCACGCCAACAACTATTTAAAATAAACTCATGTGATGTACAGCTCGCAAATGCTATTAATCACAATAACTCTTTAGCCAAATTTAGTTATACATTTCATCCTAACTTACTGGGTAAATATTTTTAAATAAAAAAAAAAACAGTATCTCTTTAGCACAAATTAAGCAGCACAAAATCATACAATGCTTAAAATCACCTCCGCCGCCAGCACCACCAGCTTGTGATGAAGTAGACTGTTAAATATACATAGCGAGCCTTATTGCCAGATATCTTGCTAGCAACAGCCCCTGTATGCACCAAAATAAAGCGCTACGGTTTAAACATGTCGGAGGCATATGGCATAAAAAACAACACTAATTACAAATGCAATGTTCACTATAGTATACCACCTACCTAGCATTTTGCTACTTCTATTAGTGCACAGAAGCAGATTTAAGTCATAGCCTGGCTTTTATAAACAAGATGCTGATCAGGGCTATAACATGCGTCACACAGCTTAAATCAATATCAAAAGACGCTCTGATGGATGCGTTTAGGAAGCATGCACGAGCAGCAAAACAAGGGTTACATAGCATGCAGGAAAAACACGGATGTTACGCAGGCTATATGGTTTAATGAAAAATCTGATACTGTATGGCGATAATGTTAACCTACTATCTGATCACTTTTAACACACCAGCACACAGAAAGCATTACAACTGGCAAATCTAATAAAACAAGCAGTGGTAAAGGAGTCACGGCCTGTGGCCGTGAAAAAGTGAAATGAACGAGCGCACACTGGGGAAGCCTGGAACTCGAGCGACCATATGGAGAGGGAGGGGGGTGGGCTGCCTACTGGGAGAAGGGCTGCCTTTGATGTGGTGTCGCGACCATATGGAGAGGGAGGGGGGTGCCTCAAGTAGTGGTTCAGCGGCAATAGGACTCTTTCCTATTCCATTCTTGCAGAATGGAAATAGGACGAGCCCTAAAAATAGTCAGAAAGAAAGATCGAGGCTGGGGAAGACAAATGGAAAGAGAGATGCGATGTCAGAAAGGTTGGGCCTCAGATTTGCATGCAGCCACTGGAGAAGCCTGATTGTGGGGACTGGGAGGAAGGGTGACGAGACGCAGGCCCTGCAGTGAATAATTATGGGAGGAGAGATGCTGGCCTGTTAAATATACATAGCGAGCCTTATTGCCAGATATCTTGCTAGCAACAGCCCCTGTATGCACCAAAATAAAGCGCTACGGTTTAAACATGTCGGAGGCATATGGCATAAAAAAGAACACTAATTACAAATGCAATGTTCACTATAGTATACCACCTACCTAGCATTTTGCTACGTCTATTAGTGCACAGAAGCAGATTTAAGTCATAGCCTGGCTTTTATAAACAAAATGCTGATTAGGGCTAGAACATGCGTCACACAGCTTAAATCGATATCAAAAGACGCTCTGATGGATGCGTTTAGGAAGCATGCACGAGCAGCAAAACAAGGGTTACATAGCATGCAGGAAAAACACGGATGTTACGCAGGCTATATGGTTTAATGAAAAATCTGATACTGCATGGCGATAATGTTAACCTACTATCTGATCAGTTTTAACACACAAAATTCTTCATGGGTTGACTTTTTCCAGGAGCTTCCCAATATTCCTTGGTATCTTCGTGTGCCATCCGCAGACCTCTTAGGCCCTCTTGTGGTCAGTATACGAATTACCGAAATAATGTTTTCTCCTGCTGGCAATATGTATAAACCCCCATGAGAGAAGAAAATCTAGCACTTATAACCCGTAATAAGCTTTAAGCGTGTCTGCAGTGAAATAAATAAAATAGTCAGGCTAAAAATCTATCTGGCCTAATGTTTAAAATTGAAGCAGAATGCCTTCACAGCAGCACACAGAAAGCATTACAACTGGCAAATCTAATAAAACAAGCAGTGGTAAAGGAGTCACGGCCTGCGTCCGTGAAAAAGTGAAGTGAACGAGCGCACACTGGGGAAGCCTGGAACTCGAGCGACCATATGGAGAGGGAGGGGGGTGGGCTGCCTGCTGGAAGAAGGGCTGCCTTTGATGTGGTGTCACGACCATATGGAGAGGGAGGGGGGTGCCTCAAGTAGTGGTTCAGCGGCAATAGGACTCTTTCCTATTCCATTCTTGCAGAATGGAAATAGGACAAGCCCTAAAAATAGTCAGAAAGAAAGATGGAGGCTGGGGAAGACAAATGGAAAGAGAGATGCGATGTCAGAGAGGTTGGGGCTCAGATTTGCATGCAGCCACTGGAGAAGCTTGCTTGTGGGGACTGGGAGGAAGGGTGACGAGATGCAGGCCCTGCAGTGAATAATTATGGGAGGAGAAATGCTGGCCTGAGGCAGAGCACACCATATGGAGAGGGAGGGCGGTGGGCGGAGTGCAGGAGATATGCTGCTGGCAGGGGGAAGGCTCGGCAAGCTTGTGCATGAGGAGCTTGTCACGTGATTCTATTCTCGTGAACTGTTAGAAATCCGCCTGTTAGAAATTTTCTGGTTTAACAGTAATAGGTCTCTCTACGAGACCTAAAAAGGGGGGTGTACCAGCTGAGCTAGTGTGCATAACATTACACAGCTATGGGGAACAATGTGAGGACTCGCTTTTTCACAACAATATTCCACACATTAACCAGTTCTTCTCGTGCAAATTCCTTCAGCTTAACAATAGAACAAATAGTAGTAGGCAGCCAGGGCCGGACTGTCTTTTCCAGGGATAATAACCATGGCACGTATCTGTGCACGGATACCCTTTAATCTTTTCTCAAATGGTAACCGGAAACCATTTAGAGATTAACTCAAATTCCCTCAATTTATCATTTGCCGCATATGCAGCCAAAATAAACCACACAGGTGATTTTTCCAGAAACCCAGGATGTTTGAGCCGTTGCCGGGACTCGAACCCTGTTGCCCGGTTACATCGTCAGCTGCTTTAGCCTATAGACCACTAAGAATGCCTTAACAAAATCACAATCTGCACGATCGGTACGCCGAGGTGCGGATGGTTATTACCAATGCTCCTAAATCTCACTGTGAAAATGTGCTACAGGTCGAGCGTTCCTACCCTGCAGGATAACATACATTCTAATGGGACGTGCCCACCTCAGGCAACGAAACCGATGGTTCAGGTGAATGGATTGCTAAGGTTATACGGGAGCATTTATCCTTCGCCCTACTAAGTATTTCTTAAAACATCACAGCACACAAGAAAGGACGTGTCTGTGGCTGGAACATGAAAATAAATTATAACACCATGAGTGCTTGCCAGGTTATACGGTGTCTATGAAGGCAGGACTGAACCCCCTAACAAGTTCCAACTTCGCACTTTCCACCTGTGTCCACTCCATATATTCAGGGTCACTGGAATTATGTGATTGTGTGGCTGCAGCGATTTGTGCAGAATTATAGATTTGCCACATTTGCCACATAATCCATTATCTGCCATAATCTGCAGATTTTTTCAAAAAAGATAAATTTGCTTCTAACTTGAACGGTTCAAAAGTTACTAAAAGTACTTGCAACTTATAGGTTGATGCACAGTGGAAGTCCCTTTGGAAAGTTGTACTGGTCACCTTTCTGTTGTTTATTGTTGTATTTGGGTGTTAAATTGGTACTAATAAGGTGCAACCAATGCCCAATACAGTGTTACCAAGTTTAAAAATGACCAAATAATGAAGCAATATTATGACTACATTTGCCGCATTATACAGCATAATTTGCCTTTCTTGCCACATAATTTACTCAAACCTGATGCATAACTTGGCTCTCTCCTGCCGCAAAATTCCAGTGACCCTGCCTTTACTGCATGTCAGTGCCTGCTTTTCATTCCAGTGTTAAGAGTTTTTGTGCATTTATATTTTTATGCATTATTAACAACGCTCAGAATGTGGATTTACTCTTGATTCTACATATATACACTGAAATAGTACTGTTACATTTGAAAAGAACTTCTATGACGCGTAGAAATGTGTTTTCTTAGCTCTTCTTATCTAAACCTCAATTTAAGCCTAATTGCCATCTTTTCCAAAATGGATGTCTCCGAGGACTTTCCTCCTGCACATTTCACTGTCCATAATTCTGGAGCTCACGGTCAAGTAGAATTATCTTTGTTTATTTCCCGAGATGTTGTTCTTAATGTTCTAGATGAAAAATTGTCATGCCTGATCACAACAATTTAACATTTGAATGATCTTCTGCTAGCTCACTGTGCCCTATTAATTCCTAATAGTGTCATAATTAGGCCTGGGCAGTGAACTCCACTCCATTCGTGGAGTTTGCAGAGTTTTCAGCACTCCGCGGAGCATGCAGAATTGCGAAAAACTTCGCTCCGTGAACAGAGTTATTTCCTCACTCGCCAACGTTAAGTTGCATATTTCCTGACATGCTATGTCGAGATAAACGCAGCTCGCTCGTTCACCCTTGATAAAGGCTACGCATTGGTGCTTCCAGCTGTCTTTTCAATAAACACATTTTCAGCAGCACTTTTGGGAGCATGCTGTGGTTCTCGACACATTCACAGGAGAACCAGTGTTGGAGATACATACATACGCTAATATATATATATATATATATGTATCCACTCTCATCCCACATCGGCTTCCGCCAGGAAAGACTCGCACTCGCGGGGGCTTGTCACCATTCATTTATTGCAGTATCTAAGCACAAAATAAACAGACACGTTTCGGAGTAAACCTTTCTCTATGTTTACCGAAGTGCTGTGCATTCAAGGTATTTAAACATTGTCACCCCTGCAAGAACATCAAAAGAGGACTATCACACATCATTATAGTACCTCTAAATCAGCGCCATCTTGAAGTGGCTCACTGATAAACTTTCGTTTAGACAATTCATTGGAAAATCGAATCTAATAAACCTATTACGCCCATAATGGGCAATCACATCTAAATTCATGTAAACTAATAAAGCCCTGAATGGGCCTATATGAACATCAGGAGTTAAATAAATACATATATTCATCTTGAATGAATCGAGCCTCCCAACAGTTATCCAATTCAAATCATTACAAATTCTTCAATTGGGACACATCCCATCATTGTGGAACAGCGATAAAATTGAAATTAAAGTACAGAGGGAATTAAGAAGAGGAAAAGAAGCAAAAGATAAAAAAGAAGAAAGAATTCAGGAAGAGTAGCCGTCACAAAGATAAAATCATCTGTATCGTAATCATTACTTTCCCATCTCATTCGGTTCCCCTTTCAAGAACCTAACCACAAAAAATAAATACAGAGACCACATACTCGTACTATTCACCCAGATGTATGGCCAGTTCTTCACTGCTGTTAAGACCAAGTGGAGTTTTGGTTCGCAGGTCGATTATATAACGTCACTCAAGCCTCCTGAGCCTCACAATCCTGTCACCACCCCTCGGATTGTTGGAAACATGATCTAAACAGAACTAGGCGAGGACAACCCTATTGCGCTGATGTTCTTTATCAAAATGTCAAGCCACGGGGTACGCCTCATTACACTTAGCTATCGCCCTCAAGTGTTCTAGAACTCTGGTTTTGGCAGGATGGATTGTGCTGCCCACATATCATAGGCTGCATGGGCATACAAGACAGTAAACTACATAAGGTGTTCCACATGTCAAGAAATTACTTATGTGCCTACGTATACCTGCACTAGGGATGTCATAAGACAAATGTGTCCAAGCCCGAAACGCGTCTTGCCCTTTTATCCAGCTGAAATGCAATAAAGAAACCTGTAATTCGACTCGGTGGTCCGTCTCCTGCTTGCTTCGCTGATCCGAGTTGGGATTGGAGGTAGCGTTTTGGAGTTTTCGCGCATATATATATATATTGGTTGTTGTTTTATATGTATTTGTGCCAAATGAATATGTGGCGTTCACCAAAGACAATGGATAAAGAAAAAGAAAACATTTGAAAAAGAAGCTTAGATTACGCCTGTTTGTTGTGCCCCTGCATGAGTGGTCCAAGGAGGATAGCCGCTTTTGATGGTGTATATATATATATATACAGTGAGCAAGGGCGTTCACGCCCGAAACGCGTCTGTTCGGCATTTTTTGCACCCCTGCACTTTATGCCTGAAAAATAAAATCAAAAATATAACCTGAAGACTGGCTTCGGACGCATTTATCGTTGTCTGCGTGCTGGGTAATGTGCATGAGGCGTTATTTGCACAGTGACCGGTTGGAGGTACATATATATATATATATATATATACATATAGAGAGAGAGATATATAAAATCCTCTATTACTGTAATAATATAATTGGCAGAATACAAAGAGAGTGCAGCCTCAACTGATATCCATGAGGACGAGCTGCCACTGTGTTACTGGGTTTCTGGCACTGATTTTGCCACCTCTGATGCCAGACGGTTCAAAAGCAGTGACCGGTGTAGCAAGGGGCAAGCCAGGGGTCGCAGCTGCGACCCCTGGTGACCCCTAAACGACGTCCATGTGAGCATTTCCAAAGTGTGCACATGTATCCTATGAAGGTGTGAGGCATCACTCCCTCTCAGGGTCTCATCAGGAGCAGTAGCATAGCAAGGATGCCGTGGACTCTGGTACACACAAGAAAAGTAGTCCTTTGAAATGCTGTTGGTGGTGCAAAATACATCAGTCATAAGGGTTCAATGGCCCTTAGGACGCTGGGTCTTGGTGCCACTGCACCTGTTGCACCGATGGCAGCTGCACCCTTGTTTAGGAGAAGTCATTTGTTTGGGGCTGTGATGATGGATGCCCAGAATCTCAAATTCAGGCTGGTTTGGAGCACTATATAATTGGAATTATACAAGTGTCTGGCCCAAAATGGGGAATAATACACCGACCCAGGGATTCCAGGACCTTTGGCACTGCCATTTACCAGCGGCTTTGAGCAGGTGGTATATAACAGTGGGGTAGTACTGTTGCTGGTTGCCAGGGTTACATGGATGTTTAGAGGTCACAGCAGAGCGGGCAGTGCTGGAGGGAGCATTATCTGCTCCACAAAAAATGCCCAAGGGGGTGGGCAGTGGGAGTGCCTCGCCTCTGCCAGCAGCCCCTCACAGGAGTCATCTCTGGTCCTATCCAATGTGGATTTGTACCTGGTAAATCCAGGTCTGGAGACACCAGGCCACTTTTTAGTTTCTCTTCTTTAGTAACAAAGGTTGTTTAGTAAGCCAACTTTAGTGAGCGCAGCTTTTTTACTTTAGTAAAGCAAGTAGATAGCAGACAGACATATTGCCGACAAAGATTCACAAATATATTCTGCTGTTGTACCTAACACATTCCCAAGCTATTCTCCTTGCATCCCTAAAGACTAGTATTATCCCCAGTGAGTGGAAACTGGATCAGATTAGACAATATTTGAAGAAATACTGTGAAACCCTCAACTCCTAGAAAAGTATTGGATAAGATCACAACTCCACTTGTCTAAGTTGGATGCCCAACTGCAGTCTTCAGTATCCACAGCAAGCAGGCTTGTGTGCGGGTTCAACTACAGAGGTAGTTGTTTAAGCTATATTGGATGAACTGCCCAGTTCAGTGGATTGTAACATACCTACAGCACTTTTCCGTTTAAACCTCTCCTTAGCTTTCGAGAGGTAGATCATCAATTGCTTAATTTGTTCAAGAATGATTGCCGGTGCCCAAAGCTACACATAAAAGCCTGCGCCCGGTGAAATTAAATGCCAGTACAACACACACCAAAGCGCATAGTTTTAATTCCACCTCATGCTTCTTTAATCCACTACTAGACTCTCCCTGGTCCTTTATTTCAGTCTTGCACGCTTCTGCTTTCCCCATTGTGACGTTTTTTTCGCACTTTCTCTTCCTCCGTGTTTCCGAATTGTGGGACTCTTATACAAGTTTTTGCCATAGGGCAGCGCCACAAGACTTCCTGCTGCACTTCCCTACGTCAAAAGAAAAGGGCAGGAATGCGCCGTAACTATCGGAGACAGCACATTCCTGCCCTCTTTCCCTGCACTGCCGCTCAATCGGCTGCCATGCGCCAACATGGGCACCCTTGTACCATGGTGCAAAGGTGCATGCATTGTAGGGATGGGTCACATTCCTGCATAAAAACAATCAATGGAGGCGATTTCCTCTTTCTATATTTTCTGCAGAATGCAGCACACATAGAGGAAAAATTAGGAAAAATAATGTTATTGCTCCTCGTTGCGCCTCCGCTACGCCACCTCTTGGGAAGCGTAGGATTCTGACACATTCCCAGGGTTACAGCTTGTTGTAAATCTGGGAATGTGTCAAATGCCATGGGAGATACGAGGCAGAACCCACTGTATTGCCCATAGTACACCTCCCCATCATAGTGAGAGGCAACGCAGCAACTTGCGCTGTGTTGCCTCATTCTATAGCTACAAGGCCATGAAAAGCCACGCAGGGTGGCTTTACGTGGCCTTGTAGATATGGCTAAGCCCTGTGCACCACTGGAATGTCACAAAGTGAGCACGTGTGTGATTTTCCCTTTGTTGCTCTGGGAGCAGAAAAATAAGTGCTGATCCCAAACAATGGCCCCTCACCGGCAACCGCCGGCTCAAATTAAGCACTGTGTCTGCTAAATCATTTACAATACTTTGGAATCAAAGATACAGTCTTCTAATGGTTCAGTAAATCATTCTTTTTCAGCTCTGGGTTTTGAAACGTATTCTCTATATTTTTTCTTTGTCCCATAAACCTTAAATTCTAAATGATTTTATATCTACCATATTGGACTATTGCAATACATTATGTCTTGTCTTCTTGATAAAGCTATAAAAAAGTTGCAGTTAGCTCTAAACTCAGCCCAGACTTCTCTTAATCTTAAAAGGACTGCTTCTATTTCTACTCATTTTCCTTGTTCCACTGGCTATGCATTATCTTTAAATCACTTTGCCTAGTTCAAAAGGCTCTGTTCACTGATCGTCCATCTGTTCTGAAATTTCCAAGCCAAGCTAGAGTGAGATATTAAAATCCAACCATACTTTTAGCATTGTCGACCCCAACGTTCAAATGCATGACTTTTTGAGACAGGGCATTTTCCGTAGCTGCTGAAAAACAATGGAATGTGTTACCAGAAAAGATAGGAAGGATTACAGAAATTCTTACAGGCAGGAAAGATTTAGAAAACTGGCTTTTTAGGTCGAGCCTGCATGGGCTGCGCAGTCTTGCTGGCGAGATTTTATGATTTAGAGGGAGCTTCAGTATTGGACTTTAAAACCCGCCCCTGTTTCCCAATGGCCGGCGTCACCGTTTATGCAAAATGGTGGCCAGCCATTGGGAAAGAGCTTTTGGTGACGTGGACTTTTCTCTTTTTGAGCCGTCCCACTTGGACAGGCTTGTCTGCCTTCCTTCTGCCGTTAAGGTTTCTTATCTTTATGGGGCAAACACATGGTCCCATAAAGATAAGAAACCTTTTACCGGCAAAACGATACTCATCCTTCCCAAATGCAACTTTCACTCTCGATTTCCTCCTAACGCTTTAACCACCAGGAGCTTTTCTCACGTGGTGGGCTCTTACGCGTCTGGCATGCCCGCCCTCCTGTTCTGTTTGCAGTTCTTTAACAACAGAGACTCCAATCTGAGCAGCCAACGCACACACTTTCGTGCCCTGGGAGAGGGGAGGGGTTGGACGGAGGGGGCAGGACCGGAGATGGGGGGGGGGGGTGTAGTATTACTCTAGAGTTCGCAGAACTGGTAGGGCTGTGGGGTCACGGGAGCGTTAACTGGCCGTGATGACGTAAACTGTTTGCCACAGCCCTCCAGGCTCGTTCCCCGAACACCAGGAGTTTTACCCACACATCATTAAAGCTGACTCTTTGAACTGAAAGCGACAGGTGTATTCCCTATTGCATCTACCCTGCTGACCTCACATCTTCATGAGTTAATCTGACCATGTCCTGATTCAGAATGTGCAGCAGTTCAAAGTGGAATATTGTGCTTTGTAAAAGGCAGCGCCCACCTAGGAAGAGAAGCAAATGAAGGAACCACAGATTGAGGACGAGTTTACACTTCAAGTTCTCTCCTGTCTGTCACATGCTTAGCAACCTCTTTTGCTTACTTTTCTCTTCATTCCTTGCTGTGCAGTTAGCATCGTTTTGTGCTGAATTAGACCCCTTTATTGCTCCTCGATCCCAGTGTGAGGAATTTCCTGCTCCCCGCTCCTGTCAGCGGTATTTCCTGTGGATGGCTAGAACCTGAGAAGGCGGCCCTTCTCCTTAAGTGAGGCCTTGGCCACAGGAATGTGAGTCGCTCTGACAAATTTCTTTACATTCTGCATTTTTTTCAGAGTATTGTCGATTTATTTTGCGTGCGATGCAGTCACCAGCTGCTTCAGTCACCTGTAGGGCTGTGAGATCACAGGCTGCACTACTTTTGCCTTTATTTTGACATTTGACGTAATTGAGTTTTGCTAAATATGAAAATTGTACATCGTTCACCCAGACCCAAATCTGTAACATGCAGCTTACGTAACTTTGAAGTTAAATGTTCACTACATTGTTTCAAATAAGTCCAATTTTTTTTACTTTCTGCATTTTTTTCAGAGTATTTTCGATTTATTTTGCGTGCGATGCAGTCACCAACTGCTTCGGTCACCTGTTGGGCTGTGGGGTCACAGGAGCGTGCACTGTTGGTGATGACGTAAACTGTTTGCCACAGCCCTCTAGGCTTGTTCCCCAAACACCAGGACTTTTACCCACACGTCATTAAAGCTGACCCTTTGAACTGAAAGCGACAAGTGTGTTCCCTTTTGCATTTTCTAACCTAAGCAGGAAAGGAAAATTATAAGGGCAACGAAGAGCCCAGCATGCTGCCTCCTGTGCAATAATACCCAGACATAAACACTGTCTGTACGTTTTATTACAGATAAGAAGGCTTACCAAGTGTTCAGCTAGCATTAATGTACAGTAAAATGAACAGTAGAAAGTTTTGGGCAGGAGGGTGAAGAAAAACAGAGTCAAGGAGGTGCAATAAACTATGTAAACACCCAATATGAATTAATTCATTCAAAATGCACCTACAAAACATTACATTTAGATTTGTTTTTTTACCTAATTAATTTGTACCAAGTGGAATTCACATACAAAAATAAAACGAACACAGCTTTCCAGTCCAAATCTGTCTGTAAATTGTAAACTGCGTGACTTTTTTTAAAGTACTTCCAATTGGACACAGACCTTTCTAATCACAGTGGTGCCCACAGCTCTACCCTTTATACATATGACTGCCTTGCACAAATTTAGATTTGAATGCATGCCCTATTAGCGAGAATGGACGACTGACGTTGTGAGCACATGCGTTATTTTATGTTTGGAATATTGGTATAGCGCAACTATCACCACCGTGGACCTCATTAGCAGTGTTCCTTAATTCCTGCCACACCGGGAATGATTTTAATCTACGAGAACACCATACGCCACACCATTTACGCGCGTTTAAACTATTAGCATTGTAAACGACAATGCCTTTTATTTATGCTATAAAAACGAAAACAAAAATAAAAGGCATTGTCATTTGCAATGTCAATAGCTCAAACTCGCGTAAATGCGAGACCTATTGCATTGAAAATGCTTGTTCCTTAGTAGAATTTAAGACAGTTTTTTGCATCCCTGTTTTTAAAATTCCTCCTTTTTGCCATCTTTCAACTAAAGGTTTAGCTCCAACATATCTCTCGGTGATAGTTGTGCTTGAAAAATTCATGTAAATCAAATTAATAGATAAATAAAACAGTTTCCAGGAGTGATAACATCCCCCGCCCCCCTCGGACAACACTACAGGCAACTCTCAAGAAGAACATTAGGGCCAGATGTATCAATCTTCAACGCAATGCAGGACAGTGCAACACAGCAAGACAACTTGCTGCGCTGTGTGAAAGGGAGTGGGCAGGAAGGCACCATCAGCCACATGCATCAAGTGATTTAGGAATTGCAAATGGTGCGAATCGCAAAATTCGGCCGTTTGCAATGCATCAAGCCAAAACTACAAGAAATCGCTATTTTTTGCGATTTCAGAAAATGAAATTGCATTTAAGGAATCGCAATTTGCGATTCCTTTAAATGCAATGCATGACACCCAAAAAGAATTGCGAAATCGCAATTAGGAGGGAAAAATTGCAATGAGGTTGGACCTCATGGTAATTTGCGAATTATCTCAAAAATGCAATTTTGTGCATGTTTTTAACTGTCATGTTGTGCAAACACATGCCCTAAGGGCATGTGTGTGCACAAAATATGTGCATAGATTGATTTCAGGAGTGCAACAGGGTGTCCTTTGGACGCCCCTGCACCCTTGAAATTGCAATCTAAATTTGCGATTAGCTAATTGCGAATCACAAATTGAGATTGTCTTCCCATTCATTCCTATGGGCCTTTTGGCCCATAGGAAGCAATGGGAAGGGATTCCTTAGTTGCGATTCGCAAATTGTGAATCGCAATTAAGGAAAATTAAGGAATCGCAAATTAAATTGAGATTTTTTGATGCATTGCCGTTTGCGATTACATAATTGCGATTCCTTATTTTTCTCAATTAAGGAATCGCAAACGGCAACAATGATGCATGTACCTGATAATTTACTAATATATGAGACATTCCTGCTCTCTGCTTGCGCTGTTGCAGTCTGCTGCCTAGCGCCACTGCAGGCACCCTTGCATCATGGTGTAAGGGGTGCCTGCACTACAGGTAGGATTTTTTTGTGCAGGAAGGGGCACCTTCCTGCACACATATAATCCTCTGAGGCTTTTTACTCTTTCTAAATGTTCTGCATAATGCAACACACTTAGAAAGAGGATACAATAAGGAGAAATACAATTATTTCTCCTCATTATGCCTCCCCTGGTAAATTGTAGGGTGTTGACACATTCCTAGGTAATTCTTGGATTGCGCCAAAAGTCCATGGGTGTATAGGTGAAAATACCCACGCTTCATCAATGGAACGGCTTCCCTGGTCATATTAACGCAAGGCCGCAACTTCCACTGCGTCGCATGAATCCAGATTTACAAACATTGTAGAGCCACGCATGGTGACCTTGCGTTGCTCAGTAAATCTGACTTTGGTATTGCGTTGCCCTTGCAACACCATGTGTCACGCAAGGGCAATGCTATACTATAATAAATGCAGCCCACAGTCTTTCAAATACTGCAGCCTTCTTTCTGAATGGGATAGTAGTACCAGCTAAACTTCCCACTAGGTTTTCAATCAAATCCAGATATACGCCCCTGTCCATGTAATGGGAGGCCCAGACAATCAACACTCCATTTTTTATTGTTTTGTGATTTTTATTTACTGTATACCAAAAGTATTTTAGTACCATTTATTAAGAGGCTACACATGACTGATTTTAGAGAAGCTTATAATGTATTGCTCCAGCTGAATAATGAGAACATTTATTACTAGCAGCCCGTCCCAGCGTTGTCCGGGAGCAAAAGGCTGCTTCTGGGCCCCCGCCCGCCCCAACGTTAAGGCTGCTTCAGAGCCCCGCCCGCCCGACGTTAAGGCTGCTTCAGGGCCCCGCCCGCCCCGACGTTAAGGCTGCTTCAGGGCCCCTGAGCAGTGGGAGTCTTTCTTACCTGCTCCTGAGTTCCCCGCTCTGCCGCTCCTCGCCGGTCGTCACCGCTCCTCCCCGCTTGTCCGCCACTCCTCTCCGCTCCTCCCCGTGCTCACGTCCCCCGCTCTTCCTCTTGCTCCTGTACGCCGCTCCTCCCCGCGCTCGTGATGTCATCTCGCACGTCGCGGTCGGCGCTTATTCCTAGGGACTACTTTTTTTTATATTAAATTTTTTAAAGAACGTTATTTTTTTTTAATATAGCCTATGTCCATCTGCTTGCCCTGACGTTTTCAAAGATGTTTTGGGTGTTTGTATTGGTGGTGTAGTTTTCGAGTTTACCTGGCTCGAAGGACACACTTCTCTCTTTATAATAGTAGTATAGATAGATTGTGTTGGACTGTTCTTGAAAATCGCAGTGCGGGCACGGCAATCAATGTCTGCGTTAGCATTTTAACAGCACACCGCCTCATGGATTTTTAGATTGGTCTACTTAGGTAGATAATGACAGACACAAAATAATTTGACTGTTTTTTAATTATTTATTTATTTTTCCATGAGCCTAATTTCATTGTTGCCTATGTAGCAAAATACAGATTTTTTTAAATTGAATTTACTTTATTGAGCTAGTGTTAACTCCTATTAAATGCTGCGGAGCAGACGAGTGGGATGTTGACTTTTTCTGCAACTTCTATATGTTTGATATCATAGACGGGAACATTGTAATACGTAACACAAACCACAGAGAAATATCACAAAATGTCCGTCGCAGATTGTCGGTGGCCATCACAGAAAGTTTCAGCCAATTGGATTATTTGCCCGCTAGCTGAGCCATCCTCTTACGACAAATGTATATACCAGACGACGAGGGTCAATAGCACTTGAAGAAGTGGATGGCGTGATAGCCACCTGCTCAAGGCATGGGCAAAACATTTTTCATTCCTAGTGTTGAATGTCCATGTTCCTAGACGTGGCCTCGAGATCACCTCCAGGGCTGTTCAAGAAACAGGATCTGTCCTGGTGCATCCAGCAGCAGGGCCAACAGCTGCATTGAGAAGCAGCTGCTGCTGTGCCCTGTGAGTTATGCTCACTGGAAGGCCTTGCATGACTCAGTTGAGCTGCAGATTAACATAACTGACTACTGTAGCCAAATGAAACTGACAAATATATTCTCTATTCTTTTTTCAGGACATGCAGAGTCATAAATCACTGCACCTTCTAGATGTAACTATCTTTTGGAGAAAAACCGTTGAATCGTTTTTATGATTACATACACATTTATTTTCCCTTTTTGCAGAATTTATTGTAAGATGGTGGTCAGACATTGAGAAATCAAGTGCCAGAAAAATATGAAAGAAAAAATAACAAATGGTAACTCGAGTAGCTGCTTTAAATATGTGTTCACCAGAGGTGCTACACGTGCAGCAAAACCAATGTCTGGTGAAACCTTTCTTATGCTGCAGTCAGATTCATAATAAGTAAATCACAAGTGGGGTTTCTAAATTAGTGAAAAGGAATCTATTCAATTCTAATCCCCTTTCAAGGAACCGGAAAATATATTTTAAAAAACACTTCTTCAGGACATCTTGTACTTTCTAATGGGGTTTCGTGGAGCAACACAGACACATTTTCACTGAAGGAATTCAAAATACATAATGTGATATACTGTGAAATTAGGTCTTCCATGCCATGGGATACGTCATATTGATTTTCTTCCGGCAGTCGATAACGCGAGGACATTATCAATGCTTGATAGTGTTTCGGCCTTGTTGGGTGAGACACCCTGATTCTGATGGGTAAGGCCAGATGTGAGTCCTGCGCTTATGGTGCCATAGGACCCAAGGTGTACCTCGCTGATGAGGCCAAACAAGACCAATACCTGTCTGAGGTCGCCTTTGTCTCAATAGAGAGTGATGAGGCCTGGTAATTTGGACTGAACTGTTCCCTTTGGAGCAGAGAATGGCTGTTCTGCTTAAAGTTGCTCCTATTTTGATCAGTTTGTCAGTGAGCAACAAAATGACGGATTGGAATGCAGCTCATTTCTGTTACTGACACTAACATCACATTTGGAAATGTGGGTGGTTTAATGGTTTTGAGGAAAACTAATGGATTCTGGAGTCCATTCATTGCTTAACATTAACCTCATTGTATTTAACTTGTTATAAAAGATGGGTTAGTTTATAGGTCCTTGCTTCAAAGGTTCAAATGGTGGCCTGCAAACAATTTGGAAAGGCCATAATATCCTCATCATTTGTTGGCTTTATCCAGTTTCTTTAAACAATCCAACACAACCTGTTAGGCCCAATAGGCTTGGACTTCTTGCTCCTATTTGGGCTCAAACTGCCAAAGACTATGATCCCGAACTTTATTACGGAGTTATAAAAATACTACAAATAGCTATATTTGAAACAACTCAAATTTAAGGCTAATCACCAAAATGTTAATAGATCAATGCTTAAATCAAAGACAAAAATAGACAAATGATTTCTTCTTCGCTCCTCTTTCAACCCCCTCCCAAAGCCGAAAATGATTACGGTCTAGCTGCAAGAGAGCAGTGCCTATGAAATTATCCAAATAGATTGAGAATACAATGTGGGGGAGGTAGGGCTCTTTGGATGAGACCATAAAAGGGCCAACTTTCAGTGGAGACATCTTTAAAATACGTTTGAATGAGTGTGCATTGATTCCCCTGTAGATTGCAAAAATTGAACACTACTTGGAGTAGATACGGCTGAAAGAGCAAATAAATTAACAGAGACTCCTTCCTTCACTTTTAGGAGGAAACTGGGGGAAGGACCTAGTGGCACATATTTGGAATGCTCTCCCTTTAGATACCAGATACACTTCCTGTTACACTGCATTTATGAAGCTCCTAGAGACATGGCTCTTTAGGGTGGCATATGAGTGATGACCTGTTGCAAGCTATGTTTCAGTTTCCTCAGAACTATGAAACCAATTGGTGAATGGGCGCTTTAGAAATTGCTTTAACCTCATCCATGCTGGTGACGAGCTCAGCTCGTCATGGAGTACAGTTGAGCTGTACTCATGACGAGCTGAGCTCGTCACGGCCGTTGGAACGTTCGCACACGGCGGTAATTACCCCACTATGCTGAACGTTCTAAAAACGGGTGCGGCCGTGACGAGCTCAGCTCGTGATGAGGGCAGCTCCGCTGTGCCTCATGACGAGCTCAGCTCGTCACCAGCATGGGGGCGCTGTGTGCACCCCCCCTCGCGCACAGCAGGGGGGGAACATCCCGCAGCGAAGCGGTTAACATAACTTATGGACATAATAATTAATTGATTCTCCAAGAGTAATAAGCACCACTCCGTGACCAACTGTATTGAGAATCTCATACTTCTATTCAACAAAACAATGCTTGCCTTACCATTAAATATCATGAATTTGACAAATAGTATATGTTAATGTGATTTATTGAGTGCGCGAATACCCAGGGGTGTGTCTTGGCGCTATGAACACATTAATCCCAGCCAGTCATCTAATTCTTGAATAGCCAAGTTTTTAGCCATTTACTGAAGGTGGTGAGGGAGCCTGCACTTCTGAGTTCAATAGGGAGCTTGCGGCATATTACCAACGAGTAGCGATATTTATCGCTAACTAGGCTTAGCAACAAATTTTTTATCGCTAAGCATCGCCGGAAATTATCACTGAGATAACGTGCTATTAGCAACGTTTATCTCCAAAGCGATAATTTTTCTGGCGAAAGCGTGCATATTGCTGAGAATACAGCGATATTCACGCATTAGTGATGAAATGCTCTTAGCCATGTTATTCACCTCCCATTGGATAACATGGCTAAGAACTGGTCTGAGCAGGCGTTAGCGGGAATATTTCCATTGCTACGCCCGCCTTGCTAATAGGCGATACGGACATTAGCAACTGCTTTCAGTAGCTAACAGGTTGGGTACACCCACTTTGCATGTCATTAGCGATAAATGTCGCTGACATGCAAAGCGGGCCCCAAACCGCTCTCTATCGCCTAAAAGCTGTCGCTATCATCAGTTAGCGACAGCTTGCTAATATAGCGATAGAATTATCGCCGGTTTAGCGTCCGAAAACGGCCGCTAAACCGGCGATAATTGCCTATCACCCCCCTTGGTAATATGCCCCCATATTCCAGAGTTTTGTGGTGCCATAGAGAAAACTGCAGCCGCCCCAGCCTGCAAATCTAATTCTAGGTACCGTCAGGAGTCTTGCCCCTGTGTAGAATTCATGAGTGAGCTTCAGATAACGATTACACAAAAGCATGCTTGAATACCAATAACACAAATTACAACTCTTGAAGTTGGACACAAATAAGAAGAAACGTGTGAGGAGTGTGACTGGATGGTTGTGCTATTTACATTGGCAGGGTTGGTGGACTGAGATTCCTTGAGGTAAATGAAATGGATGGATAAGGCAACTAATAGCAACCAAGAAACCCTAGGATAATTACCCATATGGTAACAATCAAGTGTAAAACTGCTTTATTTGGTAAGTGGACATTCCTGAACTAACCTTTGAGCCATTAGACATCCTAGGAACTTAAACATAGAACATTCAAATAAAAAGCTACATGCACTGCAAACTCAGCAGCAAATATTTCTAATTAAATCAAAGTGGAAAATAAATGAAGCAGATTCATCGTTATTTACTCTTTCAACTGCTTGGAAACATTGTCTATCGTGTCTATAACCCGCCTACCCTTAACTACGATGATTTAACTCAATTGGGGGCCATTTCCCCTGGTTAGAGTAATGCTGTGGTATATAATCCTTATGTTATAGAGGATATAATTACATTCTATATGGGGCGAGGGCAGCACTATGTCGAAGAGGTCTATGTTGATTTCATTAAGTTCAATAATGTTGTGGACTGGACCTTGCATTGTTTGTCTTGTCTTGTGATTCGAGATTGGTGCAGCCACTGACGTCATTACTGCTGAAAGTGACTGATCAGTTCGGATTTCTTCCTCTATATCCGTATGAAGGCATAGATTACAAGTTGCACTGTACTGGCAGGGTGCAGACTCCACACAAGTAATTACCCATTACCATGTGCTAACACCATGCTAGTTCTACGCAATTATGTTAAATGTCGTATACTTGTAAAGTGCACAGCTGCCCCAGCAAAGGGGCATCCCGGCGCTGTATACCGCTCGGGGAACCCGTCCTGGCTTTCCCTGTGGGATGGTCCCTACTGGGAATCCCCAAGGTGGAGCCAGGCATCCCCGGCGTTGATGGGGCCGTTGTGGAGATTAGGCAAGCTAATGCCCAGAATTGCCGAGTGGGACCCCAGGTTAGAGTAGGCACCGAGGCGAGAATTGTCGAGTCCGCTGACCCTGGTCCACAACCCTGCCGCGTTGGGAATTGAACCCTGGTCCCGGGCCGACTTCTGCTCCCGGGTCTGCCGCCTCTAACCAGTGAGCCACACCACTCCATTTCTTGCGAGAAATGTGAATGCGCAGGCGCGCACACATGCACAGTTTTCTCAAGATTGTCGATACTGCGAGGAAAAGGAGGAGGGCAGCCCGGGGGCACCGCATTCCAGGTAAGTGGTTTAAATTTACGAGTTTGTAATGTAGATTTAATTGATAATATAGGAGAGATGGAGGCGGGGGCTGGCCAACTCCCCTTCACTTCGGAGTGTGCAGAGATTTGCCTTTTCAGCGTTCTCTGCGGAACGCGGAGGAGGCAAATCTCCGCACACTCTGCAGGCGGGGCGGAGGTCTCCTCCCGGGGTCAATAATCACCTATATGATGCCTTACAGACAGTGCTCAATTTGAGCAGGTGGTTTCCGGTGCTCGGCACCGGCACTTAACTGTCAGCACCAGAACTTAATTGTTGACACCAGCACTTATGGCAGCTGCCACATGTTTGTATAATTTAGAGATGAGCAGAACAGCAGTTGTTTATTAATTCAGTATACATTAAAAACAACTAGTACCTGCAGACCAAGTTATTTTTATACCTTCGGGGCCTGGAATATGCTGAATTGTCACACTTGTAGCAGTGTGCTGTTTAGTAGTTGTGTAGGTACTGTCTTGGCAAACACTGGCAGTGGGGATGGGTGGAGCAAGCTGCAGAGGCCTCCTGACTAGAGCCCTGTCACTTATTGTTTTTACAAATTAAGCACTGCTCACAGGGGGCAACAATCCTGACTGCTGCATTGCCACAATCCTTATAGGGCATAGACAATAGCCCTCGCCCTCCTGTACATGGAAAAGAGCTAGAATGGAGGTGGGGGGGGGGGGGTATAGTTCATTTACAAAATAGTAGGTTGAGTGGGAAAGGCTCTTAGATTGCTTCCTTGCATTAGCATCTGCTCACAGGCTGATACTTTCCCCTGCAACAGAATATTATTTTAAAAAATGTTACCAACACTGATTTCAATATTTTCATTCAGATAATAGCTTAATCAGACAAGTAAGGCAGAGCAAACACATCTGACTTGGTCACCCCCAGGGTGAGGCACAGCATGAGAGATTCCGATCCGATGAATGTCAAATGTTGGCTTTTCAGACATGGTTTGCAGCTTGGGAAGTATTGCTCTTGGCAGTGCACTGTTTACCTACCGCGAGCTTCAAATTTGAAAATGGCCCTTTAAAAAAAAGTTATATTGTTTTTCTTAGCAGTATGTGAAAAGAGAAAGCATGCCACTTTGCTATGTTTCTATGAAGTTCAATTTAACATGTTTACGTATTCAAAATTTAAGGAATTTGACCCGCCTATCACTGGGCTTCACCCCATTAATGAGCGGACCTGTGTGTCTCTTAAAGGAGCCATCCGCTGAATGATGTCACAACAGGTCTCAAAACCCAAGCAGACATCATCTAGCAATGTTAGAATGCCTACTGTTAAAAAAATGTATTAATGCAGGATTGGGTAAAAAGAATTATTATCTATTTCTCTACACTTGCCCTTTGAATGTATATCTGAGTTTTAAGACTCAGTGGAGTGGTGTGGCTCACTGGTTAGAGGCGGCAGACCCGGAAGCAGAGGACGGCCCGGGACCAGGGTTTAATTCCCGACGCGGCAGGGTCGTGAACCAGGGTCAGCGGACTCGATAATTCTCGCCTTGGTGCCTACTCTAACCAGGGATCACACTTGGCAACTCTGGGCATTAGCTTGTCTCATCTCCACAACGGCCCCCACAAACGCCGGGGATGCCTGGTTTCACCTTGGAGATACCCAGGAGGGAACATCTCACAGGGAAAGCCAGGACGGGTTCCCCAGCGGTCAATAGCACCAGGACGCCTCTGGGTAGCAGAGCGCTTTACAAGACACACACATTTACATTTACTCATTCTTCAAAGATCATACCGACCTGAGCTGCCCTAGTTTACCTGTGACAGCCACTGGTTGATCATGATGTCCTCTCTTATTTGACCGAGGACTTCAGGACAAAGAAATCTCCATCACTGATGCATGCCCCACTGATTAATTGATTTTCATTTTGTAAAGCACTCTGATACCCAGAAAGAGTAGCTGCAGCTCGTAAAATATGGTTATGGACAACAGTGGCCATAAAAAAGAATGGCCTGTGCGTTGAGACAGAAATGTCCTCTGCATGGTAATGGACGTGTACCCCTGCCCTGAGTGCCCATCTTCACTATTGTCTCGATCCCTAATGTTGATTTTTGTTGTCATAGGCAACCCAGGATCATTCATGTGGCTTTGACGTAGGTCTGTTACACGGGTTGCAGTCTTGTTGGACCTGGAACAGTGCCCAAAGCGCTACCCTCATAGTGATGGAAGGCTACTGTTTTTACCAGGAGTTAAGCAGCATGAGCACGGCGGTGGCATCATACTTTGAAGTAATCAGTAGTAGTAAACAGGTCCTTTTTACCCTGTGTCACTGGAGTAAGGCCTAAAGGCTTTTTAACCCCTCCCTTGCTGATAACGGAACCGCTCCGCCATCAGCCGCGGTCGCGCTGTGCTGATGACGGAGCGGTTCCGTCATGGCCCGCTCGGCACGCCTGTGCGGCGCGGATTCCGCGCTTTCGCTGAGCGTTCTATGGAGCGGGCGGGCCGTGACGGAACTGCTCCGTCATGAGCACAGCGCAACCGATGCTGGTGACTGAGCGGTTCCGTCACCAGCATGCTTCCGCCACTCGGCCGCCCTCCCCCCTTATCACACACTGTGGCGGAATAGCCGCCGCAGTGAAGGGGTTAAAGTTCTGCTGCTGTATACGTAACTCCCCCTTGGCCGGCATCCGTTAAATGTAAAGTGCTGTGCAGGCCTAATGATTTTGCTCTGGAAGTATGTTGTGCCTAGGAAGGGTACAGTACAGTACAAGGATAGAACAGTGCGGTGCAGTACTGCATGGTAAGTGCATGCGCTGAGTATATGTATACCTGCAACTAATCCATTACATGAAAGATGTAGTGCTGTGCAGTGCGTGTGCAGCTGAAGTGTATGTGTAGTGAAGTGTATGTGCTGGGTATATGTGTGCTAGTGATAAGTACAATATGTGTGACGTGTAGTGTGCACATGATGAATGTGTGTACTGCCAGTGTGTGTGTGTTTTCAAATAGTGCACCATGGCACAACACAAAGTCTACAGTGCTAAACAGAATGCAGAGAGAATGAGTTCACTGAATGTATGTGTGTCTCTGAGGGCACAATTCATGAAGGTAATAGTACTGACAATAATTGGTGTTGTGTCCATACACTGAGTGCCGGTGTGTCTGCAATGGTACATTAGACGGAGGACCCTTTTGGGAAGCCCTGGACTCCCTGGTGAAGACATGAGGAATAAAGAAATTGTGCATTGCCGCATTCCAGTGAGCTGGGTGGAACACACTGCAGAAGGGAGAAAGAGGGAGACTCCCCTTGTACACTTTAAAAGGGTCATCTTCGATTACAAAAGGACTGGGCATATCTCAGGCAAGGGATGTGCTTAATAAGGGAATCACAAAGAGTAGTGCTGGGAGCCCAGGATTACCCTTTAGATTCACATATCACTGTGGCTGACATCCAGGTGTGAGCTCCAGTCACTCCTATGGCCTGTGTTGTGGGACTATCAGCTTCAAAGTCTCTCCTGGTGTGACAGGCAGCGTTTCAAGAGGGAATAGAGAGGGGAAAGTTTACACTTCAAAAGAAGCAGAACCCCAACATAAAGCTTCAAAGACCCAAACCCTAAATCACAATTGGTGTCTGGAAATGGATTATAAGAAGAGGGAAGAGGGGGTTGAGACCTTTAAGTTTGTCATCTGCCAAGCAGCCAGACAGGCTGTGTGATGAGGGGAAGCCCTGCAAGGCTTCTGCGCGTGGACAAGACTAGGGCCAAAGCCTGCTAGTATGCCTGCTGGGTGAGGAGATATCACCCAGAGAAACCAAGACCACCTGCTCTGGAATACCAGCACCTCCCTGCTTGCCAAAACCAGTGTGCCCTATGAGGAAGAGGAGAGAGTAGGAGGGAGCGAGGTTCAGTGGGGAGACTTGCCAAGAGGAGTCCCGGTGTGAGATGTGAGGAGACAGCTGTGCACTAAAAGGGTCATTGCCTGTGTGCAGGTTTCAATTGATGAACCTCGTATGCCAAGAGAGGGCCGTCGTAGACTGAGCCGTGAATCAAATAGAATCATGAAGACTGTACCATCTCATTGTGGTGGCCACGTGTGCCAGAAGGGGCCACTGTAGAAGTGACTATGTCGACAAAGCACCAAAGCTTGTGTTGACCTTAGCGGAGACTCTGTATGCTAGGAGTGTCCGCCATGGCATGGATGACTGCACAGGAAAAGTTGGTGCCTTACCAACAGGTATGGTGGCAACCCTATATGCTAGGCAGGGTTGCTGGTACCAAGTAATTGCAAAGTTTGGCCCGTCGCCTGGGAAAAACTGATGCTGACACCTGCGGCTCAGAATTGAGCACCAAGGCCTGCCCTGTGGCCTGCCCCATGGACTCCAGAGGATGTTGAGAGGAATTTGCTCTGTTGTTGGGACCTACCTGAGAGCAACAAAGATCAACCCCTCCACCTGTGTGGGAAAAAGCTGAACTTATCGTGCCAACGGAAGTTCGGAACACCTCTGATCATTGCTGAGGCCAACTGCACTGCTCAGAAAAGAGCCTGCACCTGCTGGGTGCTGCCAGGCGTCCCAGGTGCAGTTCGACTTGACCAAGCAGGGTGCCTTGCAAGTGCCGGTGGTTGGGACATCCACTGAAACGCTGAACGCTACTCTGCTGCTGCAGCAGGTAAGACTTGATATGGGCTGTCGATCCCCGGGGACTTGCTGCCAAAGGTGCCTCTGGTTCATAGACACTTTTTACTATTTGCAAAGAGTCAGAGTGGATTCTTGAGTAAGGCCTACAAGTGAGCATTCCCTGGATGCGGTCACCGGTCAATGGGGAATAAATCCAACCACATTACAAGGAAGAGGGTGGGACAGTGGCTTTGTCAGTTGAACATTAGAGACCCACCACAAGGGGATTGTGTTATTGGTCATGAAAGTCACAATACTCCTTTGAATGCATAAAGTTAGAAATAAAACACTTCTTTTTCATCTAAAAACAAGTATTTGACTGGACATTGATTTATTGACATTACTAAGTTCACTTTGAGTTAAGAGTCATGTTCACCAAACTGGTTCTGCACTTCACAACTGAGCAAGCCTTTGACAGCTCATCCACAGCTACCACTAAGAGTCAAGAGCAGAAGGGGCACTTGCCCTCATAGTAGGTTGGGCCCTGGAACAACAGGATTAAACGGACTCAATCGGTAGCCCTTGCCTGCCCTGTTGGCTCCTTGAAAGGGGTTCTGACAATGTGTTTGTAGTTGCTTCCTGAAAATAAACAATTTGACTTGGTTTCTGAGAAAAATGGTGGCATCTTTTTCCAAAGTTTAGGACTAAGGCAGGCAAAGGAGAAGGCTACAGTATCTGTCCTCTGGTTTTTCTGGACAGGAGTCTGGTCTGGTTTCATCGTGTCGTTTTCGGTCTTGTTGCTCAGTGGACTAATTCATCCCTTGCAGGGGCGTGTTTAAGGCCATGTGGTCACAGGCTTGAAGGTTGGTGGATTTACTCAGCTATTCCCCCTTCCTATATCAATAATAGTAATACCAATGAGTTGGGTAACAATAAACAGTAAGATAATGCTTTCAGGGTGAGCATGTACTGTACAAATAGACTGTTGTGTAGGTGTAGGTCTTATGACGGGAGTGAAAGAAAGTAAAACTGGAGACAATGGTTGATCATTTATATTCACAAAAGGCATTGAAATCAATACATTCTCAAAATGGAACCCATTAGCATTTCCGCTAAGCTGGGATGTCAAATATTTGGCAGTGCAGGTCCAGAGTGAGGCAAGTGCAGTCTTCTAGTTGGCTTGCAGCAAAGAGAAGAAATAGTTAGGCAGTCCCAAAAAGTGCATTGCCTTAATACAACAGAAATGCAATGTTGTTTTGAACCAGCAGTTCCCTAGCAGGCTGGGAAAGAAGGGATTTGATCTTTCTCTTTTTATCTGCAACTGTATTTGTCTGCATTTTAAAACAATGCTGAACCTCCCCCTATGCAACAAGACTCAATATCTTTACCAAAGTGATAGCTTTAATGAGGTTTACAAGGTTGCTTTGGCAACCTTCTGAACTAATCCTCCTCGCTCACCCTCACACTCACTTCAGGTTGACATGAGTTATTGCACAAGGGGTTCGAAAAAGATCTATAAAATCCACAAATCATAGGGTCTTCCAAAACATTGCTAACTATGTTTACATCAAAGTCTGCTGTGCTCAAAACGAATTAATGTAAAGAGAAAACTAAAATAACCTTAAAGATTTGGGTAAATTAATGTAACATTTTTTTTAAACATAAGGATGGGCGGAAGACATTAACTACAGTTAAGCCTAATCTGCCAATAACTCTAGGCTGATTTTGATCATCAAGTACATAATTCAGTCCTCTGAAAGGATATTATAGAGTGACATATTTTATAATAACTTTAGACAAGCCTCCTGAAGGCTCTCCCCTACTCCCGTTAAATACAGTAAAATAAATATCTAAGAGCTAAAGCTCATTATTTCTCCAGGATTCGTGCAAAAAAATGTCTTAATTTGCATCTATAACAAAATTAACTTTATTCAGGGGGGCGTGGCTTGAGCGCCGGCCAAGATGGCGGCGTGACTCCGGAGCTCCGCATCAAGCCTCGGCGCTTTGTTCTCCTTCGCTGCACTGCAGAGACCCTTCGCATGCTGTAAGGCGGAATTGTGGACCGGAGCGTGAGGCGCGCTGCTCGCCCTCTTCGTCTCCCGGTTCCGCATTGATTTCAGCTGTTTTTCGCGGAGGTGCCGATACCGAAAATCACGGCCGCCATTTTGTTCGCCGGCAGCGCTTCCACACAGCGGCCGGAGGGAAGGTTCCTGTGAGGGTCCTATTATGCCGCATTGCCCATCAAACATCCTGAAATGCAACTTTCTTCAGAAGTGAGCCCTCGTTTTACAGTTTGCTGTGCCTCCTCACACTTCTTCCATTCCCGCTTGGAGTGACCTGACTTTTCTTGATTCGCCCGCCATTTTGTGGATTCCCACAATTTTCCACAAGGTCTCCTTCAATTTCCACACAGCGACCGGCGGAGGGGTTCTTTATGAGGCTCTTGAATACTGCATTGTTAAACATATCTCCTGCATTACGATTTACATCAGAGGGGAGCCCTCGTTTACAGCCTGCTGTGACTCCTGATACTTGCCTCATTTGTCCTTGCTGTAATTGATATTTCTGGATTCATCCGCCATTTTGTGGAATCTCTCTCCTCTCCACAAGGTCTACCTGAATATTGCAGCTTGTTTTTCTGCCACTCTCGTAACCCCTCATCATTGTTCTACTACTTGCATGGCGCTCCTTTTATTCCACGCAAAGGCACTTGCGTGAACTTTTCTTTTCTTTTTTTGATGTGACTCATTCATCTTTGTCCTCCCAGCTGTGATGATGCCATTTATGATTTCCACATGACATTGCGGACCCTGCCTTTCTCTCAGACATTCATGGCTTTTTGCTGAACTTTTCTTTTTATGCTACTAAAGTGCCTGCATTTTGCTCTCTTTCTGCTGGGCCTGGTCACCTGCGTATTTTCATTTGACTCATTGCCTCCTCTCAATTGCTTGTTCGAGCTTTCATGGGGAAACTTCGCAACTTGAAGCTCGTCTCTACTTCTAATGTTCCGGTCGGTTCAGACTCTGACTCACCTATTCAAGACATGGAGGAAGGTCGGTCATCAAAATCTGACTCAGCACATGGAGCCATTCCAAAGGCTTCCAACGTGGGTAAAGCGGCATCCTCTTTGGTTTCTTCTAAACGTCTCAAAAAAGATCCACCTTCTCCTGGGAGTTCTTCTTCCCCTTCCTCTATGGATCTCATATTAGAGGAACTACGTGCTTTCAAGCCTTTTATGGAAGCCACCACCAAAAATATGCAGGCAATGCAGGAGAAGTGGTCGTCTCTGGATACGCGTGTTCTCACCTTGGAACAATCCACAGATTCCTTGCAATCCTCTTGTTCTCGTATTCCGTCCATGGAGGCGGAGATTCTACTACTTAAACGACAGACAGAAGACCTGGAGAACAGGAATCGCAGGAACAACCTACGTCTATACGGCCTTCCGGAACTTTCAGAAAGGTCTAATCCTACCGCCTTCTTCCAGTCCTTCCTTGCCAAGATCTTAGATGCACCAGCTCTATCGTCCATCAACATTCAACGAGCTCACCGTCTTGGTCCTAGAGTCGCTACCAAGCCTAGAGGTGTTATCATGCTTTTCCTCCAATATACCGACCTTCTTCAGGTCCTCTCAGCCGCCAAACTCAAGAAACAGATCACTTGGGAAGGTCACCGTCTCTACATATCGCAGGATGTCTCCAGGGCCACTGCGGAACGCAGGAAGAGGTTCTTAGACATGAGGCCGCAACTCAGAGCCCTTAATGCTAGATACGGTCTTTTGCATCCTTGTCTCTTCAAGGTTACTTATAAAGACAAAACAACCACCTACGAGGATCCTGCGGCCCTACAGGCTTTTCTTCGTCGGCATGGTCCTGATGTCATGGATATGTCCAACCCCGGTTGACTGGCCCTGTTAACTTTCTTTTTTTTTCATTGCATTATAATGTGGTTCTGATCTTTTCATTGTTCGCACTGTTGATGTTATGAAACACCCAATGTTGTTCTTATATGTTCTATCTAATTTGTATACCTCTTCTCCATCCCATCTCTCTTCTTGTTTATTTTAAAGCTCACGTATTTATCCTAATGTCTCTCTTCTCTCAACAGGTATTCCCCTTCACCCCGTCACCTTGTTTTTACCCTACTATTCCCTCGTGCTACCTTTTTGATGTCATAGTAATTGAGGTTTTGATGTTCGCTCTGGATGTTGTCGTCGTCGTCTCCTGCCACCACCATCCCCCATTTCTGTTTGGTTTTCTCATTTTCGTAAGTATGTCTTTCAGTCGTTCGTTTTGGACATGTACTGTCTCTTTATTCGCTATTGTTGCTGTCCTCTTTCCTACCTCTCCTACCATGAACTTTTCTCAACTTTTCTTTTCTTCATCTTCTCTTTTTCTTCTTTTTCTTCTTCCCTGCTCTTATCTCTTCTTTTCTGGAATTACCATTGTTCTCATCCTCGACTCCTCTATCTTTTCACTCTTCTCTTTTTTTTTCACATTTTCTCTCCATTGTATTTCTTATGCATTATTAAGCATGTTGCTCTTAGCTGTTTTTCTAAAATGTTTCGTTCCGTGTAACTACATGGAACGTTAAGGGATTAAATAATCCCATTAAAAGACAGAGGGTTCTCTCACATTTAGCAAGACTTAAAACTGATGTTGCCCTCCTTCAAGAGACTCATCTTGCTGAACCGGAGGCTTTGAAACTTAAACGCTGTTGGGTAGGTCATGTTCTCTGTTCTCCTACGACTTCTAGGAAGAATGGTGTTGTACTTTTATTACATAAAAGTTAAATGTTTCCTCCATTACTCATGAATGTGATGTTGATGGCCGTTGGCTTATTGTTAATTTACTCATCGATAACATCCCACTCACTCTCTTTAATGTGTACGCTCCTACTGCAATTGATAGATCCTTTTGGCCTGCTATCTCTTCCAAGTTGTCTTCCCTTTCTGGAGATTACATACTTCTTGCTGGAGACTGTAATCAGATTGTGGATCCCTTCCTTGACCGGCACTCAAAAGTCACTTTTGTTCCCTCTAGAATGCACACGCAATTTGTGAACTCTTTTCAAAATAATGCCTTAGTAGATATTTGGAGACTGTGCAATCCTGATGTTCGAGAATATAGTTTTTTCTCCCCTCCTCATCAATCCCAATCCCGTATTGACCATATCTTTCTCAGTAAACTCTTATCCCAACACGCTATTCGCTCTGAGATTGGCTCCATTTTACTTTCCGACCATGCCCCAGTTTTTGTAGACCTGGACCTACTCCCATTCTCTCCACATTCTGGCAGATGGCGATTTAATAATGCTTTACTTTTGGACCCTACCTTTTGTACCGAATTTACTGCTTTTGACAAGGAATTTTTTCTTTTAAACCAAACCCCTGATTCCCCCTTTGTTATGGTTTGGGATTCATTTAAAGCAGCCTCTAGGGGTTTTATTATTAACTTTGTGTCTCGGCGGAAAAAATTACAAGAGGCCAAGTCGGAGAAAATATTGGCTGACATCAAAGCTTTAGAACATGCTTATTACACCTCTAAATCTGACTCCTCCCTTAAGGCTCTTATTGAAGCAAAAATCTATTTTAATAAATTCACAACAGATGCCGCTTCTAATATCCTGCTAAAATGTAATTCTAGATACTATGGAGGTAAGAATAAAATGGGGAAGCTTTTGGCCAACTTCTTAAAGATTCGTAAGGAACGCACAAAAATCCAATCTATTAAAACCTCTTCCGGTGAATCCACATTTAAAGATAAAGATATTCTTACGGAATTTGCCAAATTCTATGATACGCTTTATACTCCAGAACAGATTCCTACACCTGACGATCTTCTTGCTTACTTTCAATCTCTCCCATCTACCTCGATTTCACATGTTGATTTTCACACTTTGGAACAGGACATTTCTCTATCTGAAATATCCCATGCTGTATCTAAACTTCATCATGGTAAATCTCCGGGCCCTGACGGTTTTACAATTGAATTTTACAGCCACTTTGCCTCTCTCCTTCTTCCTAAACTCCTCCTTTTATTTCAGTCTTTCTCTGACGCCGGTTCTTCTAGCGGCTCCTTTCAACAAGCCTTAATTTGCCTAATTCCAAAGGAGGATAAAGATCACTCCTTATGCAAAAATTATAGACCAATATCTTTGGTTAACACTGATTACAAAATTCTAGCGAAGATATTAGCATTACGTATGGATCCTCTTTTACCAGATATCATTGGCCCAGAACAATCTGGTTTTATCAAGGGGCGTCTCTCCTCTGATAATTCCCGGGTTTTTCTCAACATTCTTAGCAAATCTTCTTCTCTCACCCTTCCTTTCGCAGCTATCTCCCTAGATGCGGAGAAGGCTTTTGATTGGATTGGATGGGATTTCATGTTTCAGGCTTTACGTTGGATCGGTATTCCTCCTAAATTTATTTCTATTATCTCTTTACTTTACTCTAACCCTCAAGCTTCTATTTTTGTTAATGGGATGTCTTCGGATTATTTTTCTCTACATAGAGGGGTTCGACAAGGTTGCCCATTATCTCCCTTACTTTTTATTTTAGCTTTAGAACCCTTCCTTACTAAAATTTGCTTAGATGACACTATCTCTGGTTTTCATTTTGGTTCCCAGCAAGTCAAACTCTCGGTTTATGCCGATGATATTCTTTTCTATTGCTCCGACCCTGCCACTTCCATTCCCTCTTTTCTACAGCAAGTCTCTTCTTTCTCTGCAGTTTCCGGATACCGTTTGAACGCTGACAAGTGTGAAATTCTGCCTTTGAATCCTCTTTGTCAGAAACATCTCTTTTCTTGTACAGGTTTCTCATGGCAACCATCCAAAATCAAATATCTAGGGGTCTGGTTTGCTCCCTTATTGTCTGACACTCTCAAACTAAACTTTGATTATGTTTATAAGAAAATGGATACGGCTATCACTCGTTGGCATCCGCTCTTTTTGTCCTGGTGGGGTCGACTCAACTCTATAAAGATGATGCTCTCCCCCTTGCTTCTCTATACTATCTCCATGCTTCCTTTACACATCCCCCTTTCTTTCTTTAAGAAGATTGACTCTTTATTACTGAAATTCCTATGGAACGGTAAACTTCCTCGAATAGCTCTTGCTTCTTTGCGTAAGGACAAAACTCAATCTGGAGTCCGCTTTCCTGATTTCAAACCATATCACCGTGCTTTTTCCGTGAAACAATCGACTCGCTGGTTTTCATCTAATGTGCCTCATCATCCTCCTGTCTGGCTAAGTATGGAATCTTCTTTCATTTCTCCTTTTACCTTCCGTGAATTCCTGTCCTTTACGTCTTCTTTAACTCGTCTTCGCTAGCCTATTCTTTCACATTCTCGTAATCTCCTTTCTCCCTACTTAACTTCATCTTATCCATCCCTCCTCTCTGAATCACGAACAACCGATTTGGAATAACTCTTTTCTCAAAATCCGTAACCGTACCATATATTGGAAGACTTGGCACTCTCGAGGAATATCTTGGATCTACCAATTATTTTCTCAGGGTACACCTCTCTCCTTCCAGGATCTTCAATCTCTTTTCTCTTTGCCCGCTTCGGCCCGAACACAATACAATACCCTTTATCCAGTCCTGCTCTCATATCTCCAAATTCTTCCATCCTCTAACGAAATTCCTGTAGATCGCAGACCCACTTCCCTTTTATTGGAAACTTCTCCTTCTGCATCCGCTCTATATAATTCTTTCCGTTCTACTACTGCTAGATTGAAATCTCGCATTGAACTTGCATGGGAGCTGGATTTTTCTCAGAACTGGCCTGTACTTTTTTGGGGATAAAATTTGGACTAAACTCCATAAGACCTCTAGAGATGCTAACACTACGCAAACTTTATTTTTCATTTATCACAGAACTTTATTTACTCCATTTGCCTTATCCTGTTTTTCAACAGACACTCCCTCTTCCTGTTGGTCCTGTCCCTGCCCCTCTGCTGATCTCAAACATATGTTGTTTGAATGCCCTCCTACTTACCATTTCTGGCAGTTGGTCTGGAAACAAATACAAAAGATCTTCCAGTTTCAGGTCCCCTTTTCACCCTCAATAGTTTTTCTTGGCTCCCTCTCGTCGGAACTTCCTCATTCCCCCAATCAATACCCTTTACTTGACCTTTTCCTTGCTGTAGCTTTTCATGTTGTCACTTCTAACTGGAAACAGGCTGCAAATATTTCCTATCAATCTTGGTGGAATGCAATCTGTTTTAACCATCCTTTAGACACCAATTATGTATCCCCCATCTCCCTAGCTATTAAACGTGACCTGCTTTGGCTCCCTTTGGTAACATACCTTTCTCCCTCTGCTCCTGTTCATCCATCTCCTAATCCTGAAAGAGTTGAAGTTCGCAAACCCCCGTGAATTTCTTATTACCTGTTATTTCTCTATATATTTGATGGCTATAATTATTGTATTTCTATATACTGTATTTTGCTTATTATATTTCTATTTCTATGATATGTTCATAATGTTTCATGCTTGTAATGCTTACTTTTATGAAATTTTTATTATTATACTGTTTATTTCTTCCATCCGCTTATTGTAACTCTTCTCCTTCTCCCCCCCTCCCCTCATTCTCCCCTTTTTCTACTCTTCAATAAATCAAACTTTAAAAAAAAAAAAAAAAAAAAGTTTATTCAGAAGTTTATTGAGCTCTGTAATGTTCCAGCTGATAGAGCAGGTTTCAGAATTAGGAAATGTTAGAGAGATATAACTAAATCCCAGAGTAGACAACAAAGATCCTTACAAATAACAACCCATAAACTCCATTTCCTCTCTAGAGGATGATGTAGCATCATGGGGTGATATTTTTGTAAATTATATTGTGGCCAAGACTATATATTAAGGGTGATCGGAACTCGCGGTGTTACAGAAAAACTCTGCGGAATTCTGCCAACGGGCAGAAGACATGCTGCTCTCGCTGCCGCACGGCTATTCAAGTTGATTTTGTTGCTGCTCAAGTAAAAAATATCCTCAAGCGGTATCAAATCTACTGGACCGGGAGCTCTCTGACTACGATCACTCGCATACGACATTGACCGCCCGTGTTAGAAAATCGCACTAGAGAGCGCCAAATCTCGCTCGCACTTACCAACTCGCATATTCTCTAGACTCACGGGAGAAAGATTCCACCATTCTGTGATTGACGGAATTTGGCTAGAACTCTGCGTTAAAGAGTAATGCGGAGTGGCCAATTCCGCATGTGGAATGGAACAATTTGCCCACCTCTACTATTTATAGGCAACGAGATTTTGGAATCCAACAATCATTAATGGTCCATTGCCTCAAAAAGGCCTAGATACACCTTATCATAAAATGGCACACATGAGAACAAGGGAAAATCTTCTATGTGGAATTATCATGTTTGATCACTAATGTCTCAAAGCTTGAAGACAAACAAAGATCTGCATTCTGCTGGATGGAACCTAGAGCTGGAAGAAAAAACAGCAAAAGATTCATCCCTTTGTGACAATGAGAGGATCACAAATAAATGCATTCATTTTTTCAGTGCGCTAAAATCTTAAACAGAGTTACTAGCATTTGCAAGCCCACAAGGTATGTCAGTACAGCAATAATGAACTGAGAGAATTGAATAACTTGTCTTTTGTTTGCTGTTATAAGCCGTTATAATCAGGTTGATCATACAGATCTGCAATAGTCTTGCATCCACTGTATTGATCTAACTACAACATTGGTAGGTAAGTATACATTTACTTTTCTTGCTCATCCACTTAGCTACACAAAGATTGAGATGCATGGGTTGGATTTATATGTGGCCTAACGGCTAGGGCGGTTGATCTCAAATCTGGGGAACCGGAATTCAGTCTCGGCAACGACGCTCAACATCCTGTGATTCTGGGCAAATCCCTTAATCTCCCTGTGCCTAACAAAAATGAATGTGTCCTTGTCTAACAGAACTGGTGCTCATGTAAAGGGCTCTGATACCTTCAGGTCAAGTTTCTGCTATATAAAACTCCGCAAAAAAAAATAGCGGGTGCAAATCTAACACATGCAATGTAGTAACCCTGTAACCCTGTATCGTGTCTCAGAGTGCCCAGTGGTACAGAAGCTTACCATGCAGCATTGCTCATTGTTTGCATCAGCCCCAACTTCTGTGTGAGTGGCTGGCATGGCTGTCTGGACTCTCAAGTTGATGCATCTCAGGCAATCCATCACTGGTTAATAAAGTCAAGCAGGGATGATAATGTGCCCCTCACTTCCTGATCAAACTGCAATGGTTCCGCTACTTGCACCTGGAAACCATTCACCCGCCCACACAACCCTTGCTGCATAACCACAGACCAAGGTTTGTGCCAAGCTATCCAACTTTGAGTGAGCTCAAGGGAAACATTTTTGAGGTGTGGTAAGGCAGGAAAACCAGAGGCGGCTAATACAACAGAGGCGAAGAGGGGAAAGCGAAGACTCAAGAGGGCCCTTGCACGCTCCGGCTCTCTTTTAGAGTGCTGCGGCAAGGGTACAAATGTTCGTATCGGTATGACTGCCCATTCAACCATTACCGCAGATCTGGAGGGGTAGTAGGTGGGGAATAATAACAAGTTACCATCTCACAGCTGGTAGTGAGTTTGTGCAAGTAAATCTGAAAAAAACTTGTGGGCACATTATTATCACATGTCATTCCCCATTTATGAATCAAAAGCCAAAATCCAAAGTTTATATTGTACCTACTGAATGTGGAAATGTGTTTTGTTTCGATGTATTATCCCCCGCATTTACCACAGCTCTCGAAATGAGGAATAATCTCGGCTTGTTAGGTTATGCAATGTTAACTAATTTCATGTCCTGTTATGTTAGGTTCTTACTTTACCTATTCTATTTTTTTTTTAAAAAAGCATTAAATAAAGAGGTTAAAAATGATAGTGTAAGGTTTACTACAAGAGACAAGTTCCTGATTAGTGTTTGTAGTAAGAGTCAGGGTTAGTGTAAGCCTAAGGTTTGTGGTTAATGTTAGGTTTAGAGTCCAGCTTGGGTAAGAGTACGGGAAATACTAGAGTTGGGTTTCATTCTGAAGTTAAATCCAAGGTTAGGATTGTAGCGGATTTGGGAGAGGGTGGACGAGTTACATTTTCGTTGTGGATGAATTCACTGTTTCAGTTTCAATCCAGGAGATGCTCTGATAATTCTTTAACTGTTCTTTCCAGGGCATCACCTGCTTCTGTGACATTCATTTCCACTTCCGGTTCGCCTTTCATCTATGGAGCATCAATAATCGAAGTGCCATCTTCTCCTCTGCCCTGTGAATGAAACGGCCTTTTAACTTTGACGCCGGCACAGACATGAAACAGATGCTGGTAAGGTCTGATGCAGCCAGAAGAAATATGAAAGCCCAGGCTACTTGCAACCAGTGATCTTGTTGTGAGGCTCCTTTGCTGAGCTAGAGTGAGATTATATTTCTGCTGGTATTGCCGTGGTGAAGGAAACTAGGGCAGGCTATGTCTGGGCTCCCAGACTGCGCTTCTAGTCAGGAACTAGAACATGGCAGGTTGTGTAATGTAGGCTCGTTCTAGGTCTGTGCTGATACATAATGTTAGTAGCTAGCAGCTCTGACAGACTAGGGCTGTGATATTTTCTGGGGACCTCATTACAAGTTCCCCGGTAATCCCAAATTGGCACGCTAACATCAGTAACCACCTGAAACTGGATTATGCGTTGTGTGGTAACCCCCTGGATCTGGTGTGTGGCACCTAGAGCCTCCACTCGAATTATAGGGGAATGGGGAATAACATGGGGAACCGAGACCCGAATTAACAAACCCCCGGTAAATTTTATTTTCCAAGGAATCCCCATGTTCCTCAACAATTACCCAGTAACTCAGTCTATCGTGAATTTGCAGCTGCTCCAGGACTTGTAACATTGCGGGGGAGGAGATACTAGGCATAGCTACAGCAATCTCACAATGAGGCCCTAGGCAGGGAGTAGAGCTGGGTAGCTCTGCAGAGTTACAGTGGTACTTGTAGACATGAACATGAGTGGATAGTCCTGTGGTATTTCTCTAGTCTTACTAGGAGGTAACTTGGATATACTGCATTCGTGCAGGTTCCATTTACAGTTGCGACTGGTGCATGTAAGCGCGGTGGGGCGGACGAGCAGTGGACTGATGATGTGATAGGATTTATTTATTTCATGAATTTCCTCTATTCCTTCATCTGTTGACTCCACCCCTCCCGCCCCTCCCCACTGCCTCTCCACGCTTAGGTGCACCAGCCGCCACTGTCCATTTATAGAAGAAAAGAAAGTCAGACTAGCTCTTACTGTGTTACAAGAAAAGATATAGAATAAACAAGACTTCTGTTTTCGTATAGTATGACTGGTTAGGTGCTAGGAAAGACTTCCTATGTGATATCCTTAAGCGTTACTCAATAAAAAAGACTAGAAGGAACTAGATCTGTAGCATTCCATGGTGCTGATAGGTAGGTACTACGGGCAGATAAGATCTGAACTATTTTGTGGTGTTATTGAATAGTTCCTAGGACAGGCCAGCATGGTCATATTAGATCATCATTGTGTTTTCTGGCAGGTTCCACTGTGACCTAGAGTTGTAGGGCCTGATTTACAAAAGGCCTCCACACTCGTGATGGAGGACCCGCAGTCCTGGGGTAGTCTCCACAGTCGGGGCTGTATCTCCGCAATAAGAAATCTCTTTACGGAGATTCGGCTCCGAGTGCTGAGACTCTCCCACAACTGCGAGGTCTCCACTGCGGAGTGCGGAGGCCCTTTGTGAATCAGGCCCATAGTGTTGAGTAGCGGTTACTAGGAAGAAGGGCAGTCTAACTTTGTGGTTTTACATAGTGCTACTAAACAGAGAAAAGAGCAGACTAGAGTCCAGATTTATCAAGATTTTGCACCAGTGTAAAGTCACATAAAGTGATGCAAACAGGTGGAAAGTGTTGGTAACTAAATTTTGCTTTCCCGGGCAAAACTGTATGCGCACTGGAAAGCAGTCAGTAAAGTAATGCAAAGAGCACTTACAACTTTTTTGCATTGAGCGGTCGTACATAGGTATTCCTATGATACCATTCTTATTTTTATCTGGTTTCTTATCTTATCTAACGACTCAACATTACAGATCTTCTATAATAATGTCTGCTACTGTACTTTTACCATAGTATTCCTGTTGCATTTACATTGTTGCATTGTACAAATGACTAACAGTCAATTCACTGAAGTATTTCCTACCAAGACCCCTAATTTTTTGCTTGTTTCTTGGTTTCTTGGGGCGCTCCCTTTCTATATAGATCCTCTCCTCTGCAGAAAAGTCCATTGCGGGGATCAACTAGTCAATTGATGAAGCAGCTGGTCCTCTCCACGGTTGCGCTTGTTCCCTCCTGGCCAATGGAGACCATCCTCCTTCTTCTAGCCCATCCACCAGCCCATTCCAACATAAATCCCAGCAATGCCGTCCTAGGCTCAGGTATCAGCCTTTCTCCGATTACTCGCATGAGTCTATCATAGATACTACGACAATATATCTGCATCACCTCACATTGTCATATCATTCGTAGGAAGGTACACACCGCCACCTCACATTGCACGCATAAAAGACTTGAAGACTTCCCAATTTTATGAGGGCCTTGAGGAGTAAAGTAACTCTATGAAATATTTTGAACTGATCACTCGTGGCTTTTGACAAAAGACCATATCTACTAAAAAAATAATGCCTCCTTAAGGCAGGTGTTAATTTGGAGAAATCTTTTCCTTTTTCCCAACTTTTCAAACATTTCATGTGGGCAACACTGCACAGCACGCATCCGATGTGTGAAATATTTTAACTGTGTAAGCATAGTATTTTGTACTGCAAGGGTACTCTTTCAGCATGAATCCCAAACACGCACCCTTGTACTATGGTGTAAAGGAGCGTGCATGGTGCTTGGACGCAGTGCAGAGGGAAAAATGCAGCCCTGTATCATAGTAAATTTGGGTCTGCACTACAACGCAGCACAACAACTGTGGTTGCTGCTTTGTGTTGCACTAGAAATTAGTAAATGTGCCCCTTTATATGTGCTATTAATGTGGTTTTACTGGGAAGGAACTATGACGGACAAAATGTGCAATATTTTTGCAGATAAGATGTGTGGTGCAGTGTTGTTAGTGGTGTTCCTGAATGTAGGGCAAAGCATGGCTTACGTCTGGTATTGTGTATGGTAGCGTAGCAAAGATGTCATGGTCCCTGGCGCAAGCAAGGAAAATGGCCTCTTTGACTGTTGTTGGGGGGTAGTAAAACTCAGCAATTATCTTGATCAATGGGACTCGTCCTCAGCCTCCCCCCGGCATGAACACATCTGCCAACACCTACGAAGACTCCACTAGCTCCTCGTGAAGAAAAGAATCACATTCAAAACCCTCACTCACGCCTACAAATGCCAACACAACAACAGACCCAAATACCTCAACGACAGAATAAACTTCCATGCACCTAAAAGAAACCTCCGATCTTCCAACCTCGCAATGGCTGAAACCCCGCGCATCCACAGAGCCAGAGCAGGCTGAAGATCCTTCTCTCACATTGCAGCCAAGACCTGGAACGAGCTACCGGCAGACATCAGATGCGCCCCCTCCCTGAACAACTTCAGGAAGGCGCTCAAGACCTGGCTCTTCGGCTAAACAGATTGCAGAACCCCTCCCCGCCCCCCCCCCCCCCAGCATCTTGAGACCCTCAATGCCCGTGATTGATTGATTGACTCTCAGGGCTCTGGACCTCGGTGCCACTGCACCTGCTGGACCAATGGTGGTGTCCCTGGCCTGTACACATCTGGTTTTATGTTGTTGCTGCCTTAAGGCTCTCGAGCAAGGACACGCCAGCACTAACACATTAAACCAGTGCCTTGACCAGGCCAAAGAAAGGACCATCTGCGCCAAGTGCCCAAAAATATCTCCCATAAAAAGGTTTAAATGTTCACATTCTAAGAAAACCAGCTTTCCAGCACACAAAAATAAATCTGCTGTCTCATGTCCCTCCCTCTTGGCGACAGCCTGCCTTTACTGTAGCAACGGAAGCTCCAAGGCTGCATGAAAACCAAGGCTGCCTTTTTATTGCTCCAGGCAACTCAAATTAATATGTTAACAGGCACTGCGTTTTTTTTTCGGTGGTGTAGACGGCAACTGTTGCTACAGCGTGCAACAATTAAGCAAATTAATGAAAATACCATCTCGAGCATTTATACAGGGAGTGAGTTTACGTCGTCAAAGAGAAGGGCTGTGGGGAATGGAGAGAGGTGGAGGGCGTGTTTGTGGGAGAGTGAGTGTGTGTGGACACACAATTATTCATTGAGCTTGTTTTTTTAAGTGCAGGGGCCTGAACTTTTTTTGGAGTCCGTTACTGCCGCTGCCGACTGACAATGTTGTCGGAGTGCCTCCTAGTTTTGATTCCCCCTCAGGTCTCCCCCGCCTTCCAATAAACTACACTTCATTTATCTCACCCATCTAGGGGGCATATTTACAAGGGCTTTATTTCTGCTTTTTTTGGCTTCAAAAGCCAAAAAAGCGGCGATAAAACTATTGCCCTATTTACAAGAGGGTGCTAACATGCATAATCGCATGTTAACACCCTTTTTCCCAACGCCTCCCTCACTGGGCGTACCCCGGATGGACAACCTTGCAAATATCGCTGATGTTCACATCGCAATATTTAAAAGGCTGCCCCAGCATTTTAGCACACGTGAGTTTTTGGAGAAAATGGCTGTTTTCTCCAAAAGCTAACGTCTGCTAAACGTCTTGCTGATACGACCCTGTGGGTCATATCAGCAAGGTTATCGACGTTTTGCAGGGAACATAGCTGGAAAACCAGCGGTGTTCCTTGCGAAACGGCGATAACCTCGCTATCTCTGGAATTTTTATTGCCCTGGAGTAACGCGTTGTTAATAACGCGCTACCAGGGTGATAAATTCCAGAGATAGCCTGCGATAATAAAATTATCGCTAAGCACGGCCAGCGATAATTATCGCTGGCCGTTGATGATATGCCCCAAAGTTTTTCCTTCCCTGTTTTCTTCTTGTTTGATTGGTTTCTTATCTTCCTCTTCCTCCTTCTTTCTCCTATTCTGTCATTCTCTTTTTTGAACTGGCTCGAAGTCTAATGACAACAAGCAATTAAGGCCCTGTCCCCAAAAACGAATGCCATTGCCCATCACCTATAGCCACCAACACACATTAAGCACTGGTCATGTGCCAACATAATTGCCTTTGTGAATGCAAAGCTGCATTCAGGTGTGTATGTGTTCGTGCATGCGCGTGTGTGTGTGGGTTTGTGTGTGTGGGTGTGCATATGTATGTATAACCAACGCTGTGGTGACCGACTCGGTCCTCATAGTGTGGGTTAACCTTGTCAGAACCAGAGAATTGCAAACTTTGTGAGGACCGGTGCGTACCCGTAGTGTCTTTAGGTACTTTCAAACCAGGGTATCAAAACTAAATGCACAGTTAGATTTGCCTCGGCCCGCTTTATAACCTACCCCACTATCAAAGCATGTGTGGTGTAAGAGTAGTAATTACACTCTTCATTATGGTCAATGGCTGGATCTCATAAAAATAGGTATGTTATGTAGTTTGTATGTCCCAAAAAAGGTTTAAATGTTATAAGAAAACCAACTTTACAGGACAAAAATAAATCTGCTGTCTCCAGTTCCTCCTTCTTGGCGACAGTCTTCCTTTACTGTAGCACAGCACTGTTTGGTAACTGACTATTTGCCAAAATGCTCACCGTCCTACTGGTGTGGTATCAGGCCAGGCAGCATCATCTAGACATTGACTAGTTGGGTCATAGTCAAACTCCTACTTATCACACAACATCCTCTGCCTCTGACACCATAGGTCAGCAAGCCTGATTATCATCCTGCCAACATGTTCTGTCCACCAATCAACAAACTTAGGGGGTCATTACGATGGAGGATTTTCCGCATCCCCCGGGCCGGCGGAAGCCACCGCCGGCCCGGAGGATGCGGAAAATCCTCTGCGGACCCACCAGGACCCACCACCACATTAGGATGGCTGGTGGGTCATGGTTTAGGTCCGCAGCTTTTCCGCTGCGGCTGGCTTACAACCGCGGCGGAAAAGCACTAAAATGGTGACGGTGTCTCTCAGACACCGTCATCCAGATTAGGATATGCTTGGGAACATGCTTTTCCGCGGCGGCTTTTCTGCCGTGGAAAAGCATGTGTAACTGCACTGCGGGGGCCCGTTGCGGGCCCCCTAGGTGTAGTGGGGGGTGGGGGGTGCACATGGGGGGTACCATAGGTACCCCCTGCATTTGCGTGCACAATGCAGCAGGCACCGCGCGGTGCCTGCCGCTTTGTGCACGCAAATGCTGTGCATGCATTTTTAACATTGCTGCGGGTGCAGCTTGAAGCTCCACCCGCCGCAATGTTAAAATAGAGGATGTGACCGCCACCCTGGCGGTCACATCCTAATCTGCACAGAGGGAACGCCGCAGCCCATGCGGACGTTCCTTCATGCTCTGGGGTCGCGGACGGACTCAAGTCCGTCCGCGATCGTAATGACCCCCTTAGTTAGCATCCTATCACCATGCATGGGATTAGACAGAACAATATTTTAATCATTCTCCTCCCATCTCTCCATCCTGCATCTTCTTATTGAGATGAAAAGCTCCAGAATGCAGAACTTATTGGAAACTTTTAGAGCACTCAAAGAACCTTTGTCATCTTCAACCTGTACATGGAGTTACTTGAAGTCTTCTTGGTCGACTACAACATCAAGATACCCCACCACAGTGACAACACACTCTCAATCTGAAATACTGCATCTGAAATGCTAGGATGTATGACGGTACGACGCGTACCGTCACACCGCGTGCTTTTATAACACGTCTTTAACAACGCAAGTCGTTACAACGACTTGCGTTGGGGGGCGCTGATAGTGAATAGTATAATTTACTATTCTAACACCAGTCCCCGTGGATTCTAGGGAAGGTGTTGGAATAGTAAATATACTATTCTTTATCCTCTAGCGCCCTCCAGCGCAAGTCATGGTTACAACTTGCGTTGTAACTGACGCGTCGTAAAGGATGTTCCCGGAAATGCTATGATCAGCTCAAAGTCTGGCATGCCCACATACAGACTTAAATGGTGAGAGTATGCCTCAAATCTGAACTCCACAAAGATTAAATGAGATTAAATGTCTGCCCCAGCAGCATCAGTATTCATATTGCAAAGAAAACTCATCTCGCCTCGGACAAGCTGTCCAGCCTGCATAGAATAAAACCATAATTTTCTGAAGAAGGCTTTGAATATGCTGTCCAAGCCCTAGTCTTCTCCTACTTAGTGTCAACACCTGTGTCTCTGACTTTACATAGCTTCACCAAATAGTGTCCTGCAGATCTACTGATCAAAGAACTTAAGGCCTTTGACCATATGACTTCTGAAAGATGGCCATGCATTGGCTGACAATGGAGACCCACATGATCTTCAAGACCTCCTACAGCAGGTATGAGGCATTTACAATACACAACATATTCACAATTGTATTGTGAATTTAGGGTCTTTGTTTTGAAAGAGACATGACTGCCAGATTTCAGTGACTCCATTTTGAGCTAAGTGCCCCCCCCCCACCCACAAGCACACAAAATATGTAATTTAAATCACCAATAGAGATAGGTAATGGGACTGTACACAAAATGTACAAAGATGATCTTTCATTAAAAAAGTGTGAGAATATTTACACCTTCAATTAGTTTGCTTCCTTAATTCTTGTCAAACATCCATTCGCTATTCAACGCAAGACAGAATTCATGTTTACCAAGAACAACAAGCAACAACTACTGCTAAGTTACATGAATCTTGAACATTTAAAATAATAACTTTCCAATGCCGCATAACTTTTATTCACCCTGGCCACCAACCTCACCCTGGCAACCTCAACCTGAAGGAATACATTGTCAACAAAAAAGAAAGACGGCTTATTACTATCTCTGTCTACTAAAGAAAGTGCAACAATTGTTCCAGAAGGCAACTTGCGAACAGCTGTTCAGGTCCTCATATGCTCACATCGTAGCACGGCTGCAGGGCCAGGATCAGTAGCCTCTAAATTGCCTCCCACCCCCTCTAAGGGCATCGTACCGATTGCAGAACATTTCATCCTTAACCTGAAGAAATATCATCACATCGCCCCAATCCTGATGGAACTCCATTGGTATCCACCATTAAGCCATCACACACAACACAACCACCTATCTGGCTGACATTCTCAGCAATACCTGGCTCTCAGCACACCTGCAGACTAGACCCCATCAGACTAGAGGCAAAGAGGTGTAAAAAAAGAAAAGAAAACATACAAAAGGCATTCTCCAGCTATGCACTCAGGATCTTGAACAAAATCGTTGTATCTCACAGAACCACATAAAACCTACTCCAATTTTTCACTACTTCATCATGAAGAAACAGTCTACGTTTACCCCAAAATCCACCTACCTCTCTAATCATTAATTGACTAGTAGTAGCCGTAATACTTTATTCGGTTCTCATAAACCATCAAAGTACGCACACATAGTAAAAATCACAAAATATCAAGTTTAAAAATAGTACATAAAACAGCGAGTATACAAATCAATTTTGAAGCATGATCTCAACCATAACATAAGATCTGCTCCATTGCGGCTCCATAGTCTGTGCAAATCACAACTCTGGGTTATGTAACAAAATAGTACGTAAATAACAAATGTCCCAGAGCAATTTTAAACCATCAGTACAAACCAAAAAATTGGATCTAAACCAGTACAGACCCCCTCAATTTAAAATCTTTGCAAATCGCAATCGTAGATTATGTGCAAATAACAAAGAATACTAAGACAATTTCTTCATAAATTTATGATTGAAAAAGACTAAGAAGAAAATGTTGACTTGTTAAGAAGATTAAAAGATATTTAATTGACTATATTTTACTACACGGACAGTCACTGTTCATCGGACACAATTGCAGTGTCTTAGCGCTTGTTGAATGCCCAAGAAAACCACTTTCAGGTAACTAGCTTAATGGAAAATATAAAAATTTGACTGGGTGTCATAATTTGGTAAGTGTATTTACAGAATTTCCTCTGTAGCAACAGGGTTCATAGGCCTGTGCACGACCGTGGATTTCAGGAAAATCTTGTAAAAAAGCATGCATTCATGGAACACAAAGACAGACATACTGTCCTTGCAGTCTGACCTACCAGTGAGGTAACAAAACATCTTCTCCATCACAGGCGGTGGGCTCTCCTCCCTCCATAGTGGAAAATCTCAGAAATCTACTTTAACTACCAGGTTGGTTGGCAGGGTTGTTGCTCAGTAAGCGGTGAGGCAATAATTTCATTATACCAAGTCTTAGGAAAATTACGGCTATGTCTTTCCGGCTCCACCTCAACTCTCAGCTATGCCTGAAGTTCTTGCCAGGGATATGCGATGTGTGAGAGAATTGCGGCAGCCCAAATATTGTGCAAAAGTCCTTGTTCCTCTTTTAGATACTAGAAGTCCAACTCTGTTGCCTGAGCTCATGCATATGTTAAGGATCACTAAGTTGTGACTTCCTGTGCATTGCCAACGTACTTCTGACTCAAGGACGAGTCTGCGCGAGCCTGGCAACGGCTCTCCATCCCACCTTGCAAGGATGGGCTCTTCGACTCACAAAACCCTTGGAGAACCTGTCTTTCTGTGGCTCAATGGAGCCTAATGCCAGAGGGTCCAGCCCACTCTGATTCAGACCTTTCCTTGAGCAAAGGTCTTGAATTGCTAGGGTCAATCAGGCAAATGATCATGATGGCTACTCCCTGCCACTCAAGATGGGGGCTGTGTCATGGGCAATGTCAACGAGCAGCATTTCACTTTCATCAGAGACCAGCTCTCGGCCAACTAAGGCTACTGGAAATTTCCACTCACTCATACATTCTGGTGCAAACACGGATTGTTAGCCAGACATATAGTTTTACCTCTGCTCAGCTGAACAATCACAGAAGTAGGGATGAGGACTGAGAAATGAGGATGCCCTCAAATGGATGCTGTACCACACATACATGATCAAACATACCCAGTGAAGTTAGGCCTACACTCTTGGCTCTCAAACCTCGGCCAGATACTTTGGACCAGTCACAAAGCTTGCTTTGACCCCTAATGACCACAATAAGCATCCCTGGCACATGCCTGCCTTTGCACTAATTTCACGTGACCTTTCATGCCCCCAGCCCCTCCCTCCTCCCCTCCCCCCACAACCCCACCTGCAATAATCCAAAGATGTAAGTACTTTAGAGATACTGAATGGGAATTACCACACTAAACACTATAATTTAAAACTGAGACAAAATGAAAAAGTTAAAAGGCAGGACATGAAATTAATTAGTGGGTTCGAATGCATCAAGTATGCAACTAGGCCTTAACAGCAGATCTTGTTTTCTTCCCCCCAAAAAATAATCACAGTATATAAGTAAATAAAATGGGTAATGCTTACGAGAACAGCCAATCTGCTCATTCAAAGGGTAATCGTTGAAGTATCTATGCGTTGATTTAAACTAGGAGTGAAGCACAGAAAGTCTCCTAGGAACAGATCTGCTTATGTTGCGAACAGCCATGGATAGGTTTCGGCCCCCTAAGAAGCCCTGCTTGCATCTTCAGTCATTGCTTTCATCTTCAGCTTGGATGAGCTCTTTGACAGAAATGAGGTTTGGATGGAAATAATATCCGGGTACAAGACCAGGATTGTTTTGTGATGTGGCACATTTCGTGTTATTTTGAATGGCATTTTGGAAGAATGATGGGATTTTTGCGGGCGTAATGTTTTTGGCAGCAAAATGATGTGGATAATATTTGTGGAATTCCTGCCAAAAAAGTGAGGCTGCCTGCGAGAGATAAAAATGCAATGCACGCCAAGTTCAAGGTTTAGATATAACATGATCCCTACTGCCTTCTTACACGGATGTGCCTTCCTACAATGATGCTTGAGGACAAAGAGCGTGAAGGTTAAATATTTCCATAGAGCGCCATATTCGTCCAGTTGCACCATCGCAGCGCTTTCACTGGAACTGCAGCAATACATTTAAAGGTCGTTAGAAATTGCAACAAATCTAGAAGGAGGGTGGCCATCAGGTGAGGGTAAATATTATGATCATTGTATATACAAATCTACTATTAATATTAAGCCATTTAATCTGGGCACCTTTATCGTATGAAAGTGATGGGCAGAAGTTCTGGTAGCAAAGGAGATCTCAGTTTGCATCCTATGTTTTTTGCCACCTGAAAATTGTAATAATAAGTCGTTTCACAAAGAAAGGATTTGTAATGTGTCGCAATCCGACCTACCTAATTAATATTTGTTAGACCTGTCTGACTTTTTGCGTAGTCCCTCCAATTTATTATTTATTTTGTCCCCTTTTTGCCCCTCATACCTTTACTAATTTTTGTGTCCACTAGTTTTTTTTCAAGGTGTTGGTCAAGGGGATAGGTGTTCTTTCACCCTCATAGTTTTTCACCTCAGGCCTAGAGGCCTTTCCTGACAGGAATATAGTTGGAGTCACAAAATGGTGGCTACCAACTGTCCCAACTGACAAACCTAGAACCTGTCCCATAGGGTAGAATAGGGCATTCCAGAACCTTCTGGTCCCTTCTGGACCTCTGAGGGTCAGCCTATAAAAGGCGGAATGCTGGACAGCCATTTTGTCTTGCCAGTGAGGAACAGCTAGAGTGAAGGCTGAGGTCTGGTAGGGGTAGGATCCTGAAGGGTGGATTGCTCTACAAGGGTAGCCCTCTGTCTAGGTTTTTCCACCCCCCCATTCCTGTTGACCTAGCCGAGTTAGTTTATCCTGCTGACCCTGGACAGTTAGGTGAAGGGGTTATCCCAGAAGTCTGTGGAGCTGAGGAGGTCCCTGCATTGGGAACCGACTTAGGAGATCGCCTGGGCCCCTATATCTGTCCAGTAAAGAGGGTTTGTGGACTATTGCGGAACTAGGAGATTTGGGGTTCCAACGCAAAGGGTTTCCCCCTTTTACCCTCCCTCCTTCTCTAAATGACACTGAGATTTCCTTACCAGTGTCTGGTCCTGTGGCGTGTGGCAAGCCTCCCATCTTGTGAGGTAGAGGAGTGAGGAGTTAAGGTCAATTTCCCTTTGTTTCCACTGTGAGCGGGACCCCTGGGGCACCGATCGCGCTCCGTGGCAGCGCCTCCAAAGGAGAAAGAGAAGGGAGCAAGTTGACTAATTTCCAGCGCTACCGCGCATAATCCCAGCTGAGCCGGGTGGTTAGCACAGGAGGGGCCTAGGATCGAGCAGGCCCGCTGCGAAGACGCTAATCGGTGAAAAGGCGACGGAGCAGTCTCTGAGGCCGAGACGCCTATCTACCGCGCATGCGCGAATGTGCCTTAGTGAAGGAACCGCCGGCAGCCACTGAGAGGAAGCGCCAAGGAGGGAAGCGGCTCCGCCGAGCGGCCGGCGTTCTGTGAAGTGCCACAAGTTACCCTGACAAGGGCCTCCGCTCCTCCGTGAGGGAGCGGGGAGGCCCGATTTCTGCACGGAAGTGCCCCTAAAGCGAGGGGGTGTTACAGAGGAACACGCCTCCCAGCCCACACTGTCAAGTAAGCGGGTAAACCTAAGGGGTGGCACAGGAGAGCTGATTGTGCTCCGGATCGTCTAACCCCTGCTAAATCAAGTGGTGCAGCACTGATTGATTCCTGCGCATGGAAAGGGGTAGAGGGGCTGTTTAATAACTGCACATTTGCCAAGCCTACAGCATTAAGTATCCAAAGGTGCATCCGAGGGGTGAAGAGTCACTGAGGCCTAAACCAGTCTTTTGGGGCATTCCTTCCTTGCCTCTGGTGCCTAAAAACTTGAGACAGCTTGTCCCCAGACAGGGTGGGTTTGCTGAGGAGACTGACAGCCTGGGTTGGGGAATGCAAAACTGTACCTGGATATAGAGCAATTGTGGGAAGAGGTGGTTATCTGTATAAACCTTGATTTTAAAAGAAGATTCAGAAAGGGGTTAACCAGAGTACAGCAAATGTTCATCTGAATTGTTGAAGTGTGTAGATGTAAACCTGCTAGATGTGGTAAAGTGAAGAGGTTAAAGATGCTGTGATGAAATGAACTGTATTTTCTATAGCTAATTAATTGTCCACAAGAGCAAAGACTATTTTTATAAACAAGCTCGTATTTTTCCAACATTGGTGTAGTGTCATTTTTGAGTGTTATTGCGTGGATTTACTGCTGGGTGGTTTGCAACCTTCACACATGTGCCTTTAGTGAATGCGTCTTACCCTAGGCCAGGCTACCCTAGGTGACCTGACATCCCAGGTTCCAACAAGTTGATGGCAGCGGTGGGATCCTGACTGTGGTTGCAGCTACTACTACTAGTAACTGAACGTAATACACTAGCCTACACCAGGAGTTTTCTCCTAGCGGCCCTCCTAATTTTACTTTTGTTTTTCCAAATTTGTTCCTGGTGGTGGGGTGGAGGTGGCTTTAGGTTGCCCTTGCAACTCTAATTTCCTTGTATGTATAATCTGGTTTTGCCTATTTCAAAATGGAGTTTGCATTAGAAAAACTAGACACATATTCTGTGGCTCAGCTGAAAGATTTCTGCCAACAAATGGGGGTATTTTTTAAGCATGGTGCCAGGAAGGGGGAGCTCCAAACCAGTCTAAGGGCTTGGGTGGAGGCACACAAAGAAGGAAAGGAGGAGGATGAAGGGGCAGACCGGGACATGGTGGTGGAGATAGATGGGTTATTCCACTCTGAGGGGGAAAACTTACTCCCAGGAACAGTGTCCTACTCCAGGAGGGGCAGTAGCGCCTCTGGGGGAAGCTTAACTGAAGTCGAGCTCACTGACCGGAGGGAAAAAAGGCAATTGAGATGGGAGTTGGCTAAGCTGGAGCAGGAGAAGGAGGAGCGGAGGATGGCCCATGAGTTCAGGTTGAAGGAATTAGAACTCCAGAGCCTGCGACGGGGGTCCTCTCCTGAAATGAATGGTGGCAGCGAATCAAAAGAGACAGCCAGGGAGTCCAGACCCTATTTACCAAAAGACCTTATAGCTAGCTTTAGTCAGGGGGACGACATAGCCAAATGGTTGGCTGCCTATGAGGTCTCCCTAAGAGCCCATGGGGTGCAGGAGAAGCACTGGGGGGGTGGTTTGTCTAAGTACATGCCTCCTGCTGGTCGGGACACCTTGCTGGCCCTGGAACCAGAGGAGCAAACCAACTACCCCACCATGAAGCTAGCGTTAGTAAGGAAGTTTGGGCTTACCCCAGAAAGGTACCGTCAGAAGTTCAGGGGGAGCCACAAGTTGGGCACCCAGAACTGGGTGGACTTCCTTGATTACGCACGTAAGGCACTGGAGGGCTGGGTCAAAGGCAGTGAGGTGAAGGATTATGAGGGCTTGTATGATCTATTTTTGAAAGAGCACCTCCTCGAGAAATGTTTTCCCGAGCTGCGCCAACACCTGGTGGACAGCAAGCTGACCAATCCCCGGAAGCTTGCAGAGGAGGCGGACATCTGGGCAAGTACCCGGGTGTCCTCAAAGGGGACTGGAGGGGATTCCCAAAAGGCCGGACAGGGCGCCCCCCAGAAGAAGGAGGGGGGAGATAAAAAGAGGGAGTTCTCTAAAGGTCCCCAAAACAATTTCCAAGGAAAGGGAACAGGTTTCACCCCTAAGGCAAACCCGCCCAGGAACCCTAATCCTGGCCAAAGCCAGCAGCCAAGGGTTCTCCACTGTTTTGAGTGTGGTGGTGTTGGACATTATAAGGGAGATGTCAGATGCCCAAAGAGACCACCCCTCCCACCGGAGGAAAACCACCGGGAGTAGCTAGTGTAGCGCTCGGGGAGGAGTTGCCCTTAGATAAGGGGGGTGAGTGGGCGGGTGTCACCTTAGTGTCCCTGGGAGAACGGGAGATGGTTCCTAAGATCCAGGTGCCCCCAAATACTGCAAAGTATGGGCAATGGGTCACCATCAATGGCCAGAGAGGGGAGGCTCTGAGAGATACAGGAGCCAGTATGACTATGGTGAGAAGTCAACTGGTGTCTCCAGAGCAGGTGGTTCCCCATGTACTCCACCCCGCCGCGATGGCTGACGGCAGAATGGGCCACTATCCAGTGGCTGAGGTTCCCTTTGAGTGGGAAGGGGTTGCAGGTTCACTTCGAGTTGCGGTAAGCCCTGCCGTGCCAGTTGATTGTCTGCTGGGGAATGACATGGAGCACAACACTTGGAGAGAGGTGGAATACCGGACGCACACTGCGATGCTGGGTACACCTGACTGGGCCTGTGTGAGCACACGGTCTGCGACTGCCCGGAGAGGGAGTTCGCCTGGGTTGGAGCCTGGAACAATGGCCCAACCCGCTGCCAAAAAGGGACAGACCCGAAGACAGGAAGAGCCTGCTTCGGCTTCCACACCCCATGTGACAGATCGGCCACCTGCGGTGGTGGACCAGGAGTCCGTGGAGGGGGAAGTAGACTCTCTGGAGGACCTACCCATCCCTGCTGAGTGGCATGTGGAGGGAGGGCCTACCCAAGAGGAATTCTGTAAGGGGCAGAGGGAGTGCCCTACCCTTGAGGGACTGAGGCGTCAGGCTGAAGCCCAGGCAGCAGGTGATGTTACGGGACACTACCATATTTACTGGGAGGATGGATTCCTCTACAGTGAACCCAAGGTACCCTTACCTGGTTCATCAAGGGCCTTGGTAGTCCCGCAACAATACCGAGCCTTTCTGCTGGAATTGGCTCATGCTATACCCTTGGCAGGACACTTAGGTCAGGACAAGACCTTTGCTCGGCTTGTCCTCCACTTTTACTGGCCTCAGATGAAAGTGGCGTCCAACACTTACTGTCGGACATGTCTTCAGTAGAGTATTCTCCAGCGCCAGGAAGCCTGCAAGGTATCAGCTGCGCTTTACAAATACTCAAAATAAAAAATAATAACATGTGTATCCTGCCAGGCCAGTGGGAAAACAGGGGTGAAGCTGAAGGCTCCCCTGGAACCACTTCCAGTCGTTAGCACCCCCTTTGAAAGGGTGGGCATCGACATTGTAGGGCCTTTAGATCCACCAACCACAGCTGGTCACAGGTTCATCCTGGTTCTGGTGGATCATGCCACACGGTACCCAGACAGCGGACTCACGCTGCAACTAAGAAGGGGGCAGAAGCTGATCGAGCTTCGCCCAACCCGCCGCTGCCTTCAATTGGAGGCAAGCAACTGGACGGTTTGAATCCAATCCTCCCCAAAACGAAGATCGCCTAAACCCTCTGACGCCCCCGGCTACAACACATGTAGCTAGCAACCACGAGGATCCATCAGAGGGAAACCTCGTTAATACGGCTAATTACAGTTTAATTTCTCCACGTCTACAAGGCCCACACCATATGTGGCCAGGCTTTATGTATTGCAGGCAATAACTATAAAAATAGTCCTGATGATGATCCCATTGTACTATGAGCCCTTAGGGATCGAAACGTCGACGCAATAAGCAGTGTAGCGTATTATTTAATATGGTTATTTGAAATTGTTGGCACTGCAGGGTGAATTTGTTGTAACTGTATTTGCTGTAACCGCAAGTCACCTATTGGCTCAAAAACTTCTTGTTTTGCCTGAAAAGTCTTTTCCTTGTTCTATCTCCCTCTTCCTGGTTTATCCTTTCTAAACCTCTCGGGATAGGTACAGGACTGTACCCTATCTTGCCACTATTTTTGGCCTCCCCTTGGGCCAACACAACTTCATGTTATCTTATGAATAAACTTACGCCCGGCTGGACGTGTTTCAAAAATATAGTACTTATTGTAGTCTATATTGCTATCTTTTTGTTATATCTTGATTCCTTAGGACCCCTGTTCTTCGAAATAAAACACGGTACCCAGAGGCAATTCCTCTGAGGACAGTCACTGCACCTGTGGTGGCTAGAGCCCTAATGGGGATCTTTACCCGAGTGGGTTTCCCCAAAGAAGTTGTGTCTGACAGGGGGACCAACTTTATGTCAGCTTACATGTGGGCAATGTGGAAGGAGTGTGGAGTGACCTACCGGTTCACCACTCCTTATCACCCCCAGTCAAATGGACTGATTGAGAGGTTTAACAAAACCTTGAAGGGCATGATCAGAAGTCTGCCCGAAAGCCTGCGGAGGAAATGGGATGTCCTCCTACCCTGTTTGCTATTCTCTTACAGGGAAGTGCCACAGAAGGGAGTGGGCTTCAGCCCCTTTGAACTTCTGTATGGGCACCATGTACGCGGTCCTCTCAGCCTGGTAATGGATGGTTGGGAGAAGTCTCCCAGGAAACCCCCCCAGGATGTGGTGAGCTACATGCTGACCTTCAGGAGCCAAACGGCGAAGTTGTGGAAGCAAGCTTCTGACAACTTGGAGGCCAGCCAGGCAGTCATGAAAGAGTGGTATGACCACAATGCTCACCAGGTGGAATTGGAGCCTGGCCAGAAAGTGTGGGTGATGGAACCTGGAGAGCTTAGTGCCCTCCAGGATCGCTGGACAGGCCCATTTGAAGTGTTGGAAAAGAAGGGTAAGGCCACATACCTGGTGGACCTTAAGACCCCTCGACAGCCCCTACGGGTGCTGCATGCCAACTGACTCAAACCCCACCATGAGAGGCCCGAGGTCATCTTAATGATGGTGACTGATGGGGAAGAGGAAGCGGAAAGCGAACCTCTCCCAGACTTGTTCTCGTCTCAAGAGAAGGATTGGTCAGTGAAGGGAGTGATTCTCTCTCCCACTCTAACTCCTGAGCAGCGGAAGGACTGCCGCCAGATACTGGAGCAGTACTCTACGTTGTTCTCCCTTGTCCCGGGAAGGACTCACCTGTGTACCCATGATGTGGACACAGGGGACAGCCCACCAGTGAAGTCAAAGCCCTACCCGCTGTCCGACAAGGTGAAGGCTAGCATCCATGGAGAGGTTGCCAAGATAAAAATGTGACTCAGTCCAATTGGTCCCCATCACAGGGATGGTGGCCTGCAAGGGTCAACAGACCACTTTGTCTCTAATTCTTTTTAAATAAAGTAACTTTTTTTTTTAAACAAAATGCTGTCCGGGTTTCTTCAAAAGAAACAAAGCTGCTTTGAAACAAAATACTTTTTTTTAAAGTGTCTGTGACAGTTTACATTGTCTACCACCCCTAAAGGTTTTAGCCCGTACATAAAAAGAGAAGGTGTTCAAAAGCGACCCCTTCCCTTTTGCAAATGAGTTATCATCCCAAAAGTCTGTATATTTTCAGTGGTTTGCAACCATAACTCCAGTGGTAAACCATTGATGCAGCCAATACCGGATCACAATTTGGAGGGGATGCCCACAACACGCCTCTTGCAACCTGCAAGTCGATAGCCAGTCACAAACCTATGTTAGGAATTAGCAGCACTTTAAATACTCCCAAAATGGCTAGTACATGGGAAGAAAACTTTTTCGCGGTTGCACCCACTGATTCTGAGTGTTTGTGACTTCAAAAAGTTCAGTACATCTAGGGGGAGATTTACCAAGATTTTGCGCTATCACAAAAGTGACGCAAATCAGCGCAATTTTTTTCTCTCCACAATTTACTTTCCAGCGATAAACTTGTTTAGCACTGGAAATAACTGAAAATTAATGTGAAGCAGCACATAGCGCTGCTTCGCATTACTTTGCAGGAGCTTACCAAGGGTGGTGCATGGGTGTTCCCATGTAACCACTCAAGGTGTCTGACGCTAAACCCAATTTACTAAATAAAGTAGATTGGGTTTAGCATGAGAAACCTCCACTCTTTTCAAGTAGGCACAAGGAAGGGGAAATGCTTTCATTTCTCCATCCTTTTCCTACTTGCATGTGTGCTGCACTTTCAGCACACATACACAGGGAGAAAAGGGTTTAAGTCAGCCTATGCATATTATTTTGTACTGGAAGGGGACCCTTCTGATACAACACCTTTGCTAGACTCATAGAGACACCCTTGCACCATGGCACAAACGTGTCTCCGTGGCGCACAGCAGCGGATTTCAGCTGCCTTTTTTTTAGCAAATAGGGAGCTCTCCTCCTCTCTCTTTTTGACGCAGCACAGCGTCGGGTACTGGGATCCCTGTATAGCTTTTAAACTTTCACCTTCACGTCACTACACTGCACACTCAGAAACATACCTGCTCCGCTGTATTCAGGCGTCGAAGCACACCCGGGACACACTCGGTGTCACTGGGTGGGCCCGATGATGAAGCATGCCACCAACCAGGTTGGTGGGTGAGGGCTTCATGAACAAACAAAAGGGTTTGTACCCTGTCTTACAGTCTTGAGTCTATGCAAATTCACAAAATAGGCTAGTCCTTATTGATTTCCCATACCATCTATAAAGGCCTCATTCTCAATGCACAGGAACCTTCACGGAACGTGACTTCTATTTTAAGAAATATGTCATCATGAAATGCTAATAGAGAAGCGTCAGTCTCTTCGATCAGGTTCATGTTTTGAAGCTGACCAAATGTGGTCTGTTGGTGCAACATGAATAAATGAATCTGTTGCTTATATTTTTAATACGACGGAGGGGACTCAGGGGAGCATGACCAATCAGGCGTATGTCAACAGATCAGCCATTCTTTCATCTCTCTCCATATTACAAGTTTTCACTAGCTGCAGGAAATATGGGACATTTTGAGGAAGATTTCTTGTATTGTTTTGTGGGTGGAAAGAAACTTTTTTACTAGAACCAATTTTTTTTTAATTTGTTAAACATGCTCTTTACAGAACAATTTACAGTATAGCCAATAACAATACAGAAGCAGTAATTACAACCTGAAAACCGCAGCACCACCATATTGAACTGTTTGCCAGTGCAGAAGGGCTCCCAGCTAGACATGGTAGGACAACAGAGCAGGACAGGGTGGACTGACCAACATCTAAAGCCGATTGTGCCAGGTTGCATTAAAGACTTTGTGCTCGTGCCTCATTGGGTCAGGAGCTGATTCACTGATGGTGCTAACGTTTCTTCTTATTAGCATCGCTAAAGGTAATAAAAATATGGGGGCATACGTAGGTAATTCACATTTTGCGATTCTTAAATAGCGATTTTTAAGGAATCGCTATTTAAGAATTGCAAAATGGAATGTAGGTAAAAATTCGCAATTTTTTGGCGAATCTCAAAAATTCCTTAATTGCGATTAGCAAATTGCGAATCGCAATTAATGAATGAGTATCCCATTCATTCCTATGGGCCAAGAGGCCCATAGGAATAAATGGGGATACATTCTCAAATTGCGATTTTCTATGAGAAAATCGCAATTTGAGAATCGCAATTCCAAGGATGCCAGGGTGTCCAAAGGACACATGTTGCACCCCTGGAATGTGCCTGTAAGTACATGTGGCGCAAATTTTGAAAGGAAATCCCAAAATACCATCTACTTGGAGTAGGTGGTATTTTGCGATTCTTAAGCCCAAATCGCTATTTTAAAGGCACCCCTACATAGCATTTAAGGAATCGCAAAATTGCAATTCCTTAAATGCTTGAGCAAAATAAGGAATCGCAATTTTTGCGATTCCTTATTTTGCAATGTGGCACCTACATACCAAATCGCCATTTGCGATTCGCAAATGCTGGAATTCTGCGAATTACGGTGTTTGCGAATCGCAAACGCCTACCTACATATGCCCCATGATTCCAAAGCTGCATTTAGAACATCTTCTGTAGTGTAGTTCGTACCTCTGATTTAACTGGTACACAAATGCTACTCCTTACGGGCACCTCTGCACGGATCATGTTGATGGTGCGCAGGGGAATCCATCCCAGGGCCTCACAAAGGGCATCCATTTGGTTCAGCACGTGTAACCTGTGCCACTCAAGGTTTCTCAGTCCCCGTAGAGTGGGAACATCTTTGCCAGAAGCTGTGGGTAGGGGATTCCAATGCTCAGGAATATAGAAGGGCAATGGAGCATGTAGGAAAGTGCCCTTCTGGTATGTCCACATCCACTCCTTACTCCTTATTCTCAAATGCTGGTGAATATTACTCTGGGAGTGCACTGGAACCTGCTAACCAGGCCCCTGTGCTGGTGCTCTCTTCCTAGAAGTGATAGATGTGAATTGGTCACCATAATTGGCAAGGGCTTTAACCCCCTTATAGGTTAATGGTAGGTGGTACCATTGGTACCAAGGGCATGCAAGTTAAAGGGTTCACTAGGACCTGAAGCATTTGTTGTGCCACCCCAAGGGAGCCAAATAAATAGATGACAGCAGGCCTGCTATTGCAGACTGCAGTAGCAGCGTAAACTGCCCCAATTCCACTTTGCCTTCACCATGACTGGCAAAGTCACAGCATTACTTTTAATTTATGTCAGTCATCCCTATGGTAGGCCTCCCGAGCCCAGGACGCAAGGTTCATTACATTAAAAGATGTGGACATAGAAGTGCAAGCTTATATGTCCCTATAGTATCCTCTTTCAATTAAGGGCTACAATAAGTGTTCCGGGGGCAATAGGCTAACATGGGCCAGAACCTGGGCACCCTGAGGTTGCCAGTTCCATTATGGTCCCACAGAAATGTGTCATATTTGGTATCAGACAACTGGTCTCATTAAAGCTGACCTTATTCTAAAGTCGGATTTAATGTGACATCCACTCAGGTGGCTACCTTAGAGGTGGCCCACCTGGTTGCCCCAGCCTTTTCGGTGCCCTGGCTGACAGTCTACAAGCTGCTGCTACTAAGACATGAATCTGACCCCCTTCCAGGAGGTGTGAACACTCGAAGAAGTCAGAAACAAAACCTAGACAGGAAGGAGGTGACACCCCACCCCTGACTGGATGGATAATGAAGTGACACATGAAGGCAGCGAGCTTCCAAGCTTTCACCACCTCAGATATGCATCCAGGCTGCTTCGCAGAGGAGGACACAGCCACCTCCTATCCCCGGGCCCATTTGCCCCTGGGCAGGCGGGAAAATGAGGGAGTCAGTAGAAGTACACCACCAGAAGGCTAGCCATGCCCCTAGAGTGGACCACCTGGTCTGTACAGCCAAGAATGAGTTTGGCCATTTTGAAAAGTAGTGGAATAGAGGGCTCTGAATAATTCTGGACAGGTTCTGGATGGAAAAGGTCAAACACACACATGTATGTGGTCACCTCAAGGTCGGATTAGCTGCTGAGGCTAGTAGCCATTGCCTACTTGCACCCACACTCGTAAGAGCCCTAAATCTTGGATTTAAGGGACATTCCTGACACCAGAATCTCAGATCTGATTTACAACAAGGGACTAAGAAGAGACCCGAGTCTGCGACTTAAGAACCTGCACAAAGAAAGGGTGTGGCAACCACCCTGCAACTGCATGACTACGTCTCGTCCTGGACAAGAGACCTGTTTTCCCAGCGCATGGAACTTCTTTGTGACTGAGACAGATGCAGGGGGTGAGTGCAAGGGGGAGTGAAGAGGAGCTCAGGTGTGTAGAGAGTTGATGGAAGTTCAGTCGATGGTTGATGTAGGCAGGTCCTACGTCGTGGAGGGTTTTGTAGGCGTGTGTGAGGACCTTGAACTGGCATCTCTTCTGGAGAGGAGCCAGTGATGGTCTCTCAGGTGGGGGTATGTGGGAGCATTTAGGGAGGTCCAGGATGAGTCTGGCTGCAGAATTCTTTATAGTATGAAGTATTCTTAGGAGCAGTGTGGAGATGCCAGCGTAGAGAGTGTGAAGAGATCCTGAGTGATGAGGGCCTGAGTGACGGTCTTTCTGGTGTTGGATGGAATCCACCAGAAGATCCTGCAGTGCATTTGAAGTGAGTGGAAGCAGAAGGAGGTGACTGCATTAACCTGTCGTTTCATGGTCAGTTGGCTGAAGAGGATGATGCCATGGTTGAGTGCATGGTCGGCCGGTGTGGTTTAAGGTCCGAGTTCTGCAGGCAACTAGCTGTGGTCTCATGCAGAGGTATTTGCCCACATGCATCAAGCATTTTTGGAGTCGCAAACGGTGCGATTCCTTAAAATCGTCCGTTTGCGATTCCAAAAATGCTTTTTGAGATGCATCATTTTTTTTTGTTGAAAATCGCAAATTTTGCGATTTTCTAAAATGCGATTGCGTTTAAGGAATCGCAATTTTGCGATTCCTTAAATGCAATGCATCTTTCTTTAAAAAATTGCGATTTTGAAGATTGCAAGTGCAAATTACCACGAGGTTGAACCTCGTGGTAATTTGCGAAAAATGTTTAAAATGCTCAAATTAGCATTTTAAACACTGTCATGTTACAGACACACATGTCCTTAGGACATGTGTGTGTGAAACATCCATTTTAAAATACATTTCAGGGGTGCAGGGGGGGGGTCCTTTGGACCCCCCCCTGCACCCTTGGAATGCATCACCATTTTGCGAATTCCAATTTGCGAATTCGCAATTACCATTGATTCCTATGGGCCTTTTGGCCCATAGGAATCAATGGAAATTGCGAAATCGCAAATTGGAATTCGCATAATATTTGCGATTCGGTAAAAATTGCGATTTTTACCGAATCGCAAATATTATGCACTTTCAATAATGCATCCCATTTTGCGATTCCTTATTTGCGATTCGGTAAAAATCGCAAATTTGGAATCGCAAAACGGGAGTTTGATGCATGTGGGCATAAGTTCCCAAAGATCCATTTGGCTGTGTTGGTCATGTATTGCAGAAGGTGGTTTTGGTGTTGAAGGGGTCCTCTGTGTGTGAGAGAATTCGCTGGGTGTTGTCTGCGTAGGAGATTATGTTGAGTCCGTGGGATCTGACGACATCTGCGAGGGGGGGTCATGAAGATGTGAACAGGGTGAGGCCTCAGCCTTATTGCAAGTTTCAGGTGGATATCGCTTGCCCCGGACTCCAGGACGTTGACATAACTTCACGCTATGCTTACCACTGCCAAGGCTTGTTGGTGGCCAGTCTGGCTGCCACCACCTGTGTTCGATGCTGCACCTTCATGGAACCCTGCAGCACCTTCAACCGACTACCTCAGTGGCCCCATTGTCGACTTTTTCTATCCATTTCCTCACCAACACGATCTAAGCCATAAAACCAGCTCTCCTGCTGATCCTGCTTCAGCACCAGGGACACCCAGCACCACACTTTACCTCCCCCTACGAGTGAGATAAAATTCGACTGACTGGCGTAGCCTGATCCTGGGACCCGCATCAACTCATCTGTCCAATGGTTTCCACTTGACTCACCCTGCAAGTGACCGATTGTCACTAGGGCTTTTATCCATTGACAGCAACATCAAATTTTGTTATGAATTGCAATGATGTATTTTTCAGTCTAAAATCCACAACTCTGGTTATGTGGATCTGATTGTGTTCATTTTGGTATCTAAATGTTTATCAACATCTTTTTTATTTTCATAAATTGGTGTTGGATTTTTTTAGAGTTGTGTCATTTACTTATTGTCCATGATGATACTCTGAAATGCTAAACATTACAGAATTGTCCCCATGTTACACCCTCATTCCCTCAACATCCTCCTTATGCTGCTGAGGGGCCAGGGAAAGGGCATGAGGAAGAAACTACACATAGTATAAAGGTCTGTTTGAGTGTGTTTATTGTTCTGCCACAGCATAATTGGCCCCTGAGACCAGGGGTTTGCAAGGGCAGTGCCGGGTTACCACAGAACAGGCTAGATGTGTAATCTGCTGCACCTCTACACCTGGTTATGCCAAATTGATTTCTATGATGTCTGAGGTGAGAGATAATGGGGTGGCAAATCCAAGAACACATGAAAACAGCACAATGACAGACTTATCTAAGGCCACTTTAGAGCTCTGATTGTTAAGGACAGTGGCATTAAAGGTATGACTCCAGTGCCCAGAAGAGGTACCAGTGCACATAAGGTATTAACTTCAGTCTTAGCCTGTAGGGTGTGAAAATCCTGAGGGATACTGTAACACGGCAACAGAGCTTGATCTGTCTTTTAGAAGGCAAGAGGGAGTGATGATTACTCTTGTCTTTGGGTTGAAAGCCTCTTCGAAGAGGGTTATCTTTAATGCCAACGAGCTCCGGATTTACGCACCCTCGACTACGGCGGTTTTGCTCCTGTGTTTCATTACTGAGCTTGTATGGATGAGATAAATGTGTCTTTGGAGTTAATAGTATGGGATATATTGGTCATATGATTACGGGGTGTGTAATTAAACCCAGACCTGGGTTGTTAGAAGCATAGAAAAATCACTAGCACTGGAGAGTCATGGCCTGTTGTTGGCGTTCATGGGAATGTGTGAGTTTTACTGGAAATGTATTGAAAATGTTGCCTCCATTGCTGAATGTATGCTTAGGTTACTGAAGAAGAATCTCCAGTTTGTGTGGAGCCAAGAACAAAAGTTAGCTTTCTCAACTACTAAGGCTATGCTCATACAATCACTGTTAAGTCCATATGTTCTTGGAAAGAAGTTATGCATCACTGTTGATGCTTGTAATGTAAGTTATGGGGCTTTTTTATCACCCTTAAAGATAGAAATGATCACACCGTCCCTTTTGCATCAGGCACATTGAAGGATCATGAACGTCAATATCCGGTAATTGAGAATGAGATGCTTGCCCGTACTTTGGCAGTCAAGAAATTTCTTTTACGAACAGGCTGCAAACCTTTAGTCTCAATTTTGAATGGTTCTAATGTTAACTCCACCAAGGCAACTGCTAGACTAGTACCTCTTAGTTTTAATGCACAATTGTGTTAAAATTAACATATACCACGTGCCTGTCTCATTTCCTATTTCTGATGAAGTGGTGCATGCCCCAGTGGAGGATGATGAGAACGGTGAATGGTTGGTCACTAGTGTGTATTGGACGGAGTGAGTGAGACAGAATGGAGAGAAGAACTTGCCAGAGATCCAGAGCTGATTAAAGCTCTGAGGTTTGCTGTGAAAGGATGACCTCATGAGAATTCCTTACTACCTCATATTTAAAAGTTAGTTCTACCTTGTAGTATTGGGAGAAGATTGCTTGAAATTTGTCATAAAGGACATTCGGATAAGATATCTATTAAAAATAGATTGAGAGAAAGGTTTTGGTGGCCATCTATGGTTAGAGATGTGGAGTGTTGGGTTATGAAGTGTGTATGATGTACCAATGACAAAGGGTTGCAGAGCAGAAAACCTTATATGGGAGAAGTTGGGTGTCTTGATGAAGTTAGGGAAAGTTTGATTGTAGATTTTCATTTTCTTTTTCATGTATTGCTGATTCAACATAAATACATAATTGTCTTGGTGGATTATACCTCAAAATAGCTATAGGTGAAATTTGTATGAGAACCAAACACCAAGTCATATGGTACAGTTTCTCAAAGCATGTGTTTTTTAGAGAAGGGGTTTCTTCTGAACTCCTGTCTGATAATGGAGTGCTGAAATTAAACATAACTTTCCATATTGTATTCAATATCACCCTCAATGTAACGGTCATGCTGAAAGGATGATGACTGAATGCATCAGAAGGGCTGTTGCTTCTAGCCTTTGTGTAGAAGACTCTTTGTCTGCAATGCTGTGGGCATATTGCACCACTCCTCATAGTGTCACTGGTGTGACACTGTTCGTGGCTTTGAGGGGTTGAATGGCCAGTTACGAGATGTTCCCTAGGTGGCGGTGTATAATTAAAGGGAAGTTGAGAGTGGTGTCAGAGTGTGAAGAAGGTAGCATATTTGTAGGTGTAAGAGATACAATTTTAAGAGTAAGAGTAGGTATTACATGATTCATGGAGAAAACAGCAGCACCTGATCAATTGGTGATTTAGTGTGCATTAACCCCTTCACTGCGGCGGCTATTCTGCCGCAGTGCTAAGGGGGGAGGGCGGCCGAGCGGCGGGCGCATGCTGGTGATGAAACCGCTCCGTCACCAGCGTCGGTTTCGCTGTGCTTATGACGGAGCGGTTCCGTCATGGCCCCGCCCGCTCAATAGAACACCCAGCGCAGGCGCGGAATCCGCGCCGCACAGGCGCGTCGGGCGGGCCATGACAGAACAGTCATCAGCACAGCGCGACCGCGGCTGATGGCGGAGCGGTTCCGTCATCAGCAGGGGAGGGGTTAAATAGCCCAGTAATTTGGTGAACAAAGGGAATTTGAAGTACTGTCCTTTGCTTGAAATTGCTGAAGTAGGTGGTCATGTATGTACTGTGAAGTTAATCAATCGACAGTAGTTGAATTGGGAATGCTAGTGAAGTAAGTCAGGCAAAAGAAAATATTGGATGTGGAGTTAAAGAGAAGTGTGGTGCAGATTAGTCCTCATCATTGGCTTTGCAGAATAAAGATGATCAGAGACCATAGGCGCTGGAAGGAGGGGAGATGGGGGTGCTGCAGCACCCCCAGAATAATCATGCTGGAGCTCAGAAGGTGAATGAGCAATAAAGATTATTTTCTAATTTAGTTTTTTACTCTGGTAACATTCGTTGTGCTTCAAAGACAGAGGTTAAATGTCAGACAAAAGCATCTGGAAAATGTCTGTTTATTCTTTTACATGGAAATTGGTGTGATTTTTGTAAAATCACCTATTTGGCTATTACGTAGGCTCAGTTGATGTCATGTTTTGTAACACATAAAATTTCAATACCTGTAAATGAACTATATAAATGTTTCAGACCATATCAGCAGTTCAGAAAGCACACATGAAGTACAATTTATTTGGAATTCTGAAGTGTAATGGATTTTTTTTAATAGGATCAAAATAAATCAAGACATACTTATTTCCCAAAACCTGATTTCCACACATTATCACTTGGGCTTTTTCTATCAGTGGAAAAACTGTTTGTCTGAGCCAATTTAGGGCAATTTCAACGGAAAATGTAGTGTCTGTTAATGACAGTGCGCTACCACACCATGCCTGGAAATATATTTGTGACAGTGTGCTCCAAAAAGCACCACCAGATACATACTACACGCTTACCACTGTCCCACTGAAAACATTTGCCATACTTTCTCATTGTGAAAGGTGCTTGGAATTTTCACAACTCTTATGAGTTCAGGGACATTACATTTATAGCAGCACCATCACTCTCAAAATTGTTCCAGCACCACTGGATGAGCCATCAGTATGAGAGGCATATGCCTAACAAGTTCAAGGATGTTGTTATGTCTTAAAGAGGAGACAGTGAAGTGTTGTTCAATGTTGATGTTATAATTAGGGCTCCTTTTTATGGTGTTACTTTTTTTTAAACATTTCTGCCTTTATTTAGCCATATTTCTTTTTTGGGCCACCATCTTTCCGGCCATATTCAATTTCAGTTTTGTGAAGAAATGAAGTTGTAACTTGTATATTTCCACATCTATTTAACTGATAAATGTGCACTTTTATTTTGATGTCTTTATGATTTTAACACATTACAGAGCCACATATAATAAAACAATACACCCAAATGAAAATATTAACATTATAACCACACCAATGTTGAGATATTGAGTTATTTAAGAAAGTCTCTCCCTGTTTTTGGCTCTCCATGTTGTCAATCTACACAGCTATTGGCCTGGAATTCATGAATGGTGGCCTGGAGAATCGCTCACAAGAACCCCAATTATCTACACTTTTCTGCTTTTTAAAAATAAGTACAGACAGGAAAACATGCTATTTTGTGTCTGTATTTATCTGTTAAAAACAGAGAAAAATGAGTAAAAAATCCTGAGTTCTGGAATGGTTAGTCCGAGTCAAGAAGGAGGCACTGTTGGGACCGGGCAGTGGCCCCTTTGAGTTGTTGACCCTTTACTGTGATGTGGTTAAATAAAACCTTACAACTAGAAAAAGTATCTGAGGGTCTAGAGAGAGACTACGAGTCTTACTATGGAGACAGCAAAAGAAATGTTATGTGATGAACAACGTGATGTGACTATGTGTCATGCTGCACGCAAATTCCCATATTTGGAAAAAGCGCCCATCAGCTCCCACCTGGTGCCGCCCTACATCATTTGGGCTCCCCTTACACAGGTGAAAGTGCAGTATGTCTATCAGTGTAGTATTGATAGATAAACCAACTTCAGAAAAAAATCCAAAGTTGTGCTGGTAGGACTGTTAGATTGTCTATTGTGGGTAGCTGAATTACAGTGCCAAATTAAATACGTGAAAATAGTGCAATGTTAAAATTAGGTAATGATTGAGTGGATAGAGAAATGTTTTATTAGATTCCCTCAAAACTCCTAATATTAAAATGTGAGAAAACAAACAGATTTAACATAATAAATAAAACCTACCTGAAGTTCCTGTGATTCGACCGGGACCTCTTACTTTCTGGATGTCTGAGAAGGTTAAAGTGCACATGTATTATTTATGCTATATTTGTGATTCTGATAACCATGAAGTGACATTGTTTCTCACTTGGTGAAAACTGATCAGCTCAAACCTGGCAAATAGATACTTTTAGGGGTGTGTTTGCACTGAATGCGTCATTTTTCGGAACAACAAAAACAAGTCTCTGTTTCCATTTCTCCTGACATGGTTACAATGGAATTAGGTAGTCTTGAGGGCCTCGCCTGCATGCTAATTTTCCACTTTTCCAGGCAGAAGATTGCACCTTCCCCACCCTCGCCAATAACACATCCCTCCCATCTCTTAAGGAAAATAAGTCCTACAAGCATTTTTGCAGAATTTCCCAGAGGGGTCTGTCTGTGGGAGGTTTGGAAAACAATCCCAGGGCATTCTTGAGGGAAGTAAAGAACTTTCAAACCACAGCACGTTCTCTCTGGCAACCTAAGACATTTCTCAGCACGCGCCCTCTCCATACTTGATGGGCCTGGCTCCCCATAAATGCTCTATTTATGGAACTCTGAGCTACCATAACAAGAGAGACTTAAAGCAGATCTGTTTTGAGAAACCTAATGGTAAGAAATGAGACATGACAGGAAGTGGGCTATATGCTCATAACCACACGCCTGGGGGTGCACGCCGACAGCCAATGGCTTTGCTGCTCACAACCATTTGGGCTAGGCCACTTTGTGGGCTGACCCACAGATCCAGGTCTGTTTGGTGAAACCGATAACATGCCTAAAGTACTGGCTTAGAGGATATTTTGTTTTTTAATAAAAGTACCATCGGTGGACTGGTGGATCAGTGGTCCTATGCAGCTGCTGTAGGGCCCTACGTTTGATTTAATAGCCACAAGTTCAAATCCCAGCTTGTCCACTCAGCCTTTCATCCTTCCAAGGTCAATAAAACGAGTGTCAAAGGGGTTGTCTTACATTTCTTATTAAACAAAAAGATTACCTTCTAGGCCAGTGAGCCCTGTACAAATGCATGTCACGTTAAAAGTTTGAAATCCTTAACAATTCATAGGAATCCACAGCCTGCTTTTGCAATTATAATGCATGGAAACATGTCAGCTGCTTTAGGTGTAGCCTAGAGACAGGTTTCTCTGTCTTGCCAGCCTTATGTAATAAACAAAAACTGGCAAAGCCAATAGGTCTGGCATTGGAAGGTTGGTGTGATGGTTAATGTGTCATTGTTTTTTTATTGCAAGCTCATGGCGCAAAAATGAAAAGGACAAAAACTAAATATGCCACCATCTACACATGGACACCATATGCTTGTAATAGAAAGTTTTCATTTAAAGAGCAGTCAGTGATGTGGCTGTTTTACTAGTTTGGTTTATTTTTTTAAATAACAGGCTTTCAATTTGCATCAATAATTTTTTTACATTGCTTGTGACGGAGACAAGATTACGTCACAGTCTAATCAAGAACTCAAATCAGAGGCAACCACAATGCTACAATAAGGTTTTTATAAGAGCATCATAAACAATGCTGTATTCTAGTGTGGGCGGAAGAAAAATGTGAGTGACAGTTGAACTGACCAATGATTGAAGGCTGCTGACCAAAAGCCCCTCTAAATAATAGTCGTGAAAGGCAGCTGGCACTGTCTCAGAGGACCTAAATACTCATGATCGACAACCTCGCCAACCTCGGCCTCAGACAACTCATCACCGCACCCACCCACGCCGCTGGCCACACGCTGGACCCCGTCTTCTCCACAGGCACCCACGTCACCTTCGACCACACCACCGAACTCCACTAGACCGAGCACCGCTGCATCCATTTCACCTTCAATAAACCAACCACGCTCCACCGCACCCAACAGCTACCTCGCCGCTGCTGGAGCAAAGTCACCGAAGACCAGCTGATCACCACCCTCGCCCAAAACCCACCCACTGACCCCACCAACCCAGACACCGCAGCCCGCAACCTCAGACAGTGGATCGATGACTGCGCCAACACTCTCACCCCACTCAAGAAACCCTCCAACAACCATGCCAGCAAGAGAGCCACCTGGTTCACCGACGAGCTGCAGACCTCCAAACGCGCATGCTGGAAATTATAGAAGATATGGCTCCACGAATGCTCTCCGGACAACCACGCAGCCCACAAGGAAGCCACCCGCAGACATGACCACCTCATCAGATTAGCCAAGAGATCCTCCTTCAAAGACCGCCAGGATAACAACGCACACGACAGCAAAGAGCTTTTCAGCATCGAAAAGGAACACTCCAACTCCAGCGCCAACGACATACCACCCTCACAAGAACTGTGCAACTCACTGGCCATCTTCTTCCACCTTCAGATCACTGACATCAACGACAGCTTCAACACCATGACCGCCCCGACTACGCCAGACCCCACCTCCCCTGTGAACAGCACCAGCGCCAACCGCCTGACCTCCTGGTCCCACGTCAACAACGACGAGACACGCAAGGTCATGAACTCCATCCACTCAGGATCTCCGTCAGACCCGTGCCCACACAACGTATTCAACAAAGCAGACGCTGCCATCGCACCCCAACTACGGAAGGTCATCAACATCTCCTTCGAAACAGCGACATTCCCAGAAAGCTGGAAATATGCCGAAATCAATGCCCTCCTCAAGAAGCCCAAGGCGGACCCTCAAGGACCTCAAGAACTTCCGGCCCATCTCCCTGCTCCCGTTCCCGGCGAAGGTCATCGAGAAAATCATCAACATGCAACTGTCCCGCTACCTGGAAGACAACAACATCTTGGACCCGTCCCAGTCCGGGTTCAGACGAAACCACAGCACCGAGACAGCCCTCATCGCCGCCACAGACGACATCAGGTGCCAACTAGACAACGGCAAAACATCAGCCCTCATCCTCCTGGACCTGTCAGCCGCCTTCGACACGGTCTGCCATCGCACTCTAAAGACACGCCTCCTAGAAGCTGGAATCCAAGAGAAGGCCCTTGACTGGACCACGTCCTTCCTCTCCGGCAGACCCCAGAACGTCCGCCTCCCGCCCTTCCGATCCGAGGCCACCAACATCATCTGTGGCGTCCCCCAGGGCTCATCCCTCAGCCCGACACTGTTCAACATCTACATGGCCCCCCTAACACAAGTGGCCCGCCAACACAACCTCAATATCATCTCCTACGCTGACGTCATCCAGCTCATCCTCTCCCTCACCAAGGACCCACACACCGCCAAAACCAACCTCCACGAGGTAATGAAGGCCATCGCGGACTGGATAAGGAACAGCCGTCTGAAGCTGAACTCAGACAAGACGGAGGTACTCATCCTCGGACCCACCCCCTCAGCCTGGAATGACTCCTGGTGGCCGACTACACTGGGAACAACACCGACACCCACCGACCATGCACGCAACCTAGGATTCATCCTCAACTCCTCCCTCTCCATGTCTAAACAGGTCAACGCCGTCTCCTCTTCCTGCTACAACACCCTCTGCATGCTCCGCAGTATCTACAAGTGGATCCAGACAGAAACAAGAAGAACGGTGACACAGCCCCTCGTCAGCAGCAGACTGGACTATGGCAACACACTCTATGCAGGAATCTCAGCCAAACACACCTACAACGACTACAACGCATCCAAAACGCCTCAGCCCGACTGATCGTCACGTCCCCCGCCGCAGCCACATCAACCCCAACCTGACAGACCTACACTGGCTCCCCATCGACAAGAGGATCACCTTCAAGCTCCTCACCCACGCACACAAAGCACTCCACAATGCCGGACCAGCCTACCTGAACAGCAGACTCCGCTTCCACACCCCCACCCGCCAGCTCCGCTCCACCAGCCTCACCCTCGCTGCTGTTCCCCGCATCCAACGAACAACCTCCGGCGGCAGATCCTGCCGCTACCTCGCCACCAAGACCTGGAACACCCTCCCTACCCACCTACGGCAGACCCAAGACCTACTCGCCTTCAGAAGACTCCTCAAGACCTGGCTCTTCGAGCAGTAGCGGCACCCACTCCCCTGAGCGCCTTGGGACCCTCGTGGGTAAGTAGCGCCTTTACAAGTACTCTGATTGATTGATTGATTGATAAATAAAAAATGCATATTTATGCACATGCAGAGGGGCTTTGGGTCAGCATTCTTCATCCATTGGTCAGTACAAATGTCATTTTTATTTTGCTTCTGCACACCACAGCATACCTTAGGGTCAATAGGTTAGCCCACTTGAGTCATTTGCTGCCTTGCACTATGAGTATCATAATCTGTCTGAACCAATGGGCACATCTACCTGAAAAGAAGCACACTTCATACCCAATGCCAAGGTGGAAATATCCCTTGCCATTGTTTTATCTTATCCTTTTTTTTATACATTTTACAGTGATTTTTTGTGTGCAAAATATGTGTTTGTGTTATAGAAATTCAAAGTCGGTTATACCTTTTCTTTGCTCCACTAATAATCATATTTTCCACCGGAATGCATGAAAACTACAAAGGCCCAATCTAAGTACACCTGCCTACGAGGATGCACACCTACTGTGCTATTAAAATTATATGTATTGCTCAATTTATTTAAAATGTAAAGGTTTATTGCATGCACATGGCCACCATGGCATCTTTCTTTTTCTCCTTTATATTTTTGTGCGTATGACTGCAATAAAAATATGGCAGCCAGGAAGGTAATCTCCCCAATCTTACTGTCAGCTCACTGTCTCACCCAGAGATATTGTGCAGAAAAATTCCTGCTAAAGCGGCGATAATTTTATCGCCCTATTACCTAGCTGTCGCTAACACCAGTTAGCGACAGCTAGTAGGAGATAGCGAGCATCTTGGGGCCCACTTTGCATGTCAGCGATATTTATAGCTAATGACATGCAAAGTGGGCGTGCCAAGATGTTAGCGACTGAAAACAGTCGCTAACATCGCTATCTCCTATTATCTACTTTTGGAAATATTCGCGCTAAGCGCGAATATCTCCAAAAGCTAACGCCTGCCCAGAGCAGTTCTTAGCCTTGTTATCCAATGTAGGTGGATAACATGGCTAAGAGCATTAGCTCGGTAATGCATGAATATCGCAGACTTTTCACCTATATTCATGCATTTCGGCCGATTTCTATCGCTTTTGAGATCAACCTTGATAATAGCAAGGTTTATCTGCGATAAAAATCGGCGGAGCTCGGCGATAATAATATTGCCGCTAAGCCAATATAGCGATAATTATCGCTAGTTGTTGGTAATATGCCCCGGTGAGTCATGAATGTCCAGGATGCGACCATATAGCAATTCTAAATGCCAATATCCTCAGGAAGTGAATCCGGTACACCAGTGTTTCTAAGGAACACAGTATTAGCTGTAGCTGATAAATGTACCATCATTTCCTAAATATTCTCTAATGGAAATATACTGCAGACATGGAAGAGCACTGCGACCTGCCAGGGTTCACGGTGTCATGTCGGCTTGCACGGACATACAACTCTTCACTAAGATCCTGGCACATAGACTTGATACCTGGATGGCATATTTGATAGACCCATTCCAGGTCTGCTTTAATAAAGACAGACAGAGGTCAGATAACATTGACTGAGCAGCACATCTAGTAGAGAAATCAACCAGGAAGATGATCCAATCAGTCTTTTTGAGTCTGGATCCTGAGAAAGCACTTTACTGAGTCAGTCTGATCTTCTTTGGGCAAAACTAGACCACACTGGCCTAGGCCCAACTATGAAGCAATGGGTACTAGCAGTAAACAAAGCCCAGACAGCCAGGAAAAGAGTTAACAGGGGTGATTGTAACAAGTCCATCTACAGCGGGGAACTAGGCAGGGCTGTCCCATCCCCACACCTCTGTTGAAACATTGACAGATAGGAATAAAAGGAAAACTGCAATTAAAGGCATACCCTTCAGTGCTAGGGAGCAGTGCACTAGAAAATCTTTTTGGCAGATGATGTGGTGGTCACTCAGTCTAACCCATCAAATTTTATAGATGATGTGGTACAGAACGGACACATTTGGTAAAATTCGCAGGATTTAAAATTAATAAACAAAAATGATGAGCATTTCGATATCGAAAGAGGTGAAACAGCACTTTTACACTGCTTGCCCAATTAATTGGTCCTCTCAGTCACTCAATTAACAGGCAATTGTCTTACAGATGATGTCTCAGGATGGTTAGCAGCCAACTGCCCAATACTTAAGTCAACTATAAAAGATCATAGGAAACGGTGCGCCTCTTTATTAAATTTACTGGTAGAATAAATGTCCTTAAAATGAGGATCCTGTCCGGATTACTGCATTTATTCTAGACACTCCTAATACTGATCTCATTAAAGGACCTCAAAGTAATGCTAAGGTAAATGATACCCTTTATCTGGATGGAGGACAAAGCCTAGTTCAACAAAAATGTACTAATGGCTCTGAGGGAGAAGGAGGCTTGGCAACTCCAGATATCATACATTACTATCATGTGGCCCACATCTGAATTATAGTTGAGTGGACAGCAAGGAGATCACAAAAGAAAAGGCTACCCATGGACGAAGCAGTAGTTGGTAGAATCATGTCGGATTTAGCTTGGTTATCCAAAATACCTATCTGTTCACACCATAAAAGATGGTCTTGGAAATTTGAGATAAAATTTCAAGCAGAGAGGGTTTGACCACCTCCTCCTCATCCCAAACCACCACTTTATTATATTACCTCTTTCACTCCAGGATTACAATGGAGTGAAGTGAAACATAAGCAGCTCTCAGACTTATTCCACCAACAACACATTAAAACATTTAAACAATGTAGGTACACTTCAACCAGCAGAATTTCCTTAGATATGCAATATCTGCAACTTAGACACTGGACTATGTGCCCTCCGAGCAGAGAGCTAGACACAAGAGGCCTAACTCCTAAGGAAACATTTGTGCACACGTGAGCACAAGTGGGATCTAGGGTAGAAGATATCAGTATGAAATATTAAAGGAAAATCATACCAAAACTTGATGGAGATACCAAACCAACTGGGTGATAGCACTACAGAGACATATCCCAGATAAAATTGGAAGAGGATGTGGAGAGATATCTCAAACACTATAGGCCAAGAAAATCTAGAGTGAATGCCCATAAAATACTTCTTCAAGGGTACATGACAACAGAGAGACATTCACACACATACCCCAAAGCAGGAGATGTGAGGAAGAAAAGAAGGCACGATCTTATCGAAAACTGGAAATATACTGGAAAGAGATTCTTCTCAGTCGCATAAAAGAAGTATTAAGATATTGAGTCCCAGGTGACCCAAGGCTGATGTTACAGGCAGTGGGGGAAATATACATTCAGTACATGCATCACAGAAAGCATTTTTTAAATAAAATGACAGGAATGGCAAAATCCCTTATAGCATTGTACTGGAAGAAAAGATAACCCCAACAACAGTATATTGATGTCAAAGACTGCATTACCCACAAACACTTGAAAATGTAACCTGTAATTTCAGACAGGAAGAGGAAAGGTAATAGAGAAAATGGAAGCCACTACTGGACTTGTCACTAATAGAATACTTGCAAAAAGTCCCAGCAAGACTGAGAGCATTGCAGTGATTTGAAGAGTAACTATTCGATGATGATAATGGAAAGGGTCATAATTGGGTGCCTTGAAGAGAAGCCCAGCTTTGGCAGATCTGTTGAGCGATACTACTTCAAAGTTGCCTGTCTGTTGCCTGGAAGAATATATTCAGTTGGCACATGAATGGGTTTCATGGGTGGGGAAGAAGTGATGGGGGAAGAAATGTTTTTTTTATCATAATGCAAACTGAAATTGCTTGCAGAATATGTTACCTGTGTGCTGGTGTCTGAAAGTCCAATAAAAAGACATGGTTTAAGAAAAAAGCTGCAATACGATTACAGCTGTAAATTACCCTATATTATTTCTAGGGCATTTCAGATTAGTGTTGTTTTGGATAATTTGATACATTCTTGGATAAAACGTATGGAAATTGAAATAAATCAAAAAATGAAACTCTATTTGAAAATTGCCATTTGACGTTTATGTCGCTCTGGTACAATGGTGACTACACAGTATGCTTTCCAGAGAAAATAGTTATAAAACCTTTGACTTAATTTGGGACCAGATGTATGAATATCTGGTCACCAAATACGGGCAGTATTTTTACGACCAGTAAAGATTTTTAAGAAACAATCTATGTGCTATTAGAATGGTTCTTTAAAATCCGACTCGTACTGGGTCGCCATCCTACCTACCTCATGCATATACATGAGGAAGGTTGCAAATTGCGACTCACTAAAATTGAAAGTCATCACAGGGATGGTGGACTGCTGAGGCCAGCTCACCACACTTGCTGGTGGACTGCTAGTGGACTGTTGTGCTTGTTGTTAAACTGCCTGGGACTCCAACTACCAGAGTCCCTCAGGCATAGGAAGTAGTAGAAAAGAGACTCCTTCTAACATAGCAGTACTTATAGCGCCAATTACTTCTGCAGAATGGGCTTGCACTTTTGGTGGGCTGCTGGGAAACTTAAAACTACCAGGGTCCCTTGGGCAGAGGAGAAAGAAGACCTCTCCTCTATCATTAAGCTACTCATAACGCCAACTACTCTGTCAACACAGGACCTGAGAAGGAAAAGGAAGGCTGCTGCATCTCCCCTTTTTTCCAAGAACTGGAAAGAAACAGACGCACTCCTCAATATAAAACTTTATAAATCAAATTTAAAATGCTTTTAAAAATTGTTGAACAATTTTCTTGCTAAAGCTGTAGGAGCTATTAATGAAAACATTGGAAACACAGAACAGTTTTTTTTTATGCAATCACCAATTAACCTTTTTTAACTAATCCAACCAAGAAAGTCTTGATGGTTGAGGAGCTTGTCCATAGTCTGAACAATCCTAGTTTTGATGCTAGGGCCACTGTAAAATTTTGCTTTTTCTAAAAGCACTGAAGGTACTTTTAGAAACGGCTCTTAAACCTATTAGATGTGTGGTTGCGTCCAGCAAATCCGATTTATCTAAGTTTGTCAAATGTTCTGACACTCTAAATGCTTCGATGTTGACTGATTCTTTTGTTCCTTCTCAGTGTACTAGATTGAACAAAAATAATTCTTAGTTGAGGTCCAGTTGACAGTCGAATTCTGAGATGGGTTGGCATACAGCAGAGTCAATGGTTCCCCATGAGTCTCAGCATCAATCAATTTTTTCCATTTATTCCATTTATTAATCTTCCCTCGGATGCTGCACCTTATGTTATCGTCTCAAAACACGTTCCATCAATGGTAAATTACCTACACGAAGTCTAATCACTGGCTTCGTGGATATTTTGGCCATTCTGCTATTATGTGCGAGGATGTTCTCTTGGTTAAAAGGATGTCATGGATTGGTAATTAAAAAGGATTGCGAAGGGAATTGTATTATCATACATTGCAAAACTCTTTTAGATAGGCTTTTTTTCCACCCTGCGCCTAGGAAGCCCACATTCATGTATTTGTGGTGTTTTAGTTTTTCATAAAACGTATATGCTTTCTCACACTCCAGTTGCACCTCATTCAGTAAATAATTCACGCTTCAAACCCTTTAGTTATAACCTCAAACTGTTTTTTCCCATTAATTATCTCTAGAGAATAATGATGGCTCCCTTCTGAAGCTCAAATTTACCCCTATTTAATTATTAGACATTACCTTGCCCAGGGATCACTCTAAATGCGGGGCTGCACTCCCTTCAGATGAGCGCAGGTATATGGCTTCACTCCTGGTCTGTTTTGATAATGACCTACACTTAATTTCCTGGAACTTGGCAACTAAATTTAATTACAAGGGGGCCGAATCACAGAACTAACTTAAGAAAAAATCCTAAACTTACTACTTTTGGTATTCACAGAAGTTAGGATTTTGTCTTAAGTTTGTCTTAAGACAAACTTAAGACAGACTTAAGACAAAATCCTAACTTAAGTCTGTCTTAAGTTTGTCTTAAGACAAAATCCTAACTTCTGTGAATACCAAAAGTAGTAAGTTTAGGATTTTGTCTCAAGTTAGTTCTGTGAATCGGGCCCAAGGATAGGCTGAGGGCTTTTCATATCCTATAACAGCATGATTTTCTAAGAAGCTTAGAATTTCGATCCATCTTATATTGAAGGGTATTCTTCTAATGCCATTCTGGCTCAGCCAACATCTTTTGGTAGAACCATAGGTGGGCTACTTATAAGGATTTCCCTATCCCTGAATTGAGACGTTATTACACACCCTAAAAGTCTACCTAATGAGCAGGTGGTTAAGTTATGCTTTTTTAACTTTAGTTCCTTGTTTCTTTTCAATTTCTGCAATGAAAACTATAAGGGTTCTGATTGCTCCAACTTTGTGGGGCTTTCAAAAATAATAATGAGTAACTTGTCTTCAAATTTACCCTGTTTTTGCAGGAGTTTTGCTACTTTGGCAAATGATTTCAGAGACAATTTAGGACTTGTGATCAATAATCCATTTCGTTTGAGCTTTTTTTGACCCTAGGAAGTGTTCTAACAAGACCACTATTATGCAACATAAGGGCTCCATCACTGAGCAGGGTAAAAGAGTAAAATGGTATTTGATAAATCATGAAAATCTATTAACATGTGGGATAAAGTACCGCCTGCCTTATGTTCTAAATCGAGTCACTGAGGTTTTCCATGGTCATACAAAGGAACAAGGCCAAACGCTAAGTTCCTTTAAAAGGTTATGGACCTCTGAGGTAACTTGCAATATTGTTATAATGGACAGGAGGGGGTACTTTAATCCTCACACTTCATGTCACACCATCATCTTTCCCAAAAACCACTTTAATCCTTGGTGTGCAGCTCTTTCATTTACGAGAGAGCATGTTTGCAAATATGAAGAATAAAAATAGAATCCATGGCACAAAATGAAACACATTAAGAAGACTGTTGGATATTTGTTACAAATAGATATTAAAGCCAGTTTAATATACTCAGTTTCCTTAAAACAAAGCACAGTAGCTCAGATTGTCTACAAACATGCAGAAAGATTGTTTTTTCTATAATTAAGCAAGAAGCACAAAACATAATCATGTTGCCATGTTATAAACATGTTGCCATAAATATCTTTTTTATTTTTATAACTGTACATTAAGAAAAATATATCTGAAGAAAGAAAAGCTGCATTTCTTTTTTGTTCTTTAAAGAACTGCTTTAATTATTCTCCATGACCGGCCTTTCCCGTGAGCTGCTGGCTCTGGCTGCAGGCATTGTGACTTAATAACTCAACTGTAGTGCATTATTACAGTTGAGTGGCTACATCATTTCCTTATAATAGACGAGTGAACACGTCACAAGTCACCTATGATAAAGAAATTAGGGACAGGGGTTTCAGAATCCATATATTATAAACATTTATAAGGATCAACCTTATGACTTTGAACAATGCCGTATGATAACTATGCTTGTATCTAGATGCCTTTTCTAATATGGTTTTATTTATAAATGGGGATAGATAGATAGATAGATAGATAGATAGATAGATAGATAGATAGATAGATAGATAGAGAGATAGATAGATAGATAGATAGATAGATAGATAGATAGATAGATAGATAGATAGATAGAGAGATAGATAGAGAGATAGATAGATAGATAGATAGATAGATAGATAGATAGATAGATAGATAGATAGATAGATAGATAGATAGATAGATAGATAGATAGATAGATAGATAGATAGATAGATAGATAGATAGATAGATAGATAGATAGATAGATAGATAGATAGATAGATAGATAGATAGATAGATAGATAGATAGATAGATAGAGCTGCACAGCCTTTGACAATAAGGCTGTAACAGAATGAAACCTGATTTAATTGAAGACCAACAAAGAAATAAAACGGCACAGAACGACACTGCAAACCCACTGAAGGGTAGGGGTTGACATTGTTAGAACCACCCATTCCACGATGCATCAGAACTGCAACCTATTGAGGCATCACACCAGATGGAAAAACTGTGATTAGGAAAAAAATTGTTGATTTCTAACAGGCTTGATGGACTGCCGTAGGCTCACCTGTGAGCAAGATCATTCAAGACCGAAATGCATCTGGTGTTTAAAACAGCTGAGATAAATAAAGCAAGTCAACATTTACAGCTCAAGATTGCTACTAATTTCTTCTTAGACCAGGAAAGTGTGAACATATATATATATATATATATATATCATTTGTGTTAATTAAGGAATTAGGATTAGGGAAAATTAAAACATCTTTCTAAAGTTCAACATTTTCTCTACTGTTGCTTACGTTGGAGTAGGAATAGTAAATATGACCCTTCTAAGGTCCAACACTTTCACGACTTCCGTAGGAGAAGGAATAGTAAATCTGACCCAGTGCAAAGTCCAACACTTTCCCTACTGTTGCTTACGTTGAAGTAGGAATAGTAAATGCGACCTTTGCCTCCAAAGACCAGCACTTGCCCTACTGTAGATTATGTTGGAGTGGTAATAGTAAATATAGCCCCTCCAACACTTACTGTGCTATTGTTTATGTTGGTGTGGCAATACTACATCTGACCCTGTCAAAGTCCAACATTTTCCATACTGTTGCTTATGTGGGGATTGGAATAGTAGATGTGACCATCTCCTGTTGGTCAGGTTGGAGTTGAGTCGTTTATTTGAACCCTCAAGGTGTTATTTTTTTTATTTGTTTTAATTGTTGTAATATATATATTTTTTGTTTAAAACATGTTTTGTATTAATTTTTTTGTTGCAGTAATATTTTTATCAATTTTCATTGCTGTTCTCTATTTTTAAATATTTAAATATCTTGTGTTTGTAACTATAGTAAATTAGTATTAGTCATTTGTATTATTTATGTTTAGGGGATAATTTTAGCTTTTAAATATCATGTTAATTATTTTTTACTATTATTTTAAAGTGTATAGTTTTACTTTATGTTGGTATGTTTCTTATTTTGTATGTTTTTTTACATTATAGGGTTATTTTTCTAAGTTGTAATATGTTTCAAGTTAATATAGTCTATAACAGTTAAGCTTTAATATACTTAACTATTTTCTGAAAATATTGTGGTCCTCTATATTTTTATTGGCAATATTTCTGACTTCACATGCAAGGTTTGCAAAGCCGATATTTGTGTCGGCTTTTGTTTTATCAATGTGCTTTTGCATAATTTTTGTTGATACTATTTCTTCCTACAACCCTCGTCACATCAGCCAAAGCCACGTACAATACCAACACCATCAATGAAACTGCTAACAGAAGAAGAAAACTCTTCAAAACCATTAAGCACTAGATGAATCCTGTCCAACACTCCAATTCCACACTCAAAGGACAAGTGCAAAGCCATCAGCCACTTCAATTAAAAATACAGAAAATCTAACAATGAATTGATAATGATGACCCTATTTGTCCTCTGATACCCACTCCTCCCTGCTCCTTCCCACAATGGTCATGCTTCAAACTTCCGTCTCTCAAAGATCTTGTCGACATCCTCAGTTGATGTCTTAACCTCATCCATCTCCAAAGCCTTCAATGGAGACATTCTCTCTTCCCTACTGGGCATTGTAGGTGTCTCCTTCACTAAAGGCATCTTCTTTGAAGTTCTCAAGACAGTCCAGATTCTTCCAATCCTGAAGAAATCCATACTATACACCAACGGACTTTCAGACTACCAGCCCTCCCGACCACAAATAAGGATGGTCCTGCCTCTTCATATCACTGAATCGCTCAGCTGCCTTCCACATCCCACCCTTATCCACACACTGAAGTCTTGAAAGAGATTCACAAGATTTATCCATCACTGGTTCTCTTCCTACCTAGCCGACCAATACCAGTTGGTTTACTTGGGCTCCAAGTTCCATTTTGATCTTGATCACTTGCGGAGTTCCCCAGGCGTCCATCTTTTCCTGTGTCATCTTCATCCTCTATGAGCTGCCCCCTTCAGCTTCTACATGGAGTCCCTTGGGTCTCTACTCACAAATAACATCAAAATTCACCAATCCTCTTTCCAATGCCTCAAATAACGCATGCACTTCATCCATATATGGCTATCCAGCACCTACCTGAAGCTTAAAACCATCAAATTACAATTGCTGTTGTTCACCAAAAACAATAAGCATCAACTAGTTCAAATCTGGCTCAGAAACTTTAGCCTGAACAGATTCATGATCCAACTTTCATGCAATTCCAAGTCTCTCAGATTTACCCTGGACACCGATCTCACATTCCAAGAGCACAACTGCCTGCAACTAAAGAAAATAAAATCACTCCTCCCACAAAACAACATCAGAACTGAAGCACAAGCCCACACATGGATAGTGGTAATGCTCTGCTCACCCCCGCCCAGACTACACACTGTTCCTCCGTACATGCACCAGCCTGACTCTTCAAGGACCAGAAGATTTAAGACAACCTCATGATGGAACCATACTGGCTGCACTTGCCAACTTGTGCCATTTTCAGAATAAGCTGCATCAACTTCAAAGACATCATGACTGACATTATTGGCTATCTGGATAACAAGCTAACAGCCTCTGGTGGCTCTTAGCACACCTGCAGCCAGGCCATCAATAACCTGAAGGCAAAGAAGTGCAAAGAAAAGAAAGCAAAAGGCCTTCTTAATCTACTCAACAAGGATCTGGAATGACATCCCTGTTTCCAGCAGGATTGACACAATCCTGCTATATTTTAGGTAATACTCCAAATTAGGTACGCGCTGAAGACACATGTCTTTAAAGAACACTACATTATGTTGTGGCAACAGACCTCTTTCACTCTTAGAAAAAGGCTACTCCTCCAATGATCTAGTGAGTGTATTTTTTCATGAGCCCCTACTGTGCTCAGCTGACACTGTGCTAGGTTTTCACAATTTAAATACCACATACATATGTATCCTCTTTTGAAGCTAATATTAGAAAATATACACCCAATGGAGCAATATTGTTCAAGTGAAATTGAGGCCACAATATTTATGTGGGGTGATATTTGTGTTATTGAAACTATGGCACATGTATGTGGTGATTGGCGATGGCCAACTTTAGAATAGATATCAGATGGGATTGCCATGGGGGTATGGATGGGGGATCACAGCCCAGTGATATTGCAGCTCTGGAAAGGGTGCATGATAATGGAAATGGGGTGGGCGACAGGGGCTGAAGGAATAATGTTACTACAGGGAATAAACTAGTACAACAGGGTTGGGGTGATTAAAGGTGGGGTTTGGTAAGGCAATATTCATGTTTCAGGGGGAGGTGCTATGGTCTATAACGTGTATGCCTATAGTTTTGATTATTTATGTCCAGATATGCTCCTTTAAAGCTGTATTTTTCTCTTTTAATTGGTGTTGAAGTGAATTATTTGTGCTGTCTCACTTGAGATCAGATATTAGACAGAGCCACTTATGGGGATTCAGAGGCATGTTGACCAATGGTTGAAGATAGGGAAGATTATGGGTAAATAAAGGGGTGTATATGGACCTCCCCTATTCAGGCATCAGATTGGCAAACATTTGTAGTAGGACATAATCGACTTAGCAGTATCACAATGGCTGCCAACAATCCTATTGTGACAACCTACTACATTCAAATAATCATATACAATTGCTTAGATATCACACCTGCAATATTCTTTTGATCATGCAACATACAAATGCAGACCTGCTATCAGAGGGAAAATTGAACTGTACTTAGAGGCGGGCAAAATATCAAACTCAAATCTGAAAACTGCCCGTTGTTTTCCATAGAAAATATACTTCCAGCCACCTGGATTTTGTCTCATGGATGGTAAGGCATTTTTTGAGTAGGAAATGAAATTGAATCCTTAAAAGGACTGGTTATATGTCATGGCGTCATTGAAACAAATATCAAAATAGTCTGCCCTAAATATGGTTTACAAAAGTATTGTCACACTGGGTATTGATTTTCTAATATTTACTGTAATGGGCAATATTTTTCTTAATATTTTAAAAATGTAGAATGCTAAGGCCCAAATTTAGAATCTTTCCTACAGTACAGCACAATTTTGAGCTGCAGCTACGAGCCTTTATGATGCAAAGGAGATTGTGATGTCTGTTTGTGCTGCTTTGCACCACTTTGCCCATGCAAAACCTAGTAGATATGTGCATTTTTTGCACAAAGGTATTAGTTCATGATATTTTGGTACCTTTTGAACACAACTACGTTTTTTGAGTCTAGCGTTAACCGAGGCAGCTGATATTACTAAAATTAGATGTATAATATATACATTTCAGGCAGCCATCTTCTTGTATTTTTCTATTATCGGGTCATTCACATTTCTCTTCTGCCCCCTGCAGCATACAGCAGGGGGCAGTGGGTCAGCCCCCTAAAGCCAATGGTTAACTTCACTGTGGGTGACCTTGTTGGTCCCCTTCACAAGAAGCACATACGAACCCAAAATAGTCCCCTTAGGTGCCAGTGTCTAATATAGCAATATGTGCTTTTTGACACAAAATATATTTGCATTCATGCATATTTTTTTTTTTTAGATTGTCAAGTGCCAAACAGTTTCCCCAGCAATAAAGTTGCGCAAAAACCATGATAAAACATGCATGGACCAAAACCAAAAGGCTGGAGACTAGCTCCAGACCAATTAACTTTGCCAATGCTTGTTATTTATACTTCTCGCAAAACTGATCAATTACCAATTATAGCTTTCAAAAGTTGCCATTGTTTCTTTAAAGGTTTCAAATAACTTGTATACTACTTTTCTTTTTTTTTAAGTTGAGTGTGCTTGTTCAAGTTTTAAAACAGTTTCCATGAATAATGTATTTTTTGCAAATGCCAATTATGTGTTTAAAATAAACAAGTTCAACCTTCTTCGTATAACAGATGTAAAAAAGTTGGCATTGTCTACTAGATTTGTTTAAACACCTATTAGTAACATTTCATAAAGCACTAAATTATTTATTGTAATTTAGAATTTAGCGATTTGGCTTTGAGTGAGTTGAATTTCCAGGATCTTCCTAAATCTGCCTCATCAGGGGAGCCGAACTCATGAGTGGGATCTCATTTAAGAAGAGGATTCCATTGAAATACAAGTTGGGAATTCTGCTCTCCTTACCAGTGCATCCCAAACGCCGCATCTCCACTTATTCCTATAATTTGTGTTCCCAGCTTCCACAGTCCCTCTGGAATGGTAAATAGGTAAAGCATTTTTCCCTCGGTTCTGCCACCTGAAAGAGTTAGATAAAAATATAATTACAAAAATAAATATGTCTACTTCAAGTAACCGGTGCGGTGTAAATGAGGTTAACTTTCATTTTGTTGTACCATAAAAATGTATATACAGCAAGCAGACTCGTACTGACAGTTTGGAAGATGTGTGATTTTCCACCCCTGCTGAGGATGTCCAGTATACAGTGAGGCAGATTTACAAGCCCCTTGCGCCACTTTTGCGTCCCTTTCCCATGTTAAAAGTGACGCAAAAGTGGCGCAAGGTCTTGTAAATCTGCCCCAGTGAGTATTGCAGATGGCTTGACTACTTAAATCATTCAGAACCCTCATTCGCCCACATGGCACATTCGGGGCCCGCGGGCTTAACCTTCTATTCATCGCACGTGACCTTTAGGGTGCACGTGGGCCTTCCTTCCTGTGTTGCGTGCGTGCCGCTTAACGACGTGATCCCCGGGGTGACCTTAATCTCTCAGAATGCGTAGCTCGAGAAAATGGATGAATGAAGTCTTTGTTTCCCTCCAAATCCATTTTCAGGCTTTCTTTTTTTTCTCCATAAAGTCAGTCAGGAGTTTTAAATAGTGCGCGATGGTAACATGTCGAGAGAGAGAGCGATACGACAGGGCGCGCGCTGTTCCCCCGTTACCTTCGCAGCCAGTTCCCATCACCGCGGCTTTACTGGAAGAGTTTGAGGTGCCTGCGCCTTCAAGGCTACGCAAACGGAATCTAATCGAGATTTGTAACCATTAGGAAGGCAGCCGGCAACAAGAAACGCACAGGGATCCGACTCTTCCTTAGAAATGTACCCTGCATTTTTATAACAGTTTTTTTGTTTGGTTGAATCTTTTTTTTTTTTTTTTTACTTGTTCCCGTCTTGGGAACTGAGTTGCACAGTCCTTGACAAGGGCCTCTCGTGAAATTAGGGCATCCTGTTCTCTCAGCGACGTTTGACACTCATTTGATACTTATGTGTCAGAATGTAGACACGTATTAGAACGTAAAATGGGGCAACATACCTTGTGCATTAACATCATGTTTAATAATAATAGAACTCCATTGCAAAAAATGTATGCCTGTAGGACCAGTTGGCTTTGCCAATGACTTTTCGTGATGATCTACATCAATTCAGGGGGGAAAGCAAAATGCCTTTTCGGTTTGCTTTGCAGCATTGGTAAAAAATGTTTTTTAAAAAGTTGAATGATGCCAGCACACGCATGCATCACAACAACATTGGTATGTGCCTACCAAACGACGGGAACACCACTGTCTTAGTTTTTATTTACAGATCCATGATAGTGGAGGCTACTTGGATCATTAACCCCTCCCCTGCTGGTGACAGAACCGCTCCATCACCAGCCACGGACGCGCTGTGCTGATGACGGAGCGGTTCCGTCACAGCCTGCGCGGCGCGGATTCTGCGCCTGCGCTGGACGTTCTGTTTAGCGGGCGGGGCCGTGACGGAACCACTCCGTCATCAGCACAGCACACCCGATGCTCGTGACGCAGTGGTTCCATCACGGGCATGGGAGCGCCGAGCGGCCCCGACACCCCCTTAGCGCTGCGGCAGAATTGCCGCCGCAGCGGAGGGGTTAAATTAAAAAAAAAAAAAATTCCCAGAAGTGCAAAATATATATATATATATCTTTTTAAGGACTGCGGGCTTGGGGGCGCAAAGGATGAGCTGGTGGGATAGCGCAGGGGAGGCGGAAAATATCAGTGCATGAGGAAGATGGCAAAACAGAGCATGGGGAGAGAGAAATGCAGGGACGAAGGATAAAAAAGATTGGGGGGCTTGGGAGATAAACAGAGGATGTGGTCTAATGGCTAGGGCGGTCGACCTCAAATCTGGCAGCGGGAGCAGCAGCAGGAGTAGCAGGTAAGGGCTTTTTTTATCATTTGCCCCGCACTGCCACACTACTTTATTTTGTCAGCAGCCGCTGCTGAGAAGTACACGAGAGAAACAGTTTGTAGGAGGCAATTTCAGGAGCCGCACAGGGGAGATGTATGTATGTATGTATGTATGTATGTATAGGCATTTATATAGTGCACTACTTACCCGGAGGGTCCCAAGGCGCTTCGACCGCTGCGAAACCCTTCCGGGCTTCCCTGAGAGATGGTCCCTTAATGGGTATCTCCAGGGTGAGACCAGGCATCCCCGGCGGTCTGGTGGGGCCATTAGTGAGGATGAGGCAAGCTAATGCCCAGAGTTGCCGAGTGTGATCGCTGATCAGAGTGGGCACCGAGGCGAGAGAATTATCGAGTCCGCTGACCCTGGTCCAGAAACCTGCAGCGCCGGGAATCGAACCCTGGTCCCGGGCCGTCCTCTGCTCTCGGGTCTGCCGCCTCTAAAACACATGCACTCTCGTGACTTTCATGGAGTGTTTAATCTAAAAGTAGTTCTTTAGAAGTGAGCAGTGGAAAAATACAGCCAAATCAAGAGGATGGTTAAGAGGCTATGCTCCAGGAAATGGGCAAACAAAAGATGGAACAAGATAGACCAGGCAATCCACCGAACAAGAAGCAAGCAAGCAAATGAGAGTTACAATATAGCCAACCATTGGTAACCAATGGGTTGGATTTAAGCCTCAGTAGTTTCTAGGTAACTCCAAAATAGGACTTTTGCAAACAGCTTGTGCAGTCTGGTTGGCTCAACGTAAAAACGCAAGTACATTTTTTTTACTGCCTGAAAGTGAAGAGAGCATCTATCAAATCTGCTAAAAATATAACTGAAACGGTCTCCCTTTGACTTGCAATCTTAGAGATACTTGTGGACTGCAGTAGATTGAAATGGCATCTACATATGTTCTCACCTTTAAATGTTTCACACTAGAGCTTTAATTTCAAATATCACCCCAAAATTAGGTGCAAACAAAATTTCTGATTCCTAGTTGTGTATTAGTCTCATACTTGCCCATGGTATTTCCCTAAATAACTTTCACCAGGTAAAACAGGGTGTCATTGTGCCAGGAAAAATAGCACTTTTCCTATCTTAGAAGCGTAGAAAGATTGCTGTGTTATTCCGCATTTCAATCCACAGACCTCATAATGTGAAGGTAAAACTGCATCATAGAAAAAACGCACTCTGTGATAGTGATATTTAAGTAGCCATTCTTACTAAAGCCCTGGTAATTACTGGTTGTGGGAATATTTGAATATTTTTTTTGTTTCAAATGTGACTGGCGCTTAATAAAAAACATAATAGGATCACAACTCACATAAGCCATGTCACATATGGCCATAGGGCTGATATCCAGGGCCACTGGAATTGTGGAGCATGACGAGGCCAAATTAAAACAGGGGTGACTAAATTATGCGGCAATCATGTGGTATAATGTGGCACAGTTTTGTAATAGTATTACTTCATTATTTTGACCCTAGCGTGTGTGTGGGTGCAAGTGTGAAGCACTGCTGCTTTTGTTACTGGGAGCCAATATCGCATTACCATTGCAAAACCGGGCCCCAGTTACAAAACTGGCCCCCACTACTGCAAAACCTGCCTCCAGCCTTCTGGAGAAACGCCCAATGCCTTGTACAGCCAGTTCGGCCCTGTACCGGATGCATTAGTCCACCAAGCAATAGATCAGCTGTGCATCGACAACCTACTGCCTTGAAGCCTATAAATTGTCTGAGTCAGCATTTAACATAGATCGAGGGGGTCTGTTGCCCCTCCCAAGGACTAGGGAGCCTACATTTGGTCTGAATCCTTCCTAACCTTTGCTAGGGAGCTCGAGTGACAGGCACAAGTAGACTTCCCACAGTGCAAGCCAATAGTTTCAGAACACCAACAAAAACAAAACAATACGCACTGGCTCCAGGCCTGCTCATCTCCAGAGTGCAGTTCATTATTTAGAAATTGCATTGTTTGGGCACAAGGCTATCCCATGGAATGCTGTCTGAGGCAGAGGCTTGTATTTAGGCGCGATTCCTAACTACCCTATTGTTGTCACCCTCCTGCCCCCGAGACAGTAGTCCACACCATGGAGGGGAGGTGTGGGGGCTCTGCTAGAAAGCATGAGAGGACTAAGTTGAACATGGTCTGCTTGAAGACTTTCTACTGTAATGTGAAATAGAAATAAACCTTCCAAATAATGATCTGCACCCCCGCAGGGTCTATAGCTTTTCTCATCTGTGATTGGTCAATGTCTTAGAGCCCTGTGAGGAAAAGTGTTCTTCTGATCGGCATCATTTGTACCGGGACTCCATTGTTTTTCATTGCCATTTCGTGTCAAGCACTTCCACACGACCCACCTGGTCGTTTCTGCTGATGCCTGAGGAAAATCTAACTAACAACAGCCATCTTGCAGCCTGCATTTCTGCCCAGGAACTGTCGCACACTCAACCCCCCTGTTCTTGCAGTTCAACAGAAAGCCATGAGACACTCAAACCCTGTGTAAATGATTTGTTTTACATCTCCTGCTCCCAGCCTGGTAAACATCCTTGAGACCGTGATAAGGTTATCTGGACAATGGTCTGACTGCTGGGCCTTGATCAGGGTGATTAAACAATGACCTGAAAGACCGGGATTTGTTCAAGCTGAGTGAACAATGACCTGAAAGACTGAGCCTTGATCAAGCCGAGTGAACAATGATTTGTGTACCAAGCCTTGGCCAGGTCCCCATCTACAAACCTCGTCTGGATCTGGTTATCAACTGCAAACACTGCCCTGATTGAACAATGAACTAACAGCTAAAAGACCAGAATGAAAAAGTATAAAAGGCTTGTAAGCTGCGGAGTAAAGCAGCAGCCTCCTCTGTCTTGTTTCTGACAAGCTTGGGACTCTGTTCCATAGCCCGGGCTATTTGAATAAATCTGGGTTCCTCCTGCAGACGAAGGCTCCTGTGTCTCCTTTTACTACGTATGAAGGGTATGGAAGACTTGGGCGGTTCCCCCGTCGCCGAGACCCAGTAAGTGGATTATTCCGGTTCTTCACCTGCCTGTCACTTCCAGACTGCTGCTCATGGCTGACATCTTGTTTGACCAGCAGGCCACATGTTCGAATCCCAGCAAGACCAGCTCAGCCTTACAAACTTCCAGGATCCATTAAAGAGGACTCTCAAACAGGAAATAATACCACTGTTTTATGGGGGTGTATTTTGCAGTTTTATATAGCATGAACTCGATCCGACAGTATGGGAGCGCTTTACGTGAGCACCAGTTACAGTCATTCAAGGACACATTAATTTTTTTGTAGGCACGGGGAGAAAAGGGGCCGGATTCACAAAGGGCACCCGCACTTGGGGCCTGCAATCGTGGCAGTGGGCTCGCACTTCTGGCGGTGGGCCCACACTAGTGGGGGTGAGCCCGCAGTCATCGTGGTGGGCCCGCAGACATGCAGGACCTCCCTGTTGTCGTTTGTCATTGCAGAGATCCCACCACGAGTGGGACCCCAGCCACAAGTTCAGAGAACCTTTGTGAATCGGGCCCTAAGGGATTTGCTCAGATTCATTGGATGCTGAGGCGATGCAAAGACTCAAACCCAGTTCCCCAGTTCAAGTGTCGACATTTTTGGCTTCACACCACATCCACTCACCCTATAGACAGTACTTATAAATGGCAAAACTGTGATATTGAGCCCTATATAAAATAATAGCTATGGTTTGGACCAGTGTTTAAAGCAACATTCTCTGAGCTTTTTGTTTGGAATCCTTGAAGCTACAAAATGAGTGTTGCTTGTTGAAAATTAACATACCCGAAAATGGTGCCCCTGCCTTCCTTCTGGTATGAAATCCTGCAATAAAAGGTTGTAGAGTGTGAGGATTGTGCATAGAGGAATAATTATTTTCACTGCCCCAGGAATTTCTTTCTTGCTATAGCTTTACATTTTCAAGCGCTGGCATATTATCAAACCTCATTCTTCAAGATGTATTCTATATCACACGGATGAGGGTGAAACAGAAGAGGATGGAAATCCATCGTCAAGTTCTGTAAAGGGTTAGGGACTTGCCTGGACGTCATTTGTAGGTAGCTTGCTCCCTGCTACTCCTAGCACTTCTTCTATGACCCCTGGCCTCAGAGTTGGCAAAACGTAATTTGGAAGTAGGGGTCGCAGCTGTGACCTTTAGCTTGCTCCCTGCTACTCTGGGCACTTCTTTGGCATCCCCTGACCTCAGAGGGGGCAAAATGTCATTTGGAGGTAGTCAGGGGTCGCAGCTGTGATCTCTAGCTTGCTCCCTGCTACTCCTGGTACTTCCTTTGCGACCCTTGGCCTCAGAGGGGGCTTTTGAGGCCAAGACCGGTAATAGGTTTTTGTGATGTAGGTGGCCAATTTACCGATTCGGTAGTTACTGAATCGGTAAATGAATTGTAGGAAGCACTTTGAAGAGTGCTTCTGTGCTTTAAGGCTTCATTATTTACCACCAACTATTAGTTGGTGGTAAATAAGGAATACCTCTGTAAATACAAATCAGTGCATTTACACCAGTGCCATGTGCCAGGCATACATGCCCTTAGGGCACGTTTGTGTGCTACATGTGCACAGAAGCACTATTCAGGGGTGCAATAGGGTGTCAAAGTGACACCCTGCCACCCTTAACTCTTTCCCTATTTGACCGAATCGGTATTTACCGATTCGGTAATTGACAGCAAATTACCGAATCGGTAAATACCAATTCGGTAAATACAGAATCTTAACGATTCAGTCATTTTTATCGAATTTTTACCTACATAGCATTTACCGATTCGAAAATACCGAATCGTTAAAATTTGGTATCTTCGAATCTGTAAATGCTATTTACCTACATCTGGCCCTATATGTCACTTTTTATGACGTTCCTGTGGCGATAGGAGCTTTGGCTTTTTTACAAGTCAGCGTTAATCCACTTAACATGGCTTAACATTGCCTTGTAAATATGGCCCCCTTTCACGCTATGCTTAGCGTGAAAGGGGAGGACAATGGGTGTGGCTTTGGGCATTCCACCACAACATTCATTGATTCTGAGGCTGCCTCCTATTTACAAGGGCGGTGTAAATAGGAGGCAGCGCCAGAATTAAGACCAGGGAAAACCTGGTCTTACCCTGGCGCAATGACGAGAAATTTTTAATTTCTCCCACTTTTTGCTGTTTTCAGGTGTGTTGCTTTGTGCAGCACAAATTAAAAAGCAAAAGACCAATGATTGTTTATGTGAAGGAAGGTTCCCCTTCCTGAACATAAACACTTATTTAAAAAAAATACTGTTTTGAAACTTCTTTGTGGGCTGCATTAAGCAGCACAAATTGAAGTTACAAAAGGGCATTTAAAGATTGTTTATGTCCAGGAAGGGGGACCTTCCTGCTCATAAACAATCTTCCTCTGCACGCAGACACCCTTGCACTATGGTGCAAGGGTGCAAAGTGTAGCACCAGCACAGGTGGAAACGCAGGGCTGCACCATATTTTTGTAAATATGGCGTAGCCTTGTGTTTCTGAAGTGGCGGAGCGCGGCGTTAAGCCAGTAAGGCTTACGTCTCACTCCGACATTTCTTTGTACATTTGCCCCAATTTGTCTAATCTATCACCTATTCCCTCTGTTCAGTGAATTGAGGGGGTGTCTGCCCACTTATCGCCCAAAAAGTTTCTGACCATTCAGAAAGCAATAAACATTTGGCTGCTTTTGGTGCCCGTATCTTCAGGAATAGATGGACAAATAATTAAAAAACAGACCGCCACCAAGTTTATTAATTAAAAAGAACTTGAAATTAAATGCAGAGTTTTCTAAGAAATGACAGTTGGCATACTTTTTGTGTGTTTGTGAAAGGGCTGTTCTGAATAAATCCTTCCCTCAGCAAGAAATCGAGTTGTGTTTTCATGGAACAGTCTCTGTTGGTTAGAACAGAGACGTTTTGTTTATCAAAACACAAAACGCAAAATCAGCAAAGAAAGTCATATCTGCTTCCACAGACCGCATATGTGTGGAGATTAATATTTTTCAGGAATTTGCAAATGCACACAGAAGTATGCCTGCAAAACATGCCAGTTCTATTTTTACATGAGCAAATGTACACTTAACATCTGCCAAATAAGTATAAATGCGCATCTTAAAGGCCCTCCTCACAAAAAATGGTAGATCTTGTACGAATGGGTGCAGATTTGCTACTATTTGTAATTCACCGATTCTGAATGAAACCACCATGGAAAGCTGCCAATGATGATAATGTCCATACAGATTCCATTGAGAATCACGTGATGCTAAACTTTGTTTCCACTCCTTCTGTGCAGAGTACTCTGTGGTGGAGAACTCTGCACAGTGAGAATGGATTCACTTGTGAAAATGCACTTTTTTTTCTTTGCGGGGAAATTATTTTTGGGTGTGGAGAAAGCCATTCCTCTGCACCCCCATCAAATGTTGGGATGGTTTGTCCCAGGAAAGTAATGCCCGCCCTGTGCAGGAGTGAATCTGAAATCATTTTCAGGGTGGGAAGGAGTCAGATGAAAGTTTTGGAATGCAGACAAATTTCCATGTTTGTAGACGTTCCTAAACTTTCAAAACAATCCACACCTTGACACACCCATTTCATTGGATTAATAAGCTGCTGAGATCTCTGTACTCGTGGCGGAGATCTCTGCCGCTGTAAATGGGCTTACACCAGCCAGGAATCCCTTTGTAAATTTGTGACTTGCATAGAAGAGTTACATTTGCTCTTAAACATAAGTTTGCATCCATATTTCCTGTTGTAAATTAGGCCCGGGTGGAGTTCACTGAGTTCTGCTATGCAGAACGTCGCAAAGTGCACAAAAAACTCCATGTGCTCCGCAGAGTTCCACAAGCGGCAGAGTGCGGTAAGACCGCTGCTCAATCTGATTTTTAGTGCCGGGCGTTTGTCCCGCTCTGTAAAATTAGCACAAACGGCACCACTTGCAGCAAAAGAGGGCGCTGCTTCTTTCTGCCGCTCTATTAGATGTTCTACTCGAGCGGCTGGTTTATCAATGGGAGCGGTAGCGACCTGCCGCGACCACCTGCGTTGAGAAATCTCATCGGGAGGTGGTCTAGCATATGATTTTCCTCACATGCGCTCACCAACTTAACATTGCCGAGCTGCGCAAGAGGAAAAACTCCTCTCCACGCCGCTTCGCTGAGTTTATGGAACTCTGCGCTTTACGCAGAGCTTGGAGTGGGCAAAACCCTACAAACTCCCCCAGCAGAATAGCAATCATTGTCCACCCCTATTATAAATAGGGTCTTAATCATTTACTTTTTCTCTGCATGAAAAATGTTTTTCCATTCAGCAAAACCCTTCCCCCACACCACAACCAATTTTGAGGAGTGTTCCCATTAGACTTCCCAACCTGAAAAATGACTGACTGATGCCTTTGTCAGGAATAAATCTGCTTTTTCAGAGAAGGGTTTATGAAAACCCACAAATGTGTAAATGTGTGGAATTTCCAGAAACTCACATAGCAATCCAGCACTGGAAAGTCATCTGTACGTACAATTCTTCACACAAAATCTTTGCTCGAGTTAATGCTTTTACAAATGCTCATCTATCTCTAAAATCCAAAAGTAGTTTCGCATTTGTAAAAAAACAAAAAAAGACAATATGTGCATGTAAACTACACTTAGACGTACAAATAACTTTGGGAATCAAGTGCACAATCTACAAATGATTGTCGTGATACTTTGAAGAAAACAAGGGGTGAATACATGACATTGTGGCCAAAAGAGCACTGGTAGATATGAACAGCACCTTCAGGATCTCTGCATGAATGATGACAAGTCTGCCAATCTTATAGCCTTACAGACAAGTGAAAGGGCCAGTTAGATTGTATCACACTAATATGTGTCTCACAAACAGACCTTTTAGAAAGAGTGACATGGATATACTCCAGCGCCGTGAAATTGAGGGATTTTGTCGACAATGGGTTTTGTGCATGATTGTGGCTTTGCTGCACGTGCCATATATTTCACCACCTTCTGCATAATTTGAGGATTTCAACAGAAATAAATGCTTCTAGCTCAAATGGATCAAAAGTTACCAAATAAAATGCTGCACTCTGGTGAAAGCAAAAGACACACAGATGACGGGATGGAATGCAGAGCAAATCAAACATTCATCCCAGTCAAGAGATCTGGGTTAAATACATTGTTCTTTTACTCACTACGGCACCCCAGTTTAGACCCAGCCATATGCAAATGAGTCTTGACCCTGTGCCTCATGGGAACAGTCCAGCCTGAACTGGGAGGCCATGTCCTCCCTGGACTAGAAACAAGCATCCTGGGACCGCGCCGCTGTTCTGTGAGTTCAGACTTCCATTCTTCCTCCCCGATGTTGTATCGACCTCGGTGGGCTCACATTAGTGTGGTAGTTCTTTGATGGTGTGGGGCTGGCATGGTGAATTTGATGAAGGCGTGGTTGATGCTGGTGATCAGCATGGGCTTTTCAACTAAGATGTTGTCGAAGGTGGTGAAGATCGGTTCCAAGACATGTCCGACAAAGTGTGTGATTCCTTTCACATGCTGAGTGAGACCATCTAGGTTTCATAGGTTTTCAAGTAATTCAGTTGTGTTTGGGTCTGCAGGTCTTCCAGGTGGAGGTTTAGCTCTTTAGAGAGGATGAAGTTGCTTGAGTCGAGAATGAGTGTGTGGTGAAATCTATGATGGTGCTGGCAAAGTTTATGCATGATCCTAATATCCTGTTGTGTTGTGCTGTGAGTGGCTGCAGAATGTGGGTGTGACAGAGCTGGTGTTGGGTGCTTTCTGGGCTGGAGTAATGAGCATTGGTTGTGGGACTGAGTATGAGAATAACACCAGTCGTGGACAGCATGACTCGCGGGTGGGGAGGAGGGGGGGTCACGCGGGGAGGGGGGGTCGCGCGGGGAGAGGGGGGTTAATTTAATATAACCGTTTTTTTAAACTTACCTTCCCGCCGGCCCGGTCCCGCATTGTCTCTGCTCCTCTCAGCAGGCAGCATAAGCCAATCCCAACGCGGAAGCAGTGTTGTGATTGGTTGGGACGCCGCCCAGCCAGGGGCTAATGGCCGGGGCAATGTTCTCCATGTAGGCAGCATTGCAGTCTGCATGGAGAAGGGCAGAAGGGCACAGTGCGCAGAGTGCGCATGAGTGATTTGGTCGGCCTTAGAGGGCCGACCAAACCAGTCATGCGCACTCGGGAGCAGCTGCGGCCCATCAAGGAAACAGCGGTGGGGTCGCGTTAGGGGGGATTTCGAGGGACGAAGCCGAGGGAAAATTAAATAAATAATTTGGCCTCTGCATCGTCCCTCTAAATCCCCCCAACGCAGCCCCCCCGCTGTTACCTGCACGTACCGCTGCTGCTCAGGAGTGGTCACACCACTCCTTCCCTGCACAGCCCAGCTTGCAGATCATACCCGCCCACCCACCCTTCTGCAACCAAACCGTTCTGCTTTCTCGCAGTGTGAGAAGCTGAAACATAAAATGGTAGTTATTACCATTTTATCTTTCTGCTTCGCGTACTTCGAGAAAGCAGTGGGGCGACGCTCCTCCGCCCTAGTGGAGGAGCCGCCCCTGGATAACACCCCTCCAGTGTTGTGTGGTGCAATGCAGCAGCAGCAAGGCGAGCAGTGTAAGAGCATGGAGGGTTGCTGAGAGGTAGCGCCAGATGGGGGAGAACAAGTGTTCCTGGTGCTGGGCATGTGTGGGACGCAGTGGGGTGCAGACGGGCTTGCCTTTGTATGCCTTGGGTGCACCAGCAGCATCTAGCTGCACGCATCTGCACTCCAGCTGCCATTAAGTAGGTCTTTCGAGTGGGGAAGAGAGCAGGGAGTGGTACAGAAAGGGAGTGTGGGAAGCAGCAGTGGCGGCTCGCAGAGGGAGTGCTGCAGGACGGTGGGGTGGGGCAGGGCAGGGTGGGGGGGATAGTGGAATTGGACGTAAGACGGCCAGGAGTAAAGTAAGTAAATAAATACATAAAATTAACTTGCGCTCGCTGCATCGCCGAGTTGGCGATGCAGCGAGCGCAAGGTAAATTGTTTTATTTATTTATTTACTTACTTTACTCCTAGCCGTCGTACGTTCGACTCCACTACCCCTCCACCCAGCCCCTTCCCTGCCTCACGGCCCCAACCCCCCCCCCCCACCCCACCCCAGCACTCCCTCTGCGAACCGTCACTGGGATGCAGGCAAGCAGGAAAGCACTAGAAGTGGGAAAAGAGGTAAGGAGCATGCGAGGAGGCTGAGGGAGAAAAAAGAGCCAGAAAAAGGCCAAAGAAGGAGAGTGAGCGAGAAACAAAGCAGAAAAGAGTAAGAAAAATGTCACAAAGTAGAAAAGAGCAAAACTGTGTTCAAGAGTGCACAAAGCAAAAAAGAACAAAAGTGTGCTAAAGAGTACACAAAGCAGAGTGTGTAAAAGAAAGAACAAAACAGAAAGAGCAAAACTGTGTCCGAGTGAACAAAGAAAAGAGAGAGCAAGCAAAAATGAATGAAAGTGCTAGAGAGAAAACGGGCAGAAATGATTAGAAATGACAAAAAGAAAAATGGTCAGAAAAGCGAGAGTGGCAAGAAAGAATGAGCACAGGACACAAGCAAACCTGAAGCAAACCTGAAAGAGAGAAGGAGCAAAAGAGAGATTTAGAGAGAGAGAGAGAGTGTGTGTGAGACAGACATACAGACATAGGAGAAGCAGAGGTGTGAGGAAGCAACATCAGGCACTTTGGAGCGGGGTCAGAGGACCAGGTACATGTAAGTCCTAGGGGCTAGGAGGCACCTGCCTTTTTACGATGCCTCTGTCTTGTGATGGGTTACTCCAACAGCCACTCGGGAAATGTCTGCTTTTACTTTGTCCCTCTCTCCTCTTTTCTTCCTCCTGTGTTGTCATTCTCAAACCTGCTCTAACTTCTCATCATGAGAACCTCCCACCTCTCCAGGCCGGCAATGTGCTCCGGGGGCAGGATTTCCTGATTGTGATGCTGCCAATGTGATACATGCACTTAGCACACCATTTCACATTTCCCTAAATGCGATTCAGAAATGTTACCAGTTCCAAACATAATTTTGAAGTTTTATAATGCTTAAGAGACATCCCTATAATTTCTCTAGAAATTGCTGATTAATACATGGAGGCCAAGTTGCCAACAAAAAAAGCCAAGGGTCCTCTCTTGGAAAACTGACGTGTGACTTCCTCTCTGTCACAACGTCCTTGCCATGTTCCCTACGGATATTTCAGGAAATACAATCCACTTTATATTGTTATTGTTTTTATTTCCAAATTGATAATTTTATCAAATTTGTAAGAACTTTTTATTCGGGTAACATTCTTTTCAACAAGAAGGTAACCCAACTCTACATTTAAAATTTAAAACAATAGCCGACTGAGACTTGAGACTCCACTGCCACGAAATATTATGAGAACTAATTTCGGGATTACATTCACAAGGTAACAAAAAATGATCATGGTGTTAGCCAAAAATCAAGATGTCCGACAAAGGAACATGGCCCAAACTATCACAGGGGGGTCCAGCTACTAGCAGGATCTTGTTGTCATTGGCTCAGCCTTCATAACTTTAAGAACATTTTTGTTCTGAAAAATCTATGAAATGTAAACTGCGAAATAATGTTCATCTCGTGGTAATCTCCAGAGGTCAATCCCTGCCATAGATTATTTCCTGTGCAGAATCATTGCCCAATTTTCAGAGTCTGGTGGGCTCTTTGCAAGCCAGAGGAGATAATTGTGGTAAACCAAGTTATTTGTTGACAGAGCGAAGGAATGCATGGATTGCACCATGCTGTGCCAGTGTGAAAAGATTTGTCAAGAGATCTCAGAAAGAAAAGACCTTTTGGGCCATGGGATGAATTATAAATTATGAGGCTTATTAACAAGCCTCTATTGCCACCGAAGAGTCACTTTTTTTGATGCTCCGGTGGCGTAGCACTATCTTCCATATTTACAAGGTGACATCAAGCCCCTTAGCGTGGTTTAACGCCCACCTTGTAAATAGGCCCCTTTCTGTCGGACTCCTCTGTGGCAAAGGGGCATGCAGTGGGTGTTCCACCGCAACACCTGTTGCTTCTTGCTGCTGCACCATATCTACAAGGCTGCAGCAGCACCAAAAATGAACGCCATGGAATAACAGTCGTTAGAATGGCGATACGAATAGAAATTATGAATTTCTCCTCATTTTGCAGCACACATAGAAAGAGCAAATCACCATTGTTTTTTTTTTTTTTTTTAGAATTTTTTTAAAACCTTTATTTACAAATGCACAATACACAGCGTCTGCCTACAACCCCGCAGGGCCGGCCGCTATGACAAAAACAGGCTGAGCGAAAAGTGCAATACGAGGCAGTACGTTGCTGGAGCAATCTATCACATCGACATTATCGGCAAGAGCGTAATATCATACAATTAGGATAAGAAAGGTTTAATTTTATGTTTTTGTCGAAGAGAACACAAACAACAAACACATGGTATCATATTGGCAAGGGTTGCTGGAGGCGGGAGGGGGGGAATGGATGCTGGAGAAACAACGAGGGCATGGGGGGGGGTGGCGCGCACAAGAGAGCAAAGAATGTGGTGAGTAGAGGAAAGGAACGTAAATCACGGAGAGGAGGGGAGAGGGACTTCGTAGTCAAGTGGAGGGGAACAAATGTCTCCACGGTAAGTATTCCAGGGGGCCCAAACTCTGGACCACTTCCCCGGACGCCCCCGGGCCTCATATACCGTCTTCTCTCGGAACATGGACCAGTCCATGTTCTCTTTCCAGTCACTTAACACCGGCGGTCTAGGGGAGCCCCAGAGCTGCGCAATATCCCTCTTCGCAATCATATTGCCTAGGGTGACCCAAAGTGTCTGGGCAGCAGTGCAGTCAGTCGGTTCCCACACATTCAACAGACAACGACGCGCCTCATGGAGCAATGGGACCCCTATGACACGACTCATAACGTCATGCACCCTAGACCAGTACGCTACAATCATTGGACATTCCCACAGAACATGAAGAAAGGTACCATCCATCCCACACCCACGCTTGCAGCGTCCGTCAGTAACCAGACCCATTCGCACCAGACGCATTCCAGTGAGATACACGCGATGGAGAATTTTCAGTTGGACAAAGCGAAATCGTGCTGGGATAGCCACCTCCTTAGGGGAGGACACAGCGGACTGCCAGTCCTCGTCGTCCAATTCGAGTCCGTCAGCAGTCCAGGCAGCCCGGAGCTTCTCGAGCTGGTCAGTTCTGTTGTTAATAAGCTTCTTATAAATCAGGGAGATGGTACTATCTGGGACGTGGCCATCTAGAACTCGATCCTCCAAGGGGGAGGACTGCGGAACGTCCGTACCGGAGGGGAAAACAGAAGACAAGGCATGCCTCACTTGCATATATCGGAAGTGCTCCCTATCATCGAGCCGGTATTCCAGCTTTAATGATTCAAAGGACTTAACCGCGCCACGCGTCCAAAGGTCCCCCACAGTACTTATCCCAATCATGTCCCATTTCTCAAACCCTTTCGTCTTCCACAGGTTGCCCAGTCGTTCCGAGTCGTACAGTGGCGTCATCTGTGTCAGTCTACCACCCCAGCCTGTGGCCACCGTAGCGTCTCGCCACGCCCGCACTGCACATTTCGTCGGGCCCGTAAGGAGTCGGAAGGGGGCCTTAGAATATAGCGCCCTATTAAAGTTACCACCGGGCAACAGCAGTTTATCTAAAGCAAAGGCAGGGGCGGGCTCCGGCGAGTATGTAGCATGGTTGATGGCGCTCAGGTGCGAGGCCCAGTAGTATCGTCTAATATCCGGCAACGCAATACCTCCGTCGTACCAGGAGAGAGTGAGCTTAGATAAGGCAATGCGGGCACGGCCATCCCAGATAAGTTGCCGCTGCAAACTCTCAACTTCATGGAAATAGCGGGCTGGAACGGGGTCGAAGAAATTCTGCAGGGCATAGAGGAAGCGGGGAAGCGACATCATTTTGAAGAGCGCCGCCCGGCCCAACGAAGATAAGGGCAGATCGCGCCATCGCCGGACATCCTGCTTCAGTCTGCGGAGCGGGGCATACAAGTTCCGCTCATAGCGGACCGAAGAGATCATGGATACATGGACCCCCAGATATTTAAAACCGTCAGTCGCTACCAGGATGGGAAATCTGCGCGGGAGAGGCGGTAGAGTACCAGCTATGGCATAGACACAGGACTTGGTCCAATTAATGACCAATCCCGAATTTTTACCGAAGGACGTGAGGACGTCGAATAGAACATTGAGTGACTTCTGAGGGGAAGTAAGATAAAGAAGGATATCATCCGCATACAAGGAGATACGGTCCTCGAGGTCAGGGGACCATCGGATCCCTTTGATCGAGGGTTCCCACCGGAGCCACGCGGCAAGAGGTTCGAGTGCCAAAGCGAACAAAAGCGGAGAAAGGGGACATCCTTGACGCGTGCCGCGGCCCAAGGGGAAGGGGTCCGAGCACCTTCCATTCACCGCGACCTGAGCTAGCGGCTGTTCATAAAGAAGCTTGACCCATGCGATGAAGTTAGGGCCAAAGCCAAATTTGGCGAGGGCTGCCCATAGGTAGGGCCATTCAATGGTGTCAAATGCCATCGTGGCGTCAAGGGAGGCGATCACTGCTGGCTCGGCGAGAAAAGAAGCTCTCGCGAGAACACTGTGGAGCCTACGCAAATTAAGAGCAGTGTTCCTGTGAGGGATGAAACCGGATTGATCCGGGTGGATCAGGTCACAAATCACAGCAAGCATCCGATTGGCCAGCACCTTAGCGAGGATTTTGGGTTCCGCATTAAGGAGGGAGATGGGGCGGTACGAGGCACATTGGTCACGAGGTTTGCCATCCTTATGTATGACCACTATGGTAGCGAGGCGCTGCTCAAGGGGGAGGCATCCAGCCTCAACCGCCTCAAGAAACATGTGACGCAGGTGGGCGGCCATCTTGTCGGGACAAAGTTTGTAAAGTTCAATGGGGAGTCCGTTAGGGCCCATTGCCTTACCCGAGCGAAGGGAACGAATTGCGAGGGCAATTTCGTCGACAGTAAAGGGGGCCTCCAGAGCGAGGCAATCCGTTTCAGACACAGTGGGCAAGGCTATGTCACGCAGGAGTAGCCTGGAGTCGGCCTCATCTCGATCACTAATAGGCGTATAAACCATACGGAAGTGGTCAACAAAACACTCAACAACCTCACCCGGATCAGTGACATTCACACCAGAATCACGAACAATGGAGGGAACAACACGACTCGCACGCTCAGTCTTATCCAGCCACGCAAGAAGCTTACTAGCCTTGTCACCCACATCATACAGTCGACCAAGTTGATTAGACCGCATCAATTTAGCAGCGTCCGTGACACAGGCCTTATAGTCCGCTTGTTTCAATTCCAATTCGTGCAACAGTGCAGGCGTGTCATTCCCACCCAACTCACTTTCAAGCGCAGTGATTTCGGTTTCAAGAGCCACAACAGCCTCCCTCTTGACCCTACGCTCAGCAGCAATGAGTGACAAGGCGGAGCCCCGAATAACCGTCTTGAAGGCCTCCCAGAGAACAGTGGGGGAGGTGACTGAGCCCAAATTATCAGAAAAATAGCAATCTATTGCCTTAATCACATCGGAGCGGAGCCGGGGTTTTTTAAAATGCCAGGGCGGGATCGGGGGAACTCTATTGCCAGGCAGACTACCCACAGAAATCGTAATCAGAAGGGGAGAGTGGTCCGAAATACCCCGGGGAAGATGCCGAACCTCACGAACAGTGGACAAAGTGGAGGCTAACATAAGAAAATAATCGATACGGGAGAGGCTGCCGTGCGCTCCAGAGTGAAAGGTGTATTGTTGGAGAGCGGGATGCAGTGAGCGCCAGACATCCACTAGACCAAAAGTGTCAGCCATTTCACTGAGCCACATCTGGGACTGTGGCAACACTCTGGGGGGTAGTCGGTCGCAGTCGCCGGACATGACAGAATTAAAGTCCCCGCCCAGGACCAACAAGCCATCTGGCAGCCCAAGGAGAGTCCTGCCTAAATCAGCATAAGTGGTAGCCTGCAGTCCCGGGGGGATATAGACAACAACAAACACTACCTGTTTACCCTCCCACCTCCCAGAGACAGCAGCATACCGCCCACGCCCGTCAAGGACAACATCATCAATAGCAAGAGCAAGGGAAGACTTCACCATAATACCCACACCCCGGGAACCCGAGGTGAAACCCGCATGTGCAACCAGTCGATAACCCCGGCGGTCTAAGGCCTTGCAGGCATTGCCAATCAAGTGGGTCTCCTGAAGGAACACAACATCAGGGGCGTGGCGCCTCAAGAATTGCAGTACAATGCCCCGCTTAATCCTGTCGCCCAGACCATTTACGTTCCAAGAAAGAATCCGCATTTCACCCCCCCCCATTACGGCAAAAACATTCCACACCCACCCCCCAGCAGCACCCACTATGTACAGTAATTGCAAGACATGAAATACCACGAAACAGAGAACAGAACAAAATAAACGAAACATAACCCAGTCCCCAAACACCAACCCCAGAACCCAAACCCGTTACAACACCCCCCTCCCTGCACCCCTGCTGACTAAAAAGCCACCCCCAACTGCAGTGTGCCTGTCGCCCCATACTTCTACACAAAGAACCCCCTGAGGAGGAAGGGAGAAATCACCCGTTACCGCACCGCCACGGGCAGAGTCATTCGAGAATAAGTCAATATGTACAATACGTTGCACAGTCTCAATCGAAACCTCCAGGGCATCTGTTACTCCTGGGCCGCTGCACCACCTTCCGCACCACCAGGGCCTCCGCTCCCAAAGTCCTCTGCCGGCAACGAGTCCAACCAGTCGGCTGCACGTTCAGGTTGATCAAAGAAATAGGCACGTTCCCGATATTCGATCCGGAGCCGAGCTGGAAACAGCATGGCATATTTCAGACCCCGGTCCCTTAGGCGACGCTTCACTCCGAGGAAACCTGATCTTTGCCGCTGCACTTGAGGAGTGAAGTCAGGATATATTGAGACGGAGGCATTGTCATACTTTAGGGGACCATGTGTACGGGCGGCCTGGAGGATAGCATCTCTGTCTCGGTAGTGAAAGAGCCTGGCAATGATAGGTCTCGGCGAGTTCCCCGGCTTCACTTGGCCTCCGGGAAAACGATAGGCACGCTCTACGGCAAAGAACTTACTGAGTCCTGCCGGAGCCAGTTGGGCGACTATCAGTTCCTCGACCAAAAGGTCAGTTGCTACCGCACCATCGCCTTCCGGCACTCCGACAAGGCGTATGTTGTTTCGCCTGGCCCTGTTGTCATAGTCCTCCATCCGCCTGAGCAGTAGGTCGTGCGATGCACGCAGGTTGCCAATTTCGGATTGCGCCTCAGCCATATCGTTCACCAGGCTCGACGTTTTAAGATCCAGTGCCTTGACCCGCTCATTCGTTTTGGCCAGATCGGCCCGAATCAGAGTCACGTCCACCGCCACCGTATCTATTTTGGTCACTACGGCTTCGAACTGTTGGCCCATGTCAGCCTTGAGTCCAGTAATGGCAGCCATAAGGTCTTGAAGCGACACTTCCGCCACAGACGATGTGTCCGTTTGAAGTCCTTCAGCACCCAAGCATACGGCCCCGGGGGAGCCTCTCGGCTGGGTGTAGCGTTCAATCATGTTCGTCTGGATCGTTCCCCCCCCGGGATGCAGCCTTCCGACGTCTTTCGGCCTCCGCTTTCGTCGCCATCTCGCAATCAGAGACTGCCGGTTAGCAAGGGAAGTGGCGGGCAGGTAGAAAAGTCTCGAAACTCCGATACGCCACTGAGACAGAGGTGTCGCGGCCTCTTTACCAGTCCAACGGAGGAGCGTGCAGACTGAGGGGGCAGCAGGCAAGGCCGAGTAGGAGGAGACAGGAACAAAGGGAAGAAACCGAAAGTGAAATCAATACACCTCCGGCGGGCCAGATGCCAGGCAGCCGTTGTTGTTCAATTACAGGTCGGCCACAGTGGGCAGCCGAGTCCCCGGCCGCGCCCGTGGGCAGGCCAGAAAGTTGCAAGTTGCAGAAAAGTGGTCCCCAAGGTCCGATTTCGACCGGAAAAGGATCAGTAGCATCAGCGAAGATAGCGCTGCAAAAGCCCGTCGAAATGACCAGGATAGGTGAAGGATAAATAAAGGAGGACGGTGCGGGTCTCGGGAGCTCTCTGCTCACGCGACCATCTTGGATGCCCGCGTAGCTCCTCCCCCCAAATCACCATTGTTGATTGTTTATGTGCAGGAAGGTGTCCTTTCCTGCACATAAACAAGCATCGGTGCAGTGCAGGCGCCCTTGCTACATTGTGGCAAGGTGCCTACGCTAGGCAGCTTTTTGTGCACAAGCGTTAGGGGAAACACAGGGGAGTACCGTATTCTTGTGAATACTGCGTTTTCAAAATATCGGAGCACAGCACTGCAAAATTTGGTGCAGCTCCGCGCTCTGACTTTTTTTTCTAAATATGCCCCTTTTTGTTTACACCAAGCATCCCCATATATCGTTTTCATGATCAACACATGATCGCATTTGCAGATGCATCCACTAAGTCATTCCATTTAGCGGGTGTCATGTGAGAATAACACAAGGTGGCAGCACTAGGTAGTGGTGAGGCACCACTCTGAGAAAACGTGAAACGCAAAATTCACCATTAGGGGAAATTTTGCAGTTGGAATAAATTTGTCGTTTTTTGCAAGCTTATTGTTCTAGCAGGATTATGCCGAATTTTTTACTTTTGTGAAGGATTTTTGAATATTAGTGGGTGATACTCTTTGTTTTCAGGCACTGTTCATTGACATGCTGCAGCCTTGAGTTCTCAATAAAGATGAAAAACAATGTGCAGTAGTCTTTCATTGAGATTAAATACTGTTATGCTATCCCACTTCTGCCAACTCTATGGATTTAGTGAAATGACACAGCAATTTTATCATCTATTTTACAATTCTGTGTGTAGTAACTGCAAGGAATTTTTATTGATTTGTTTAAATTAATCTATAAACCAGGCTCATAGGGCAAGTTTTAGCAAAATTAGCGCAACACAATCCTGCATGGAAATTGATGTGCAACTGGTAAAAACTAGAGCAACACGGGCGCTTATTTATGAGTCACTTGCGACACTTTTGCGCTGCAATTGCATCACTTTTCGTGATGCCACGGCATATACAATGCGTCACGTTACGCCATATTTACAAAGTGATGCATCTAGGCAGATGTGTCACTTTGTAAACCCCTGTGCCACATTATACCTGCTTCAGGTATAATTTATGCAGGATGGGCGTTACCCCACAAGAAACCCTCATAGAAGTGGCGTAGTGCAATCTATCAGAATTCACTGTGCCACTTTGAGAGCAACACTGCGTCAAAATCCTACGCCTGCTTCATAGCAGGCATAAGGGTGACACAGTGCAATGTGTATAGGCTTCCCCCATGCATTGCTGGAGTTGCACCATGCTTACGACACAACTCCAGCAATGCATGAGTTTTGCACTGACAGATACGTCAGGAACCCTGATGCATCTTTCATTCCTTGCGACACGGAGCGTCATACAATAAATACGGAGCATCCATGGTGTCACAAGGAGTGTGCAGTGAAAAGGGATGCATCACTGTTTTACCGCAGCGATGCAACACTTTTCATTAATGAGCCTCTCAATTTTTTTTCTATGCTCATGTGTCAATGATGTCATTGGTCACACTTGTGCAAAAAAAAATTATATTATCACAAAGCTATAAAAATGTAGCATTGTGATGTGGCAGAAACGCAAGTGAGCATTGTCTTGTGTGGGATTTTGAGTTGCACTCTCTAGTACAAATCTCCACATAAAGACAAATGTGCATGTGTTATTTCAAGGGCCCAATTCACAAAGTTATTTCCAGCCATCAACATAAGTTATGAACCAAAATGTGTCCACTTCCCTCTGCCAGGGTTCTGGCAGATGTGAATGGATGGAAATTTCTCCGTTACAATCGCGAAGCCTACTGTAGTAGAAAACCCAATGTAAGGCGTGGGAAGTGGATGTTACAAGGTGTAGTTTACCTTATAGTCCGTCCTTTGGTCCAGAAGCGGCCATGGAGAAAACTTCATCTTGAAGACCTACACAATCTCCTGGCATTAAATCCTCCACCCATCACTGAAGATTTAGACGTAAGCTATGACCAGTTCTGCCTTTGGATCATTCAGGCACTTGATACCCTGATCCCGGCCAGATGTTCCAAGGCTCGCACCCACACTGCTAGCCCTTGGTATAACTCTGAATTAGCAACCCAGAAAAAGGAATGCAAAAAGGCAGAGAGGCGTTGGAGGAAAAACTATGATGCTAATCTCAAACTGGACTATGTCATGCTATAAAAAGCCTACCATCGCAAGATTTGCAGTACAAGGGCGGCATATTATGCCAAAGAAATCAATAACAGCTCTAACACCTCGAAAGCTGTATTTAAAATTTTGAAAGATCTTACCGCAAAAAAAACCGTCAACACCACCATCACTTCCCCTGACCTCTGTAATAATATGGCCAACTTCTTCACTAATAAGATCAAGAAAATTTACGACACCTTTCCTAAAGGCCCGCAGGCATTGGCCATCTTTGACCCTACTAGGCCTTCTCTCTCCACTTTATCTACGCTTGAGCAAGAGAGTTTCCAAAAAATCTGCAAAAAGATTAAATCAGGCTCCCCGGCAGATCCCCTTAAACCGGACACCTTTCTTGAAGCCCACGAATCTATCACTGAGCACATCCGAGAAATCATCAATCAGTCCCTTGTGACCGCCAAAGTTCCCTCCAAGTGGAAGCAGGCCTGGGTTTCTCCCATTCTAAAAAAACCCACTCTAGACCCCTTGCTTCCTGAGAACTTCAGACCCATCTCCCTGCTTCCCTGGCCTGCCAAAATCATCGAGGCACACGTCAACAACATTCTGTCAGACTTCCTCCTCACCAATAACATCTTGGATGACTCCCAGCACGGGTTTAGAGCTGGTCATAGCACTGAGACCGCCTTGCTCAGTGTTTCAGAGGACCTCCGTACCATTCTTGACACCGGCGGTACGGCAGCACTGGTCCTGTTGGACCTTAGTGCTGCCTTCGATACGGTGTCACACGAGGTCCTCTTGACGAGACTGGAGGAAATTGGAATCACAGGGTTAGCTCTGGGATGGTTTAGAGACTTCCTTTTTAACAGGTCTTTTAGAGTCTCTACCCCCCCTTACATCTCTGAGGAACATAACATTGGACAGGGAGTGCCGCAAGGCTCTTCCCTGAGCCCTACCCTGTTCAATGTTTATGTCCGCCCCCTGGCGGAGGTGGCCAGAAGAAATGGACTTGCATTGGTATCCTATGCGGACGATACCCAGTTGGTGGTGGCACTTAATGACAACAGTGGTCTGGAGGCACATCACTTTAAACAGACACTCACTGACATCACCAACTGGATGACGGCGAATTTTCTTCAACTAAACGCCGGGAAAACGGAGATCCTCCTCTTGGGCAAAAACACTTCGTCCTGGGGTGACAACTGGTGGCCGGATGCCCTAGGCCCACCCCCCATGCCTAAGGAATGTGTCAAAAACTTGGGAGTTTGGGTGGACTCTGCTCTAAAGTTCACGCACCATACAAAAAAAGTTGCCGCCACGTGTTTTGGCGTCCTACGTAACATCAGGCCCATTCTGAAGTTCTTTGACTGCCGCACTCGTCAAGTAATCGTCCAAGCGTCCATCCTTTCTAGACTGGACTATGCCAGCTCCCTTTTATTGGGGGCTAATCTAGCTGAAATCACTAGATTGCAGAGAGTTCAGAATGCGGCTGCCAGAGCTCTGGTAGGTCTCCCGCGCAATTCCTCGGTATCTGGAACCTTGAAGAAACTGCATTGGCTCCCGGTGGGCAAAAGGGTCCAGTTCAAAGCTTTGTGCCTCGCCTTCAAAATCCTTAAAACCTCCTCCCCCCCAATGCTTCGCCCGCTTCTGTCAGACTACATCCCCAGGAGATCGCTCCGGTCAGAGGGGCAGCATCTTGCGATCATCCCCCGCACCAGACTGGCCAGAGTAGGCGGCCGCTCTTTCAGCTTCCTGGCGGCCAAGTTATGGAATAGTCTACCTGAAGCTATCCGTGGGATACAGGATCTCCTAGCCTTCAGAAAGGCTGTTAAAACTCACCTCTTTCAACAATAGTCTCTTTGAGCCTCCATCTCACTGTAAACTGTCTGTTCACAGCGCCGGGACGCCCCTTTGCTGGGGCAGCCGCGCGCTATATAAATCTTCATAACATTAACATTAACATTAACATTATAAGTTTGGAGGTTGCATTTTCTGAACATGGTTGGAAATTTGCTTTGCACTTTCCGAATGTGACTCATCCTCAGATGTGGTGCTGGTGTTGTTGGAGGGCTTTTTCCCACTGAGAAAAAAAGTTTACAAATATGCATTTGAACAGCAGGCTCCATTTGCCCTGTGATTCAAGCTCAAATTATCTTTATCCAGCCAGTGTTTATGACCATCAAAGCATAGGATAAAAACCACTTACATTGTACAAGTCAAAGATAAAAACATTTAAAACATGAATAAATCACATCATTTTTAAAACAAATACCGTAGTAAAAATCATCCTGTGGAATAGTTAAAGTGCAGAAGTTCTTCTCAGTGTAATAGCAGCAACAATGTAGCTGAGAAGAGCAGATGAAGATAAAAATGTAAAAGCAAAATAAATCCAGTTCTTGTATAGCGCACGAATCGCCCCCGAAGGAGTATCTCGGCGCTGGGGACCTTTGGTAAGATTAAGCGAGCTATTGCCCAGAGTCGCATGGTGGGGACCTTTGGTAAGATTAAGCGAGCTATTGCCCAGAGTCGCATGGTACTGGGCAGACACCTGCCACCAGAGCCGGGGATCGAACCGTGAACCCCAGCGTCCACCGTCAGTTGCCCTGGCCGCGGCGCCACACCTCTCCCCTTCGTAGATAGATCAATCCCTCTTTATAAGATGTTACGTGTTTATTCAAAAGAATTAGCACAAAAGTGCAATGAGGGAGCCATACAAAGTGCAAAAAAACATAAAGTGCGGACAGGCTTGGGCGGCAAAAGAGTTACAAGGACAACCTGGACGGGAAGTATGCAAAGTCCCCCTATGGGGAAGGCCACTAAGAAATGAACTGTTTTCAGTCTCACATGATGAGATAGAATCTCACCCTGTGCTTGAATTCATGGTATGTAGACTTTTGCACTGGGGGACTAGTAGCCAGTGTAAAATATCACATGATATTACCCCTCATACGCCTTCTACTCCTCCTATCGCTGCTTTCCAGGCATACAATGGGAATGTTTGTAAATATACAAAAGTTCTAAATTTGCAACTGTGCACAGGCGTACTTCTGTGGGTGCAGAATTACTACTTTTTTTTCTACAAATTGTCCAGACAAAAATGACACCTATTACATTTGAGAAAGTCACACTGGTTTCCTTTTGACCACTGTTTGTGTATGTTTTCATTCAGTATTAGTATTCTACATAAATCCAAGTTACGCAACTTTCTATGACTTTAGTTGATCTTGATATGCTTGTAACCATGGGCGTTTTTGTGCTGTTCCCATAACGTTACGCCCAAACCTATTCAATGCTACATTCATATAAAATTTCAACGCACACTCCTTTTGTGTCTGAAAGTTAATCAACGCAGTCATTTGCACCACTGCAATACAAGCAAGTTGCTTGGCAAATTTCCCTCGTCCACTCAGTATCGGCTGGCATGGATCGGGAGTGGCGGGGGGGGGGGGGGATTGGAAGGATCGGATGTAAAAAAAAATATTTTAATTTAAGAAAATTAGCTGCTCGCCACCCTCCCACCCGCATCTCAGTCTCTGCTCTCCGGGGCCCGAATTGGAAAGAGACAAGCTCCCTCCTCAAAGCCAATCACAATGCTGCAATGCAGCGTTGTAATTGGTTTGAGCACCATGGACTGGCGTTCAGCCAGGAAATGGGGGGCTGGGCATGCTCTTCCCACCGGCTTTAATGCAACCGGCATGGAGAACATGCAAAGTATGCATGACTGTTTGACCAGCCCGAGAAATCCGGCCAAACAGTCATGTCCACTTAGGAGTGGGCAAACCACTCCTTCCCTGCTCTATACCACTCCTCCTCTCCTCTGTACCACTCCTCTGCTCTGAGAGCAGGAACAAATAGAATTAGTGTACCATCGAGTTATTATGTATGTATTTGTTCTTTCTTTCACTGCTTTGCGTCTGAAAGTTAATCAACGCAGTCATTTGCACCACTGCACTACAAGCAAGTAAAGTTGCTTGGCAAATTTCCCTCTTACACTCAGTAGCAGCTCGCATGGATCAAGAGTGGCGGGGCGGGCGAGGGGTATTGAAGGATCGGGGGATGTAAAAAAAATATTTTTAATTTAAGAAACTTAGCTGCTTGCCACCCTCTCTCTTGCTTCTCAGTCTCTCCTCTCTGGGGCCAGAATAGGAAACAGCCAGGCTCCCTCCTCAAAGCCAATCACAACGCTGCAATACAACGTTGTAATTGGTCTGAGCACAGTGGACTGGTGCTCAGCCAGGAAATGGGGGCCTGGGCATGTTCTCCCCACAGGCTGTAATGCAACCGGCATGGAGAACATGCAAAGTACGCATGACTGTTTGACCAGCCTGAGAAAGCCGGCCAAACAGTCATGTCCACTTGGGAGTGGGCAAACCACTCCTCCCCGGCTCTATACCACTCCTCCTCTCCTCTGTACCCCTCCTCTGCTCCATACCACTCATCCTCTGCTCTGAGAGCAGGAACGAATAGAATTAGTGTACCATCGAGTTATTATCTACGTATTTGTTCTTTCTTTCACTGCTTTGCAACAGTTGGGCAACACTCCTCCGCCTCAGCGAAGGAGCCACCACTGCTTTCACTCATAGGCCCAAAGACACACACACACAAAAGACAGAGTACGACAGCAGCATTACAAACTTGTTTACATACACAGAACCCTGACAGTAGAGGCAGCCTCCATGGCTGTAGACAGACGTAAATGTTCTGGCAGAAGCATGGTCTCTAGCTATGACGACAAGAACTTGGGGGTGAGGCTTTGTGGTTGCAGAAATTCTCAGAATAAACCAGCAACATTTCAGAGATTGTAAAGTCCACTTTACAATTTTTCTGATTACTGTATTATTTGCCCCTAGGGCTATTCTGAAAAACATGACTAACAATCCTCTATCAGGTGCAGAATAGATGCTCATCATCTCAGGGTTGAGAAGCTGCTAGAGACACAGAAGGATGGCACTTGCTGGTAGAGCTCCTAAACCTTTCTACAGACTCCCAATGTGGGCCAGTATGAACACCCTTTGAGTGTGTGGGAGCCTATATTAACATCCCCTGAGCCATGAGAGGAACCTTGAGGCACCCACACTTATATCCTTGATGGCTTACATGACTTACAGTTTCTACTGCTGCTCTATCTCTGTTAACATGGATTCCGGCTGTCCCAGGCGGGGTCCATGAGTGTCTTTGGAACCACACGTGCCCCTCCACTGCCAATGATGGCTGCAATCAGATGTTACTGGGATACAGCAAATGACCTACTAGTTGACAACTTGAGCTTGACCTTAACTATTTTGGTGTCACCCACTGGTTCTCTGACCCATGTCAGTCCATGCCTATTTCAATATTCAGTTGCAGAGGAAACCGTATACCAGACAACCCCACAGACCGCAGGTGCCGTCCAATTCTCCTTTAGTCAAGCGGTTGAACTGCTTTCCAGTGGGTTGTCATACATTTCACTATTGGGATATTTGGTGGCGACCCAGGCACAGCAGTATAAACCTTGGGGCACATTTACAAGCCCAGTGAGCCACCGGAGCGTCACTTTTATTGACGCTCCGGTGGCGCAGTGTGCTGGCCCATATTTAGAAGGCCACATAAAGCCACCCTGTGTGGCTTTTCATGACCTTGTAAATATGGCACCCTTTCACGCATTACTCTGCGTGTAAGTGACGTTCCATGGGCGTTGCAGTGGATGTTCCCACACAGCACCCATAGACTCTGATGCATTTGCAGATTTGCAAGCTTTCGTAAACCTGGGAATGAGTCAGATTATAATGCCTGCCCCAGGGAGGCATTTAAGTGGGGCAATGAGGGGAAATACTTTTATTTCTCCTCGTTGTTTACTCTTTCTATGCGTGCTGCATTTTGAAGCATGCATCAAAGGAGGAAAACACCATCAATGATTGTTTTTGTGCAGGAAGATGTCCCTTCCTGCACAAACACCATCATCCCTGCAACGCGAGCACCCTTGCAGCATGGTGCAGGGGTGCCTATGTTGGCGCTAGGTAGCCAATTGTGCCCCAGCACTGAGGAAAGAACAGGGATGTGTTGTATTGCTGTAAATACGATGCATCTCTGCAATTTCCTAATGGCGCAGCTCGGCGCAGCAAGATGGCTTGCAGCACTGCGCTGCATGATTTTCTAGTAAATATGCACCCTAGTCTTTGTTCCCGGCCCTGGACTACCTTTTTTAGCCCTGGGCTTTGGACAAACCAAAGTACAAGACAGGCAGATCATTGCCCTACAAAACTGGAAACCCCTCCTTGGCATCTGAATACTAATGTCCAAAGGAAGAAACCTTATAGCCTTATAGTAAATTCAGGAAGACCAAAGAAGATCGGAAGTCTGCCAGGCTGTCTCTGTAGGGGGATTGTGTCCTTAGACTCTTATGGTGGCTGGCATGTACATTTTTCTGAAAGAGTTAAATAAAGGCATTTGTAGTTGATTCTCTCCTCTAAAAAGTAGGTGGTAGGGCACTTTCGTTTTATCGGATGTCCTATATTTTACCTTCCCTGACTGGCTTTTATGGGAGGGCTCCAGGTAAGTGCTACCTGTGAGAGAACATTGCTTGTCTTGTGATTACAGGATATCTGAGTTCTAAACCTGCTACCACCTCCAGCAGTGCTTGCTTCCTGCTTGCCCAAGCTACTGCTGAATACTTGGGAATAGAAAGGGACTACTTCATTGATGAATTGGAGTGCATTATTATCTAAAGTTCTGAACACTAGTGGTAACAGTGTTCTGAACACTAGTGGTGGAGGAGTGTGGCTCAATGGTTAGAGCGGCAGACCCTGATGCAGAGGTCTGGCCCGGGACCAGGGTTCAATTCCCGATGCGGCAGGGTCTTGGGCTCATTTGTCCGTGGACTCGATAATTCTCGCCTCGGTGCCTACTCCAATCATGGGGTCCCACGCCGCAACTCTGGGCAATAGCTTGCTTAATCTCCACAACGGCCCCTACAACACTGGGATGCCTGGCTTCACCTTGGGGGTGCCCAGGTGGGGCATCTCACAGGGAGAGCCAGGAAGGGTTCCACAGCGTTATACAGCGCCAGAACGGCCTGGTGATGGGCAGCTGTGCGCTTTACAAGTATCCTACATTTTCAATTTAACAGCCATTCACACCACTCTTACTTCCCATAAATAACGGAATTCCCTGCATCCAAGAGAAAATGCCTCACATGGATCAATAAACATGTTTATTATTTTTTTATTTTTCATGATGTTGTGGCCGGGCGAGTCTTAGGGGGAGGGCCATCACAGATGCAGTGCAGTCACTAGAGGGGGTGGTGGGCACTGCTCTCAGTGCGCATGTTGGTTGGACGGGATGTCTCAGGACGCCCAAAACCAACAAGGTCACTGAGCTGTCTTCAACCTGAGCTGCATTGCCGGGTTGGAGACAGCAAGCACAGGCTTACAGTCTCTCTGGGAGCACACATTCAGGGTGCTCAGGCCAATCCACACGCTGCTTTCAAACACGAGAGCAGCATCATGATTGGCCGCAGGGGAGTCTGGGAGCCTGTGCTGCAGCACGGACACAGAGCAAACGAGTGGCGGGCGGCAGGCAGGTACTTTTTTTTTCTTTTTATGTTTTCTTCGTTATATGTCATTCCTCCACCTCTCTTTCGTCTGTCGCCCCATCTCCACCCCCACCCGCCACTCTGCCCACACACCAGCCGCTACTGGTCCTGAGTGTGTGAGGAAGTAGGCACAAGTGCTGCCCATGCCTTGATCCTGTTTGCTTTGTGAAGGAACATTGGAATACTCGTGCCACCTCTTCTGTGTCTTTTTTGGGACTTCTGTACTAATGCTGCTTGTACTGTGCATATTCTGTGCATGACGGAAGCTTGCAAGCTTCCTCATGCTCTACCTATTCTGTGTGTGTAAGAAGCTTGCATTTGTGCTGCTTGTACTGTTCCAGTCTTCTTTGGGTTAGAAGCATTCACGGTTGCCCTCCATTTCTTGTAAGTTTACACTGCTACTCTGCCCATAGCATGGGCGGGGCTGTTAAGTGCATGTTTCGAGAGACGACCACAAGGGGAAATTAAATAAATACATAATTTTCCCTCGTGGTTGTCTCTTGAAATCCCCCCCAGGCGACCCACCGCTCTTAGCTGCAGCGGCCACAGCAGCACTCAGTCTCAATACACCTGTTATGCCTCATGGCTGTAGTAGGCCTAGAAACTAAGGGCCAGAAGTATCAAGGCTTTTGCGACTCGCAAACGGCCGATTGGCGATTTTTGTAATGTATCAAAAAATCGCAATTTAAGGAATCGCAATTATTTGCGATTCCTTATTTTGCCATAGCATTTAAGGAATCTCAAATTTTGCGATTCCTTAAATGATATGTATGACACATTTTTGGTTTGCGAATTTGTGTTAAGAAATCGCAATTTACCACCAACTTGTAGTTGGTGGTAAATTGCGATTTCTTTTAAAAATGCCCTATTTGGCATTTGTAAGGGTGGCATGTGACACTCATACATGCCCATAGGGCATGTATGTGTGCCACATGCACACACATGTAGATTTGAGGGGTGCAGCAGGGTGTCTTTGAGACACCCCTGCACCCTTGAAATAATTCTCAAATTGCGATTAGCATTTTGCGAATTCGCAATTTGAGAATTATTGCACTATCATTCCTATGGGCCTCCTGGCCCATAGGAATGCATTGAAAATTATTCTTTATTTGCGAATTCGCAAAATGCGAATTCGCAAATAAAGTATAATAAGGGATCGCAATAAAATTGCGATTTTGTACATACATACCGTTTTGCGAATTCTAAATAGCGATTCGCAAAAAATCGCTAATTAGAATTCGCAAAACGGTATCTTGATACATCTGGCCCTAATTCATTTGAGGCAGTACATTTGCACATTTTCCTCATTTCATAGTAAAGCCTAGGCTCTCTTTCGATATTGCCAACCAGAAGTGTGATTTTAAGAAATTAAGGAAGTCAGCCGTGTGTTCTTGTATTGTATTTCTGCTTCAAGGAGTCTCACATTTTGTCTGTGAGAAAATCCTTTGTGAGAAAATCATTAAATACGTTTAGCTAAACGTAACAAGTTTCGATCACATGTTTGCACTCCATATACTTGAATTGGGGGAAAAATTTACATAAACCCGTCAATTTTACATAGTTTTTAGCATTATATGCTCCAAATGGTCATTTTTGGTGAGAGCTCTAGTAAATTGAAATGGCAATTCACTATAGTATTTGCTATTCTGCATGCTATTTTTGCGTTAAAAGCATGTTAAGCGTTTGGCTTCCATATGTGTTTTGTTTTATTTTACCAGGAGTGATGCATGGTCTCAGTTGTTAGTTCAATATTGGATGTGAAATTAAGCACTACCTCTCAGCTGTGACAAAATGATGCCTGGTTTATTCATAAAAGAACAAGAGAGAAGGACATGCATGAATTACAGTTGATGGATGGGAGGTGGGACTAGAACAGGAATACAACAGAGAGACAGACAGTGTTAAGTAGTGGCAGACATAGGGATGGTAGGGGGCAGGTGAGAGGGAGTGAGACAGAGTTAAATAGAAAGGAGATAAAGACTAAATTAGATGGACAGCGCCACCATGTGGCAGACTGACACAAGACCTGGATGCACAATTAAGTTCCTGTGCAGAGCACCAAAAGTCACCAGCTCAAATTAAGGAGCACTGGTTGAACAAAAATATAATATAAAGTTACTCTAACAGGTTTATTCCTGTACTCCTAAATTTGGAATAAGTGTGAATTTTTGTAAATACCCAGTAAACTCACATTTAGCATGGAGGACTCCCTGATTGCCGTCACAGACTACATAAGGCGCCATTTGGACCAGGGATCCTCCGCAACGCAGATCCTACTAAATCTCTCTGCAGCTTTCGATGCAGTTGCTCATGACACATTGCTTACATGACTACATGGTTTTGGCATCTGACTCTCTTCCCTCAAATGACTACAGTCTTTTCCAGCCGAGCACACCCAGTTAGTATGCCTCACTCCTTCCCAGTCCCACAATTCAAAAATCACTTGCAAAATCCACTAGGGATTTTCTTTAAGTTATACACTTTTTAACGTGTGCCTTGCCACGGGCAGAAATGATCAGCTCACAAGGCTTTAAGGTCGTGCCCTACACTGATGACACTCAACTTATCATCCCCATGTCTGATGACTTTCAAACGATTCAATCCATATTTAACCCTTGCCTGCTTGGGTATCATCCCCATGTCTGATGACTTTCAAACGATTCAATCCATATTTAACCCTTGCCTGCTTGGGTATCATCCAATCCATATTTAACCCTTGCCTGCTTGGGGTTGCCAGTTGAATGCGTAAAAACTGCCTGAAACTAAACGGCGACAAGACTGAAGTAATATTATTTGGAAACAATATTGCACGCTGGTCCTGGGACAGGTGACCCAGAGAACATGGTCCCGCCCACTTCAGCTAAGGATTTCGGGATCCAGGGGTGGCTCCTCTATTATTGCAGAGGTGCCCCGCCTCACAGAAATGCTGCCAGAGATGAAAAACAAAAGGGTAATGAAGCTAATTCATTACCATTTTATTTTACGTCACCCCTTTCCAAACGGAGTGTCAGGACGGGGAAGAGCCTGCTGAATGGTAGCAGCAGCAGGGAAGAGGGTGGGCTGCCTTTTGCACTTGTTTAAAGTGTGCATGTCTATTTGGAGGGCCATTTTGTGACCGCCTGCTAACATTGGCACACTTTAAACCACTCAAACCCAGCTGTCTTAAAACCGCTCGGTTGAGAGTAAGTGCAGGCATCCAGTGCCCTCAGGTGCACCGACAAAGGCCGCTCCCTCCAATCAGGGCGCTGCTCTCATGAGCATAAGAGCAGCCCCAGGATTGGCTTGGGAGCGTGCTTCAAGGAGATAAGTTTGTTTAATGTATTATTTTTTGGGGGCCAGCCACACCCCCAACCTTGGGACATGCCAGCCCCCACTGTCGGGATCATAACTGACAATCAACTCTCAAGGCTGATTTGCATATGGCAGGGTCCAACCTGGGGTGGTGTGGTGACCAAAAGAATGATGGATTAAACCCAGATCCTTGTGTTTGGGGGTGAATGCTTGCATTGTCCAGCATTCCGTCCATCAATTGTTTCTTTTGCATAGGTCACCCTAAGTGGGAAGGGTATGCCCAGACGTGGGTGCCGTGCTCACTACACCACTGGATTCAAGCTAGCCTGGATGATGAAGGGTGGTGCCCTGAAACTAGTCCCAGGATGCTTGTTTCTGGTTCACCGAGGACCTGGCTTGGCAGTTCAGGCTGGACTGTTCCCACAAGGAACAGGGTCAAGACGGATTTGCATATGGCTGGGTCCAACCCGGGGTGGTGTGGTGAGCAAAAGAATGATGGATTAAACCCAGATCCTTGTGAGTGGGGGTGAATGTTTGCCTTGTCCGGCATTCCGTCCACCAATTGTTTCTTTTGCATATGTCACCCTAAGTGGGAAGGGTATGCCCAGACGTGGGCCCTGTGCTCACTACACCTCTGAATTCAAGCTAGCCTGGCTGATGTGGAGTGATGCCCTGAAACCGGTCCCAGGATGCTTTTTTCTGCTCCAGGGAGGACCTGGCTTGGCAGTTCAGGCTGGACTGTTCCCACAAGGAAAAGGGTCAATACAGATTTCCATATGGCTGGTTCCTACTTGGGGTGGTGTGGTGAGCACAAGAATTATGGATTACACCCAGATCCTTGTGACTTGGGGGGAATGCTTGCATTGTCCAGCATTTCGTCCATCAATTGTTTCTTTTACATAAATCAACTCTCAATGGCCAATCAAATCTAATGCTTCTTAACAAAGCAGATTCCTTGCTGTCCATTTACTTCCACAAGATTGTCACTCAAGCCCTTATCACCAGCAGTGTAGACTAGGGAAACTCACTTTATGAAGGCCTACGGTACCATCAGGTTAAGAGGCTACAAGTGGTACAACATGTTGTTGCCAGACTTACACTGAACATTCAAGCATGCTTGTTGCTCACTCATCAGCTTCGGGGCCTTCACAGGTTCTCTGTTCTATTTAAGCTTCTCCATCACACTTTTAAAGCCCTCAACAACTTCAGCCCTAGGTATCTCACCCACAGAATCTCGTTCCTCAATCATCATGACACCAACAAGGACCCACCTACATTATGGTGTGCTGCCACGTATGCAGTTGGGGACATATTCACATGAAAATGGTGCAGTGCCACAAGCAATTTTGCTGTGCCAAGCTACATTATTTGCAAAATGCAGGGATGCATCGTATTAACAAGAATATCACACATCCCTGTGCTCACCCAGTGCTGGCGCTCAAAAAGCTGCCTAGTGCTAAAGCAGACACCGACGCACATGGATACAGATGATTGTTTTTAGGCAGGAAGGGACACCTTCCAGCACAAAAACAATAATTAATGGTTTCTGCTCCTTCTATGTGTCCTGTAGAATGCAGCATACATAGAAAGAGCAAAAAACGGGAAAAAATTAACTTTTCTTTTCATTGCGCCACATTAACACCTTCTTTTGAAAGGCGTTAGTTTTTGGCTCTGCCTCATATTTACAGGTTCTTTTAAATGTTAAAAAGCCATGAGTGTTGCTGGGAAGGCCTACAGCAACAATCAATGCACGCCCCTTTGCTGCAGAAAACTGCGTTGTAGAGGACCATATTTACAAGGCTGTGTTAAGCCAAGCAAAGTGGCCTAGGCTAGCATGGCCTGGTAAATATGGGCTTGTATAGAGCGCCACTGAAGCACCAAAAAAAGTGACGCTGTGGCGACACTAGGGGCTTGTAAATATGCCCCTTCGTTTTTCAGGTTCTGCCGTGGTGGGAGGCAGAAGCCCTTGCTCCACCAGTTCACTTTGCCCAGCCATAGTGGAGAAACACCTAAAGAATGGTAGAGAGTGAGCAAGAGGGAGAGACCTTGACATCTGTTGCATGTGCTCATCTGCCCTCTGGATTAGGTTTGTGCTATGTAAATCTCTCAATAAAATTAGATAGAAAGGGAGTGGGATGTGAGAGACAGAATTAGGGAGAAGGTAAGAGGGCGTTGGAGAGAGATGGTAGCAGAGTAGGTAAGCGGCTGCTCCACGTCGTACCACTGCTTTTGAGCATTGAAAAAGGAAAAAGAAATAATAATAACAAAGGTTATTATCATTTTATTTTTCCTCGCTTACTTCCTGCAACTGAGCCGAGGGCGGGCCGTCCATTCTGACACGCCGACACAGATGCAGGAAGGAGGAGGAGTAGCGGCACTGCTTCAAGTGCGCAGGACAGATGGCCGACCGTCTAAGGGCAGCCAAACCGTCATGCGCACTTAGATCTTTCCACCCAAGCTGTGCTTTACAGCTGGGTGGAGAACAAGCAGAGGGTCATAGGGGCATATTACCAACAACTAGCGATAATTATCGCTATGTTGGTTTAGCGGCGATATTTTTATCGCCGAGCTGCGGCGATTTTTATCGCTTAGGAGCCTTGCTATTATCAAGGTTTATCTCCTAAGCGATAAAAATCGGCCGAAATGCATGAATATCGCTGTAAAGGCAGCGATATTCATGCATTACCGAGCAAATGCTCTTAGCCATGTTATCCATCTCCCATTGGATAACATGGCTAAGAACTGCTCAGGGGCAGGTGTTTGCTTTTGGAGATATTCGCGCTTAGCGCGAATATCTCCAAAAGTTGGTAATAGGAGATAGCGATGTTAGCAACTGTTTCCAGTCGCTAACATCTTGGCACACCCACTTTGCATGTCATTAGTGATAAATATCACTGACATGCAAAGTGGGCCCAAGATGGTCGCTATCTCCTACTAGCTGTCGCTAACTGGTGTTAGCGACAGCTAGGTAATAGGGAGATAATTTTATCTCCCCTTTCTTGGCTTTTAAAGCCAAAAAAGCGGAGATAAACACCCTTGATAATATGCCCCATAGTCCCTTAGTCAGCGCCTAACTAGGGCGCTCACACAAATCACAGCTCTGCTCTCAGGCTGGGTAATACCAGCATAAGAGCAGGGTCTGGATTGGGATGGGGCACCATGTGGCATGTCGGGATCGACTATCAGAGGCCAGAAGAGCACCGACGCTGCAGAAGGCAGGTAAGAATAATTTTGTTAATTATTTTCCCCTGCTGGCCCCCTGCGCTGCCCTCTCTTACTCTGCCCTCCCCCGCGCTGCGATCTCCCATGCTGCCCCACCACTTAAATGCCACATCAGCCGTTACTCGAGTAGTTTCTATACATAATTTACACAGGCAGTCGCCAATGCACGCCTTGCTCAGATGATGCCACAAGTGTCACCAACATTTAGGCCCTTGAGGTGAATCTGTAGGGCACAATCCTGTAGTGGCCTCAGCGTAGCACAGTGAACCTATCCTTTAATAAAAAACAGAGAGAACACAGGAAATGGGGTTGGCCAGTACACGTATTCGGATTTTTAACAAAACTTCTCAGTTTCTCATTCATATAAATGTCCCCAGTCTGTATTTTAATCTAGTGTTTATGGAAACAGCAAAAATGCCTTGCCAAGCAATATTCAATGGCCCCCCTGAAGGAGCTCTGGGTGTTATGATTATTATCATCTATATATCTGGCGTTGTGCTCCATAAAGAGATGTGAAGTGAGGAAACATTGAACCTCTGCCACAAAACAAGCAGCTATGGTTCAAAAAGCACATTAACACTCACACGCTTGGCTGCTATTTCAAATCATTTTTTTGTGATAGTTTTCTCCATTTAGGCAGTCACCGTTCTGCATTACCGGTTTTTAGACTTTACTCCTCATCCTTTACTCTGCATGTGCCTTTACCCTGCATTCCTTTACTGCACAGGTAAGTGTGTATTTTAGGGTTAAGGGGTGGGTAGGGGTAAAGGGAGGTAAAGGTGATTTTAGGGTTAAGGGCTGGGTAAAGTGTGAAAGGGGTTGTTTTGGTTCAGGGAGTGGGTAGCAGTAAAGTAGGGTAAGTCGTTTTTACTAAAAAAAAAAAGGAGTTTATGGGTGTAACCCCCTCAAAAACACACACATATCTATATCACATAGCCAGGCATCATATTGTATGTTTTTTAAAATGCTTATGTGCTCACAGGAATCATACACATAAGCATCATACTTCATAAGCTGACTTTATTACATACACATAAAGAACATCCTCTGTATGGTTCTACTTATCACATGCAACAACAAGTCATCCCGTGATTCTTAAATGCAACAAAATACGAAATACTTATTGATGCAGGATTTAAAATATTTTTTTAAAAACATAAATAGATTTTCGATGGATAGAACAGGGTACCTCTTCTCACACAGTTCAGAAATGGTTTTCTACAATGCATATTTGTACACCTATACTTCATGTATGTCACCTCTCAACAGACATGTGCCTTATATATAGACATTTTTTCTAAAAAGTTTGTTGTCCTGTCAAGATGTACCTCAACCTTGATGTTCTTAGACCCAAGTTCAACATTGCGTCAAAAGTACCCTATTCAATGCCAGGCTCCGGGGAATCATCTGAAACCAACCCTCCAACCCCAGGGTGCCAGAACAATAATTTGCCACCAACCAGCCAATGCCATTGCCAGAGGTGTCTAACAGCCTCTCGCGTGTTAAGGGGAAGAAAGGAAGGGGTGACCATCTCTCCTCACTAAACTTCTTGCCAGCTCCTCCTCTATGTCGACAGAAAGGTTATATCTTCAGTCCAACTGTTTGTTCCTTTCATTGCCATCTGATTATGAAAGCAAAGATCATGACCAACCCTAGATTGCGAGCACTGTAGACATTTAATGTAACTCATCTGCTGACCTTGCGGTCCCTTCCAGTCACTCCTTGTCCTCTCCCATCGCAAGATTCACATCTGATCCTTTAGATGTTCTGTTTGATTCTGCGGCTGTGCCGCTTCAGAATGAGTGTCAGTCTTGGCTGTCGGCCACAACTCCAGTCGCCGCTACCTGTTCTTCCAAAGCCTGGGCTTGAGTCCTCTTCTTGACTTGCAATGGTCTTTCTTCATTCAGGATCTTAGGTCTCCATTGGCCAGTGAAGAGATACCTGTGGCAGACATTGGGCAGGTATTTATTGCACCCTTTCAACCACTAAGTTATTGGAGACTCCTTGGAGAGTTAGACTTTATCTAAGCCATTGTTTCAAGTAGACCACCCTGTCCGGCCACTCAATATTCTCTGTTAGGCTACCTACTCGTATATTATATGCTGTGATTGATGTCTTCAGTCCTGTAGTCTAGAAAACATTATTTCTGTCAAGTCTATAAATTGTTCTTCAAAGTGTATGCATCTGAAATCAGTTCTGGCATATTCAGTTTCCTTCACTCTATTTGCTAGTTTAGCTGGATTGTGTTGAAAGAGACTGACATCTATTGTCTCTGTATCAGTTTTGAGCACCTCACTCATGTCTGTGATAGCATTTAAGAACCTGTCTAGATTCCACTGCTTGTGGAATTGCCCAGTTGCCATTTCCTTATATTTTCAGCATGCATCAGTTAGTGCGGCTGTTGTGTCTGTGTCGGGCTTGGTCTTTACATGCCTTTTGGCTTTCCCTTGGTACTTAGTATGTCGGTCACTTCCACTGTAATGACTCTGGTTCAGTTTGCCTACCCTGCAGCCACACTTTAGATTGTCTGACACTTTTTGGCACAGATTTTAGGCAGCAGATAGGGGAATTAAAAATTCCCTAGAAATCATAAAGGAAAGTTTCAATTCTATTAAAGACATGGAGGTGAGGATAACGCCACACTTTCTTTGTTTATTTCAACAGCAGTCATATTCAAACAAATCTATAAAAACTTAATTTCCCATGGGGAAATAAGAAAGAACACATTGTCCAAAAAGGGCTCAGCATGACCCTCTTGAGTCCCCTTCTGCCTATGCTTGTCCTCTTTCTTCCTGTGAAGAAAGCTGACGATGAAACACCTCACTCCTTTTTGGACGACTCCGGTCCTGTAGGAATCAATGGATCAAAATTCAAACCAGCACCTCAGGCGAACTAATAATCAGTCCATTGCACTATAACACAGAACATCTGAAGGGGCTCGCATCCCTAATTAAAAAACTGGTCTACATAGCAAGCATGTAAATTGATCAAAACACATTACATATACCTTTTAACCCCTTTGATGCTCATGACGAGCTCAGCTCGTCATGAGGCACGGTTGAGCTGTGCTGATGACAAGCTGAGCTCGTCATGAACAATGGGATTTACCGATCAATCAGCACAGGAGGGGAAAACCATTAGCAGCGATGGTGTTAAAGGAACCCCCTGCATCCCTGAGTGGGCAAAGATCACAGAGCAGACGGTGTGCTACTCCTTGCCTCTGTGTCCTTAATGGAATTGAAACTTTCCTTTACGATTGCTAGGAAATGTTTCATTCTATGTCAAGACCTGGAAGTGAGGGTTATGCCAGTTTAAAGATTGTCAACGACAGGGTCACAATGGAGGGAACTGGTTTGAAAAAACACATCTTAATGGTCGAATCAGAAGACCAGTCTGCAGCATTAGTTATATCCTCAAGCAAGCCCCAAGGGCAAACACTTTCGGTGCCATAGCCCCACTGGTGGAATGAGCTACAAACATGTTTGTGTCAATAGCCACCTCTTGCATGGCCCAGCGAACCCAATATGCAGTAGTTGGGAAGGAAACTGCCTTGTATGATTTGCAAAGAGCAACAAGCAGCCGCCTCTCCTCAAGGGGCAGAAGCTCTTCAGTCATTTCCTCATACTCCTTGACAAAGTGAACTACAGACAGTTTTCGGGAACCTGGGAAGGCCCGGTGATAAATGAGTCTGAAGTTACACTTCCTCAGGGTGGACACATGAAAGTAAACTCCCTCAGAGGTAAAAGTGTTTAAACCACCCACTTTCTTCCAATTCCAAGTTGTTCATGACCATGGAAGGGAGTGCTCGGCATAGTACACAAAGGACTGCTGTGTAATGAGGTCTCTTTTCTGTCTGACAGACTGTCTCCCAAAGTTGAGGGGACATCAAATTATGTCTGCACTTTCTGCTGCAGGAGCTGGGGCCCAGTGCCTGGCAGCCTTGGTCTACAGGAGAGACTGTCCAGAAGGTAATGCCCGGTGTGTTCTTGGTGTGAAGAACACCCAGAGCAATCTCACACAAAAGTCTTCTCCGAGCACTCAATATACAATAGATCAATACTGTCCATATACAGTCTCTCTTCAAACGAGAACTCCTCCGTTGGCACAGTTAATCCACGTTGCTGTATTATGTCTCCTACAGTAGGACGCCGGTTGCTGTACTCGTAGCAGGACGCTGTCTTTAAGACTTATGATCACGTACTCATGACTAGCTTGTCTACGTTATTGTTCGGGAGCAATATTGATATTTCAAGCATAGAAAACTACAGAGGAGGAGATTCTGACGTACAACAAGGATTAGAGTGTTCAAGAACTTATTGGCCACTCAGGGTACATCTATTATCGGGATGATTACCATGTGTGAATAATTTATTGATTGATTGATGGTTGGACTCTAGACGTATAAGACTACAACACAGTATATGAGCCCTGAAGAAGTCAAATGTGCTAAAATTTAAGCACAACGAAACACGTGTTGGCTGCTTTCTTTGGATCAAGTATTCGATCAAAAAAACATTATTTTGGAAGACCTTAAAGAACTGGCGTTTGTATGGAGACATAATACAGAAATGTGGTTTAACTGTGCCAACTGAGGAGTACTCGTTTGAAGAGAGACTCTATATGGACAGTATTGATCTAATGTATATTGAGTGCTCGGAGAAGACTTTTGTGTGATATTCATATTTGCATATGTGGTAGCTTATTTGCATCTGTGGATTGTGTTGGGGTTGTATGGTAACCAACCTCTCTTCCCCTCGAAGCACCATTGGAGACGCAGTATATGCTACATTCCCTGATTTGCTGAGCGCCCTCTTATATCACTGGTTACCACTGTTTTTATAACCCAGAGCAATCTGACTGCCTGAGAGAGTAAAGCCAGGAGTGACCCGTGCTGTGCATGGGTCTCTTGGTCTCACTCAGTGATGCCCATTGAGAAATGCTCCCAAAGACGACTCAGATTCCACAAACCTGAGTCCCCCCTCCCCCCACAGCTGCTATGAGTCACAATTTGGCACTGTCTCCATTGACAGTATGAGAAGCTGTGATACTGCCAAGAGAGAGCTGATCTGTTTAGGAAGGCAGCAGCAGTTAGGAACACACGCACCCACCTTGCTGTAGGACCAGTCTGTGATTGGCCGGTGGTGAGCTGCAACAGCCAAAGATGCTGAGATTGCTACAACAAAGCCTGCTGAGATACAGTACTGAATTAACTCTGATCTAAAGAGAAACTGCAACACAATGAATCGAGAACTAGGACTTTAGACTGTTTTTACCCACATCAACAACGAGGGGTAAGATTGACCAAACTGAGTGTGCATCTGATCCTGTGGGGAACAAATCAGCAATTATGCCTAATTCACACACCTGCCTAAGGCTATGGGGGACTATAACTGATAGCAGAGAGCACTGGACAGGGTGTAAATCTTACGGGGATCACAATTTGCCGTCCTCCGGAGATTGAAAATTGAATTGTGTGGTATTTAGTTCTGCCGTGCGGTTGAATGTGTGGTCTCTTACAAAATGGCACTGGGTTGACACTGTGTTATTGTGTCTATTCTTTCCATGTTGAGTTCTAAGCTCTTGCCTCCAACCCTACCTAACTGAGAAGCCTGTGATGACTCATCCTCGCTACCTTCACAGTCAAGCACAGGAAGGGTTGGACCTGTCCAAGTTTGCAGAGTCATAATCTTACCAACCGCAGCTTCTCGGTGCAGCAAGGAGGAGCACGATCCGACACCTTTGACCTCGGTCAAGGAGTGCCGCAGGGATCAAGCCTCAGTCCAACACTTTTTAACTTATATGTCACCCCCGTGGCCATTACTGCGGAACGCTATGGGGTGGAAGTAGTAACATACGCAGACGACACCCAGCTGGTGGTCGCTCTGACCCAACCCTCTGAACTAGCCGCTGCAAACTTCTCAGCATGTCTCCAGGAGATGGCTGAATGGATGGCGAAGAACTGCCTCCGTCTTAACGGTGATAAGACTGAGGTGTTGATTGTGGGAAAACCCCCCTCAGTCTGGTCATCTGCCTGGTGGCCGCAGACCTTGGGGCCCCTCCCTACCCCCAGTGATCAGGTGAAAAATCTTGGAGTATGGGTGGACTCAAAGCTTGACTACGACTACCACACCAGACGAGTAGCTGGTGCTTGCTTTTCGATTCTACGGAAACTCCGCAAAACCATCGACCTGCTCCCAGAATCCTCAAGGAAGACCCTGGTCCATGCTCTTGTCACGTCAAGATTGGACTACGGAAATGCCCTGTATCTAGGTGCCAACGTCTCTAGTCGGCGGCGACTGCAGACAATCCAGAATGCTGCAGCTCGCCTGGTCCTCCGGCTGCCTAGAAGAGCCTCCTCTAAAAAATCCCTACAAACATTACACTGGCTCCCGATTAACGAAAGGATCGACTTTAAGGCCCTGTGTATTGGCCACAGGATCGTACATGGTAAGGGTCCGGCCTTCCTTCAGAACCTGTTATGCCCCTATACGCCCACCCGTCAACTCCGCTCATTAGGAGCAGGCCTTCTTGCTGTCCCCAGACACAAAAAAGCCAGAATGGGAGGCAGATCCTTTCGTACTCTGGTGGCACACAGATGGAACTCTCTCCCCCTGAGCTTAAGAGTGGAAACGTCGGAGCTCATCTTTCGCAGGAAACTGAAAACATTCCTCTTTCCTAAAGATTAGCCCGTCCTGCTATGACTGTCGGAGCAACTGACTCTTCTGACAGCGCGGGGACACACTGACAGTGTAACCAGGCGCTATACAAAATCAGAAATAAATAAATAAATAATATGACGGACCCAAGGATACTGGTGGCAAATGACCTCAACCTCCATGGTGAGACCAAGGAGCTTCCCTTTGCTCTTCCAAACGATGTTTAACAGAAATGACGATGGCTTAACAAGGTAACATTTCTAACTAGGATTTGCCTTTCACTGACTTGCCCTAAGGTGAAAAAATCATCTGACATGAGTACTCAGAAAATAGGGTCTAGTATCAGAATGCAAAATAAAGAACACAGGGGCATATTATCAAGGGGGTTTATCTCCACTTTTTTGGCTTTAAAAGCCAAGAAAGCGGAGATAAAATTATCTCCCTATTACTTAGCTGTGGCTAACACCAGTTAGCGACAGCTAGTAGGAGATAGCGAGCGACCATCTTGGGCCCCACTTTGCATGTCAGAGCAATTTATCACTAATGACATGCAAAGTGGGCGTGCCAAGATGTTAGCGACTGGAAACAGCATGATGCATGAAATATAAAACAACACTGTGCATAGTGCACTAAATTACTACAAAAATTCTGGATCACAACCATTTGGCTTCTCATGTAAATTTTACAAGGAGTGTGCTGGTACAGGTGCCCCTTTTTGCCTTTATTATAGGATATCTGAGCCACTAGCCCATTCATTTGTGAGTGTGCACACATTTTCAGTTCATTTTGCCATGGAACATCCACCTAAAATAGATTTACTCACATAAATCTTATCACAAGTCTAAACCACCATTTTTGAATTGCAAAATTTATTTTACAGAGGCAAAATGGCATGGACGACATTAAGGGGTCGCCAAAGGTTGCATCTGTGACACCCCCACTCTCCCCCAGGCTTGCTCCCTACTACCCCTGGCACTTCCCTTGTCACCCCTGGCCTCAGAGGTGGCAAAAGGAGTACCGGGAAAGAAGGTAAAACCAGTCTCCTGATGAACACTGTTTAGATTTTGCTCCTTCCACTGGACCCAATTTTTCAAAAAAAGTGAATTCAGCAAAGGAATAACACTCTTCTAAATAAACAACAAAAGTGAATTAGAAAACACATTGTTGCAGAACGTATCATGTTTCTTTATTGTGAATCAATGAAAAATGATATTAGTAAGAGTGATCATAAATAAAAACGTTTTAGCAATCATCAAAATACTGTAAGCCAATACAATTTTTTGTTTTGTAGCACAGCATTTTCCAGTTAGAAAGAAAATAAATGTGTAATGTTTCCTTGGCCTATCATATTAGTATCATAATTAGCATACATCTGTATATATAAAATAGACATGTATTTGTGTTAGTAACTCCTGTGTTGCATTAAGTATGCACTTATTATGGGATTCTTAATGTCAGGAGCAAAGGTCCTATGATGTCACGGAGGTCAAAGGATATGTAATGTCACTTATACTACCCCTAGCATATTGGTAAATCGAGGACCATGCAAAAAGGCTTTTCACACTTGTGAGCTATACTTATATGTGCAAATAGTTTATGTGAATCAGGCCCTCTGCCTATCACCTCGATCTTATCTTCTCACAGCAGAATGACCAAATAATGTAGTGCCTGATCAACACTGTATTACTTTCTGAATGGTAGTATTTTTTCTTGGAATCTTCCACCTCGGCCAGGGCCGGAATGGCTGTAGTGGGCACCGGGCATTTTCCCGGGTGGGGCAGAAGGGTGGGGCCCGGTTTTGGACTGGTGGGGCCCTTTTTGTTACTGAGGGCCGGTTTTGCAGTAGTGCTGTGAAATCAGCCCCATGTAACGAAAGCGCCGCAGCAGTGTTTCCCACCAGCACTTCCCCTCTCCCCCCACCCTTCGAAGGATGGTCTGACATTGCATTCCCAGTACGGCCCTGATCCCAGCCAAATAAGGCAGATCATTACAAATCACGTTGCAATCACTAGAGGGTAGCTGTTCCTAAAGGGAAGAAAGGCAGGCCTCTTTGGTCGCTGGAGGGATTAGTGAAAGTGACTTTTCTCAAAAGGACGGTTGGATGAGGTAGTTTCAGAGGGGGGAATTCCTCCTTTTTGATGAAGCGCCCTCACACACCCAAGCAAGTGTCATGCCTTATCATTCGGCGTTTGCTCCTCGTGGGGGTGGCGCTGCAGTCCCCCACGGGACACACGAGAGGGCTCTTTATCGGAGATCTTTTGGAGAAACGCGGCAGCGGTGAGTGCGAGTGTGTGGGCAGTGACGTGAGTGAATTAAAAATACCGCACTGGTACCCTAAAAAAACTTTATTCAGGGGTCCCTGTGGTATAGTTAAAAAGATTGGCGACAAGAAAGGTACTCTTGATCTAGTAATCACAGGAGTGAGTATGTTCCTTCTGCTTACTCTAGGTGGTAGTGGGGGTGAAAGGTAAATCGATTTAGGTCGACATGTTTTACACCTCTAGAGGTCCCTAGTGGATCCCATGGCATTTCTTCATGACCGTGCGATATGTGTAGAGTGAAGAACAGGGGTCTGAGACGAAGACACTCAGTACACCCTGTGGTACCTATATTCAGGTAGAAGAAAAATACTCACTCCTCTGATTACTAGATCAAGAGTACTTCTCTTGTCCCCAATCTTTCTAACTATACCACACGGACTCCTGAATAAAGTTTTTTAGGGTACCAGCGCGGTATTTGTAATTCACTCACGTCACTCCCCACACTCCTGCACTCACCACTGCAGCATTTCTCCAAAAGATCTCTGATAAAATGCCCTCTCTAGGGGGCGCGTGGGGGACTGCAGCGCCACCCCCACTAGGAGCAAACGCCCGATGATGAAGCATGACACCCGCTTGGGTGTGCGAGGGCACTTCTTCAAAAAGGAGAATTCCCCCCTCTGAGACGACCTCATCCAACCTTCCTTTTGAGAAAAGTCATTTTCCCTAATCTCGCCGGCGACCAAATTGGCCTGCTTTCCTTCCCTTTAGGAACAGCTACCCTCCAGTGCTTATAAGGTGAACCTTGGGAGCTCGGGTACTGGACCTCTCTCCTTGTGTTTTTGAGATCAATACAAAAACCATGGCCCAGATTCCAGGATGTGTGGAACAGGGTGGGATATTTACGACATGTTATAAATATCTCCTATACCGAGTTTTCAACATGAAAATTAGGCATAACAGGAAGAATCACTCTTACCACACCGAATTCTGCATGTTTTGCCTTTTTTCCATGCCTTTTATCGTGATAAAGAATGACAGTTCTATCATGGAAAAACTATTAGGGTGTGATAAAACTATTAGGGTGTGATAAAACTGTTAGGGTTTGATAAAACTGTTAGGGTGCGATAATTGCACCATAACCTTTTTTCCCTGTTTTCAGACTTCATTTTGCACAGGGATTAGAAGTGAGCCCTGAATTTGTAATCTAGGCCATGTTGGTAGAAAATAATAAACAAAATAACTAACAGAAGTGTGTTGAATCCCCAACTCCCTCGCTCCCCTTACGTTGATACACTTGTATGCAAAAACAACAATTGATGGACGGAATGTTGCACAATGGCAAAACATTCACCCCCAGTCAAAGATCTGGATTTAATCCATCGTTATTTTGCTCACCAGATACACTTGAATGTTCATTCACGCCCTGCTTTGGTAAAGAATAATATTGTACCACTTTTTTTCATATATCGGAATGTAATTCATGAAATTTCGAATTCATTACTGTCTACCTTCGACAAATGATCCTTAAACATGTTTGGCTCTTTGTTGCACCTAGAAAGCGCTGGACCTAACTAGAACAATCTAAGTTTAAAGAAGGTTACTCAATTGAAATTTTGACCATTGGGCTGCCCTATTATCATAGATTTTAGTAGAATTCTCACTGGGCCCACAAATGAAACCTTATAATATTGTTACATCGCTATCATTTACCCCTTTAAAATGTCCGAATATTTTCAAATTTATGCACCCTAAATTTTTCTTTAAGGTTTGATGAGAAACCAAATATATTTATTTTTCTAAGATTTATCATAAATTATGGTGGAGCTCTCACTTTCCTTTCCTTACTAATATTGCAAAAAGTCATGTGGAAAAATGTGAAAATCACAGGCTAAGCAATGCAGCCAGTTCTAGAGCAATCGTATTGTGGTGCCGCCTATGGTGCCAGCAATAAGGGCAGTGTTTACTATGTAAAAAGTGCAGCGGCATGTGCTGAATGCCAGAGTTGCTAAATACCAAGGCTGTCTAGTCTTGATTCCACCTCATTCCTCTTTCTTCCAACACTCTACACTTCCCTTTCTCTTCATCTCAGTCTTGCAGTTTCTTTTTCTTCCTCATTTTCTCCTTTTGTCGCTGGCTTATATCTTCGTCCTTTGCCTTTAATATGCCTTTCTCTCTCTTGCAGTGGATCAAAGCATGATAATGAAAAATGAGGCCCTCAAAAATGAGTGCCCGTGCCAACCACCTGCAACTACTGGCACAAACTGAGCAGTGAGTTGCCTTATAAGTCTCAAATATGGCTACATGCATGGTATCTAGATGCTTCTAAATAATAAACACTAAAACTTTATTTCTACTTTGGAGGTTACCAAGGCTAGTGGATGGCTCCTACATATTTGAAAGTGTATACTACAGAGTAAAATATCCTTCAGTCCCCTGCTGGAATTTCAGTAACAATTTGAGGGCAATGACCACGTACTATGGGAACAGTGCCTATTCATAATCATAAAAACTAGACATCCAGTGTGCATAAGCAGAATACTTTATTTTTGCAAGGAAATATGTAGAGATACACTTACATACATAATGTGCATTAATATGCACCTTTTATGTTAAAAAGAGCTGGATACTATATATACCAACACGCATCAATCATCATCTCTTCTACCTTATTATCCTAGCTTAAATGTAGATCCCCCATTACAAATCCATGTTTTTTTTAAAGTGCTTTCTTCTATTGATCCCCATAACCTCTTGGAATGCCAGTTCATGATCATAAAGTGCCACAGTCAGTGCCACCATTTACCAGTGTTCCGTGGTGCAGAATTGATCCAATCTTGGGCTCTACAAAGTAAAACAGAGCTGTGAATATAAACACGGCATTCTCCTTACTTATCTCACCGTCTAATCCCAGCATAATGCTCATAGCTGAGATTACTACTTCTTGCTCAGTGAGGATAAATACTGTTTTACCACCGCACACCAGACATTACCCAATTTACTATATGTAACAAATGTATAGATCATCTGCACCACCCAGGAGACTTCTTGGACAATTTGATTTGGCTCTAGTCTATATCTTCAACTATTCCATCTATAAATCTTCTTTGGGGGAAACAGCAATTACATCCACAGCCGAACCACACATTCCTTTACCACTCATGTCGTTACAATGGAATGCTGTAGGTAAAAGCGGCATTGGACTTTAAGGTCCAACACTTTCCCTACTGTTAGATGGACTGGAGTTGGAATAGTAAATTATACTGTTCCAAAGTCCAGTGCATTCTCTAAGGCAAGTTGGTGTAAAGACTTGCGTGGTAAAGAAATGAGTGGTTAAGATGCATTCGTTGTTCGGGCCGCGTTGATAAGGAACATGTGGTTTAGGCATGTGTGGTTGTGTCATACAACCCTATGGCATCCTGTATATCTTGCACCTGTATATCAGTACCACATTTTTCAGTCTATCTATTTGCCATTTGGATCCTATCATCATTGAGAGTATTCCAGAATATCTTAAAGACATCCCTCATCCTGATGCTTGTTTCTGGAACAGAAGCCCGTTCTATTTTTTTCTATTTTGTTCATCTGATTTTAGCCATGCCCATCTTGTAAAAAAAAAGTAGGTATTCAAAAAAAAAATGTCTTCCCTTCCAGATTATCAAATGTTTTGAAACCCCACTTGAAAAGAGCTACATTCCTCAATTCAAGAGATGTCCACTTATTAGAGATGCTACCCGGAAATATAGCTAAGGAATATGATTGGCCCCAGAGTAAAGTATATTTATTAACAAATGTGATCTCCACCAAACCACACTATGGGGCTGATTACGATGGAGGAATTTCCGCATCCTCCGGGCCGGCGGAAGCCACCGCCGGCCCGGAGGATGCGGAAACTCCTCTGCCGACCCAACAAAGACCCACCGCCACATTAGGATGGCTGGTGGGTCCTGGTTTCAGTCCACCGCTGTTCCACCGCGGTTGGCTTACAACTACGGCAGAAAAGGCCTAATATGGTGGCGGTGTCTCTTAGACACCGCCAGACATATTAGGATGGCTGAGAAAACATGCTTTTCCGCGGCGGCTTCTCCGCCGAGGAAAAGCATGCGGATCTTCACCTCGGGGCCCGTAGCGGGCCCCCTGGGTGAAGGGGGGGTGGGGGGTGCACATGGGGGTTACCTATGGTACTCCCCTGTATTTGCGTGCACAAAGCAGCAGGCACCGCGCGGTGCCTGACGCTTTGTGCATGCAAATGCAATGCATGCATTTTTAACCTTGCGGCGGGTGCAGCTTGTAGCTGCACCCGCCGCAATGTTAAAGATAGAGGATGTGACCGCCAGGGTGGCGGTCACATCCTAATTGCACAGGAGGGAACTCCGCAGCCCATGCGGATGTTCCCTTCTCCTCAGAGGTCGTCCACGATCCTAATTGGCCCCAAAATCTGCCTGATATATAACAGCTTTTATGAGCTTAAGCTGAAACTTTTTAAAGTGCCTTGGATATTGTGAATTTGATGACATTTACTACCTCCCTGTTTTTTTGATATTCAAATATAAAGCTAAATATTACAGGTTCAAGTTTACAAAAAAAAATATTGGGGATCAAAAGTGGTATTGACCTAGAGAGGTACTGGAACTTGGGCAAAATACGCATTCTAATGATACTACATACTACAGCGGCCAACCAGTGAGATGGGCAATCTATACAATTTCAACGCAAACCTACATTCTTTAAGTAATTCTATACTATTTTAAATGAAAAATGCATACAACATAATTTAATCCCTAAGTGCACAGCTTCAGTGTTTATCGACTGTCTCTCGCATATGATTAGCAATGTTTTTAGTTTTTTCGCTATTTGGCTCATATTCAACCACTTTCCCTAAACAGAAAAAGGCAGAAAAAGTAAAATAAATAATCAAACAGTGCATGCAGCCATTCTCCCCCTTTTTTATGTTTCTGAAGTTGACTAAACTGTGGACCCATAGATTTATTATTAATAATAGGCATTACTAATCATCAAAGAACTATTCAGTTCAGTTTTGTGATGTATAAATGTTTGATATTAAAAAACCTCTGGTCACTACGACATAGACAAGTTATCCCTTGGCTAGCCAGACCCTTCAAGCTTTTAATATTTTTATGACCGTGCCATTTACAAGAAAACAGGACTTGGTATATCCCCCGCCCAAAACCAGAACTTTATATTTTGAATTAATGGTTTATTTACAAGCTCTGTCTTCCTGTCCCGCATTGGATCTACTGATATTAAATGTGCAATAAAGGCCTTCACTGGCTATGAATATGCAGCATAATTCAAGTTATTTACAGGCAATAAAAATCACTATGGTTATTAGTTGGATGGGTCCTAACTCGATCTAGCATAAAACATCCAATAAAGACGTCTCTCTTTCTCGTTATACATGTTTACTTGGCCAGACCCGTTCACTTTTTTGGAAGAAAGTCAAAATTCTGTGTTTCAAATTGTGAAAGTCAGTCCACTTTATGGAAAGTCGAAGTAACTCAGGGCCTGATTCACAAAGGTAAACTTATACTTTTGTGGAAGTTTATATATTTTTTTGGATTGCACAAACTACAAGTTAATAGTAAATTTACGACTGCAGAGACCCCGCAGTCGGGGGACTGAGAACTCTGCACATATAAAGATAGGCCTGAATACCAAACAAAACACAAACGTATACAAAAGTGCCAGTTTATCATTGTGAAACAGACCCTCAATGACTAAAGTATAGGGAATAAGAGATTGAGACATCATTGGGGGAATAACCAGGGGTCCAAGTCTTCAAGCTACATGTGCAACTATGTTCAACGCCAGTAGCAGCTGGTGTCCAATAAAAATGGCGAGGCAGCACGGGAGGGCAGTAACAAACAAAGAAAGGGAAAAAAAACACTGACATGATTCTCTGCACACTTTTCCTCGCCGCTCTTCTGCTCCTCTGGGCACAGACTCCCCTGCGGCAAATTCCGACACTGCTCCAGCCACGGCCCGTGGAGGGAGTTTCGGTGGGGCAGAGAGGCGGGTCGGGGGAGGGGCAGGGTGGGGGTGCTAAAAACTGGAGTATGGATAATTGAAGGTAAGTAAACTATTTAATAAATAAAACGAATTGTAACGCATTTTGCGATGCAGGGCACGCTACGAAATTCGTTTTATTAATGAAATTGTTTACTTACCTTCAATTATCCATACTCCAGTTTTTAGCACCCCCCACCCTGCCCCTCCCCCGACCCGCCTCTCTGCCCCACCGAAACTCCCTCCACGGGCCTTGGCTGTACTGCTCTCACCATGAGAGCAGTGCCGGGATTGGGCGGGGCGCACTCGTTTTTCGCTCCATTGGGAGCTGGGAGCCTTTGCCTGCTGGTCTCTCCACCCAGCAAGGCAGCTGGGTTGGAGAGAAAACAGCCGGCCAAACCGTCATGCTCACTCACAGCAGTGCCCAACACTCTTCCTGCTGTAGTGCTGTGGCCCCACCCACAATACTCGGAAAGACAAAAATGAAAATAATCCTTTTATTTTTCGTCTGCCTCTGCGGGCAGGAGGGCGAGCAAGGTAATAACTTTACAATTTGAATATTGATTTTGTCATTTGCCAGAGTTGTAACGATTGTTTATGAGACTTTTCACCTTTCCCAAAAGTTGAGACTTTCTGACATGGGCAAATAATAGTTAGAAAGCAATACCACATCTCTAAGCCGACACAATTACTCTAAACCCTGCAGGGAGGTGCTGGAAGGCTGCTTTGTCAGAAATGAAATCCCATTAATGATAGGTTAGTCTGAAGGCTGTGCTGTGGGATCATGAAACACACACACAGGATAATGAAAAACAGAGGCCGGTTTTGTTTTCATTTCAACTTTTATGTTTGTTAATCACTGTTTTTCTTTCTTTACTCAAGCTAGCGGGAAGGGGGGTGACTTTTCCCGTACGTATTGGGTGTGGATTTGCCAGAACTGGGGTTGGGCTGGTTCCTGTGTGAAGCAGCCAAATGAAAATCTGTGAAACCCTGAACATGTCATCCAGGATGACAACTTGATTGGGCAGCCGCACATGAGTTGAATCCTTGGCGTTGCATCCTTTTACCTCCTCACCTCAGTAGTACTTGATTGGCTCCGCAGATTCCAAAAGACTCATTTACAAGCCCCCTGCGCCCTTGGTGCGTCACTTTTTTTGACGTACCAGCAGCGCAATGGGCTTCCCCATATTTACAAGGCCATGTAAAGCCACCCTGCATGGCTTTTCATGGCCTTATAAATATGGGCCCCTTTCACGCATTACTCTGCGTGAAAGGGGCGTTCCATGGGGGTTGCTGTGGGTGTTCTCACTCAAAATCCATGGAACCAGACACGTTCCCAGATTTACAATGTTTTGTAAAGCTGGGAATGCATCAGAATTATACGCCTCCCCAGGGGAGGCATGGGAGTGGCGCAACGAGGAGAAACACTTTCATTTCTCCTCGTTTTTCCTCTTTCTATGCGTGCTGCATTCTGCTGCACACATAGAAAGAGGAATATGCCATCAATGTTAGTTTTCTGTGCAGGAAGGTCAGAAGCGGTCGCTCCCCACGGCCCCTGGTCTTTGCTGGCTATCGTTGTGCTGCTCGCATTGCTCTGCTGACTACAACTGTACTGGTGCCTGCTTTGGGTATCGTTGTGCTGCTCGCATTGCCTTGATTTGTACTGGCTATAATTGTACTGGTGCCTGCTTTGGGTATCGTTGTGCTGCTCGCTTTGCCTTGATTTGTACTGGCTATAATTGTACTGGTGCCTGCTTTGGGTATCGTTGTGCTGCTCGCATTGCCTTGATTTGTACTGGCTATAATTGTACTGGTGCCTGCTTTGGGTAGCGTTGTGCTGCTCGCATTGCCTTGATTTGTACTGGCTATAATTGTACTGGTGCCTGCTTTGGGTATCGTTGTGCTGCTCGCATTGCCTTGATTAGTACTGGCGCCTGCATTGCTCGCATTGCCTCATTGAGTTATCCTGCCACTGCATATATTGCCCGCTTCGCCTTGCGTAGCGCTCGCATTACCTGATAGACTAAAACTAAATTCTGCCTAATTGTGATAGTGCCTCTGCCCACAGCGTTATTACTGTTGTTGCCCCAACCGGTTCTGGTTTCGCTTCTGCTGCCATTTTGTTGTTGTTGTGCCTGGGAGCCTGTCCTCTCCACCCCGCTCCCGCCTCCCAGCTGCTCCTCCCTCCCACTGACTGCCTAGGCTCGCCCTGTCCTGTGAAGCGCTGTGACCGTCCTGACTCCGTCAGAAGCGGTCGCTCCCCACGGCCCCTGGTCTTTGCTGGCTATCGTTGAGCTGCTCGCATTGCTCTGCTGACTACAACTGTACTGGTGCCTGCATTCGGTATCGTTGTGCTGCTCGCTTTGCCTTGATATGTACTGGCTATCATTGTACTGGTGCCTGCTTTGGGTATCGTAGTGCTGCTCGCATTGCCTTGATTAGTACTGGCGCCTGCATTGCTCGCATTGCCTCATTGAGTTATCCTGCCACTGCATATATTGCCCGCTACGCCTTGCATAGCGCTCGCATTACCTGATAGACTAAAATTAAATTCTGCCTAATTGTGATAGTGCCTCTGCCCACAGCGTTATTACTGTTGTTGCCCCAACCGGTTCCGGTTTCGCTTCTGCTGCCATTTTGTTGTTGTTGTGCCTCGGAGCCCGTCCTCTCCACCCCGCTCCCACCTCCCAGCTGCTCCTCCCTCGCCCCTCCCCCTCCACTGTCCACTTATGACAGATGCTGTTGCGCGCAGCGTTCACGCGCATCGGACGTGCCCCATGCGCGCCGAAGGTGCTCCAAAGGTAAGCCTGTCTACGCCCGTCCGTGCCTGGACCGTGCCCAGTTCCAGACCCCCTGGTCCTCGCAAAATCCACTCCGCCCACATAACGTACGACTCCGCAACCCTCTCAGCCCTGAACCCCGGCCGCCCACCCAACTGCTACCAAGCCGCCCCAGGACACACCCATGGACCCTTCACCTGCCACTCCTGCAAGTTCGACTGCAACAAGTCCCACACCAAATCCACAAACTCCAAACAGAGCTCCGACACTAACCAACTAAAGTGCATCCTGCTCAACACCCGCTCGGTCCACAGACACGCCATTGAACTCTGGAACCTACTCGACACTACATCGCCGGATGTCGCCTTCCTTGCAGAAACCTGGATGAACGCCTCATCAGCACCCGACATCGCCATAGCCATCCCAGACGGCTACAAGATCATCCGAAAGGACCACACCAACCAAACAGGAGGAGGAATCGCCATCGTCCACAGAAACACCATCCGCATCACGACCAGTTCCGACGACTACCTCACAAACGCCGAACACCTTCACTTCCAGATCCACACCGACCCTAAGACCACACTCAGAGGCACCCTCATCTATAGACCACCCGGACCCCCACACAATTCAGCGATGACATCACTGACTTCATCAGCCTACACGCCCTCCCCTCCGAGAACTACATTTTACTGGGAGACTTCAACTACCACCTTGAAAAGAAAAACGACTCCAACACCACCACCCTTCTGGCCAACCTGGCCAACCTCGGACTCGAACAACTTGTCAATACCCCCACCCACTATGCCGGACATACGGTCGACCCAATCTTCACCTCTAGCAAGCATATCTTCAATCACACCACAGCTCTCCACTGGACGGACCACAGCTGCGTTCACTTCAACTTCAAAAAGACCACGAACCCCCCACAACTTATTCCCCGAAGAAACTGGAACAAAATTACCACCGACCAGCTCTTTACATCGCTACACCAAAACCCTCCTGCCAAATCATCGGACCCAAACCAAGCAGCCACCAACCCCTCACAATGGATCACCCACAGCGCAGACGAACTAGCACCCTTGAAGAATCATCAAATCAAGCATGGTAACAAAAAAGCCCCCTGGTTCAACGATGACCTTAAGAAATCCAAGAAGTTATTTCGTACCCTCGAAAAAGCCTGGAGAAAAAACCCTACCACTGACAACCTGACCACCTTCAAGAACGCTACCCGCAAACACCACCAACTGATCCGATCCACCAAGAAATCAGCATTCAAGGATCGACTTGACAACAACGCCCACAACAGCAAGGAACTATTCAACATCGTCAAAGATTTCACCAACCCCACCGCCAGCACCAACGACATCACTCCCTCCCAAGACCTCTGCGATTCCCTAGCCTCTTTCTTCTACAACAAAATCGCCGACATACATAACAGCTTTGAAAACCAGTCCGGAGACCAGTTCACTGCACCCACCCCCTAACCAACACCCCCCTCTAACAACCTCTGCGCCTGGAACCCAATCACCACTGAAGACACCATCCGTCTGATGAACTCCATCCACTCAGGATCGCCAACCGACCCATGTCCCCACCACATTTTCAACAAAGCAGACTCCATCATCGCACCCCATCTCCGAGACGTCATCAACTGCTCCCTTAACTCAGCTACCTTCCCGGAAAGCTGGAAACATGCCGAACTTAGCGCCCTTCTGAAGAAACCCACAGCAGACCCCACTGAACTTAAGAACTACCGCCCCATATCGCTCCTCCCATTCCCTGCCAAAGTTATCGAGAAAGACGTCAACAATCAGCTCGCCGCCTTCCTCGAAGCCAACAAATCCCTCGACCCCTCACAGTCCGGCTTCCGAGCCAAACACAGCACCGAAACCGCCCTCATCGCAGAAACAGACGACATCCGAACTCTACTGGACAACGGAGAAACAGCTGCCCTCATCCTACTTGACCTCTCCGCAGCCTTCGACACAGTCTGTCATAGCACCCTCATACAACGCCTCAGCAACGTCGGAATACAAGGAAAAGCATTGGACTGGATCATCCCATTTCTCGCCGGAAGAACCCAGAGAGTCCGCCTCCCCCCTTTTAGATCTGAGGCCACCGAAATCATCTGCGGCGTTCCACAAGGATCATCACTCAGTCCCACCCTCTTCAACATATACATGAGTCCCCTCGCATCCATCGCACGCCAACACAACCTCAACATCATCTCCTACGCAGACGACACCCAGCTGATCCTCTCCCTCACCAAAGACCCAAACACCGCCAAAACCAACTTACACGAAGGAATGAAAGAAGTTGCCGAGTGGATGAAGAACAGCCGACTAAAACTGAACTCGGACAAAACGGAAGTCCTCATCCTAGGATCATCGCCCTTCGCCTGGGACGACTCATGTTGGCCACCGGCCCTGGGAACCGCACCTATACCCACGGACCATGCACGTAACCTGGGCTTCATCCTGGACTCCTCCCTCTCGATGACCAGACAAGTCAATGCAGTCTCATTCTCATGCTTCAACATCCTACGTATGCTCAAAAAAATCTTCAGATGGATCCCCACCGAAACAAGAAAGACGGTCACCCACGCACTGGTCACAAGCCGACTGGATTACGGAAACACCCTTTACGCCAGAACCACAGCCAAACTACAGAAAAAACTCCAACGCATCCAAAACGCCTCAGCTAGACTCATACTGGGCATTCCCCGTCAAGCTCACATTTCTGGTCACCTGAAAGACCTCCACTGGCTTCCCGTCAACAAGAGAATAACGTTCCGTCTCCTCATTCACGCACACAAAGCCCTCTACGACTTAGGACCCGAATGCCTCAACACGTGACTGTCCTTCTACACCCCCACACGCCAACTACGATCATCCGATCAAGCCCTCGCCGCAATTCCCCGCATCCATAGATCCACCATGGGAGGAAGAACCTTCTCCTACTTAGCGGCCAAAACCTGGAATTCCCTCCCCACCCACCTCCGCCTTGTACAGAGCCACCTCTCCTTCAGAAAACAACGTAAAACTTGGATATTCGATAAGTAAAATACCCCCCTCCCCCAAGCGCCTTGAGACCCTCTGGGTGAGTAGTGCGCTATACAAATTTCTGAACTTGAACTTGAACTTCCTGCACAAAAACATGAATCCCTGCAATGCAGGCACCCTTGCAATATAACGCAAGGGTGCCTGCGCTAGTGCATGGCAGCCAATTGTGTGCCAGTGCAGGGGAAAGCACACAGATGCATTGTATTGTTGTCAATATGAACGCAACCCCGTGCTTTTAAAACGATGCTGCTTGGCTCAGCAAAATGGCTTGCGGCGCCGCGCTGCGTTATTGTTTTGTAAATGAGGACCTAAGACTTTGTAATTGACATGACGCTCCGGTGCAAAGTTTTGGGCACCCAAGACAAAATTACATTTTGCAGTTTGGTGCACTCTCCCGTTAGAAATAAGGCCCTTTTAACATGCGGACATCCTCTTTTGGTTTGTTGTGATGGTGGCTTAAGACAGGTACTCACATTGGTCATGAGTCACAAAGGTAAATTTACACATATAGATGTTTTCACGTGTACATCTAGTACTGCAACTAGTTGTAAATATACACTTTTTCTCTTCACCATTGTGTAGATTTACCTCGAAATGTAGGCTTACGTGTCGCCACCTCCTGAGTGAGCATCCTACAACAGGATTGACAAGCATAACTTTACTACTAGTAAGTTTTCACATGTAGGTAGAGGTCTTCTTCACAGTGGCAGAGATCTCCCTCGGGAGAAAAAAATATAAAAAATAGGTTAATATAAAATAGAAATGTAAAATTGTTGAAAATAAGTTATATAAACCGAGAACTGCAAAAATAAAATGCTACACCACATTAACTCACTAAATTAATTGTGTATTAAATAATACATTACTTAAAAATATATCTATTACATTTAAAAATAATATTTCTTAAATTATAATGTAAAAAATGGATTCCACCCACTGTGACATTTTCATTTAACACGTATTACATTGTGTTAATATTAATGTTGCCCAGACTGAACTTACATTATTTATAGTGTTTTAGCAAAAGTTTCATTCAGTCTTATAACACTAAACTGCATATCTACATATACATATCACCATGAAATTTTGTAGACCTTTTTCTTTTTCCACATTGGCGGATGATGTAAAGTTTTGGGATGATTCGTAAATAGGGTCCCAAAACAAGTTTTCCCCCATGAATTTTCAATAGATTTTTTGGTACTTTTTAGACAGACTTAGCACCAAAACGGCTCGATGAATTTTAATTAAATATGACCGGAATATAGATGATGGTGTGGAAAGGATCCTTGTTCGTATCTCAAGTCTATTGATTTAGTTGCTTTTAAAAGGTTTTAAAAGGCACAAAAATGTAGTGATATCTCAGGTTTATATCAAGAATAGGAGGGAAGAGGATTAGAAGTCCATTCATTTCCCCTGGACAAATGTTCAATAATCAAAAATAGAATGGACACTAGTTTCTACAAAACCATTGGTTTGTATTCGAAAACCCTCATAGACATCCTGGTATTGTCGTTGCGGTATATCTTTTTTCCGCCCCATCAGGAGTCATGGCGTATTCATTGGGTGATCGATTGACGTGCTGGATGCCTGCCTCACCCGAGGCTCCCTCTGGTATGTGTAGAAGTGTCCAGAGATCAAAAAATATATAAGTGAAGGAATAGACTAAAAATAGTGTCTAATCAAAAAAGGAATTATTTATTGTAGATAGCTAGGCACTATAATTAAAAAGGAATTGCGATATGCAGGTGGTCAAGTTACTGGACTACCACATCTCTTAAAAGACGTGTCGACATGTTTCAGCTCACTTGGCCCAGTCGGGTCTATGGAGCTTTCGTCAGAACAGATAAACGTATAAACAAAACAAAACGTACAAAGGATAATTACAAAGAGTAACTCACACAATTTGTGTGGGATTCAATGTTGAGTATTGGGAAATTCCCATGCTGTTTTGCGCAAAGTGAGCACTTCAACAGGGGGCCCCTAGGGGAAGAGTCAGCACAAGGGACGCTACGCTGTACCTCATGGTAAATAACCATATGCGACTCTGGGCCCCCTGTTGAAGTGCTCACTTTGCGCAAAACAGCATGGGAATTTCCCAATACTCAACATTGAATCCCACACAAATTGTGTGAGTTACTCTTTGTAATTATCCTTTGTACGTTTTGTTTTGTTTATACGTTTATCTGTCCTGACGAAAGCTCCATAGACCCGACTGGGCCAAGTGAGCTGAAACATGTCGACACGTCTTTTAAGAGATATGGTAGTCCAGTAACTTGACCACCTGCATATCGCAATTCCTTTTTAATTATAGTGCCTAGCTATCTACAATAAATAATTCCTTTTTTGATTAGACACTATTTTTAGTCTATTCCTTCACTTATATATTTTTTGATCTCTGGACACTTCTACACATACCAGAGGGAGCCTCGGGTGAGGCAGGCATCCAGCACGTCAATCGATCACCCAATGAATACGCCATGACTCCTGATGGGGCGGAAAAAAGATATACCGCAACGACAATACCAGGATGTCTATGAGGGTTTTCGAATACAAACCAATGGTTTTGTAGAAACTAGTGTCCATTCTATTTTTGATTATTGAAGAGTGATATCTCAGGCCCGGTCTACTGCGGTAGTACCACTTAACTACCGCGGTACACAGCGATGACAAAACACAATATAATTGGCTATTGAAAGCCTTTCCATAATGAAAAGGCAGTCATCTTGATTACAATACAGTTTTACAGTTTTACTGTGTTATGTATTTGAATATAAAATGTAAGTGATTACGATGCACATCACTGGATTAAAGTAGCCACTGTAGACAATTGTGTAGTAGTAGGGAAAGTACATTTTATACATTTAAAGCTCTTTGCATTTTTTTATGGAGTACTGCAGTACTGCAGCGGTAGTATCTACAAAGTACAATGGTACTTGAACTCTTTTTTTTTTAAACTGTACTATGCAACACTCCCTCTACACCACTCCATGCTATGGCACTATACTAGTATACTATTCCACTGTAAACCATTCCACTGTATGCCACTCCAATCTACACCACTCCATGCCATTCCACTGTACGTCACTACACTGCCTCACACTCCACTCTACGTCAGTTCACTCTACACCACTCCACTGTACGCTATTCCACTGTACGCCAATCCACTCTACCACATTCCACCCTTTGCCATGGCACTGTACGCCACTTCACTGAATGCTATTCCACCATACAGAGCCCCACTTTATGCTGCTCCAGTCTACAACACTCCAGTGTATGCTATTTCACTGTACGCCAGTCCACTCTACCACATTCCACTGTACGCCATGGTACTGTACACCACTACACTGTACGCTATTCCACTGTACGCTGCTCCACTCTACACTGTTCCAGTCTACAGCACTCCACTGTACGCTACTACACTGAATCCCTATCCACTCTACACTATTCCACTGTATGCCACTAGTGTACCTCATTCCACACTTCACCAGTCCACTCTACGTAATACCACTATATTCCAGTCAACTTTACCCCATTCCATTCAACGCTACTGCACTGTACAACTCTTCACTGTACGATATTCCCCTGCACGCTGCTCCACTCTCCTCCACTACACTCTATGCCACTCCACTGCATGCTACTACACTGCACCCCAATACACTATACTCTATGCCACCGCAGTGTACAACACTTTAATGTATGTTATTTCTCTGTATGTCACTCAAGTCTACAGCACTCCAGTCTATGCCACTACACTGTACCCTAATCCACTTTATGCTATTCCACTATATGCATATTCACTATACGCAACTCCACTGTATGCCACTCCACTGTACGCTATTCCACTCTATGCCTTTCCACGCTATGCTGCTTCCACTGTATGCTACTCCACTTAATGCAATACTACTCTATGCCCCTCTACTCTACCCCACTCCACTCTATGCCATTCCCCTTCTATGCCATTCCACTCTACACCATTCACCTCTATGCCACTTAGGTCTGCGCCACTCTACTGTGCACTGCTCCACTCTATGCTACTCCACTCTGCACTATTGTACTGTATGCAACTATACTCTAAGCCATTCCATTTTATGCTATTCCACTTTACGCTACTCCACTATTTGATATTCCACTCTAATCTGCTCCACTCTATGCCACTCTTCTCTGTGCTATTCCAATCAATGCCACTCCTCTCTACGCCACTCCACTATACACTATTTCACTGTATATCACTCCACTTTACACCACTCCATTCTATGCCAAAGCACTCTAAGCTAGTCCACTGTACAAACATCCACTGCACACCACTCCACTGTATACTATTCCACTCTACCTCACTCTACTGTGACACTCCACTGTACACCATGCCACTGTACTACACTACACTCTATCCTATTCCTCTCTATGCCCCCCACTCTATGCCACTCCACTCTACACTATTCTACTGTATGTCACTCCAATCTATGCCACTCCACTGTATGCCACTCCAAACCAGGCCATTCTAATGTATGGCACTCTACTGTATGCTACTACACTCTATGCTAAGTCACTCTACGTTACTACAATGTACGCTACTCCACTCTGCACTATTCCACAATATGCCACTCCACTCTGCTATTGCACTATATGCAACTATTTTGTGTGCTGCTCAATTTTACACCATTCCATTGTATGCCACTCCATTTTGCACCACTCCACTCTACGCTATTTCATTCGATGCCCTACCACTCTATGCCACTCCACTCTATGCTCTTCTACTGAATGATACTTTACTCTTTGCCGCTCCACTCAATACTACTCCAGTACATGCTATTCCAGTGTACGCCACCCCACTCTACACCACTCCACATAATGCTATGCCACTGTACGCCTCTCCACTCTGCCTCCTCACTCTACACCCCTCCAACTCCACTCTACTCCGCTCCAGTCTACACCACTCCACTGTACACTACTCCACTCTACACTATTGTGCTGTAGGCCACTACAGTGTATCTCACACCAGTCTACCCCGGTCCACTCTACACCACTCCATTCTGTGTCATGCCATTTTATGGCACTCCACTGTAAGCCATTCCACAATATGCCAGTCCACTCTGTCACACTCCACTCTATGTCACTGCACTGCACAACACTTTACTGTACACAATTCCACTGTATGTCGCCCCACTCTACACTGCTCTAGTCTATTCCACTACACTATACCCCAATCAACTGGATGCTATTTCACTGTGCACAGCTCCACTGTACACAACTTCACTGTACACCACTCCACTGTACTCTATTCCACTCTATGCCACTCTACAGTATGCCACACCACTGTGCGCCACTCTACCATTCGCGTTTCCACTGTACGCCACTTCACTCAATGGAAATCCACTCTATGCCACTTTACTCTACATCTATCCACTCTATGCCATTCACCCGCTCTGTTATTCTACTCTATGCCACTCAATTCTATGCCACTCCAGTCTGCACCACCCCACTGTCTGCTACTCCACTGTATGCTGCTCCATTCTACATTATTGTACTGTACGTAACAATACTCTACACCACTCCACTTTATGCTAGCCTGTTCTACTCTAAACCACTCCACTGTACACCACTCCATGGTATGATATTGCACTCTATGCCATGTCACTCTATGCTATTCTACTGTATGTCACTCCACTCAATGCCACTACACTCTATGCTACTCCACTCTACATCACTGCACTCTACTCTAGTCCACTCTTTGCAACTCCACTGTACACCACTACACCCTACACTACTCTAGCCTACGCTATTCCACTCTATGCCCCTCCACTCTATGCCACTCCACTCTACACTATTCCACTTTATGTCATTCCGATTCTATGCCACTCCAGTGTACGCTATTCCACTCTAACCCGCTCCAATGTATGCCACTCCAGTCCAGGCCACTTCAATGTATGGCACTCCACTGTACACTACTACACTCTATGCTATGCCACTCTATGCTACTCTGCTGTACTTCACTCCACTCTGCACTATTACACTATATGTCAATCCACTGTACATCACTCCACAGTATGATATTACACTCTATGCCACTCCACTCTATGTTATTCCAATCTACACCACTCAACTCTACGTCACTCCACTATACGCTATTCTAATGTATGTCACTCCACTCAGTGCCACCCCACTCTATGCTACTCCACTCTACATCACTGCTCTCTACGCTAGTCCACTCTACGCAACTCCACTCTACGCTACTCCACTGTATTCTATTCTAGTCTACCCAACTCCAGTGTATGACACTCCAGTCTACACCACTCCACTCTATACCACTGCACCCTACGCTACTCCAGTCTACGCTATTCCAAACTATGCCACTCCACTGGATGCTATTCCACTGGATGCTATTCCACTCTAACCCACTCCAATGTACGCCACTCCAGTCCTGGCCAATGTATGGCACTCCACTGTATGTTACTACACTCCTTGCTCTGCCACTCTATGCTACTCTGCTGTACGTCACTCCACTCTGCACTATTACACTATTTGTCACTCCATCTATATCACTCCATTCTGGGATATTTCAATATATGCAACTCCATAGTGCACTACTCTTCTTTACGTCATCCCGGTGTATACCACTTCACTCTACACTATTTCATTGAATGCCATGCCACTCTACACCACTCCACGCTCTTCCATTGAATGCAACTCCAATCTATGCCACTCTACTCTATGCCACTCTAGTATACGCTATTCCAGTGTATACCACTCCACTCCACAGTCTTCCACTGAATGCCACTCCACTCTATGCCGCTCCACTCTATGCCACTCCAGTATAAGCTCTTCCAGTGTATGCCACTCCACAGAATGTTATTCCACTGTAACCAAATCCACTCTACACCTGTCCACTCTACACCACTCCACTGTATGCCGAAACATTGTACGCCACAGCACTCTATGCCATACTGACATAACTTGTGAGAATACTGTGCATGGTAGAGTGGCCACTTTACTGTATGCTATTCCACTATACACTGATCCACTCTACTGCACTCCAGTGTAAGCCCCTCCAATGTACGCCACCACACTGTACCCAATCCACTGTATGCTATACCACAGTACGCAACTCCACTGTACCCTACTCCACTCGATGCCAGTCCACTCTGCCCCACTCCACTGTACGCCACTCCACTCTTCACCACTTCACTATTCCACTGTAGGCCACTGCAGTGTACCTCATTTCACTCTACACCAGTACAATCTACACCACTCCACCCCCTCTACACCATTCCACTTTATGCCATCCTACTCTACGCTAGTCCATTGTATGCAGTCCACTCTAGTACACTCCACGCTACGTCATTGCACTGTACAATACTTCACTGTATGCTATTCCACTGGATACCGCACCACTCTACGCCGTCCCAGTCTACGCCATTACACTGTACCATAATCCATTGTGCCCTATTCCACTGTATGGACCTCCACTTTACGCAACTACACTTTAGGCAGCTCCACTCTCCAATATTCAAACGTACGCAACTCCACTCTACGCCACTCTACTCCATGCTATTGTACTGTACGCAACTTTATTCTATCCCACTGCACTTTATGCTTTTCCACTCTACACCATGCCACTGTACGCCACTCCACTATATGCTATTACACTGTATGCACTCCTCTCTATGCCACTGCACTCTACGATTTTCCAATCTATGTCATTCCATTCTATGCGACTCTACTCTATGCAACTCCAGTCTGCTTCACTCCACTCTACACTACTCCAGTCTATGCTATTCCACTGTACACCACTCCACTCTGTGACACTCCACTCTACGCCACTCTACTCTACACAATTCCACAGTGTGCAACTCCACTCTACACCATTCCACAGTATGCTATTCCACTCTATGCCACTCCAGTGCACGCCACTCCATTGTATGCTACTCCACTCTACGCAACCCACTCTACTCTACTGTATGCCACTCTACTCCACTCTGCTCTATTTTACTATATGCAACTCCACTGTGCGGTACTTCACGTTATGCCACTCCAGTGTATGCCACTCCACGCCACTCTATGCCACTCCATCAGTGGCGTAACTATATACCCCCGCAGCCCTTGTAGTGCGGGGGCCCTCAAGCACTAGGGAGCCCCCTCTGGCACTGTGCACGGTGGACTTGAGAGCTCTTGACTGCGTCCGGAGTGTGGGGGCCCCCCTCCATGCACTTTGTAGGGGGCCCCATTAAGTTTAGCTAGGTCACTGCACTCCACTCTACGCTATGTCACTTTATGCTACACCACTCTATGCTACTTCACGTAACCATAACATATGCTCAAAGGTAACTATAACTCGCGCCCTCGCCATGCAATGCTAATTACCCCAGATATTACATCACTTATGACATCTTCTATGACATCATTGATAATATCACTGCAATATTTGCAGCAATATTTCTAATGAGAAACCTGTGCATGGTGGGGGCGCAACTTATAGTTACCTTAGGCCACGAGTTATAGTTACGTGAGATAACTATAACTATAACTGGTCAATTTCTATGGTTTTGGGTGTGAAAACCCTGAACCTAACTATTACGTCCCAGTAACTTCTGTTTTTTCAGTGAAAAAAAATAATATATATATATATATATATATATATATATATATATATATATATATATATATATATATATATATATATATATATATATATATATATATATATATATATATATATATATATATATATATATATATATATGACAAGTACTGTGGCTAACCAAGCTGAGTAACATAGCCTAGGCTTAGGCTATGTCTTTGTAAAATATACATGATTGGTTAATCTATTTTTGAGAAATATAAAAAACAAAAAAACAATTAGATTCACGTATCACTGGCTCACTATCACTAGTGTTGTTTTATCACATGCTCTATGGGTAGAGTATTTTGATACATTCTACCATACTATGTATGGGGGAGGCTGCGATAATGTATTTGAAACACGTATTATCTCCTCCCCACCTTGGCTTAAAGGCATAGACAGACTTTTATGCAAGTGCAATATATATATTTATTTAAGGTAGCTATGTTTTAATGGGTTTGTAAATTGCATTTATGCTGTTACAAATAGCATTAATTGGTATTGATATCCAGTATATATATGGTAATATGCAGTCACTGTAAATATATTTATTGTTGATGATATACATTATATATATTTTTTTTGTACTTGTATTTTATACCATTATTTGTACAATGTATTTGCTGTTATTTATTAATATTTGGATGAAATTACCAGCACCTTGTATTTTGCACATTTCGACTAGTTTAATGGGGATTACCCCGCGATTCTCGATCTAGTCGAACAAACTTGTTGTCTATGTCTATTGCTCATGACATCAGCATGTGATTACATTCATGACATCAAAATGTGATTACATTCAACCAATCACGTTACAAATTTTATTGCACTAGCACTTTAAATTTTGCCTTCTCTTTGCATGCATCATGTGACCAAGGCCTCTGTGAAGGCCGAAACGTTATGCTGAGGTGCGCCTTCAACACGACTGAATAAATCACTGCTCACCTGCACTTGGGTCTCCTCTCTTCTTCTGCGCCGTGGTACCCGTGAATTGGGCTCCTGGCGAAAGAAAGCTGAGATTGTTCTTATATATATATATATATATATATATATATATATATATATATATATATATATATATATTTATGTGTTTTTTTAAAACCTTACCTCTTTTTGGAAATATACCTATAGGATATGTAGTTTGGACCTCTTACTGAGGCTGTTTCTTATGTGACTCCCTGTCTGTGATCCCTGCTCTTTCTGCTGCATCTGCATGTTGTTCCCAGGACTTTGATGGCTCTGGTGATGCACAGCTTTGCCAGTGCACACACAAAGTGCCGGATTACATGTAGCTGAATCTCTCTGCTTGTAGGCAACTTGGCAGCAGATGGACACAGCTTACTTTCTCGTGTCAAGAGGGCTCCACCAGCAGGTTACCTGACCCTATTATTCAAATACATTTTGCAAGTCCTTATCCTTTCTTGACAATATAAAATTAAACTTCGGGGGGCGTGGCCAAGCAGCGAACAATGATGGCCGCGTAATGTGACGCTCCGTCACCCTGAGCTTCCCCACATCTATCCGCACCCTTCGTCCGGCCTTCCCAAAGGTGAATTCGTACATCGGAGGCGTAGTGGCGCCTAACCCTGCCACCCCTGCTCGCAACCGACGTCTGGGGCCAAAGTTACGGAGACCAGCGGATTGAGGCCTGCTCGCCTGGCTGGAGCCGGGGTCAACAGTGGTGCCGGAGACCGAGAGTGAGGCGCGGCCGAGCTGACAGTTCCCCGCAGGTTAAGCATGGGCGGAAAATCCGTTACGCTCGCGGATTTTGCGGATTTTCGGGAAATCCGCAATCCGCGAGATTTGCGAATTTCCCGCAAAATCCGCAAATCCGCGAGCAGCGGATTTTGCTCGCGCTGCTCGCACTGTTCGCGTGAGTTCGCGCCCCGCGAATAAGTGCAAAATTGCAGAAATACGATCTTAGCAAAACTGAAAGTAACTACTTACCAGGTTCAAAAGTTCAGGCACATCATTAGTAGCCATTTCTTGTAGTGCTTCCTGAGGGGCCCCTCCAGAGTTCAGTTGCCAGTTGAAACTATTATGTGACCCTGCTCTGAACCTCAGAATAGTTACACATATGCCACAAAGGTCCTGAATTACAGCTAAGGGAGACAAGCAGGAGCCAGGCTGGAAGTTAAAATCCATTAATCAGCCCCTAATTCATTATTGTCAGTTGGGGCAGGGCAGGTGTTGTAACTAATTTTGCAACAATGAAAGCACTTAGCAAGTGCAAAAGATCACTAATCAGGGCGCACTAAGGAAGCAGGTGCCAGCTAAAAAAATATTCTGTGACACATTAATCAGCCCCAAATTAATTCAGGTCACTTGAGGCAGGGAAGGTGTGCTTTGCTTTGCCGAAAATAATGTACACTGGACAACCAGAGGGTGTGGTGATGAAACAGAGGGTGGCAAGGGTGGGCCAGAGGGTGGCATGAGTAGTCAGAGAGTGGCAGTGGTGACAGAGAGTGGCAGTGATGAAGAAGAGTGTCCCAAACAGGCTGGACACGTAGAAACAACAAGTTCGCAAAACTTGCGACCCGACAGGTAAGTTCGCAAATTGCGAAATTGTAAAAACCCTCGCGAACTGGCAGAAACACGGGCGAACACAAAAAAAAAAAAAATCCGCAAATTCGCGGGAATTCGCGGATTTTGCGGATTGCGAATCCGCAAATCCGCAAAATTCGCGGATTGCCAATCCGCAAAATCCGCTCATGCTTACCGCAGGTCCTCTGGTGTAATCGCCATCAAAAGAGGAACACGTGATCTCCTCATGCAGAGCGGGACAAATCGAGGCCGGGCACCCACAGAGATCCAGTGAGAGGGTTCGGGTTGGGCTGGAGGGACCCGGATTCGAGCACCATCATCATCCGGCCCGGGGGGGGGGGGGGCCTAGGCTGATGGAGGCGTTCTGCATTGGAGGCCTGGCGGTGCCTCGCCCGGCCACCTCCCGCCCCTGGCAGAGGTCAGGGGCCGTGGGTCTAGGGACCTATTAATCGAGCCCTACTCCCCGTGTTGGAGCCGGGACCCACAGTACAAGCGGAAGCCGAGGGAGGGCTGTAACTTGGCGGACTGTTCCCCGTCGCGCCATGGGACCAGGAGAACCTTCGCCTCAGAGGGAGGTGCGCGAGGGCCACTTAGGTGGATCATACTGCACTGGAGGTGAGCGCCCGCTGCAATCCGACGGGAAGGGCCAGTCTGGGCTGGGGAGACCTTGAATTTGAGTGCCATTCTCCACCAAATCGAATTGAAACTAAACTGAGCTGCAGGAGGCTTCCCGGGGAGGGACAGAGGTTGAACTGGTTTGCCCTGCATTTGGACCTCGCAGTCAGTAAACTTTCAGAGTCACCGATAGTGGGAGGGTGGTGTAGAGCTACGATCCCCACTTGCCTTGTTAGACCCTGGCAAGGGTCGGAGTCGACGGTTAACTGCACAATGGACCGCAGTAAGGCCTCCGGGACCTGGGGGACTTAAAACAGCACAAACGAATAAGCTTGACCGCTACACTATACCCAAGGACATGCAACCGAGGCGACTGTCGAGGGATGCCTCCCTGGGTAGCCTGGGGGAAGAGGAGCAGGAATTATCACTGAAAGATGTCATGGACGCCATTACGAGTGTCAAAACGTCCCTAGAGCATAAAATGGACACTATGGCAATTGATGTGAACCTCATCAGGGCTGATCTGGCTAAACTGAACGAGAAAGTCAAGCAAGTGGAAATCACTGCCACCAGTCTTGTCGGAGATATCACATAGCTCCAAGGAGAAGTCTGTGATCTTCAAACTTTCCACAAATTTACAGAATTAAAGCTGGATGACTATGAAGGGCGCCTTCGGCGCAACAACCTGCGCATTTTGGGAGTTGCGGAAAAGGCAGAGGGCCAGTCCCCAGACCTCTTTGTTGAGGACCTTATTCTGAAACATTTGCAACCTAAAGGCCTCAGTAAGTTCTTTGTCATCGAAAGGGCCCATAGGGTCCCGGGCGGCCGTCCCAAGCCGGGCGCTCCCCCGCGGTCGATGTTAGCTAGAGTCCTGAACTTCCGAGACTTAGACATTATCTTCCAAAACACCAGGATGGGGGCCCCCCTTCACTATGAAAATGCAGATATAACCTTTTTCCTGGACTTCACACAGAGGGTGCAAAGGCAGAGGCGATTGTTCCTTGCGGTGAAAAGAGATCTCAGTGAGAAGGGCCTGAAATATTTGATGTTGTTCCCAGCGCGTCTCCGGGTCGAGGTGGAGGGAAAAGCTTGGTTCTTTGAACATCCGGAAGCTGTGGCCGACTGGATTGAGCACAGGGGAGCTAGAAGCCCGAACGGCTGCAACGACAGAGAAGGGAGAAATCAATCGGCCTTCCTGAAGATGAGATCAGGCCTGCAGCTGAACTTGAACTGGGTATATAGGGCCTGGAGCGGGGTAGGATCGGGATGGGAATTGCCTTGTTGTTGGTCTTTGGCAGTAGTGGACTCCTACGAACTTAACATATTTATTTAATTGGGGAAGTGCACTTAAATCTTCTGGGGACAGGGAAGCGGAGTGCTCCACCCCTCTTTTTCTTCTACTTTTAGTTCCATACGAGGGCGACAGGCACTCTGCAAGTTTTCAGATGGGCAGTTCTAAGCCCAGAATGCAGGGCAGCGGGGTGGTGGGGTGTTGGGAGGGGGTTTTTTGTTTGTTTTTTAGTTGTACTTATTGCATCAGCAACATAAACTGCAACCTTTCTAGAGGAAGTAGGGACACTTTCTAATCTGCCATGGCTACACATTGGGACAAGGGGGTTAAAATTCTAAGCTGGAATGTCAATGGGTTGAGGGATAAAATCAAATGCAGTGTGGTCCTCCAATACATCAAGCGGCAGGCCCTTGATTTTGTATTACTAAAAGAAACCCATCTGATTGGCAATATGTGCAAAACCATGCATAGTGGGGGATACACCATGTTGGCCCATATGGGGTTCACCTCTAGCTCGCGAGGAGTGGGTATTATGATGAGGAAATCCTTCCCGCTGGTGGTGCAGGCTACTTGGACAGACGACTGGGTAGGTACATTGGGGTCTCGGGCACTTGGGAGGGACATCCCATCACACTTCTATCAGTTTACGTATTGCCTGACCTGCAGGCCACCACCTTCAGGGACCTAGGGACTATCTTGCTTGCTATTCCAGAGGGCCTGTTGATACTTGGGAGTGACCTGAATTCGGTGGTTTAGGGCAAGCTAGATCACCATCCCCTTGAGCGGTGGGTGCAACAGCATGTTGGCTTCCTGAATTCCTTGATACCATGGGGCTGTTGGCTGGGTGGCGGACCTATCATCCAAGCACAGTGCAACACACTTTTCACTCGGGGGCCCATGGGAGCATATCGCACATAGATTATGTTTTAGTCCCTGAATCTCAGGTCACACACATTCACGAGATTAAACACCTGGCCAGGGGTATCTCTGACCATTCACCGGTCTGGCTCCATTTAGTTCTTAGTTCTAAACAGGTGGGAAGAGTGGCCCCTATTAACCCTTGGTACCTACAAAATCCTAAAATTCGCAAGGAACTTCTTGCAGCAATAGATAAATATTTTGCTGACAATGATGGTTCAATGACCTCCTCTCAGACGCTATGGGAGGCCTTTAAGACGGTGATCCGGGGTCAGGCCTTATCATTGATCTCCAGAACATAGAAAGAAAATCAGAACGAGATAGCTGACAGGGAGGCTGAGATTAGTCAACTGGGGACTGACCTGGAATCGGAGGTCATGCCAGACAAGCTCCACCACCTTAAGCTCTGACAGCAGGAATATAGGGCATTAGCGACTTAACAGGCCAAAACCTTGGGGAGAGCCACGCAAGGAAGGGTATACAATCTGGGGAATAAGGCGGGGAAATTACTTGCATGACTGGACAAAAAAGAATGGGCGAGAAAATTGGTACCAGAACTCCACTGTGGGGGGGAGCAACCCTCTCACGGACCCGCAAAGCGTTGTAGACATGTTTGCTGACCACTTCCGTGTTGTCTACACTTCCCTCACTCCTTATTCCGTAGAGGACTCCCGTGAACTGTTGGCCGACATATCTATTTTATTTTTATTTTTTTTGTTTGCAAAGTTTTATATAGCGCTGGCTAGACCCGGAGGTATCAGAGCGTTTACATGAGGTTCAGCGAGTTACAGGATACATAGTTATATCAATTGAATCAGCGAGTTACAGGTTACATAGTTACATCAATTTGAATCAAAGAATCACAGGGGGAGGAGGAGGAGGGGGAGAGAAGGAGACACAAACGGGGAGATGAGGAAAAACAATGTCAGATGACCGGCTGGGTAGGTGACGGCCAAGGGGCCAGACTCCTATATAGCTGTATAGGACAGCTCCACCGGGCATCGGCCAAGGTTGCTCGGGCTCGCGGTAGGTAAAAACAGTTTTGGGGTCCGCCCAGGGGGCGTAGTCATAGTTCCATCAAAGGGGGAGGGAAAGAGACACAAACGGGGAGCCAAGTCAGATGACCGGCTGGGTAGGTGACTGCCAAGGGGCCAGACTCCTCTATAGCTGCATAGGACAGCTCCACCAGGCATTGGCCAGGGTTGCTCGGTCTCCGCAGAGGATATAAACAATTTTGTTGTCTGCCCAGGGGGCGTCATCATAGATTCTATCCACGGAGCTTCTGGCCAGAGCTCCTCACCAATCGGCCATCTTGGATTTATCTAGCAATAGGATTGGCGAGCCGGGCTAGTATCCATTCACATGTGGTTCAGCTGCAATGCATACAATGCCATTTATATCCCAGTGACTAACAATGGAATATCCTACATGCTTGGGTGACTGTCAGGTGCCTGGCTCAATGCTTCTAAAAAATGGGAACTGAGACCTAAAAGGAAGAGCTCCATGAAAATTGAAAAGGGAACCGGCACAATGCAGGATAATCTGGTGCCAGGCTGCTAGTATTAACAGAATGCCCCTTGATTTGGTGTGACAAGGAAGGGTTGTATTGTATTGTATTGTATTGCCTACTTGTATAGCGCGAACTGTCACCCAAAGGGTATTCCTGGCGCTTTGACTTTTCCAGATCAACAAAACAGTCACGATATTACATTGCCCTGGGGAACAGATGGGACTTCAAGCCTTTCTTAAAAGGAGCTCTGCTTTGCAGCAATTACAGATGGCTGTATTGCTGATTGATTTTGCCGACAACTAAATCACGGGCGCCATCTTAGGGTCAGGCCCCGTTCTGAGGAAGATCATCACGCTGTTGTACTCAGATTCGTGTAGTAACATTCCTTATAGCCAGCACGCACAGCTTTAGTAATATTTAATTGTCCACAATTCCAGAAATTAGCATTGCAGCTCCACAGGAGAAGCTAAAACGCTTCTCGAACACTTCAGACAGCCGCTATCTTAGGGTAAGGCTGCTTTCCTTAAAAAAATCACCACAAAGAAAAAGTCGTTTTGTATGGCAACAAAGGCAACTGTACCCCATCAAAAAGGTGAGGTCGTTCAAATTCTCATGAAACGAAGTGCTCATGATGGCAATCCAGTTGGAAAAGGCCTCTCAGCCCGCCATTTTGTAAAGCGCTCAATTGCCCGTACCTGCCAAATGTTTCCTTTGATGTACTTATCTACGTGCACTAGATGAATCCGGTGTGCTGGGGCTCAGCCGTGGTTATCACTGTATCTCCTGTCACTCGTGATGGGGGCACACTCCGGCGGTACCAAGCCTCTCCACTCCTAACTGCTGCTCAGCTCCGGGTATCGACGCAATGATTCTCAAACACTCCGGGCTATCCTTAGCGTCTGGTTCCTCTGGAAGGGCGCACGGTCCCAATAGTTGAAGACAACGCAGTCCGGTGTTTGCACCTTCCGCCCTGTGCACTGGTTGGAGACAGAGCACTCCAGGCTTCACCGGGTCCGGCGCCATCACACCGCGGGATTCTACTGCTTTCTAGCACCATCAGCAACACAGGACCAAAGAAACACACACCACTCCCTTCACAGGAAATGGGCTGGTTTTGGGGCCAGGGAAGTGGATTCTGTGCACTCACCCCTCTGTTCTGATGAAGGCCTGGTCATGTGAGTGGAGGGTAAAATAGTGTTACGCTTTACATAGTGTTGCCCAAGCTCCCAGTAGACGACTGTAATTTTCTGGAGAACGACATTTCCAACGAGGGAATAGCAAAGGCAATTAGATCCCTAAAATCAGGGAAGGCTTCCAGACCCAACGGTCTCCCGATCGAACTATAGAAACTTTGGCCGGACAAGCTGGCCCTATATCTCCGGTCCATGTTCGATGAGTCCAGGGACAAAGGGTGACTCCCAGCTGATCAAAGGATGGCCACCATAATCACTATCCACAAGGAAGGGAAACCCAAAACTGAATGTGCGTCGTATAAACCGTTTTTTCTCTTGAATGCCGAACCCAAAATTCTGCCCAAGCTCCTGGCCAACCGCCTGGTCACCATGACTGGGATTCTAGTTCACCCAGACCAATCCTGTTTTATTCCTTATATAAACACAGCACTTAATCTGCGTAGAGTACATGGGGTATTGGGCAGAGCAGCCTCCATCCAAGAGCCAGCTATAATGACACAACCATGGCCTTTGACACAATTGAATGACAATATCTCTGGGTAGTTCTGGAAAAAATGGGGTTTGACCCAAAATATATTCAATGGGTGCAGCTCTATACGCTAGACCTCTGGCGCAAGTGTACACTTTTGAACTAAGCCGGGGGCGAGGCAGGGATGTCCGCTGTCCCCCCTGCTGTTTGCCCTGGCTTTGGAGCCATTGGCAGCATGGATACGTGGAGACCCGATGATACGGGGTCTGCATTGGTCCCCGGAGTGGGAAGACTGCATCTCACTCTATGCAGATGACATCCTACTTCATCTGTCCTCCCTGAGACAGTCCCTGATTGTCGTCTTGGATATCCTAGCCATCTTCGGTAGATTTTCTGGATGTTCTATTAACTGGAGTAAGTCCCTGCTGTTTGTCCTAGCAGGGGAACCGCCTGGCCCTCCGAGGGGATGCCCTATACAAATACATACTGAGGGCTTTAAATATCTCTGGATCTTTCTCTCCTTAGATCCATCACTCCGGTACACTCAGAATTTACTCCCACCTTTGACCAGGCTGAGGAAAGATATAAATAATTGGAAGACTCTACCCCTTTCCCTGCTGGGTAAAGCGGCTCTTTTTAAAATGATGTCCTTGCCTCAGTTTTTGTACGCCCTGCTTAATTCCCTGGACCCTGTTCCATTGTCTTATTTTTGGGAGGTGGCGAGCCTTCAGCGATACCTGCTGTGGGACGGAAAGCATAATTTTGCTCTCAACAAGCTCACTCTGAACTGGTACGATGGAGGCATTAGCCTCCCTGACATTAAAAAATATTAGTGGGTGGCCCATCTAGCTGCCATCAACCACGGGCCCTACGCTCGACCGGGAGATCCAGGCTATGCCATGGACAGATGGCTTCTATCCGGGGGGAACTATAACAGAGCCTTTTATTCCAAGCCTCAACACTACAAACTAATGGGCCCCACTAAGCACTTGGTACATGTCTGGCACACTGCCACTAGTAGCCTTGGCTGGGATCGCAGGCCTACACTTGCGACTTCGTTGTGGGATTCAGAGCAGCTGGGTAGCCTGTGGAGATTCAAGGGGTTTGACAAGTGGGACCTGATTGGAATCTCGCGCATAGGTGATCTATGTGAAAAAAGTCAGATATTAAACCATTCCCCGCCTTGCAACAAGAATTCGACCTGGCTGACACAGAGGCCGTTTCCTCACCTAGAGTCGTGGCGATACCAGCGTGACTCCGATTAGTGCAACTTAAAATCCTCCATAGGGTATACGTGACGGGACCCCACCTGTTGCAGATGGGAAAAGTGGACCGGTGGGGATGTAGACGGGGATGTGGCCAAGAGGGTACATTTATGCACATTATATTCGGGAATGTGACTCTATTCAACCCTACTGGCGTAGGACACATGACACCATCAACACAGTGCTAACCACCCAGCTTGGTCCTGCGGCCCGTAGATGCCTATTGAATATTTGGGAACCAGCAGATTTGAACATTTATCTTACACAGTGGGTCACTCTGGGGCTTATACTAGCTAAAAGAAACATCACACAGTTATGGGGAGCTTCACATCCTCTTACAGTGGATACAAGGAAGAAAGACCTCGATTGGTCCATGTATAGGTAGAAGACCGTGTATGTGGCTTAGGGTTGCCCTAAAAAGTGGACCCGCATATGGGGTTTGTGGAATTCCTATTGAGGTGATATATGTCAACCACCCGCACTGTCAGTTATGATGATCCCCCTTCCCCCTAGATCCTCCAGCGATATACTGCAATGATTGATTTGACCTACTGTCTCCATGATGCCAGATTTATTATTTCCTCTGTATTGATATTAATAAGCTGATGTATGTTAATAAAAGTAAAATATATATATATATATATATTAAACTTCGGATTAAGGACTTTGTGTGTAATGCTTTTGATGTGTATTTGTCAGTATTTTTGAAGCCTCAGTAGTATCTCATTTTTTACTTCCAGATCATTTTTCATTTTCATTTCCTTAGGTTTCTCCCTCTTCCCCTATTCTCCAGTTTCTTTAATCTTATATTGTTTCTTTTTCCCTAGACTATAGTCCAACTCTAGTTCCTTTCCTTGTAATTTCCTTGTTTGGGTATCTGCTAGGTGCTTACTGGTTGTGTGCTTCATCATTACAGAGATGTCTATCTCTGTCTTTTGCCATCTTGATGAGTAAACCAAATGACCTATCATTAACGGAGGCACTTTGTTGTATACTTGGCCCAAGTTTGATCCTGATGATGGCACCGCTGTTTGATCCTTCTTGAGCACAAACTATGTGGCAGCCATCTTTTTTTTTTGTTAAGAGTCTTGGTTCTGACAAATCTACTCACAAACTGAAGGATGTAGTTAACTCTAGTCTTGTTTCTAAGGGTTATAGTTTACTCTAGTCTTGTTTCTAAGGGTTATAGTTAACTCTAGTCTTGTTTCTAAGGGTTGTGTTCTTTGACACAGTCTGTTACCATCTAGAAAGGTATTCAGTTTTACAATTTGGGCTCAGATTGCACACGCTTCTCAGCTTGGTGGCATTGGGGCAGCACTTGTCATCTGTTTTGCGCATGTCAGATCTGGCTATGGTCAGCTGGCAAACTATGAAGCCCTATTTTAATGCAAGTCTTCTGGGTGTTGTTCATCGTTGCCGGTGGAGAGGTTCAGTGTAGAATGCTGAGCCGGGTTTAGTGGCCATTTTCTCTGATAGACATGCAATACGTTATTACACACTGTGTTTTTGGGAATCCAGATCCTTTCCTTTTGTTTCAGGTATGTTCCAGGAAAGATATTTCATTGCAAAGTTTACTTACTGTGTCGCCTGTTTCTATTGTGACCTTCCCTATCCTTTGAAACAAAATATATTTATTTCTCTTCTTTCTCTGCTTCGTGTTCTCGGTCATTTCTAAGCACTGCTTAGTTTGTAAAATAAATAAGTGCCAGGGCTCTCGTCAGGAGGCCACTGCAGCGTGCACCACACATTGGTTTTGCCATGCTGTCAATGATAGTAACAGCACAATTACTAACCATAACACTCTTGCAAGTGTGGCAATTCGGACTATTTCAGGCCCTCAAAATTACAAGAGTGGCCTGGGTGGCAGGTAATAGTTATTTTTATTGTATATTGAATTAATAATAAACTGTTGTTGTGGTCATCTCTAAATTAGCCAGACAGTGCCACCTTGTGGCAGACTGTCACAAGCGCCGGTGTTGACAATTAATTGCCAGTGCCAAGCACTGGAATCCACTGGCTCAAATTAAGCCTCGATTCTAAGAGTATAAAATGGAGCTTGTCAGTCTGCTGGAGTCTCGCAAATGCACTTTTGATTCACTGCTCATCCCAGAAGGCTTCCAGTTTTCTTCCTGTTTCTGCTGCACAGATTCCTGCTGTTGCCTGTATTCTTCAGGTTTTTTGTTTTGCTTTTTTCCCTCTAAGGGTTGAGGTTTTCTTCAATCTGCTACCATTTCCCATCTTCATTCAGATACTACTATGGACTCAGAAATGAAAATAGAAGGCTGCAGACCTTATTTTCTAATTGAAAGATGTCAAGAAGAATGTCTCAGAAGACTGCTTAACAGTAGTATTCTTGGGAAAGGTTAAGCCCTGGTGACAGCCCCACTATTAGACCCCGCCTGAGCCATAGTAATATGCCAGCCATCTCTGTAGTAGGCTTGGGAAAAGTTAGATCCTGATTAAGTTCGCAGTGCTTGGTCCTCTCTGGCTCCACATCATATGGTGGCCCACGTGCCGCTAGACTCACGGTGGCAGTCTCCCGATTGCCCTATTATGTCTAGATCAGTCAGGTTGCCCATGGACCACTGCAAACGCCAGGGAACCGCCGTTCCCTGGCAGTTGCACAGCAGTCCTGAGGACACAATATGCTTGACGGGACCACTGCGGTCCAGCAAAGCATATTACAAGTTTTCTCTCTGCCACGGTTTTCATTGCGGTGAGCCCACCATGGGAGGGAGGACACACCTGGTGCTTCAAGCCATGTGGATGCACATAGGGGAGCACAACATGTGCCTCCCTGTGTGCATGCACCCCAGTACCTGCATGGGCTGCAGCATTCCTTGCCCTGCAGGTACTGCCTTTGATGTTCCCATTGTGGTGCCTATTTTATAGGCACCCCCCTGGGAATGCCAAAGAACCGCCCACTAGACCAGGATAATACTACTGATCTGGTGGGCAGTTCCTACATGGGTTAGGCAGTGAAGGCAGGAGCAGGGTGGTCCCTCTCCCGAACCGGCAAACTCATAATAGGGCCCTAAGCCTAGCTCTTTTTTTACATTTATTTGCCACTAAAAGTATGTTGTTAACTGTTTCAACCATTTGTTTTATTTGAGGTGTACATCCCGATCTGCCTTTCAGTGCAATACATTAGTCAGTAAAAATTCAGTACTATGAAAGAGCCCCTTAAGAGAGTGCATTGCTTCAAAATTACTATAATCTCACCCTCTACATCAGAGTTGTCCAACATAGGTGAAAAGGTTGGATTGGGATAGATTTTCAGGATAACTACTGACTATGTAAATTAGTCATATTTACGTTCATTGAATGCAAAAATGTATGTGGACATTCTGAAAATTTGGCTTGGATCCAGCCCACCTGCACCTACATTGGCAGGATGTAGCCTAACGTCTAGAGCAGTCGACCTCAAAGCTGGGGAACCGGGTTCCAGTCTCGGCAATGATGGTCAACATCCTGTGACTCTGGGCAAATCACATTGGGGCAGATTTACAATAACTGGTGCATCCCCAGGGATGCGCCAGTTATTGTACGCCGCAGCTCTGCCACCCATGGTGCGCCGCATTTACAATGCGGCGCAACATGGTGCAAAAACGGCAGAGATGCATCACGCATCTGTGCCGTAAAGGCAGCGCATTGCTGGAGTTGCGTCGTAAGCGCAACGCAGCTCCAGCAAGGATTGCGGGGCCCTATCTGTCCAATGCTGCGCCAAGCCTTACGCCTGCTTCAAGCAGGCGCAGGGTTTTGACGCAGCATTGGCCTGAAAGTTGGGTCCGGTTTCGATGTCCGCCGCATTTTCTTCAGCCTGGTCATACAACCGGGAGTTCTCCTCGATCTCTGCGAGTTCCTGCTGCTTTCTTAGCAAACGGCGTCTCAGGGATTCCGAGTGACACCCAGTGATTATTTGGGATTTGATGGCTGCATCAGGCGAGAAGTTCGTGAAGTCACAGTATTGGGACTGTCGTCGCAGTCGATGTATGAAAGAGCTCAGTGGTTCTTCCTTCCCTTGACGCTGCTGGTGGAACTTGTGTCGTTCATAGTCGACATTTCTCTTGTGCAGAAAACGTTTATTTAGCACATCTCTCACTTTGACATAGGTGTCGGCTTCTGTAGTTGGGATCTCTCGCACAATTTTGCTTATCTCACGCCCCCCTAGGTTACGGAGGGTTATTATTTTGTCTTTGTCCGACTCTATTTTGGACCCTTCAATATAGTCCTCGAAGTCCTCTAGCCATTCTTGCCATTTTAGGCCCATGCTGCTTCCAGTTGTAACGGTTAGTGGCTCTGGCGCATGTAGATGCGTGCCTCCTTTGACTTCCTTTTGCGCGGGAGGGTTAGACATCTTGACAGTGGGTCTTTAGTGCTTGTTTCCGACTTCTATTCCTGCAATCAGCGTGCGATTTCCGAGAGTTACTGTTTTCAGTTGCCAATGTTTGATTGATTCCTGTGACCAATGCCTGTTTGTCACGATTTGCTGGGTTCACTTGCCAATGCTTGTTTTTTGTCTTCGCCTGACTCAAAAATGGCCGCCGCCCATTCACATAGGGTTCGTCTTCCAAGCTGCCTGACTTTAAGATGGCCGCCCCCTTTGCAGCACACGAGGCTCTCTCCCTCGCCTCAGGCACACACACTCAGGGCCACTGGACTCACAGTTGCAGGCCTCCGCTCTTCAGGTGAGGTTGAGGTGGGTTTCCGCTGCTCGGCGTGGCCTTCTGGTCTCGCGCGCCGACCTGATGCTAAACCTCACGCATCAGGCGGCAAGGCTTCACTTTCCTGACGGTGTCGGTGCTGGCTGTGGGGCGCTTCGCCGCTCACTTGTGGGGCACTTCTCCCGCCCTCGCAGTGCTTCAGGAGGTGCTGGGGCAATGTCGGAGTGGGCTCCCGACCTTCACTCATGTTCCTGTCGGGTCTTCGCGCCCATGGAACTCGCGCGTCCAACGCGACCGGCGCTCTCTCCTCTGGCGCTTCGGCGCTTTCACTTTGCTCTCGTTCCTTTTTTCTTTTTCTCGGCTCTTCCCGCTTCAGAGGGGTTGCCAGGTCACTCCTGGGGGCTTCACTTTTGGCGCCACAGAGTCGCGGTCGCAGCGGAGCTCTGGACGCTCCACGCTGCGGGACGGGGCTCACTCTGGTGGGTTTGCTTCTGGATCCCACCCTCGTCGCCAGTTGTAGTGTCCCACTACAATAATACACGGACACTGGGATATGTGTTTAACCCTTTATTACTACGTCCGCTCTGTTCCCCGTCCCTACTCTAACTGGCCCCTTCCTGTCCTGTCCCCACCTCTTCCCCTCTGCCCACCTAACTCCGCCCACCCAGCTACTGAACTGCTAACTTCTTTACAAAAGTGACTGAGTGAAATCTTGTAGATTTCACTCAGCCACTTTTAGGAGGCGTTCCTGCGCAGGAACGCTTACCCCTGCGCCGGAACGCCTACTTATGGCGCAGGGCTTTACAACATGACACATCTCCCAGATGTGTCACGTTGTAAATACCCCGCACCATGGCGCATCTTTTCCGCTGCCGCTGCGTCACAAAAGTGACGCAATGGCGGCGTAAAAGAGGCGCAAGGGGCTTGTAAATCTGCCCCTTAATCTCCCTGTGCCTAACAAAAGTGAATGTGTCCGCCTGTACCGAAACTGGTGCTCATGTAAAGCGCTCTGATACCTGATATCTCGGGTCTAGTTTGCGCTATATAAAACTAAAAAAAATAAAAAATCTCCTGCTCTATATGTGCCTAAAACACTCGTTACATTTAATAGTGAGCAAAGAGAGGGGTAGCAGTGGTTTCCATGTGTTGAAACTGTTGCTATACCATGGTTGTAGCCCTGCTCCAGGGTGCTGCCATGTCTTATCCATTGAGTAACTCCTGAACAGAAACCGCGGACTGAGCTCAGATGCTCTTAAACCACATCAGTGAGGAAAGGAGTGGGACAGGATGTCTCACTGCCAAAGGCTGGCTGCGCTCCATAAACAGGAGCATTGAGCAAAGGGTGACTGCACTTTCACAACAAGAGCTGAGGAATTTAGGATTCAGTCCAAGGAAGGAAGAAAGGAGCGGAAAAGAGCTGAGCAAGACGTGTTGTGAATTTAGATTTAATCGACACCATTGAGAACTCCTGCACTCAACTTCCGATATATGCATAGTTTGCCTGTGTTTCAACGTGATTCTTTCTTTGACCATTATGAAAAAAAAATTGAAAAATGAACACATTCTCAAAGCTTATCAAATCTTGTAACTCTTGTTAAAAAAGACAGAAAATTAGTCCGAGAAAGAAATACGCTTTCTCCAAGACAATAAAACAAACAAATTGTCTCTTATCATAAGCATTAGCAATACCTGGAGCCACCCATGAAAGAACATTGTTAGAATATATTCTTTCTAACTCAGACACACTTGTGCACTCACACCTTCAGGTTCAGGTGTTCTGTAAAATAAATTTAAATAAAAAACGGCTGCATTATAGAACCATTGCATTTTAAATGCATGTATTATGAGATTCTGATACACAATATATAATATATGCTCGTGTCCACAGGCATTTTTGACGTCAAAAAGTATAGGAACTCTTCCTGTAGTCACATTTTCCCAAACTTTTACACGGTTCTCAAACTAGCAACATTTATGTTTTTGGCAGAAGCTGTTTCTAGCTATTTCGTCCTATCCTTTCTCATGAATTGGTCCAGGGACCATGGAGAGCACAGCTACAAAGGGCATGGCTAGCTGTGAGTTGCACTTGTCTGTTTTTAGGTTTCGACCTGGCGAGGGGCAGTGCCCCTCCCAGATCGAAAACTTTTGTCTTCAGTAGGGATGTTTGGACCGCCTCTGTTTCCAATTGGCTAGCTCCATAAATGGAGACTAGCCATTGGGAGACAGAGGCTGTCAATCACGCTTTCTTGCGAAAACGCGATTCGGGGGCGTTTCTCGTTCTTTTTTTAAGTCCTGCCCCTTTTGCCGTGTGTCCCGGGCCGCGCTGTGATTGGCTGCAGGCCCGGGACACCCCCGTGACGTCATTTCCCGGGCCGCGCTGTGATTGGCTGCCGGCCCGGGACACCCCCGTGACGTCAGCCAATCACAGCACGGCCCGGGACCTGACTTGTTTTCTGTGTAATGAGTACGGAACGGTAGTGTACATTAAAAAAGCAATAAAATAATTTGAAATTAAACATTTGAAAAGAGGTGGCTAAACAAATCAATTTTAACCGATATAAACGACAACAATATATATATATACATACATTTTAATTTCGTAGAACCCAATATAAATGTGTCGACAAACCTATGAAAGAAATGTCACTCTTCTACGCTTGTTTTCCAGTACAAATGTCTGGGAATGCTGTTCAACCGCAGAATCTTCATCGGGTACCTGCGTCGTATAGAGCGGCATTGCAACATGCTACTCCCTGTATGTTTATGCGCAGCTCCTTTTCTGGTCGATTTCATCACTGGCTTCGCTAGCGCCACGTCTTTAGTAGCTACCATGCGAAGGTCAGGCAGCACACCACTTTGCCAGATTTGGGTTGTATGTTCATTTCATATTGACTGAATAGCCTGCTCTCTCTCGTCCGTGTTGCAGAGAATCAAAGGTATACAATAGATTTGCCTGCCATTGACTATAACAGTCTCTCTGATGGTGACTACGCTTCCGCACGTGTCACGGCGTCCGCAGGCTTGTTGTGACATCACGGCTGTAAACGGAAGGAAGCGTATCAGGTTGCTACCATGTTGGTAAAGGTGGGCCGGGCTGGCTGGTAGTGCGAGACGTCTGTCAACGGTTTCAACCACAACAGCACAAGAGCGACTCGAAGAAGGCTGGTGTGCGCTCTGTTTAGGAACATGTAGCCAATTTAATCTCGATTGCTGTGACTTTCCAACTCATTTACTACAGCAGCAGCAAGCAAAGGTAAGTAGTCCCGTTCTTTAACCATGTCCGCGTATTCGTCGTATTAGGACACCTGCTTAAAATCACTCACTTGAACCAGTCACACTTATTCGCTCACCCGTCAGCAACCTGATTTCCATGCGTGCACCCTCAGACAGTGACCGATTTAAGTCAGTTAGGTGTAGACATGACCATGTTAACCTCTCTTCTCACATGTTCAGCATTTTTACCCTTACACACAAATTAGGAAATCAGCAGGGTAAACATTTGAAATAAATGATAAACTGTGGTGAAATTAGTATTGTAGGATAAAGAATGTATTGTTTTTCAACTATGAATAGACATCTAGGTTGAATAACAACAAGCTAATGGGATGTGCCGTCTTCTTTCTTATATGCATATCACCGTGGTGTTTTAGATGTCCCGATCTCTTGGTGTTTTTTTTTTTTTGCAGTGCAAAGTTTTATGGTTCGCACCAAAGACGTGATCAAGTTCAAACCACCAGGTGGTTCCATGTGAACATGTTCTAATCATTCGGTTTGCAGATTGTTTACATCTGCGATGCCTTTCCTGGAGGGCCGTGTATGATAACAACATCGATAAACACTTGGCCGATTTTTTTTATTTGCCTAAACCTTTCAGTAGGTACTGTAATGATTATCATGTAACCTTTTCACAAATGTTCCTTACATAAGACATTATTTAACCCCTGGTCTAACTAAGAATTAAATGGTTTTAAAAAAATAAAATGATTAAAAAGTAGGCACTTTACAATGTTAACAAAGGTCCGGGAGTATTGAAAAATATAGTTACAAAGCCAACCTAGTTGTTTCACGCTTTTCTTACACAAATTAAATTGCACAAAAATAGTTGTTTCATATTTGTAAGTGACATATTGGCAACATTTGTTCAGCAGTTTCGCACCCACTTGAAAAGAACGGATTTGTTCCTCACCATGTCACCTGCGCCCATTAGGGCATGCGATACCAAAGGGGATGATGGACGGAGCGTTTGAGCAAATCAAAAACTCACCCCCAGTGAACTGATCTGGGTTTAACCCATCATCGTTCTTTAGCTCACTCCACTACCCCAGTTCAGACATGGCTATATGCAAATCAGTCTGACCCTGTGCCTCATGGAAACAGTCAAGCCCGAACTGCCAAGCCATGTCTTCCCTGGACCGGAAACGAGCATCCTGGGACCGGTTTCTGGCTAATCAACCGTCTTCAGCCAGGCTAGCTTGAATCCAGTGGCAAAGTGAGCAAGGGACCCATGTCTGGGCATACTCTGCCAATTTAGGGCGAATGATGATGGATTAAACTCAGATCAGTTGACTGGGGGTGAGTGATTGCAATGTTCAACACTCCGTCCATCATCCCCTTTGGTTTTGATTCCCAATATGGCATGCACTGGGAGTTTCAAAATGAAATACATTTCTCCCATAGCTAAGAAAGGGCTTGAGTTAACACCATGCGCGCTAGCGGAATTCTGCTCTCATGCTGGGATTTTTAAAAACGCACTTTACATGACGAGCTGGGCTCGTCATCAGCGTGCGAGGAGGCTACGCCATGACGAGCCCAGCTCGTCATCAGCGTGGAAGGGGTTAATGAGCATGTTGAAGTTGGATTAACAAATCACTATCTAGCGTATGAAAGTGTGTTTTTGCAGAGTTCCTTAATCATTTTCCCATTTGTTGGTCATTGCCTTTATGGAGTAGTCTACTAAACTGTTTATTTTCATTTGTTTCAACTATGGTACAGAGTTGTGTGTAGTTATGATAAGGTTTTTCTTTGCTTTTTTTTTTTGCACTTCTAGGAAGGGGTTCTATTTTCATATTTTAAGATATATATATACATATATATATATATATATATATATATATATATATATATATATATATATATATATATATATATATATATATATATATATATATATATATATATATATATATATATATATATATATAGATGGCGGACTGGTGCTGGGCTAAAATACTAAAATAAAACCATTTGCACCAAACTACGGGTCTTGCTGGTTCCTGTGTCTTCTAATCGGCTGAATGCTGTGAGTTGTCTAAGGAGCGCCACGTACCTCATATATATATATATATATATATATATATATATATTGGTTTATATTATGTTACTAATATTTATATAGCTGTCCCACTTATTCCATTTTCATGGTCTTGCAGCACTCTGACATTTGACAGCGTTATTCTAAATGGTTTCGGAATAATTTTTGACTGTAGTCATTCTGCTTAGGTCTTGTTTTGTCTAGTGTGTGTGAGATGATATGTTCAGTAATGACGATTTCTGTTTGAGGTAAATGAATGACTACTTATATTTAGAGCATTGAAGTGGCTGTGCAGTGTAGAAAAAAGTAGTTCTCTATGCTTAGTTCTGTATCTTTAACACTCCCCAACAATAGGATTTCTAGAATGTTTGTTTGGTGATATCCTCTGGGGTTTTGAAACATATCGTGACATTCACCGTATGGCCCCTGTAAGGGAGTGATGGTGCCAGATGGCTGAGCTGTAGACAGTCGCAGCTCCTGGCAATAAAAAGTGGCTGGTGGCGAGGCTGCAGCGGGGGTGAATTAATACTTTTTTTTAACCGTACCTGATGCTGCCGGCCGCCTCACACCTAGGATCATCAGAGACTCCTCATCTAATCCCGCGATGCTCTCAAACTGCATGAGAGCAGCACTGAGATTGGCCTGAGTGGGCTGGTGTAACACTTGTTCAGACACAGAGTCTGTGCTGTTTCTCCACGTGGCTGTGAAATACAGCTGGGTTAGAGAAACCTAACTGTGCATGTCTGTTTGGCCAGCCGAATGCGGCTGGCCAAGCTGACACACACACTTATACGTGCACTCCACTCCCATGGCCTGGCCCCACCCATTCCTGCACACGCTTAGCTCAGCCAACAGCTGAAAAATTAAATGATTACAATTTTATTTTTTATTTTTCAGATGCTGGCTCTGAGTCAGTGGGGCAACGCTCCTCCTCCATTGCAGATGAGCCACCGCTGGCTGTAGCATTTTGTGACTTGTCCTAAGGAGGTTGATCAGTTGTTCATTGAGCAGCCAACTGTATTGGGATGTGCTGTTTTCATTGAAGCACTCTACCAACTGATTGGCTTTGGCACTGTACTGTGAACCTCAGGATGTATGTGGGCTGCCTAATGTGCTGTTGTAGTAATTTTGGACATGAGTATCGTATTGTAATGCTGGTGCAGAATCATTCCAGAAGCTAAACAGATTTGGTACTATATTGTGCATGTGTGAGGCTTTGGGTAAACTTTCTAATTGAATTCTTTGTTATTGCAGGATATTATGTGTATAACTTCACATGCATTTGGCAATATCCATTTAAATAGCTGTTAAACCTGATACCCTCTGGTGGTAGGATCCCAAACTTTTTGCTTCCCCCTCCTGTTTTGCTGAATTCATTTTTGTTGGCTTTAGGATTATGTGCACTTTACCACTGCTAACCAGTGTTCAAGTGCTTGTGCCCTCTCCCTAAAACGTGGTGCCATTCTCTTACACCTGATTGGCACATTTCATTTAATTGTGAGTCCCTAGTAAAGTAGTACTACATGTACTCGGGGCCTAAACATCACATGCAACTGGTGGGTCTGTAGCACCCATTGTGTCACCCACTTAATTAGCTTTTTTAGACATGTCTCGTGCCCGCAATTTGTAGCCTCTGTGTAAACTTCCATTTGACCTGGCAAAATAACCTTTTTACCAGGCATCAACCTTCCTTTTTGAGCCATAAAAGTCATCCTAAGGAAGGCAATAACCTGTCCTTAGGGCAGGGCACCCTGTATTTAAAAGTTGGATATGTACTTTTTAAGTTTTACATGCACTGGTAGTGAAAACTCTTAAATTAGTTTTTCACTACTTCAAGGTCTACCTCCTCCATAGGATAACATTGGGTTGTCTTCTTACATTTAATAAGTGATAACTTTTGATTGGGATGAGGTGGGAATGTTAAGTTTGGTTTCAAGTTAGTTGTAATTTAAAACCCTGTTTTAATTTAATTTAATTTAATTTAATTTTTAATTTTCAGTCACAAGTCTGAAAATGCCACTTTTAGAAATTTGCTACGTAAACAAATGATGGACGGAATGCTGAATAAATCATACATTCTCCCCCAGTCAAGGATCTGGGTTAAATCCATCGTTCTTTTGCTCAACATGCCACCCCAGTTTAGACCCAGCCATATGCAAATCAGTCTTGACCCTGTGTCTTAAAAACCAGTGTAACAAGCACTGGCGTTGCCAATAGGTTTCGCATTTGGAAAGTTGGAGCTATTGGTTTTGTAAATGACATTTTATATTTATATATTGTCATTGTCAAAAACAATATATAAATATAAAATGCCATTTACAAAACCAATAGCTCCAACTTTCCAAATGCGAAACCTATTGGCAACGCCAGTGCTTGTTTTTCCTTCCTGTGTATTGTGGAAACAGTTGCAGAGTTTTTGGCCACACCGTGACAGATCTTCTAAGGTGGACCTGGTATAGAGTGTGCCTGATTAACCTGTTCCGTGCTCCTGTCTGCCAACGGCCGACGGAAGCACTCCCTCCCTGGTGCTGCAAACGACTATTGGCCGACGCAGCCCCGCCCACCCTTTAGAACACCCGCACCGTGGTGGAATTGCCGCCGCGGTTTAGGTGTTAAAAAACAAACACTCTCCCCAGTGTAGGTGAGAAGTGCTCCAGAGAGCATAACAGTGAAAGATGAATCAGCTTCTAACCTCTCTCCATCTTCCCATGTGGGTAGACTGGACTGAGTTTTGGGAGCAGTCAGTAGGAGGAGTGAGGTTCGCAGGACCACTGTGCTAACTCTCAAAAGGCACCCTAGATGGGCGCACTAATAATAATAATAAGCCATATTTGTAAAGCGCAAACCTATCGGGCCCGATTCACAAAAGTAATCGGAGATATAATCCTAACTTTACGACTTTCGGTATTCACAGAAGGCCTTTAGGAGTACTAAAGTTAGGATTTTGTCTCAGTCAAGCTTAAGTTTTGGTCTTAAGATAAACTTAAGACAAACTTAGGTTTAACTGAGACAAAATCCTAACTTTACGGCTAGGATTTTGTCTCAGGTAAACTTAAGTTTGTCTTAAGTTTAACTTAAGACCAAAACGTAAGTTTAACTGAGACAAAATCCTAACTTTAGTACTCCTAAATGCCTTCTGTGAATACCGAAAGCCGTAAAGTTAGGATTTTGTCTCAGATTACTTTTGTGAATTGGGTCAGTCACCCCTTAAGGTTTCAAGGCGCTGGGGGCCGTTGGGGATGCTGAGCTAAACTGCCGCCAGGGATCAAACCGCGAGCCCCGAGATCCGGAGGCAGCCATTCTGGCGGCTGTGCCACATCTCTCCCAGCTGACTTCCTAACAGGCACACAGTGTGAGAGAGAACCTGCTTGCCCCTCTACCTGCATCAGTAATGTGGCCTGGGCACAAGGGAAAATATGTTTCAGATGGAATACCCCCATGACATTATATAGGCACGAAATCTATACCCTCACAATGAGTATCACAGTAGAGGGTAGTAGCTGTAAAAGCATATGTTTCTACTTCTGTAATGCAGATATAGGAAGAAAAAGTCCACTTCACCTCCATGTCACTTCTGTAATCCAGTTCTAGTGAAGTATTGGGCACCATTGATACCTGCTGTTGCACTCTGACACTTACCAATTCTGCAAGACTCTGGATGCATCCCACAGGTATGCAGTGTACAAAGTGCCTTGTCATATTTGGATGCACTTAATGACGAGTTACAAGGAAAATATATTACAATTATGTTGTCCAGTACTCCAATGTTTGCGGATTACCATTCAAAGGTGATTGTTCGACTCCACAATTTGTATGTGTTCATTTGCCTTTTAATTGTTTACTTTCTTCTGATTGCCATTTTTGGAAATAGTATGGTGAAGTGCATATTTTCTATGCATTATCCTAAAACGTGAAAAATTCCTTTGCAGCTGTACTGTTTTCGTTTTTGTTGACTTGTCTCTAATGTGATGTATGCACAGTTTGAAATAAACAGAAGCAAAAGATGACACACTGTGACAAATGCACACTTTTTAAAACTAATTGATCAGTTCCTATCTGGGATCTATATACGTTGAGATGAGGAAAGAAGACAAGACAGCAATGCCCTGATTATTTACTGGAAATCTGTATTTCAGACCAAACCTTCCTACCACTGCTCTGTGGTCTCAACCCTTCAATGTGCTTTGGCTTTGACCTTGTTTAGAGGACTGCTTTGGCCAATAGTGAATGAGTTCAAGAATCAGCTCCTAATCAAAGGCCCTAGTGAAATTGATCACCAACCTTGTTTTTCACACATGTGTGAAGGAGTACACCAACTGGGCACATGTCAAGGCAAATTGCTGGTCTTCTTTGGTTGGATGGGAGAGAGATGAACAGCTCCATATTTACCAAGATACTGCGCTGTTCGACTCCCTCTATGCACTGGTGTACTTGTGGTGTCTAGTCAGTGAAGGTACCAGTGCGCCATGGTGCAAGGGTGCCTGCATTAGGGGCTGGATGGTTTTTGTCCAGGAGTGAGCCCCTTCATTCATATTTAAAATCCCTAGAGGCATATTCCTTCTTTGTATGTCTGTTGCAGAATGCAGCACCCATGGAAAGAGGAAGTAACACGAAGGAAAGAGGATATTTGTCCCTTGTCACAGCTGTTGTGTGGATGCACCATTTGGCGTAAACGCAGTTCATAAGCCTTTGTAAATCTGGGTTTGCATCAGAATACATGGGTGGATGAACGGGAACTCCCATCCTCCACCCATATAACGCCAACCTGGTGCTATTTGCTGCCTTCCGTTACTTTGTATTTGATAAACCATGCAAATCGACTTTACGCAGCTTAATAAATGCCAAAATGGATTTTGTCTCTTGGCTGCGCCACAAAAGTGATGCAACCCTGACACACCATTGCTATTCACAAATGACACTTCTAAATTTACTAGAGCTCTAAAGGTGTCATAACTGGTGTGAAAATACTCTAGCCCAGTCTTGGAGTAAGTCAAGCACCACACTTACCCACTCGCAAGTCCTATAACACACTGACATAGAAAACATTGAAGGCAGGGAAATAAGTAACACCCCAAAGAAACAAATGTTAAAATAATTACATTATTTTGACATTGATAATACGCATACATGTATACGCATTAATATATAATTATTTTAATGTTCAAAATGATAATAATATCTTATTATTTTGAAAGTTACATTAATTGAAAAATCAATTAAACTTTATTGAAAATGTACAATAATTGAAATTAACTAAACACAATTTTTTCAAGGTTTTATATACTAAATTAAATTCATATATTTATATTCGTTATTTAAAAAACATTGCAGTTAAAGTGCTGTAATTTTTTAATGATAATAGTTATAGGTTAAAATACATATTAAAACTGAACGCAAATTGATATACATTTTAATTTTACATTAAAGTAGTTTTTACATTTTTTAAAGAACAATGCACTGTTCCTATTTTTTTCTGTGGGGAGATTTCCACCTACGTGTGCAATGTTACTAGTAGTTCCTTTACTCCTGTAAAGACATTTGTAGAAGACTTCATCCCCGGGTTTGAGGTGGTAGAGACATATAAGTCTACAGCGAGGTGTTATCTCCACTCAGAAATGGTGAGTACCAAAAAGTTGAATTATACCTATGTGTACTAGTATATATAGACATCAGTCAAAATGCATGTGAATGTTTACATTTATTTAAATTATTTATTTTGATGTTATATTTATTTACATTTTTATTTTTATTTTTTTTATTTATTGAAATACATGTGAACATTTATTTATTTGTATGTGTTTAAATACATTTGAACATTTACATTTATTTAAATACATGTGAATATTTACATTTGTGAATAGGCCTTTAAGTGTTTATTGCTTCATAAACACCAGCATGACTGCATTATCTTAATGACCTTTTCTTTTTGGCCGGCCTTGTTTATGGCCAATAAACACGTTGAAGAGATTTATTAACATTTTTGCAGGTGCAAAGGCAGAGAAAGTGATGCAAACCGAAACAAAGTTTTAATTTGGGATTACTTGAGAGTGCAGGAGATGACAAAACGCAAACTATCGAAAGGTAAAGTCATATAGGGAAGTATAAATGTACTGTTCTGTATTCCACATCTACGTACTTTGAAGATATATTTATCATTAAGGTGCCTAGATGTGGAGATTTGAATAGAAAATCTAAAACACTTTTACCTGTCAATATTTTCTCGAGGGCTTTCTGAATCTTCTCTGTCACAATTGAAGAGAATCCAAAGCTTCTACGGAAGGATTGATCGATCAAGACTACAGATACAAGAGGGCAATGCACCAATACGCCGATGGGGCGGGACTTTGTACACTTTAACAAGCTACCTGCTCGCTGCCTCTCCCAGTATGCCATACCCGTGTTTCAAGGGCGGAAGGATCCCAGAAACATGTTGGGGCTGTAATGGTTGATTTTGCTGCATCCACAAGCTAGCATCGCTGTACTGCCTGGCGGAATAAAGAATTGAAACACGCTGGGTGAGGTTCTCCAAATGTGGGCGTTTTCGATTGGAATATATATATATCATCAAGCAGGTAGATGTGAATTTAGGTGGAGAAAATGATCAGAAACGTAACCTTTTGATATTTTGTGCCTTGCAATTGTGGTAACGAATTTCTGTTGCACCGATATTCAATGTTCCCAGCCTACAGCCTACTGCAAGCCACTAACTTGAGTCACTTGTTCCTGGTGGGTTTTTTCTCTCCAGTGTCAAGATGCCTTGATGGTGAACATTGTCCTTAATACGTTCCTCTTGATTCCTTTCTGTTCTAATATGTGACTTACTCAGTCATTGCAAAATATACATTAAGTTCTGCAACAGCACTAATGAAAGCGATTGGGACGAAGTGAAAACATCTCTTAACTTAAGGATGTGCTGTGCATGTCCTGTTAAGAAGGAGGGTCCAGGTTCTGCAAGGCCATCTAACAGTATAAATCTGCAGATGCACCACTAGGGTGTGCCTTTGTGATGACGTGCTATGCATTATGGGGAAGATGAAGGTTTGAGTTTGGCCATATGCAATTATGAGCTTTAGTCACATAGAAATTGACTCCCTCCCACAACGTGTGCTTCCCCTCTACCTGCTCAGACCAATCACTGATAAAAGTGATAATCAGATGGGAAGATTATTTCTGACCCTTGTGTAGCTTGATGCTATCTTGCATAGCATGACAGTTGCATTTTTCTTTCTATTTCAATCTCTTCATTAGACAGGAACTTCTAATGGGGTCATTTAATGATGGACGATAACAGCATATCAACCAAAAATTGGTGGACTCGTGACCGGCAACCTTTTGCAAGCCTAGCCTAATCAAAAGGTGAATGGAAGGGACTCAAGAGTGTAACTTTCACTGGTGCAGAGGCCTGAAGGACCCACTGAACCATGATAATGAATGAATGTTATAGTTCAAGTGGCAGCCAGGGGGGGGGGGAGCATTTCCTTCCTTGCACTAGTGCCCCTGACACACTGGCTATGCTACTGATGGGGCTTTAGGGCAGTTGCTGGCAGGACCTCTGACTCCATGCCTGCTGTATAATATGCAGTTTGGGCCTTCCGTCTGTCCAAGGCATCCTGGACAGAAAAAGGATAAAGCTCTCCCTTCCACACACTGGAAGCTAATTCCTTGTGCTCTTGGGAACAAACACTCCCTTCTAACTACATTTCCTGCAATAATTCTACATTGTGTATGATCCCTCTGTGCTTCCCTTCCTCTCTTCTCTAGAGTGTCATAATGAGTAATCACTAGAGTAATAATGAGTAAGGAAGAAAAAGTGTAACAAGAGGTGTCAATGGGAAGCCTTATCTCACAAAGAAGTATCCGAGAGCTCCTGTCACCTTGCCCCACCTTGATAATATCCAGCTTGCCAGCAGCCTTACGCTTATTTCCCTTAGCAAAAAGTGAATTTTTTTATTGTTTAGTTAATTAAAACCAAAACAATGTTCCAAAACACCAGGGGCCTCATTTATGAGGCCGTGCGTCACTTTTATGCCACCGGTGCGTCACTTTTTGTGACGCACCAGCAGCGTACAAAATGTGCCTTGTTGCACCATATTTACAAAGTGACGCATCTAGGTAGATGCGTCACTTTGTAAACCCCTGCGCTACATCATACCTGCGCCAGGTATAATGTATGCAGGGGGGCTTTCTGACGCAAGAAAGGGTCATAGAAGTGACGCAGTGAAATCTATAAGATTTCACTGCGCCACCTCTAGGACGCAAATGTGTCAATTTCTTACGCCTGCCTCACAGCAGGTGTAAGACTGACGCAGGCACATTTCTGAAAGGACACATTGCTGGAGTTGCGTCACTTTTGTGAAACACTCCAGCAATGCGTCACTTTTGCGCCATACGGATACGTCAGAAATACTGACGTATCTGTAACTCCTTGCGCAATGATGCGTCATACTGTAAATATGACTCACCATTGGTGTCGCAAGGAGGGAGCAATGAAAAGTGACGCATTGCTGTTTTCACGCAGCGATGCGTCACTTTTCATAAATGAGGCCCCAGATACCTTAGGTTTAAGAAGATCATGGGGAGCAGTGGAAGACCGCAGTAAGCATTGCCAGCACTGCAACGTCACACCACAGTGCATTCTTTTTTGTTTGTACACTGGTGTGACATCATAGCAGTTGTTAACAGCTACCAGCATTTTTTGTTTTGTTTAAGGACCTCTCATGGAAGCTGTATATATAAAAGAAAATGGGTTTATTGTTTGAGATTTCTTTGCTGATGCTCCTGTTGCCAGAATGGTGTGCATCATCAATATTGAGTAAGGAATATTGGGGCCTATTACCAAGCAATAGCGATAATTATCGCTATTGCTTGGTTAGAGACAAAACTTTACCGCTAAGCTGCGGCGATTTTTATCGCAAATAAACCTTGGTATTACCAAGGTTTATCGCAAATGCGATAAAAATCGTCCGCAATGCATGAATATCGCTGAAAAGTCAGCGATATTCATGCATTACCGAGCTAATGCTCTTAGCCATGTTATCCACCTCCCATTGGATAACATGGCTAAGAACTGCTCAGGGCAGGTGTTAGCTTTTGGAGATATTCGCGCTTAGCGCGAATATCTCCAAAAGTTGGTAATCGGAGATAGCGATGTTAGCGACTGTTTCCAGTCGCTAACATCTTGGCACTCCCACTTTGCATGTCATTAGTGATAAATATCACTGACATGCAAAGTGGGGCCCAAGATGGTCGCTATCTCCTACTAGCTGTCGCTAACTGGTGTTAGCGACAGCTAGGTAATAGGGAGATAATTTTATCTCCGCTTTCTTGGCTTTTAAAGCCAAAAAAGCGGAGATAAACCCCCTTGATAATATGCCCCATTGTTATACCTTAATATCGCAGCGAAAATTTCGAGGACAATAATATTGACAGGTAAATATGTTAATATTTTCTATACGAAACTCCTCATCTACGCCCCTTATTGATACATATGTCTTCTAGATAAATAGATGTGGAGTAAAGAACAGTAGATGATATTTCGCTATTTGCCCTTACCTTTCGATATTTTGGTTCTCAATATTTTGGCTACAATATTAAGGTATCACGATATTCATGCACTCGATACTCCAGACTACAACCGACCCGAAGCTATGGAGGCCCGCGCTTTGTTCAATTCGGATTCGATGAAAGCAGCCGGGGACTTCTTTGCATATTTGCCTTTATTCAAATTCCTAGCCTAGTCCTTGCTTTAGCTTGTTAAAATGATATGATGTATTCAAATGCTTAAAGGAACACTGAAGGGTAGAGTAAAAACTCATTTGGCTGGATTTCAATATTTCTACAGCAGGTGCAACCCTAACCGAAATAAACACGGACGGATGCAAATGTTGGACACTTATATCTGTGTACAGTTACATGTCCCTGTATAGTGTAGGTGCAAGATTCCCTTACAAGGGAGAGGACATCACGTAGAAGCAGTCGGGCTAGCACTTGCTACCCCGACCTTCCCTTTTAGACCCTGGTTCTTCCATTGTCACAGGTCAATATAGTCTCAGTCTTGACATATTAGACTTAAGCAAGCGCACACATTTGTCTACAACCATACACATTACATACCTGGTCACACACTGACCTTGTTCACATTCAACAAACCCATTAAATTTAACAATCAAATAAATAGCTAACAATAAATGCAAGGATAGAGGGTATTGTTTGGTTGGAATGACCGGGGTTAGGTGGGTTAGGCTGGCTCAGGTTAGAGTGGGTTGGATTGGAACGGGTTGGGTTTGGTTAGGCAGTGTTTGGTTAGGTTGGTTTGAGTTTATTTGGGCTAGGTTTGTTTGGTTCTTTTGTTTTGGGTTGGGTTATGTTAGGTTGGGTTTAGTTGGGTTAGGTTGGCTTGGATTGTTTTGTTTTAGAGTGGATTGGGTCAGCAGTAATTCATGAATAAAAGAACAATCACTGTCTTTAACAACAAGGCACTTGTTGCTTCTCTGACTGGCGTCCTCTCCAGCAGTCGTCAACCCTTGCTCTTCTTCAGGGTCCCTTGCCTCATTGTCTGCGCTGGCTGAACCTCTGTCCTTCTCCATCCGCCTATGCCCTATTCACATTTCCCTTTCAGACACTGCCCTTATCCTTTCTATTAGCAATTTTCAAATCGTATTTCTCATCCTTCTGAGAAAGCAAGGAGGCTGGAGCCAGGCACACAGTCACCAGGGGATTCTCCAACAAGGACATTGATGTACCGAAGTCACTGGACACCCTTTATAGCTGTTATCACCCAAGTAAACCACTTTAATACCACTGTGATTCAATCACTCTGGTAGATGATCTTTTCAAAGTAAGTACGCCTTGGGTGAATGCTAAGTTTACTTGGTGGGGTTGTGTGCTTGTTACCAATAAAGGTTTTTTAACACACAAATGCTTTGAATGCTTCATTAAGAATAGGTGCAAGATACAGTGTCATTTGGATGTATGTCATTACAACGCATGCTTTTACAACGCATACCATTACGATGCAACTTTTACAACGCAAGTCATTACAACGACTTGCGTTGGGGGGCGCTGGAAAGTGAACAGTTTTATTTACTATTCCAACTCCAGTCCCCATGGATAGTAGGGAAGGTGTTGGATAGTAATTAAACTATTCCCTATCCTAGAGCGCCCTCCAGCGCAATTTGTTGTAATGACTTGCGTTGTAAAAGTTGCGTTGTAATGGTAGTGCATTGTAAAAGTTGCGTTGTAAAGGATGTTTCCCGTGTCATTTCATTGGTACTAAAAGTTGTCTGAAGTGCCTTCCAGTGATGTCACTGCAGGGGAGTCGTATGGCATGTGACTTACCTAAACAGTATTTGGCTCCTCCTACATTTTGTTTAGAAAAACAGTAGAGAGATATATCCCTGGACCAATCAGCAATCCCAGAGCCTGACTAGTCTGATTGTTTGGCGTCTCAGACGTCGGCATCTGGGCAGCCAGTCTTTTTTGTAGTCACCCCTACCCTCTGGAACAAACTTCCTCTTCAGCTCTGCTTGGCTTACAATCACATTCTCTTTAGAAAACTGCTCAGTGCCTTCTGTTTTCCACCAGTCTCTGTAACCACAAGGTTTTTGTTTACTTTGTTGCTGCCTGGCGCCTTAGGCAAGTTCATAGAAGTGCCTTAATGAGGCGTCACTTACGCCCAAGCACGGCTTAACACTGTAGAGTTCACAGGGCTTAAATACAGCAGTTATTGTGCCCATCTTATGATATATTATTACACCCCATAGTCTGGAAGTAACACAGATAGAGACTGTTGGAGCTCAAAACGAGTATTCATGTGTCTGTGAAGGGCAAAGGATGTCTACACTGCTTGCAGGAGGTGTGGGTTTCCTCTTACTTTATACCTTTTGCTGGATGGCAGAGGTGTGTGTGCCCACTTACGTCCTACGCATGCACATGGAAGGATGGGCACTGTCAGATCTAAAGTACAACTAAAGAAGTCGTTTCTATTGGTTCCAGTACTCCCTAGTAGACAATGGATGAGTAAGTTGGAGTAACAGGTGTAGCTATTACCAAGGTACCCACTTGATAGACAAATGGCTAAGTTGGTGCCATAACCTGCAAGGCATACTAAATGGGAGAGGCAACTCACTGATGCAGATATGCCTGACATCACAAAGTAGTACACAGTCAAGAGCTACAACCTGGTGATCGACTCCTTTATAGTCTGAGTTATGACGGTTATAGTTAGCAGCACTATCAGGCACATGCATCAACCTTTTTTGCGAGCGCAAATGGTGCGATTCGCAAAAATCAGCCGTGTGTGCCCGCAAAAAGGGCTTCTGCGATTCATCACACTGTAAGGCTCTCGCAATTTAAGAAATCGCAATTTATTGCGATTTCTTAAATTCGGATTGCATTTAAGGTTTTGCAAATTGAGATTCCTTAAATGCAATGCATGATTAAATCACAAATAGCGATTTCGCTAATAAGGGACGCAAATTACCATCAATTTGCAAAAGCTTTGAAAAATGCACTAAAGTGCATTTTTCAAAGTTGTAGGTTACGCACACACATGCCCTTGGAGAATATGTGTGTGCAACATGTGTGCACAGAGCAAAAACTGGGGTGCAACAGGGTGTCCTTTTGACACCCTTACACCCTTGAAATTGCATGCGCAATTTGCAAGTATCAACTGGGTACTCGCAAATTGTGCATGCAATTTTCCATACTATCCTATGGGCCTCGAGGCCCAAAGGAAAGAATGGGAAGGCATTTCTTAATTGCGACTCACAATTTGTGAGTCGCAATTAAGGAATGTTTGGGAATCGCTAATTTTACAGCGATACCTTACATGCATAGGCTTTTGCAATTCCTTAATTGCGATTTCTTAATAACCGCAATTAAGGATTTGCAAAAGCCTACATTGATGCATGAGCCTGTAAGTGAACACAGCCAATGGTGGCAATGGTAACTAATGAGAAATAAATGTGGTCGGCCATCCAATAAAAGGAGGGATAACTCTTGGTTCAAAGATGAGATAGAGAGATGCTTAGACACGAAACAGAAGTTATATTGAGCTCCCTTCTGAGAAGTACACTTAAGCACCGAATATGTGTATTATCAATGTGACAATGAGAAAATGCTGCAGTACAGTACACAGAATCCAAGGATTGAATGCCAAAAATACATGCAAATTAACGGGTCTTATGAAAGCCACATGCTACCCTTCGAAGTGAGAGTAAATGGTCTGTGGTGAGGTCTTTGCGGTCCCTGGAGCTCAGAGCTTTATGTACAGTCTGCTTCTGACATCTGGTGAAAAGCATGACCTGTCCTCAGACACATCATCTTCCCTTCTCACTCCCAGTCGGTGCCCTTTGCTGTAGGAGACTGCCTGCCTCTTTCAGTCAGTGTGATCTTCTGCAACTACATTCTCTGGCCTCTGACTAAGGATTCTCCCTTTCCGGAGCATTGCATCCTTCCTCAGACTGGATGTGTCATTTCTCGCTGCTGGCTTTGGAAGGTTTTTTCCTTACTTCTGTCAGGATTATTAGACATGGCAACGGTGGAAAACAGAAGTTGCTCTCTGCTCTGACGGAGAGCAGACAGCACAGCTCTGAGAGGGCAGGGAATGGGTAGGGAAAACATAGAGGGGCATATGTACAAGGGGATTGCGCCGCCGGAACATCACTTATTTCAACGTTCCAGTGGTGCAACACCCTTGCATGGCCTTAACGCCGCTTTGTAAATATGGTACGCTTTTACACAGATATCTGTGTGAAAGAAGCGTGCAATGGGTGTTGCTATGGGCGTTTCACCGCAACACCCATTGCTTTTTGATGCTGCCCCGGATTCTGCTGCACACATAGAAAGAGCAAATCAACATTAATGATTGTTTTTGTGCAGGAAGGGACGCCTTCCTGCACAAAAACAATTATCCCTGCAACGCAGGCACCCTTGCAGTATGGCACAAGGGTGTCTTTGTTGGCACTAGGCAGCTATTTTTAGCGCTAGGGAAAACGAAGGGGTGCGGCGTATTCTTGTAAATACGGCACATCCCTGTGTATTAGAAATGAGCAGTGCAGCGCTGCAAAATGTGCCGCAGCGCCGCGCTACGCCATTTCCTTATACATATGCCCCAGAGGGTGATGAGGTAGATGGTATTTTTTATGTTTTGAACAAAGGCCTTGGTATGTGTAACTCCCTCATTTCTCCTCTGCCCATGCTTAGCAGCTAAAAGCAAGGGAAGATGTTTTGGGGGGAAAATAGAACATAAAATAAGAAATGGGTAGGAAGTGAATAACGGATATTTTACGCTTCGGGTCTGTGTAACATGAAATAGATAACTAGAAAAAGGCTTGAGTTGACTACTTAATGTCACGTAGAACCCCTCGGAGAAAAACATCCTGTTTTTCACCCTTACCCCTGTATAATTCCTATATTACATGCTTATATTATTAGTAGTAGTCGCATTTTGTTGTTGTTATTAGTGAAAACGATTAAAATAATATTAACAACAATAACAATAACCATCATATATTTGTATTATTATTATATGATACATAGGATCCTGAAGTCCCTGTATAAAACCTGTCACTAATTTCCATATTACAGGTGACTTGTGTTGCACCTGGCCACCTGTAATAAAGAAATGATGTAGCCGCTCAGCTGTAATAACTTATTACAGTTGAGTTCTCACATCACAATGCCTGCTGCTGGATCCAGCAGACAAGGGGAATGGCAGGTCAAACTTCATATTTAAAGATGCAGTTGCAAAAACTAAATTGAAACATGGCCTTTCTAGACGAAGAGTGACAAGCAAAAAGGAGATATCCATAGCAACATGTTTATTTTTCTATGCTTTAGTTAATTATAGAAAAGACTGAATTTCTCGTTTTTCTTCCTTACCCAGGTCTTTTTTATAAGCGTACCCCTGATATAGGTGCGAGGAGGTCCAGCAAACGCCATTTCACTGGATACTGGAAAATCAAGTCATTTGCAAGAACATGGCCACAGCAATCAGCACTATCAGCCTTGTCTCTGAGTCAGCCCTTAATTTGAGCCGATGGTTTCCAGTGCTCGGCACCTGCAATTAAGGGACAACGCTGGCACTTCTGAGAGCTACCACATAGTGGCACTGTTTGTGTAATTTAAAGATGAGCAGAAACACAGCTGTTTGTTAGTTCAATATAAATTAAAAACAACCAATACCTGCCGTTTAATCCATTCTTATAGCTTTGGGGGCCTCGAACAGTCTGAATTGAAACACTTGTAGCAGTGTAATGGCTGGTAGATCTGTAGGTACTGTCATTGGCAGTACTGGCAGTGGTAAAGGGTGCTGCAAGCTGTGGTGGCCCCCTGACTAGGGCCCTGCCACTTGTTTGTTTACAAATCTAGCGGTGCTCTGTGCATACATCATTCACATAATAGTCCACCCACACCCACACTTCTCTAAATCATCAAAGGTCCTACTCTGCAGCTCAAGACATTGATGCTCTGCAGGGTTTACTGATGTACAAGAGTGGGGCATCACTCCTTCCCCCTACATTTAGCCCCAACTAATTCTCTCACTTTGCCTAGTGAGCAGAGAAGCAAATGAGGCAAAGCAGATTCTGGTGAGTCCATGTGAGGTAAAAAAACTATTCCCTCATGAGCCCATCAATATTCAGGCATGCCTATGCCCCTTGTGTAGAAGCTGGTGTGCATTCGCAAGTGTACTAAAGGTCTAAAGCGGGCCCCAGGATAGAGGAGTGTAGTCCGACTATCAACAATTTACTTTGGTAGCATTATAGTCAGGGCCACTGCAATTATGCGGCAAGGGAGAACAAAATTATGCAGCATACTTTACCAAATTTTGCTACAAGGAAAACTAAATTATGCAGCATATTGAAGCATATTTTGTTGTAGTATTACTTCATTGTTTTGTCGTTTAGGTGTTACACGTGTTAACAAAGACTGGCCAATGTCTCACCTTGGTCGGTTTAATACTTAAATAAAGCATTCAGGGACTGATAGGTGGCCAGTTAATCTTTGCAACGTGCCTGTCACTGCTCGGCCCATGAGTTTTTAGAAATTTTTGATGGCTGATGGATGGATTGTGTGGCAAGTGCAGTAAACCCATAATTATGTGGGGAATACTGCAGCCAGAGAGTCGCGTAATTCCAGTTGCCCTGATTACAGTGGAGGCCTGTTATGGGTTTCGGACTGATTGCCTCGCTAGGAATACGGGAATTCCAGTTCTCATTGAGTCCCCCACTTCTACTGCCAAGCCTCTGGTGGCAGAAGTGGTGCCTGCCAGGTAGCCTTTGGGAAACATGCCCCCTGGTGGCTCGTGATGGCACAGTGCTGTCCTGTGCAGTACTCTGGGTTCTCTAGGGTCCAGTCTCAAAGTCAGAAAAGGTCCTTTTAGGCCCAGGCCCTTAGAAGGCTTCTCAGTCTGTTGACCCCATGCCCGTAGGACTACAACCCCACTCACCAGCCTCTTCAAACCAACTGATGAACTCAAATATTCAAATATTATTTTCTCAGACATAATCAGCCACTTGCCTGTAGGCGCGGAGCCCAGGGGTCAACTGAGGGCACTGTAAGTCACACCACAAGGCTCTGCCCATGCGCATAGCAGAGACTTCCGGCCACTCTATGATGAATCAGTGCACGGGCATCCTAATATCGGTACCCCCTGAAAGGGTTAACATAAGATCCATACTCTGGGCCTCATTTATGAGGCTGTGCGTCACTTTTACGCCGCCGGTGCGTCACTTTTTGTGACGCATAAGGGGCGTAAAAAATGCGCCACTTGTGCCAGGTATAATGTATGCAAGGGGGCGTATTGACGTTAGGAAGGGTCGTAGAAGTGACGCAGTGAAATCTATGAGATTTCACTGCGTCACTTTTAGGACGCCGTTGCGTCAAAATCTTGCGCCTGCCTCACAGCAGGCGTAAGACTGACGCAGGCACTTTCACATGGGGCTTGCCCCATGTGAAAGGACGCGTTGCTGGAGTTGCGTCACTTTTGTGACACACTCTAGCAATGCGTCACCTTTGCGCTTACAGATGCGTCAGAAATACTGACATATCTGTAACTCCTTGCGACATGATGCGTCATACATTAAATATGACGCATCAGGAATGTCGCAAGGAGTGCGCACTGAGAAGTGACAAATCGCTGCTTTCACGCAGCGTTGCATCATTTCACATAAATGAGGCCCTCTGCTTTTAAATATATGCATAAGGAAACACAAAGCATCTTTTAAGGGTATATCACAATTACTTGATAAGTAGCCACTTATTTATTTATGTGTTTGTTTAATCATTTATTCATGCATGGGTTTTTGTAACGTGCTCTAACACTCATGCACGGGGCCTCCTGGAGCTAAAACTAAGGGTACAGAAAGCAGCAAGTCAAAACACAAAAAAATAATTCTGTCCCCAGAGAACCAACAAATAAAATACTTCTCGACTATGCTCTTCCCCAGATCAAACAATGGCAACATTTTTCAAAAATATACAATACACATGGTGCTTGCCACACGGTGCATGGATATTCAGGTAGTGCTCTTTAACACTGCAGCTTGTGCTGCAGCCCTGTTCCTGGGCCGCAGCACAAGCTGCAGTGTTAAAGGGCACTTTCTGACCGCTAGCACGGCGGTCCCATCATAATTCGGCAGTTGGACCACCGACTGCTTGTCGAGCGGTCTCCTGACCACCGCAATAGTGGTCAGCGGTCCGACCGCCAACATCGAAATTAGCCCCTTTGATGCATATTGCTACAAAAATCAAAGTGCAAAGTGCTAAAAAGCCGATTTTATTTACTCATAAGCCAAAGTCTCTCTCACGTCGATGGGCTTCGAAATGTCTGACTATGGAACCAGTAGCCTCTGACCACAGTATCAAGTTATTGATCCACAGAAAGGTTTGCATCTAAGCGATCATCCAGAATCTTAACAGTTTCCACTGATACCAACAGAGACCCCATGATAAAAGACTACGGGGCATATTAGCAAGAACCTCGTTAAAATTATTGCCGTTTTAATGGCAGGAAACTGCAGCTAAAACGGCGAGAATGGGCTTGCTAATATGCGTTATAGAATTCCAATTGAAGCCCAGGTTAGATGTCCTGCACATCTAACCTGGGCTTCTATTGGAATTCTATAACGCATATTAGCAAGCCCATTATCGCCGTTTTAGCTGCAGTTTCCTGCCGCTAAAACTTCGATAATTTTAACGAGGTTCTTGCTAATATGCCCCCACGTCTCCTTGGTTGAGATTTATCAGTACAAAGCACAGGTAAAACCTTGACTCTGGACTATGTTTCATTTTGTAATTCACAATTTATTAAGATAACGCACATTTACATTTTCCATGTACCTCTACCCTTCCTTTAACGAGGCTACAAATTATAGGAACAAAAAAACTACAAAAAAAATTTAAAAATGGTAATCACACAATATACGGCAATCATTACTTGCATATCATACAATCATGCGGTACAAAAGGGGGTGGTGATGGACGGAGCATCTGAATCAATCAAACACTCACACCCAGTCAACAGATCTAGGTTTAATCCATATCATACAATCATGCCATCCAACTTTTATACTGATTTCTACTCTCTGCACTCCTGCAGACTATATACTGACCTGTGGATCTCGATTACAGGATCTGGTACAATACTAAAGCAATTCTAATATCGACTACATGATGTTAAATTAAAACAGGCTCTAACATCAAATCAAATGGGATTTATAGAATGCTACTTAACACCTGTAAGGGTCGCCAGGCGCAGGGGGGGAAATGTTGTGCTGCTCCAATCCATTTGTTGAAGAGCCAGGTTTTTAATCTCTTTCTGAACTCCAGTAGTGTTTGTGCTGATCGAAGAGGTAGAGGGAGTTGTTACAGAGATTGGCGGCAAGATGAGAGATGGATCGGCCGCCACTTCTGCCTCTGATGATTCGGAGGGAGAAGGATGGGAAGTTGTCCTGTGGGCTGGTGGAAGTTCACTCTCTGGTTGAGGTAGGCTGGGCCCTCATTGTGGAGAGCGTTGTAAGTGTGGGTGAGGAGTTTGAAATGGCAGCGTTTGCAATGCTGTGAGGTAGGGGGTTATGTCGGTCCATCTTCGGAGGTCGAGGACGAGCCTGGCGGCTGCTTTCTGTGTTGTCTGGAGCCTGTTTTGGAGTTGGGTGCTCTAAATCCAGTACAGTTCGTACACATGTGTGGAAAGTGCTCTAGATATGATGTGATGGACACTGCACTATAGATATAGATCAAAGAAGATTTAAAAGTCTTCGCGCACACCACTGACTCCACCGCCAGTGGTGGTCTTCAGCTTGTGCTACGAGTGGTTGAATCAATCCACTTGGAGGCACTGGCGTAACGAAAAGTGAGGGGGCCTCCCTGCACGGTACTTAGAGGGGCCCCCTGGGGCTCAATCAGGAGCAATTCGGCCAGAGTGCAGTGCCGAGGGGGCCCCTTTGAGCTAGAGGCCCCCCTGCTCCGCAGGGGCTGCGGGGGCCTGTGTTACGCCCTGGTGGCACCGTGGCTTATGTCATGTTGGTGGAAACACCTTCATCACGGCCAACGGTTCACCACAATATGTACAGAGTGGGATCCTCCGCCGTGTTTGACAGACTTACAGCTCTTAAAGGCTGCCCTGCAAAATGTAACACTTTCCAGTAAACCTAAATGTCGACAAACACACTCCAGCATGTTACATTGACACCCCTTTGGTGAAGAAACCTCTTTCGTAGTGGTGGCAGAGGCGTAGCTATCAATAGTGCAGAAGGTGCAGTGGCACCAGCGCCCAAGGGTGTGGAGAGCCCACTTTGCCCTAATTGGGGCCTGATTGCAATTTGTATGGTCCTAGGCTAACAGTAAAATCACATCCGAATTTACCGTTAACGTGTGGTACAACCCCACTAATATCATACAAACATGAGCAAAACGCCTGGACTGGGAAATTAACTTGTCTGACCAATTTGTCCAGTCATAAAAGCAGACAGCTTTCACAATTCCATGAGGTTTTAACGCCTACATTTACCAACCACTGTGCGCAGGTATGTAGGAGCGGACAGTGGGTGGTGTGAGAAGAGAGGTAAGACCATAGAAGAGTAGGAGAGAGAAGGGGAAGGAAGTTCTGATATGGGGGAGCATTGTACGCTCCATTGGTGAGCAAAATGGGAAAACTCATGTTTTTTTCCAGCTGGAAATACCAGCAGGAGAAATCAAGTATGATTCTCCCACACCTGGAAAAACAGATGTGTTAAAACCTCCCACTCTGAATCAGGCAGAACAAAATCCAGTGTATCAACTTCATTCCAGATGACTCAGAATCACATCAGGACAAGGAGGGACCCCCATGTCCTCGCTTGTATTAACCACTTCGATGCTGATGACGAGCTCAGCTCGTCATCAGGCTTACCTGCCGTGTGCTGATGACGAGCTGAGCTCGTCATGTAACGCTGTAGTTTAAAAAATGCAGCACACAGCGGGAAAAGCCGCCGCAGCGATGCGGTTAAGGTCCATGGCTTCGAGGCTCCACCCTTCCATGCTTATGACGAGCTCAGCTCGTCATGAGGCACAATGGAGCTGTGCTCATGACAAGCTGAGCTCGTCACAACTGCTGCGGCCCTCCCACGTGTGGCTAATTCCCCGCCTGTGCGGGCGTTCTATTGGAGTGGGCGGAGCCATGATGAGTCCAGCTCGTCATGACCACAGCTCCACTGTGCAGCATGATGAGCTGGACTCGTCATGAGTAACGCGGCGCAGCGCGCAGCTCCTCCCTCCCCCCCGCAACGTGGGGGAATTAGCCCAGCGTGGAAGGGGTTGAATGTGATAGAATTTGCCGCACCTGGGTGGTGGACAGATGGTTGAAAATACACAGGCAAAACAGCTTGCAGAGTTCATAATTCATATGTGGGAAGCTGCAGATTTGAAAGAGAAAGGCTCTTTGTATGATTCCCTGCAGTCAAACCCTTCTCCAGGACAGCTTTCCTGGCAGTGACATGCCCTGGCATAGCCCTGGGCTGTTATCTGGCGAGGGGTGCCCTCTCAGGAGACTTCAGATAGAAGGGGCCAAGACCCACCTCGTAATCCCCACCACTGCTTTCCATCCAGAGCCTCTGGACGCCCCCTCGTGACAGCCCAGCACCCTAATCTAATCTGTTTTTAAGGAGCTCCAGCAAAGAACACGTCATATTTGTCAAAATCACTATAAGTGTATCTAATTACTTTCACCTTTTAGGGGGAGGAGAAGGTAATTCTTGTCAACACTGGTATCAATAACAAGTCATTAATAGCAAACTGGATATTTTGTTCTTTTTTTATTTCTTTTCTAACTTTTACAAACAAATGACAAAGTTAAGCAGTATCAGTAATACCAATCATATGCTAATGTAAATTCTTTACCTTACCACCCGTTTGCTACTTTTTACCTTGAAGTACATGTGTCATTAGATACCGTAGACAAGCTGACTGTTGCTGGAAGCAGTTGCTGGAAATGTAATGCCATTTGATTACGTAGATGCAGAGCACACGAACAGAAAAGCTGCTTGGCGCTTTAGAAAACACATAACCGGGAAAAGAAATGTGAAACAAAAAGAGAAAATTGATCTTTCTCTTTCAACTTCTTCCAGGTTTTCAGCTGACACCTAAAGCGAAGTAAGTTTATTTCAGCACAGAGAGCCAAAGGAAGGAAGTGCCACAGTTTGGCAGCAGAGCTCTGAAATCTTAATCTCCATAAAGGCAGTGGCGGCTGGTGAATTTTCTAAGAGGTGAGACGAAAATATGCATCATGAATTGCACTGAGCAAGGAAACAACATGAGCCAGTCTATCTCTCTACTTTGATATTAGAGATGCTACAGGAATTTATCTGCACAGTAGAACCAGTGGGAAAATGTTCTACACGCCAGTGGCGGCTCTTCTGCTATGGCAGAGGAGAGTTGCCCCTCCCCCCTGCCAGCAGCCAGAAAATGAAAACAAAACAATAGTAAACCCTTTTTTATTATTGTGTTAATTTTTCTCTCGAAGCTGAGGCTTGGGGGCGGGGCCAGGGGGATGACAGGCACTAGCGGGGGTGTGTTGCACTGTTCTCAGTGCGCATGACAGTTTGGCCAGCCATCTCAGGACGGTCAAACCGCCATGCACACTGAAGCTCTCTCCAACCTGAGCTGCGTTGCTGGGTTGGAGAGAGCAGGCTCCCAGTCTAACTAGGAGCGCAAATCGAGGGAGCTCCGGCCAATCCAGATGCTTCTTTCAAGCTGCTGAAAGCAGCATCAGGATTTGCCGCGGTGGACTATGGATGCCTGTGACTGCAGTGGAGAGGAGCATGATGCAGCAATGTGGCAGGTAAGTGGGTTTTTTTGTTTTATTTTTGTCTCGTCACCCATCCGTCTGTCCCCTTCCCATCCCCCTCCATTCTCACCCACTCTATCAAGACACCGGTCGCTACTGCTACACAACTAACTTTAAATTCGTTTAAACTGCACCTAATTTCTATCTCCCACAGATGCTTTCCCTTTCTAGAGCTATGTTGCCTACGAGGCTTCGTTCAGACTATAGAAACCGTGTACATAAATACAGTTTACCTTCCAGTCGACTGGCTAAAAGCTCAGAGAAGCCAACACTGGTTTCTGTGACAGGTTGAGAGCAGGGACGCCAGTCTCTGGAGCCTGAGTATGGGAGGGACGAGAAAACACAACTTTTTTTGTTCTAATATCTTTATTAACACCTTGCCTGGTCAAACGTTCAGCTCCAGTGCTGAACGTTCGAAAAACGGGTGGGGCACCGTCGGCCAACGGAGGTTCGCAGCATTTCCAAGGTAGTGCACGTGACGACTGTTGGCCGACGGCAGCAGCCAAGGGGTTAATTTGAGAGAAGAAATATAAACAATTAAAATGCCATAATAAGCAATACAACCAAAAAGAGAGTTACACAATAAATAAATAGATAAATAAGCATTCATCAGTATAGATATAATCAATGTCATATATATCACCGACATATCAATTAATATGGTGGAAAAAGCCATAAAGAAGCAATACGAGAGAATCAGTTGTACCACTTGTATAAATCAATCAGCAAGATAAAGAGAGAAAGAAAGACAAAAAGAATAGAGAGAAGAAAGAGAAAACACAACTTGACAGAATGTTTCTTATCTGATCTGGTAGACAAAGCAACCAGCTTTGGCACAGGGAGACTGTTCAGCATGGTTTGTTAAGAGACATGCCACATGAGTCACTGTGTACGGAGCCATTAAGTGCACCAAGAACACAGGAGAGCAAGTGCAACGCCTGCTGCACCACAGGAAGGAGAATATGTAAAGTTATCACCAGGAAAAGAAAAACAGAATTGTAATAGTAAATAAAGCCAGTATTATAGAGCACCACAACGGGAGGGCGTTCAGTCGCAAATACAACAGGAGTAATCAAATTAACAGACAATTTACAAGAGCTTCATCTGCAGATAATTGCACTTCTATATAGCGTAAACTTGAGCAAATATATTGAAGCGCTTTAGATGAGCACCAGTTACATTACACAGAGTTTCAGACACTGGTAGATTAAGTGATTTGCCCAGAATCACCGGCCATTGAGGCTACGCCCAGACTAGAACCTCGTTCCCCGGTTCCACAGTCGGCATCTCTGGCCATAAGGCCACATTCTCTACCTCTATGAAATAAACATAAGCCTTTATTACTTTATTGCCGACTGCATTAAAATATGTAATCCTTTCCCTTAAAGCTTTAGAACTCCTAACTCAGGCATTGGCCACAAGAGATGTGTTGTAACATGTATTGTTGCTTTGCATTCTTTCCTTTAGCTACCTTTTCCCTGTTGCTCAGCCAGTATGAATGTGATGTGTGTGGAATGTTAGAGTGCCTGATGAGGTAGTGGAATGCCGGAGTGCCTGGTGGAGTGGAGAGAGCAACAGTTGGAGTGTGTGGGATCCTGGTGGGGTAGAAATACTGAACGTACTATCCTACTTACCATCCTGTAACTAAGCTTAATAAACCACTTAGCAACAATCTACTTCATGGCTACCTTATGGACTATTTTTTGGACTGCAACAAGATTTAATTTAAGTCACTAAGCAGTATGTCTTTAATTAAACATTGAAAACGGACTGATGAAATTAAATTAAATACCAGCATTTGTACGTCGGGAAGACTAAGCGAGCTATTGCCCAGAGTCACATGGTGCTGGGCTAATCTGCCGCCGGCACCAGGGATCGAATTGTGAACCCCGTGGTCCAGAATCAGGCACCGTGGCCGCTGCGCCACACCTCCTCCACTGCAACAGTTAGCTTTCACAAGGACGTGAGGGGTGACGGCATCACTCAGGGCTTCCATATTCTGCGCCCTCTGAGACCGAAATTCCCGTGGTGCCAGTCTTCACACTGCAGCAGTCCCTCTGCTATGATAACTAAGGGCTATGAAAAGGTAAGCCCAGACATGAGCTGTGGTCTGCCTTTCAGCACTTCTAGGAACAGTACAATGCATTTTAAATGTATGCAAATTAGAAGGGCAGGGCACCAAAGCCCTAGAGCAGAAGCCGCTACTACATAAAGGGCGGTTCTGATCCTCGAAGGGCAAGAAGTGGAAGATTTGATGATCTGCCGGCACACGTGTACTGGCCAGTTTATTTATATACAGTTTTATATAGATCTGATGGGTATCAGGGCACTGTATTCAGGAATTCTGACAATTCATAAGCGCTTTCAATGAAGCACGATCCATTAATTTGAGGCAGATTATGTATAAATTCCCAAAAAGGTGCTTTAAATACCTCTGCCTCTGTTGCACAGCAAGTGGATGGACCAAGATGGTCGCCCCCACCCTTGTGATATTTGAAGCAACATTAGCCCCTCTTTTTTCCATTCATTGTCTAGTATTTCTATTAAGTTTATGAGAGAATTATGGATGCTTCTTTGTTCGTCAGGGGCTAAAAAGGCAATTGCTGGTGTGAAATATAGATAGTGACAAAGGCCTTTGTGGTACTGGACTGAGTCATCTACTAAAATATCATTTTAGTTGTTCTATAGTAGATTTGTAGCATCATGAAGTAGCTGAGATAAGAGAGCTATCCTTTTTACTTCCTTCCTTCAGGGCCGCTACCATTCAGCCCAAAGTCTAGTATGCAGTTTTAAGAATCGTGTAGGGTAGCGGTCTAGTTGTTGAAGAATTGCCTAACTAGACATGGCAGGCTTCAGGGTATTCGCTAGGTCCACCTACAGATCTATCCAAGATTATCAGGGGAGCCCCCAGAAAAGAGCACCCCAGTGGCCACTGCTCCCTTTCCATTCGTAACTCTCTAAGACGACAACATAAGTCAGGAGCACTTATGAATCAAGGGGAAATATCTCTTGTCCCCCTGATGGAAAAATGTAAGGCCCAATCTGAAAAAAGTCTGAAGCACACCCTCTAGTTTGCCTTAATTTAGTGTTCGTCCGTTTTAGTCAATTTTAGCGTGCATGCACTCTGTCTGTGCCCCGTTCCTTTCCCACCATTGGGAATACTATCAGTGCCCCGGCCTGATCCTCCATTACCAAGGCACGCCCCTCAAGCCCACTGTAAAGCAGAGCTTCTAGATACACCCACTTACTGTTGGGTACTGCGGAATCCTAACTCTAGGAATAAAATTTGAATCTAAAAAAAAGTTAGAATCTAAATGTAACCAACGTAACTTTAATATGGACAACCTGTGAAATGCATCTTGGGCTCAATGTACGAATGCAAAGAATTGCGATTCCTGAGTTTCAAATCTCTGCAAATCACATTTAGGAAATTGCAACTCCTTATGAATGTACAATTTGAGGCCACAAAATTGCAAGTCTCTAATAAGTCACAACCCACTTTTGGTACTCACAATCAGTGATTTCCAAAATTGCGACTGGAGTCGCCAATTACGAATGAGACCTCAAATGGGTAAAAAAAATCTGCCTGGACATGGGTAATCACCTCTGAACCGAGAAGTGCCTCCCAGTTGCTGCCTGGAGACCAGCCTGAGTAGATGTGGAGTGGAGGTGGAGTGCAGCTGCCATTTCAAGCACAGCTATGAAAACCCCATAGAAGGCCTATCTACACCAATGGCCAGCCAAAGTGGAGAATAGGATGCAGGAGACAGAAAACAAAAAAATGAAACTCTCAGAAAAGGAGTTGGAGGTACTGACTCAGAAGGGCTGTCAGAACCTTGGGGTACTGTTTGGAAGGGCATCCATGACAGACCCAGCCTCCGAAAAGAAAAAGATTTATCAGGAAATGCAACAAAAAAGTTATGTCACTGGAGTCACCCACCGCTCCATTGATGAGATCCACAAGAGGTGGAATGACCTCAAGTAGCGTACTACAGAAAAGGTGGCAACACATCTCTCGAAATCCCAGGCAACAGGAGGTGGCACCAGGGCCGGACTGGCCGTAGCGGGCACCGGGCAATCCCCCGGTGCGCCGCACGGGTGGGTGCCGGTTTTGGACCCCTGGGGGCCGTTTTTGTTACAGGGCTGTTTTTGCAGCATAGCCGCAAAAGTGGCCATGTAACTAAATCAGCGGAAAACGGGCCCTGACAAAGAGCTCGGCGGCACCCCCTACCCCAGTGGGGAGAGTGGGTGAGGCGGGCGAGCACTTTACCAGGGCCGGTTTTGGCTACCAGTCCGGCCCTGGGTGGCACCCCAACTGTACCCCCACACACTGCACTGGAGACCATGGTTAAGACACCCTGAAACCTGAGGCCGTTGCATCAATTGGGAACATTGACACCCCAGCACCTAGAACATCACAAGGTAAGTGTGAATTCTTTACGATTGTCACATCTCAGGCCTTACATCTATGTCCAAGTCCACACTGAACTGTAGCATACATTAGATGATAGTTCCTCATGTTAGTCAAAAAAGTACTTTTACGGTCCATGGGACATGTAGTCAAAACGTCAGCACAGAAATAGGGTGACCAGGCGCCCCGGATTTGCCAGGAGGGTCTCGGTGTTTCACCAGCTGTCCCGGCAGATTTCAAGAAATTTTGCTCATGTCCTGGTTTTTAGAGAAGATTGATGTTTTTTATGTTTTACAAAGCAGGGATTGTTAACAGTTGTTTCAAATTAATTAACAGGCAAGCTACTGAGTTTAAAATTGCATTTTATGTATGTTCTTACAGCCTATTCTGTAATTCTCTGTTGAGGAGCGCTGTCATTCTTTGCGCTCGCTTGATAAAATTGTAGTCCTTCTATTTTTGTGAAATGTTTTTGGCTTAAACGTTCTGGTCACCCTACACAGAAGTCACATGTATACATTTATTTGGGTACTGCTATCAAAACATACACATTGATATCTCATCGTATTAGTGAGTAAACAGAATTTCATTATTTCCCTCAGATCTCCCTGAGGTATGTTGTGATGACACCAATGTGGAGAGAGTAGAGCACGCAAACAAGGCAGCTGAGTGACCCATCTCCGTTGCTAGTCTCCCAAGCACAACACCAGCCCAATGTAGCACTGCCTCGTTGACACAACAGGCAGCATTAATGGAGGACGATGAAGTCACTCTGCAAACCAGTACCAATCAGCACCCATGTGTTAGGCGTGGGCGCAGCGGGTGCCATGAGGCATATCATGTTCTTGAAGCCAATACAGAGGTGTTTGGAAGCATGAAGCCTCCATGATCCAAATTCAGCATCTGCAACACAAGTAGATGAAACTCACGAACAGGAATATACAGAACATACAGGAATGCATTTGATGTGGATTTGAGAACATTGGGACACAATTGGCAACCATGAACACCACTGTGGTCAACCTCACCACCGGGATTAAGGAATTATGCCAGCACATGGGGGATCACTGTGCCTATCAAAGGAGTTGAGATCGTAGCACTGAGGCTAAATGAACGGGCCAACCTGTTCCATTAGTCATTTGACCAACACCACTTCCACCCTATCAAGAAAAACAGATACCCTGTAGGTGGAAGTGGGACACTTTCGTGGTGACGTCGCCAGGGCACTAGGGAAGATCACGTCTGCAGTTGAAGTATTACAAAATGCACAGATAGCAGATAGTATTGGAGATGTCTCTCAGGATCATGAAGACATCTCAAGTGTTAGCAGCATCTCTGCCAGTGGTGCACATACTCTGTGACACAGCCGTACTCCTGCTGGAGAGCAAGAAGGGACAAGCCCTGTTGGGCGTAGCCGCAGAGAGCAGTGAGGGACACATCATATTGTTAGGTCATATTGACCTGGTTGTAGTTATTTTGGTGATGTGACCAACATTTGTTTGTACTTTACTGGCCACTTGCTTATCATACAATTTAAAAATGAAACAATAGATAGAAGTTTGACATTAAAAGTTGCTTAGTTTTCTGCATCAACCCTTCTTTCATCATTTCAGTGAGTGTAGTGCCACACAGAACTAATCTTGAGAAGTAATTTGTTCAAATGTGATCCTATCGGTGTCTCCCCTCATTCTGAAGTAGTTCAGCATCCTCATCTTCAGAATCAGTGCCTCCAAAGTGATGGGTAGTCTGCACCTGGTTGCTATGTTGTGCAACATGCACATGTTGCCACAATGGTGCTGTAACAGGAGCATACTGTTGTGCACCTCCACTCTTGTGAATGTGCTGAAATCTTGATTTCAGCATGCCAAATGTTCAGTTAATCACCACTCTGGTGCATCAATACGTAATGTTGTAACGCCTTTTGTTTTGATTTGCTGGGGCTAGATATGGGGTTAGTATCCAAGGCCTTAACGCATATGCACTGTCACCTGGAACAAAGAAAATACGAGTGAGCATGGCAGAACCTGAGATTTGATGGTCACATTCATATGTGTTAATAATACAGCATTACATTACCTAATAAATAGCCATCCTCAAAACCCCTCTTTCCAGGCGTTGGTGTATTCCACTGTGCATGAAGATGTATGAGTCATGGGTGCTCCCTAGGTATTTTGCCACTATATCTGTAATTACATTACGTGTATCACATACATTTTGGATGTTGAAGGATGGTGTATGTTTCTTATTAAAAACAAGTATTCTATAGGGGCTGGAGGACAAACAGGAACATGTGTTCTATCCGCACACCCTAAGACATGGAGGAATTTGGCCAGCCTTTAAAAGTTTAATTTTGTGCTTTGAATTTCCTCTGCATTCCTGAGTAATTATATGTACCTGTTGACATTTAGGAGCATGGTATCTAGGAACTTCCACAAAAAATGTACCAGCGCGCTTGGTGATACCCCACAAGCAACAGAAATCATGTTGTGGGAGCTGCCTGAGGCCAAAAGGCCTAAGACCAAAAGGTGCAGTGAACACAACACCTGCTCATGAGTGGGGATGCATGTATTTATTTCAAGATGCGATTTCAGCAATTCAATCAAATCTACTATTACTGCACTACTTATCCTGTATTTTTCCTCTGTCTTTTGGAAAATGGTGAGCCTAGTTTGGTTCTAAAGATTCTCTCCTGTCTCCTCCTCCTCTGCTGAGCAGCCAGTAGTTGCATCCTCCTCGCAATCTCATAGAATGCAGCCATTGTGGAAATCCCTGATGCGTTCTTGTCAGCTTTACAGTTTGCACAAATTTACCACCTGAAACTAATCAGTGCAAAATTTCATGTGCAAACAGGCGTTTTTGTGACTAGTCACTAATTGCGATGGCCTCGAATATAAGGTTTGTGAGTCACAAATACCGATTGCGTATTTGCGACTCGCAAATCTCGGTTGCGAATAATAGTTATTCACAAATCAGTCGCATCGCTATTTTTGGTTAGCAAATGAGGATGGAAGGGCTACAACTCATCCAATATAAAAAGGCTCTGTGCCAGATACATTCTACTCATCCTATCTGGGGATGTATATCCTCACCTGTATCCTGCAGCTACTGCGTCTGCACAGGTGTTTCCAGTGCCTGATTCCACTGTCTTGATGGTCCCTCCAGCACCAGGGAATATTACTTCAAGAGTAACCTTCTATTTCGATCCATTAGTTTGAATCAACTGAGCCTCCCACTTTTCCCAAAGGCAATTGAAATGTGTTGGTTACAAAGCTTCTTGCTCCTCCCATCCTTTTAAGCTTAAAGGAATAATTTTCTTTATAAATAGAAAAGTCAAATATAAATAAAATACAAGATAAAAACCGTTTATGCAAAATTGTTAATTCACTAGATAAGCAATATAAGACGGAAATAAAGGTAAGAAAGAAAAACAAAAATTACAACTGTATATATATATCTATAATAAACATGACCACTGTACACTGATTATTCTACAGAAGAGAGAAATCAAAAATCAAAAAGTGACTAAGCATTATAATAAATAGACTACAAAACTTATTACTTCTTCAATTCGGGGACTATAAAAAAAACCTGGTTTATTTGCAGACCTATCTAAAAAATTAGCTATGGGTAACCATAGAGAATTTTGCTTGATAGCAAGAGAAATTGGAGAAATAAAAGCCTTGCCAATGTGTGAATATAACAGATACCGTACCACCAGGCTTGGTAAAACACCTTAGTACAATCCTTCCAAACCCTGGTAATCTGTTGAAATGCAACTTGCTCCTCTCATCTTGGTCTTAAGAACTGCAACAGCCTCAATCTTAGTGTTAGGTCCATCATGTTTTCGGTGTGTCATGACCACATGGACCAAGTGTTTCAGATTACTTTGAGTACTTAGAAATCAGGTTCCTGTGTTCCACAGATTACTTTTTAGCCCCTTCGTAAAGCCATAGTACACCCCATGCCCGGAATTGCTACAATCCCTAATTCTTCACCCTGAAGAGATTGTTCCTACAACTGTCTCAAATCTGGATCATCATGTTGTTGTTACCTTATCAGAGACAATTTGTCCTGTGATGGCCAGGTTCCATTTTTGGCCACCCATGTAGTCCCTATGGGGTCAAAGCAGTCGCTTGTGGGAGACATATGTCCACTCTCCACCTCTCTTCAATTCAATCCCAGGAAGGCCCCTACTGCTGCTTCCCTTTTCACTTCATCAGGCACCTCATTCTCATGGATCTAGTGCCCCATCTTACGATTTACCTTGACTCCCACTTCCTGTTGTCCCTGTAACAGCCGCTGGACCTTGATTCATATGGTGTTGAGCTTCATCTCACAGCTGGCTGTACCTTGGAATCCAGTCTTTGCCGTGTGGCTCAGGTAGAGGCCAGTGTCTATCCAATAGGTTAAAACCAACATTAAACTAGTTGTGGTCCAACTTTCTAATGCCTATTTCAGGGCCACTGCAACCAAAACCAACTCAGCATATTGTGTCAACTGTAGGGTGGTATGCATTAAAATCTTTTTTCATCATATATCTTTATACTTATCATTACGTTCATTACATCAATCACCACGATGAAATGTGTTATCTAAAAAAAAGATAAAACCCTTAGCAGAACCACAACTAGTCAGTACTCTGACCCTTGATTTCAAAACTAACCCATTCAGTGAGCGGAATCTGACCATTCAGTAGGGTAACTCACCCTACACTGGCTCGTAGGGGTGTAGAGCCTTCCGTGGATTCAGATCCTGGAGTGTTTACCCTGACTTAGGAAAAACTAGAAAATAGCAGATTTCTCCCAGACTGTTTGAAGTAAGACAAAATGAAGGAATGTAACAACGCTAGGAAGTTCAGCACTCAAGGAAAAAAATATTTTGTCTTTTGGGTGTTTCCCACCTTCTGTGAAGAGGCCATTTTGGACGTTTTCTTGTTAATTGGCACCACCTGACAGGGGAACATTGAAGCCTCAAAAACACTTGAGGAAGCGTAGAGGTAATGATAGAATCACCCTCCAGGACGTTGTATGCAAACAATAGGATTCTATCAATGTGATTTGGTGAATAATTTTTAATAGTTTTCTGGATGAAGTGAAGACCTAATGTCTATAAAGTGAAAAAAAAGTGCCTCCCTGCGAGTGGCAGAAGGAGAGCACAATATGTTTTTAAAATACCCCTCACACACTATGAATCCCATAGTGTCATTGTCCCATCATTGGGGTCTTCCCGTCCCTCTACGGGGCGGGGCGTGCTACAACCTATGGGCTACGTGGGAGCACTTAATTTTTTGACGATAGGCTATGTGATTTGTGAGGACTGTGGTAAGTGATGGGAAGTGTAGGGACCTATATAAGTGAATGGTGGTGTATACAAATGTTAAAAATTCCCTGGCTAGTCGAAAAAATTAATTTTAATGGCTTCGCTGGCTGGGAACGTTAAAAGGGGGGTTAGTAAGTAGAACGATCTGTGTGGTCTACTATGTCGACATGACATCTTTCGTAGGCAGTCCCCTCATGCCTACTCATCAGGACCTCTAATGGCCCCTACCAACAAAAAATCAATAAGCTAAATGTAGTATGCCTATAGTCCTAATACCAGGCAGCAAAAATCGGCTGTCTGGTTTTGGCTTTTGGGCTTGAGTTGACCCGTATGAAGCGTTTATTGAAAAAATGACCTAATCTGGTCTCTGTTGAAAGAAAAAGGAAAAAGAAAAAAACACAATCACTGTAAAATCTTTTCAAATGATTGATTGCGTGATTCACAGTGTGGCTTGGTATCCAAGCATTAATCAAACAAATACACCTCCTACTCGTTTGGTGCTCAATGTTAACTCAGTCAACTCTCATTCATGTTCCCTGATCAAAGGTTGGAATTACCTTATACAAATAAAACACAGACCGGAGTACACACTTCTACACACTACACACATTCGCATTCCGAATGAACCGCTTGGTGTGGGTTCGAGGGATCTAAACATCGGATCTGAACATCTGAGGTGTTCAACCCCTCATTAAAGGTTCTAGGGGAACCATATCAGGTTTAATAAGCAAAAACGGGTAAAAAGGTGCTTTAAGGGCCCATTATTTTACACCTGCATGTTATTGGCTATATAAAAATCAAGGAAAAACGCAGGCTTCATCCATATTCATGTAACAGTTCGAATACATACATTTGAATATTAAATAGCGTGCTTCATGAGCTTGCGTCGCAGGGATTATTTGCGGTTTACTGTAGAGAGAAATATTTATTTATTTATTTAGAAGCTTGTTAAGCGCGCAGCTACCCCCAATGGAGGTGTCCCGGCGCTGAAGACATACAACAGCCAGAGAAGTTCAGTGACGTCCAGGGAGATAGAGGGTGGGTTAGATCAGAGAGAAGAGCCAGGTCTTAAGTTTCCTTCGAAACAGAGACTCTGATGTCAAAAATCTGAGTTCCGATGGAAGAAGATTCCAGAGTCTGGAGGTGGCCACTGCAAAGGCCCTCCCTCCCGTACGCGCCAGACGAAATCGGGGGAAAGCATTAAGCGAAGATGGTTAGATCTGAGATTCCGCGTTGCTTGTGAGATCTTCAGTCTGTGCCTCAAGTAAGCAGGGCCTCGTCCATTAAGAGCTTTAAAAGCAAGGGTCAGGGCTTTGAACTGAATGCGTAGTCTCACTGGGAGCCAGTGCAATTTGGCCAAGTGAGGTGAAATGGAGTGGCGGTATGGGATGTTGCAAATCAGCCTGGCCGCTGAATTCTGTACCGTCTGCAAACGATTAATGAGGTACGCCGGGGCTCCAACGTACAGACTGTTTGCGTAGTCCAAATGGGACGTTATTAGGGCTTGGACTACTGTCCTCCGAGAATCAAATGGTAGGAAAGGGATAATTTTTTTGATCATACGAAGCTTTCCAAAACAGGACGCCGAAACTTTATTAATTTGAGTTTTGCAAGAGAGGGCTGTATCAAATTGGAAGCCCAAATTTCGGGCGGCTTGGACGGGAGCCGGGGGAGGATTGAGTTCAGCCGGCCACCAGAGGTTAGCGGAGACAGGGGATTTCTGATGAAAAAATAAGACTTCCGTCTTATCCGTGTTCAATTTTAAATTATTTGAGGACATCTAAGAGGCGATATTCACCAGACAGTGGCGAAAATTTGACAGAGAGCTTTCAGAGTGGTCTTTAAAAGAAAACACAAGCTGAGTATCGTCAGCATAAAAGATCATGAAAATAAAATATATGAGAAAAACAGTCACTCGTGGTGCCAGAAACGAGTGCTGTAAGTCCCTCAAAAGCGGACTGTTGAATTGCAATAGACCAAATCTTTACAGACCCTTGGTCGGGGTCTCACTTACGTGACCGCTGCTAGCGTTCTGTTTCAATCCATACCCTGCCGCAGCTCCGTCGGTTTACAGGAGAGTGGACTGGTGCCGCCTACTTATGCCATGAAAAGGAAAGCCGTGTCATCCTCGGAGGAAAGAAAAGCTATAATGCTAACAAAAATGGCCACGCCCATGGGACGTTGCCGTGAAGGACAGTCTGTTTACTATTTTTACTACCGCAACAGCGAAATACATAACTGCTGGTGGCTAGGATGCTAAAAATCTGCTCTTTTTCTCGGTGGGGTCCAGGTATTATAAAGAGAAAAAGAGGACAAAGAAATGTGAGGAAAACATAATGATAATATTCATAATAGCAATGTCCAACATTCAAGCTCTTTTGGGGATTTTGTGGGAATCAAAGGCTCAGTTCGCAAAGTTCCCACGCTCTTAAAAAAGTTAATGGTTCATCAAAAATAGCCTACTGTATGCAAGTTGGCACATAAACTTCCGTGTCACGGAGTCATTTAATTAGTCACGTTAGTCCATATTGGACTGCAGCAGTTTAGTATAATGTATCTGGAACAATTCATCCCACAAGGTTAACATATCTCTTAAAATTACCATTTTCAGGGTATTATGTTCTTATTGTTCGCACCGGATAATGGTGATAGATCTATAAGGGTCCCTTTCAAAGTTGTCCCCAAGGAATGTCATCATTCAGGCCAGTGTTATTAGTATCCAAGCGGAATACCCATCTCTGTTCTTTTTCTAGGAGCATCTGTTCCCTTGCCACTTGCTCTATGATTGTCCATGAAATGTCTTCTGGTTTGTGGCCCATTTCCAAAAAATGGGCAGTTAGTTTTGTGCTTGCTCGCTGGCATTTGATGGTGCTCTTGTGCTCTCCTATCCTGATTTTTATCGCCCTGCTGGTCATTCCTACATACTCAAGGCGACATGGGCATGTAATGAAGTACACGACGTTGCTGCTATTACATGTGGTGAAACACCTCTGTTCCCAGGTAGCACCGTTCTTGAAGGTCAGTTTCTTACTCTTTTCTGTTAGGCTGCACACCTTGCAATTGCAGCAAGGGTGGTGGCCTTTTACAAAATCTGTGTCTTGCCCGTGGTTCGTGCTTATACTCTTTGGTCTGGTATGTACAAGCATGTCACGAATGCTCCTCCCCCTCCTGTGAGCGAACATGGGTTTAGGTAACTCTAGTCCCCCACTGTTTAGAATCTTCCAATGTTTATTTACAATCCTGGAGACTTGGTTAGAGCCTGAGTTAAAGGTTGTGACGCATATCGGTCTTTGTTCTTCTTCTTTAGGAGTCTTTTCCTCCAAAAGGCTCTCCCTACAATTGTTGCATGCTCTCTTACATGCCTGATTAATTATTCTCTCTGGATATTGACGGACCTCCAGTTTCCTCTTTAGATCTTTTGATTGAAGCTTGAAACTCTCAATTTCAGTGGAATTCCGTCTGAGGCAGAGGAATTGTCCGTAGGGCAAGTTGTTTCGGAGATGTTTAGGATGAAAGCTTTGGTACATTAGCAAGCAATTTCTAGATGTGCTCTTAAAGTGAGTAGTGGTCATCAATCTTCCATCTTTAGGGAAAATGTATAGGTCCAGGAATACGAGGCTTGTTCTGGAAACTGTACTGGTGAATTTGAGGAAATCATCCTGGAAATTTAGCCATGTCAAAAATTGCTGTGATGTTTGTTCATCACCATCCCAGATGATGAGGATATCGTCTATGTACCTCTTCCAAGTTCTTATGTTTTTTCTGAACGGATTGTTTGGGTGTAGTATTATTTTGGTTTCCAAATTGTGCACGTAGAGACCAGCTATGCTGGGAGCAAATGTGCTCCCCATGCTGGTCCCGTGTTTTTGTAGGTAGAGTGTTCCATCGTACTCAAAAAAGTTCTCCTTTAAGGCAAGGGAGCAACATTGCATGATGACGTTTCTTGGCGTCTGGTATTCCCAATCGTCTGCAAACAAAACATCCTCGATGATATCGAGGGTTTCGTTGTGCGGGAGGCTGGTGTACAGACTCTCCACGTCACAGCTGATCAATAGTTGGGACTCCGGATCAAAGGGGAGATCTTCCAGTAAATTCAGTACATCCTTAGTGTCCCTAAGGTATGTAGATGTTCGTTGTACCATTGGTCGTAAGAAGGCGTCAGCAAATTTTGACACCGGTTCCAACACTTACCCAATGCCTGACACAATGGGTCGTCCAGGAGGATTATTCAAACGCTTGTGTATCTTAGGTAGCGAGTATAGATACGGGGTTCTTGGGTTCTTCTGACATAAGAAATCCCCTTCCTTCTTGGTTATCCAATTGTGGGCTAATGCCTCTTCCACCATTGTGTTGATCTTCACCTGGATTTTCTCAGTTGGATCTGTCCTTAGTATTTGGTAGTTTCGATGATCCTGTAGTAGTCTCATGCATTCATTGTTGTACTGTTCTTTGCTTTGTATAACCGTTGCTCCGCCATTGTCAGCTGGCTTTATCACTAGATTAGAGTTGTTGCTTAGTTCACGAAGGGCTTCACGTTCCTCCTTCGTGATGTTCTGGAACACTCTCCTGTCTCTGGGATCCAGATCTTTAAGATCTTTCATGACCGCCTTTTCAAATGTTAATAGTTCTACAGGTAGGCTATTGTCCATTGGTGTGAAATTAGACTTTGGCTTAAGTCCCGTGTCACCCAGTTGTGTCTCTTTTTCTTTGTCTTTAAAGAAAACTTGTATTTTCAATCGTCTCATGAATTCCTGAACTTCCTTGCAGAGGAGGAATTTTTCCATATTGGCTGTGGGCACATATCCCAAGCCTTTTTCCAATACCCCTGTCTGTGCTTCAGTTAGGGTGGAATCCGTCAGATTGACAATCAGGCTCACTTCCTGGTCTTTTGCGCCCCCGTCATGCTCCTTGTTGCCACTCTTAGCAGTTCCTCTTCTTTCGTGGTCCAATGTACGGTTGTACCCCTCCGATTGCGTCCTCGATTCCCACCTTGGCACACCCCTAAAAAAGGGTTCTGGTTGTAGTAGCTATAATCTTGTTGGGGGTATGCCCATGATGTGTAAGGTCCTTGCGGGTTTTGGAATGGCGGGGGCCATATTGCTGGTGAGGATACATCATTGGTGGAGGGTGGTTATTCCATCCTATCGCCCCTTGGTAGTTCGGTCGCCGATGGTTCTGGCGATTGCCCTGATATCCTCGTCCTTTTCCCCGGCACGAATTGGAGCCAGTAGAACCACTGTCTGATGAGTCGTCGTCGGTGGTATTGCCTTTCGCTGACCTGTAGTCATCTTTAATGTATGGATAGATCTTCTCTTGAGTCCATCTCCCAGTGTCTTTTTTGAATTTTTCATATTTGCTCAATTTCAATGATGTCTCAAAATCGTTCAAAGTTTTGTTCAGCTCCTCCAGGTGTTTCTTGAGAGCGGCCGGAGACTCGTAGCTCTTTAGTCGAACCTCAATGGCTTGGATCTCCACTTTGAGTTCGGATGCTAGTCTGCTGGCGGTCTTTATTATCAGCACAATCCAGTCTTGAGTGCATCGCCATGATATCTGGGACCAGTCGATTTTGAAGGTTTTATCTTCCAGGAAAATATAAGGTTCGTTGTGAACCACCAGGCCTGGTGGTGCAGTATTCACTCTAAGGTACTCAGACATCAGTAAGCCATGGAGGGCAGTTTTTATCTGCGTTCGTCTAAGTTCCTCTAGTTCATCCCAATCGCTGTTGCTTATGCTTGGTGTCGAGGAATTTAGGACTTCAAAAGTGCCTAGTGATGCCATGAGATTGGAAATTTCCTCCTCGGTGAAGGCTAGTCCCAAGTTAGCCATTATCGCAGTTAGTCTTTTTTGTAATGTTGAACCTCTTTTTATGTCAGAATGCTTAGGTGAAGTGTGGAGGTATGATACCTATCCGTAGAGAAATTTGTTTATGACTTCCGCAGCTGCACGCTGCCTTGTAAATCCACAAAAACACTTGAGGAAGCGTAGAGGTAATGATAGAATCACCCTCCAGGACGTTGTATGCAAACAATAGGATTCTATCAATGTGATTTGGTGAATAATTTTTAACAGTTTTCTGGATCAAGTGAAGACCTAATGTCTATAAAGTGAAGAAAAAAAAAGTGCTTCTCTGCGAGTGGCAGAAGGAGAGCACAATGTGTTTTTAAAATACCCCTCACACACTATGAATCCCATAGTCTCATTCTCCCATCATTGGGGTCTTCCCGTCCCTCTACGGGGCAAGGCGTGCTACAACCTATGGGCTACGTGGAAGCACTTAATTTTTTGACGATAGGCTATGTGATTTGTGAGGACTGTGGTAAGTGATGGGAAGTGTAGGGACCTATATAAGTGAATGGTGGTGTATACAAATGTTAAAAATTCCCTGGCTAATCGAAAAAATTAATCCAAGAGGCATTCTACCTCTCATGTACCCAGCACTTTTGCACACTTCACACAGCAGGAGACTTAAAGGGTCAATTATGAGATAATATAGATTTAGCAGGGAGAGACAGCAGGCAATCGCCCAACTTGGGCACATTTAAGAAAGCCCACACACCCCTCTTAGGAACAGTTGCCACCAACCATTACAATGTCAAAGGGAAGGACATTTGGAAGGGCCACTGTCACTCAGCATAGTCTGGCACTCTGTTGATGAGCAACATGAAAACCACTGGTGAGCACTTTTTATGGAATTAGTGACCATGGTCTCTTGCACAAGAACACATATTCATCAGTCAGAATGATAAAATGAGGAGCAGGTTTTCATCAGGACACACCAACAGGAACTTTTGACTCTATGCCACTGAAGACGTGACTGTCCGAAGAAACCCATACAAATTAACATGTGGATCAGAATAAGAGATATATAGCTTCTATAAAATGTACAAGATAGAGGTATCCAATGTTGGACCGCAGGAGGTGGCTCCATTATATATTTTGAGGAGAACTATCCGTTTACATGTAATGGCAAAAATATGGGAATTGTGAAGATAGCCAGTTATCATTCTGAAAATATGGCTCTGTTTCTGCCATCATAGACCAGCGTGGGACGCCCCTGGTATCGGAGCACCGTAGCCTATAGTTAGAGCTTCTTTACTTATAGGGCCCTATTACCTCTCCCCCATAAGATTCAGACCACTATGCAAACCTGTTTACTCAGGAGTGGAATTGGGAGTTGTGTGATGTTTATCACATGTATCAGATGCAATAAAGTTTGCACTCCCATTAGGTTTTGGTAGGTTCAAATTTGCTGGAATTTTATAGAGAAAAAAAACACTAACTAGGCAGAAGTGCGTATTGCGGTGAGGTAACAGGCGTTATTATTTGCAGAATAGATGTTGTTTCTCAAACCCGAACAATTCCTAACCTCAAGGTGTGGGATTTTTGTTGGTGCGATAAACACCGACTACCCTGGCACGCGTAATCACTACCACAGTGGTCGTTTTCTGGAAATTTTAGATTTTTCCTATAGTCTTTGCCTGCTCTTGGGAGATCACACAATGCCATTAGGAGGAGGTGGTATCTGCAGGGGACTGGCATGCAACCCAAAATGGTTGATCAACTCCTTGTACAATCAGCTCCCCTGGCAGGACAGCCAGTCCCAAACTCCTCCGCACCGCCAGACAACGCCCCATTATGTCACTCACCAACTGGCTCCAGCTCTAAATGTCAGAAACCCCAGCTTTGACACACAGCATGGGCATGGGAGAAAGGCCTGCTCGAACAAGTAAACAGCCCTGCAGGGTCCCCCGTGAAGTCCGCAGGCTCATTCGCCCGCCAAATGCACTACAACGCCATCCATCTTGCTGTGGAATTTGCCAGAACAAACCCTAGGCTGGGCCAAGTTATTAACCGTCATTAAAATAAATGAGGGACCAAGCCGGAGAACAATGGGGCAGTGGCAGGCAGCTGGAACGCAACGCAGCCCTAATCAGAGGTAAACAAGATGCAAGTTCTGCGGTTACAGGGCGGAAGGAGGGTGGGTGGAGGAGGGGCGGTGTAACACCACCCGGCTAGAGGCCTCTCATCTGAATCCAGAAACAACTTCCTAGTTTGCAGAATTCCAATCCCTGCGCAAACAAGACCCGTACAGGAACCAGAGTTCCGCTGACGCAGTAAACATTGCACCTCCACAATTTTCCATCCACGGGTCAAATGTGTCGAATTTTATCAGAGGAAAATGACTGGTTAAAGAGAAAAACATAGGGTGCCTCATTTATGAGAAATGACGCATCGCTGCGTGAAAGCAGCGATGCGTCACTTCTCAGTGCACACTCCTTGCGACATGATTGATGCGTCATATTTATAATATGACGCATCATGTCGCAGGGAGTTACAGATACGTCAGTATTTCTGACGTATCTGTAGGCGCAAAAGTGACGCATTGCTGGAGTGTGTCACAAAAGTGACGCAACTCCAGCAATGCTTCCTTTCACATGGGGCAAGCCCCATGTGAAAGGGCCTGCGCCAGTCTTACACCTGCTGTGAGGCAGGCGCTAGATTTTGATGCAACGGCGTCCTAGAAGTGACGCAGTGAAATCACACAGATTTCACTGCGTCACTTCTACGAGGCTTTTTGCGGGGGAACTCCCCCCTGCATACATTATACCTGACGCAGGTATTATGTAGCGCACAGGTTTACAAAGTGACGCATCATTTTGTAAATAGTGCGCAATAGGAGGCATGGTTTACGCTAACGATGCGTCACAAAAAGTGACGCATCGGAAGCGCAAAACTGACGCAAGGCCTCATAAATGAGGCCCAGGGAATTTAGAACGTTAAATACCAATTCTGCGTGTTATTATTTGCAAATTGAAAACTCAGAATAGGTAATTACTGCACCTGGTAAATACGCCCCTCTGGATAATGGTATTTATCGTGAAAGGTAAATACTATCCCCACCCATTCCCGTGTTTCCCCAAGCGCTGGCGCTAATAAAGCTGCTTAGCGTCAGTATCAATGAGGCACAGGGTCAGACTGATTTGCATATAGCCATGTCTGAACTGGGGTGGCAGAGTGGGCAAAAGAACGGTGATGGATTAAACCCAGATCTTTTGACTGGGTGTGAGTGTTTGATTGATTCAGATGCTCCGTCCATCACCACCCCCTTTTGTACCGCTTTTGGCCGCCATAAGTGTGGCAGGGTATGCTCAGACGTGAGTCCCTTGCTCACTTTGCCACTGGATTCAAGCAAGCCGGGCTGAAGACGGCTGGAATGCCAGAAACCGGTCCTTGGAAGCTTGTTTCCGGTCCAGGGAAGACATGGCTTGGTAGTTCGGGCTGGACTGTTCCCATGAGGCACAGGGTCAGACTGATTTACATATAGCCATGTCTGAACTGGGGTGGCAGTGTGGGCTAAAGAATGGTGATGGATTAAACCCAGATCTTTTGACTGGGTGTGAGTGTTTGATTGATTCAGATGCTCCGTCCATCACCACCCCCTTTTGTACAGCTTTTGGCCGCCATAAGTGTGGCAGGGTATGCTCAGACGTGAGTCCCTTGCTCACTTTGCCACTGGATTCAAGCAAGCCGGGCTGAAGACGGCTGGAATGCCAGAAACCGGTCCTCGGAAGCTTGTTTCCGGTCCAGGGAAGACATGGCTTGGCAGTTCGGGCTGGGCTGTTCCCATGAGGCACAGGGTCAGACTGATTTGCATATAGCCATGTCTTAACTGGGGTGGCAGAGTAGGCTAAAGAACGGTGATGGATTAAACCCAGATCTTTTGACTGGGTGTGAGTGTTTGATTGATTCAGATGCTCCGTCCATCACCACCCCCTTTTGTACCGATAGCGTCGGTATCAGGCACTCTTGCGCCATGTTGCAAGGGTGCCTGTGTTGCAGGGGCGATTGTTTATATGCAGGAAGGGACTAAAAGGGACGTTCTGGTGGCGATATCTCCTTGTAAATATACCCCCATATTACACTGTAATTGATGCACAAATGAGGCTGCCCTCCATCGGTCTGGATGGACCGGGCAGCTTTTCCATTTCAGATCAAGATCAACAGTATATCACCTCCTCACACCACACTTAAAAAAACGAAAAAAACAAAATTATAGGGCCTGGCATAAGGTCAACATGGATTCACCTTTAGAGCTCTTGTCAACAAGGACAGTTTACCTTCAAAATATTTTGAACTAACAGCCTTGTTGTCTTACAACACCTAGACGCCAGGTTCAGGGCAGCTGTCATGCTTTATGAATCATGTTTTTTCATTTATGCATCCATTCATTCATTCATCCATTCATTCAGCAGGGATTTTCTGAGCCATTTATTCTTTTTATGTTCTTTATTTTGCAAGGTTATAGAGCTTCTTGCAAAACTGTGTTAGTGGGAGGTTCCCGTTCACATTGTTTCCTTTTCATGCTGGTCACCTGCCCCTTACTTCATGTAGGGCTAGTTGTATAAAGCCTTTTTTTGGTCTCAATTTACTAAAGCAAAATGGCTGTTTACTACATACTAAATCCATTTTGAAAGTTGGGAATCCAATTCCAATCCGCAAGATGTGTTTACTGATCCATTGCTAATCAGAATTAGGACGGGACACGAAACTGGTTTCTCCTTTTAATTGTGAATGTTTGCAAAGAGCAGAAAAGTTACAGACTCCTTAAGGTGGTAGCCTGTTGACAAAGTGGAAGTCGTCCAGTTGGACAGCTTCATTTATGGGAATTTTTTAGGTCATCTTGAGGGGGTGGGCAGCAGTCCAGGACACCACTCCCTGCTTCCCCCAGGTTTTCAAAAACAGGATTTTTTTTTAGCAGCCCCAATTCCTTTCAGCAACACAGGCTGCTTTATACAAAAACGTAAAGTATACAAAAGTGCTGAATGGAATGATTGAATCAATCTCAGCCACTGGTAATTACGCGGGCCACAATCTGTCGTCAATTTGCACACCACACCACCTCACTCTGGACCCAGCTTTATGTAAATCAGTCTTGACCCTGCGCCAATGGGAACAGTCCAGCTCAAACTGCCAAGCCAGGGCCTCCCTGAACCAGAACGCAAGAAGCCCAGGATTGGTTTCACCCATGTAATGGGACCATCAGCAGGGTATAGCTCGGCTCCAGTGACAGAGTGTGCACGGATCACATATCTGGGCATACCCGTCCCACCTGGAGTGGCACACTAAAGTTTACTAAAGTGAAGATTGGACGGTTTGAATTAATCTCAACCACTGTAAATACTCAGGCCGCATCCCAATCCATTGTTATTGTCCCACTCCATGCTACCTCAGTTTGGATCCAGCTATATGCAAATCAGTTTTGATCTTGCTCCAAAGGGAACAGTCCAGCCCGAACTGTTGTTGTTAGGAAGAAAGCTTCCTTTTTGGGAATGCAAATGCAGGTATGCTGGTTCGCTGTTCCTTGTAAGCTACCAGAGTGGTGTTTGTAGCCAATCTGGGGGTGTGGTCACAAATAGCCATTTCTAATTCACATTATTTAGGCAGGTCATTCTGTGACTCCATACGACTGTGGATTTTGCATTGCCACTTGTTAGTACGTAGGTGGCTTCGCCAAATTAAAGACTAATCGCAAACAATTTGTGTGCAATTTGCAACCCGTCTTTTCATATACCAGCCTGTCATCCATTTCATTAGACAACGTGATCTCCAGTGTGCAGTGAGAACAAGTAGATTACAGCTTGTGGGAATGTGAAGGGATGTGGGTGTGTGTGTGCATGAGTACGCATGTGCGCTCATGGCTTGTATGTATGTGTATTCGCACATGTGCGAAACACTTATAAGATACATTTCCACACAAATGTGCAATCCTAGGTTTGTGCATTAGAATTGATTGCCTTCTGGGGTATGGGCCAGGCCTGTTCTCCCCTCAAGTGAGTGGAGCTAGTTATCAGTAGCAAGGCAAGTCATTGGGCAGTTGAGGCGAGGAGGGAGGCATAAAGGAGACTTTATCTGGGGATGCACAGTGGAAGACGTTCTCTTTAGTGCTTCCAGAGAATTGCTTTCTGTGAAGTTTGAGAAGGGTTGAGTAGGTTCCAGGAACCACAAGCGAGCTCAGGGGGAGGTGTGGGAGGTCAAGGGAAGCTTTGACTTCCTATAAGGGACATAACTATTCAGAAAAGGCGAAGCAACAATGGGACAGATATATAAATTCAAGGGGAAAGATGTGAAGATTAATCAGTTTATGAGTTGCCTTGTTTGAGGAATAAAAGATCCACGTGTTTGTGGGCTGTTTAGCTCAGACAGTGAGGTAGCGAAGGGTGCTGGAGTCATTTTGTTTATGTGAGTAAGCTTTGTAGGCTATAAGGCTAGGGCTGGTCGATTTATTTGTTGTAGTGGAGACCTGCTTCATTAAAGTGTTCTTTTCCATACATCAAGTAAGTGCCTGGAATGATAGTACAATCGCACCCGTACTAATGTTCTACACAGTTCGCTTAAAGGAATGCCACAAGCATATGTCCAACTTTCTTCAACGTAGTTTCATCAACAGCCCCATGTAAGGGTCACCCTTTGCTCAGTGAACTGTGAGTGACAGGATGAATGGTGTTCTTGCTCTGTAGGGTCCTAGTGGTTAATATGAGTACTGCATGACACGTATTGGTCGGGTGGTTGGAGTGAAGTGCCAGGCGTTTTCTTAGAGAGTATGCTCCAGGTTGATGAGTCAGTTGAACCTATAGTCTACAGAGCTGAACCAGGGCCGGACTGGGAACCACAACCGGCCCTGGCAAAGTGCTTGGCCGGCCCCCCTTCCCCACTCGGGGGGGGGGGGGGTTGGAGGTGCCGCCGAGCTCTTTGTCGGGCCGGTTTTCGGCCGATTTTGTTACAGGGACGATTTTGTAGCTATGCTGCAAAAACGGCCCCCAGGGGTACAAAAACGGCCCTCACCCGTGCGGCGCACCGGGGGATTGCCCGGTGACCGCTATGGCCAGTCCGGCCCTGAGCTGAACAGAGCTGCTCCAGTTTCGGCAAAATTCTTGGAGAGCCTTACCTGGAAGTCCCTCCTCCCCGAGGGCTGAGGCAGGCTTCAGTGCATCTAACAGTGGAGCTGGGCTACATTAGGATTTCTTGAGCTAAGCCTTAGGGAGTCCTACCTACTACTTCAACCGCTACACACACAACAATCCCTAGAGTTTACCTCAACAGTGGCACCGAGCAATGCGTCAAACAAGGCACAATCCTTCCTATTGGGTTAGTGCATGGAGGAGAACTATGTACCAAAGTCCTACATAGGTGCTGGACACAGGAGTACTAAAAACAGGTTAGTCTTTGCACCCGTAGTCCTGAATGAGTGTCTTGGCAGTTCATATTAGTTACAGCACCCCCAGAAAGGGGTGAGCAGTAGACACCTCACAGATGACACCCAGGTCCAGACTAAAATTGTTTACAATTTACTTCACCCCATTAGCAGATGATGTGTCCTGGTAGCTTGCGGTTACCTTAAGGGTAGCCAGGATTGGGCATGAAGATGGGCTACCTAGATAGCCCCGCAGGACAAGAGAATCAGAAAATGAGATGCTCCATTGGTCAAATGACCCTTTTTCCTGTGGGAGACTGCTAAAATCAGAATAGGAGAGATGAGAGTTTGATCCCATATATGGCTGTTTATGTGGCCGCATTTGGATCATGCCTGAAAACTCCAAACCGGCCTCCTCACCATCAGGGATTCCCATAAATCTTGCGGAGATCATCCATCTTTAGTGCAACCGAGAAGACCACGGTGCTTACTGGAGGTTACAATCTGGTCACTGTGAGCTCAAGAAACTCTTTGTGTTTAAAGGGAATTTAAGTGCCTGGGTCAGCAGTATGGTTTCTCCCCATATATCTCCTCTGGTTTTGCTTACTGTGACTGGGAAGAGTGATCCACCCTTTGAATGTTAATGACATTTCCACTAAGGAATGCCATGGGCCAGTAGGAGCTGAAGCAATATCCTTTCTTCTCAAAGCTTGTCTGCATTGAGGTTCTCAACTTTGTCTTGATTTCTCCATCTTCGACACAGCTACTCAAACCCTAAAGTGGGTAGAGTTGAACAGCTGTTTATTCTAGTAACTCCGCGAAGCAGGGGTTCCTAATACACCGGTTACTTGTGAGTTATGCAAATCTTACTTGAATAGTTGTGCAGAACCTAGGAAAAATTTGTAATTGAGGTCCATTTCAGACTTGAAGGACTTAGATGACTTTTGTAGCATACTCATGAACCACTCAACATTCCCATTATCATGAAGCCATAGCAGAAGGGTTTTCTTTTGGTCAAGCCATATGCAATTTGCAAGCTGGACTTTATAGTCAATGGTGAACCATCACCCTCCCTACCAAACACAAGTAAAGGAAACATTTCAGTATCACGACAACATGATTTTGGCCAGATTGAAGTGGTTCAGAGAAATGCGTGCCTGACAACTGCCACATGTTTCCTTACATTTCAGGGGTGGTAGATGTTTCGTCATATGGACTTGTTTCCACTTTGACCTATACACCATGCAATAAAGGTACCTTTTCGCAATGTAGCTGTCTCATAGCGACCTACTGCAATCACTTCATGGCAGAGAAGAGGAATCTGTTTCCTTAGATTCCTAGGCATCAACTCTGTGTGATCTTAAGACCTCAGTCTTCGCTGATTCTGATATTTGGAAACTCACAGTTTGCAGGATTTTAGCTGTTACACACAACAAAGACCCTATACATAGTTTCTCAGGGCCCCGTATGAGAGCAGATGACCAGGGTAGGCGGCCAAGCAGAAACACCTCTGAAACGAAGCCACTGGTCTAAAAGGGTGTCACGTCCCTGCATCCCAAGGGGGCGCTGACAAACAATTTATACCTTAAACCAGGGACAAATCTGCTATTTCCTATGCATATAGCAACAGAGTTATATCATTTAGTAGAGATACCTGAATACTACAATCAGATGATGTCTAGTTATCAGAAGAGTAATGAATTCCCATAGATCCACTGTACATATTTTCGAGATGTTGTCCTAGCTGAGGCACAAAATGTATGGGGTGAGGAGTTGGCCTAACGGCTAGGGCGGTCAACCTCGAATCTAGGTAACCGGGTTCGAGCCTCGGCAATGATGCTGAACATCCTGTGATTCTGGGCAAATAACTTAATCTCCCCGTGCCGAACAAAAATGAACGTGTCCTCATGTAATGCAACTGGTGCTATGTAAAGCGCTCTGATACCCGATTCGGGTCAAGTTTGAACTATGTAAAACTCTGTGAAAACAAGGTATGAGGCGGTCAGTTAGCAGCAGTTAATGCCCTGAGTAGAGAGCAATACCACATAAATTATGCATGTGTCCTGTAACAAAATGGCCTTATTATCTTGGACTTAGAAAAAGCCCTTGCGCGTGGGACCACATGTGGCAGTTCCAAATTCTGTAAATTAGTCCTTCCTAATAGAAAAGCCATGCCTCATTCATCTAGCGGCCAAGTGCTTCTCCCTAAAATGTTCTGTCGTCTCATGCCAAGATATTTTTGTAGAGTAAAAGCTGGGAAAGGGCTGTAATTATCTTTCGGATTTCTCTGTGAATGAAAGAAATAGATTTGGTTTCCTAGATACTGCATAAAGTGCAGCCCTTTTTAATGAACTATTTGTCTTGGAAGAAGTGCAGAAACAGTTGTAAAACATATACGTATCCCCTGTGGGATGTGGGGTTGCTGCAGAGGGCGGGGCTGAGGTGGGATAAGTGGTGGGGGAAGAGGCGGAGGGCTGAATCATACAGAACTCCACTGGAGCATGGCACCCGAGCCAAACTGGTGTCTGCTAAGGCGGGAGGGAGGCTGCAGGCCAGCGGTTAATTAAAAAAACAAAATGTCGGGCTCGCGTCAGGAGGCAGCCTGCCCCAGCCCATTTCTCCTGTTAGCACTGCCTAAAACTGAACAAACTACTAACAATGGAAGTGGGGAGAGGATATGGTGTAAAGGCCAGAGCTGCTGACTTCTGAGCTAGAGAACCAGGTTGGCTCAAAAGCTTGTGATTTTGGGCAAATCGCTTCATCCCACCGTAAATGCATGTGTCCTTAACTAGTGCTCCTGATAAGCACCGGTGTTGATGATCTGGTGCTGAGCACTGGAAACCACTGGCTCAAATTAAGTACTGCGCAGGCTGGAACTAGTGGCTTCCTACACACGGGGGGGAGATTTACTAAGATTTTACACCTTGTTTGTTTCAGAAAAATGACGCAAATCGGTGCAAAATCTTTTCTTCAAATTTACTTTTGGGAAGCAAAATACTGAATAGCGCTGTTTTGCATTACTTAGGGCAAAGGAGGCATACCATGGGCGTTGTAACAACAAAAATGGTGGAGTTAGGGTCCCAGGGAATCTGGTTTATAGACCTGCGAGGAGAAACTTCCCCAAACAAAATTGACAACACACTATCACCTCGGGTCTAGGAAACGCACGAAAAGCCTTAACTTGGCAAAGATGTGTGATCAATGTCCGAACTCTCTCAAAAATATATAGTGAAAACCTAAAGGAAAAAGTGGGGGAATTTATACCTTAAGGACTAGAACCCTCACTCACCCGAGGGTGGCATGCTTCATTATACGTGTTCCTCCTTACCAGTAGGAAATCCTAGTCCTATTGGGAGCTACAACTTCCTCACTGTGAGGAAGGAGCTCAGAGATGTTTTTATTGATGTGCAATCATGGAGTCAGGATGCTAAAATCCCATATGTGAGGCTTATGGTGTAGTGAGGGTGCAGCGCAAAAGGAGTGATCTGTTGGACGTGGAGTTATTTTTCATTATCAGACTTTGACCAAGAGAGAGAAAAGCAGAAAAGGAGAAAAGAAAGAAGAGGGTTAAAAAAATGAAAAACAGTGACAAAAGGAGAAAGCAGAGATGAAAAAGAACGTTCAAGAGGGACCTAACGAAGCAGGAGTGTCGGTGGCGGAAAAAAAGGCATGAAGTAGAATCAGAATTCGTATATCCTGATATTTTTTTTATCTCACATGCCATTACCACGCATTACTAAGGTAAGTTTAAACATAAATATATATATATATATATATATATATATATATATATATATATATATATATATATATATATATATATATATATATATATATATATATACTTAGCTGTAGAAATGGTAAAAGACGTTTTCCCTTTCTATCTCGGTGTTGATGGCACTGTTCTAATCCTATGCTTAAAGACATGTGATCAAGGCTTTGTGCCGAAACGTTATGGCGACAGCTGAATAAACTCTGAAAACCAGCATCTCATGTTTGGTCCGTGTCTGTTTCCAGCGCGATCGAGAGCTAAGGCGATTGCGACAGGAGAACGGAGGTTGGTGTATATATATATATATATATATATATATATACTTAGCTGTAGAAATGGTAAAAGACGTTTTCCCTTTCTATCTCGGTGTTGATGGCACTGTTCTAATCCTATGCTTAAAGACTTGGATAGAAAAGCTGACATTTGAGGTGAGCAGATCTAGAGTGTCTCTGGTGTTGAAGGTGCCCTATACAGAAGCTGCTTTCCACCGAAACTTGAGAACTACCCAGAGTTCTCTGCTTCTTTTTTGCATACTTTATGCGTCACTCTATGCCTGAAAGGGTATTGTTCTGATATATATGTGTAAACACATAAAAAAAAATCTATTTTGGGGGACTCCCCATACTTACCTTAAATGCATGGTAAAGGCATGCGCAGGAAAGGCCTTAAGTGCTAAACAAATGTGGGCTAACAAATGCGTGGAAAAGGCACTGCGATGTAAAAATTGCGTTGCAAAGACTGTTTCCCGATATTTAGCAGCACCGGTGGCAGTCTCCCTAAATAAACTTGGACCCCAGCATTAACTCCTTTAATAGTTAAGCACTGGTCACGATTGTGAGAGGAGGAAAGAAGTGACACAATTGCACCGAGTATAAGAGGGATCCTTACTGACGAGGTAGAGAAGATATAGTGATGTCTGAGAAAACAGACTGGAAGTTGCCAGATCAGTGCTAAGTGAACCTTCCAGTAGAAAATGTTAAATGCCAGGATATGGGTTGGTGAAGTCCACCTGTCAGTTTTGGGGTGGGGCATAAGGGCACAGCAGAGTGCCAGGCACGTGACAGGCAATTGTGCATTGGGATGCCAAGCGAGGCAGAGGAGTCCCAACCAGCGACAAAGCTTGCTTTGTTTCCAGAATACCAACCGGAAATTGGTTCTAGAGAGAGTGGAAAGACTAGATCATGGCCTCCTCTGAAATCTGGCAAGTGCTCAAACTCATTAATTGTTTCTCTTATTGCTATATTACTTCCTGTCCCTGGAAGTCCCACAGTGGATTAAAAAACAGAGCAACAGCAGCAAGTCAATGGAAACTTAATGAGCATGTTGATTTGTCACTTCCTGAGCTGGCAAACAACAACCAAGTCAGGGGTGATAATTCATGACATAAAGACTGACTATGCATGGGCATAGTCAAGTTCTGCCTTAATATATTTTTTTGCTTTTTAAGTTAACTGAGAAATCTAGACCTGAAAATCACTTTTTTTCGAACAGTGTCACAAAGAAAGGAGTTCTTTGTGAAAAACCAGGTAGTTCATTTGAAGTGCTGAATTGAATTGAATTGAAAAGGTTCTTCTATAGCGCATGGCTACTCGGAAGCATCCCAGCGCTTGATATTGAACAGAAGGAGTTGACAAGGAAACTAAAGTATAGAGAGCCAGCTTATCTATGTCTTGGGGAACAGTGCTGTTTTAAATTTTTTTCGAAATGCAAGCAGGCTGGGTTCTTGGCGAAGTGGGAGATGGAGGGCATTCCACAGCCTGGCTGCATTTCGCGAAAATAGACGGTCCCCTGATCGGGCTCTGTTGGTCCTGGGGATTATGAGAAGGTTTTGCTGTTTTGAGCGAAGATCCCTAGTTGGTTTATATGGTCTGACCATATTGTTTAAGATGGGAGGGCCATTCCCAAAGAGAGTTTTATGGACCAAACAGAGGGTCTTGAAATGGACCCGCTCCTTTATTGGGAGCCAGTGCAGGGTCCTTAGCGAAGGTGCCGCTGATGTACGGTGGCTGGTACCAGTGAGTAGCCTTGCTGCAGAATTTTGGGCAATCTGAAGTTGTCGGGTGACTGAAATGGGGCTCCTAGGTAGAGTGCATTCCCATAGTCCAGCCTAGATAGAATGAGGGACTGGACTATGGTTTTCTTAGCAGTTTCGGGTAACTGGGGGAGAATTTTACGGATTGTTTTCATTAAACCAAAGCAAGTAGCCACTGTCTTTCTTGCCTGGATTTTGAAAGACAGTTCATTTTCCGAAAAGACCTTAAAGACTCTGTTACTAAGGAAGGACCCGAGCCACTCAAGGGCCTTGCCTGTGACTCCGATCCTCTCAAGGCGGGCTAAGAGGACACGGTGGTTAACCGTGTCAAAGGCGGCGCTGAGGTCCAGGAGGATAATGGCCGCTGAATAGTCTTTCTACAAACTCCTGTTTTGAGTCCTTATCAAGCTGTGTGGCTCTTCTATAAAGTTGAAACAAATGCTTATTGATATTAAAGTGATCTGGATAAAAAATATAACTTGTGGAATCCTGTTCTGGTGAGCTATTTCTCTCAAAGCTAGTTCCTCTTTTTCCCCTACCTCGTTTCTTCCTTGTCCTTAACCCTCTGCGCCTTCCCTCTCCCTCACCTCTGCTGTTGTTGACTCTCTACTCTCCCCTACAGCCAACTCAGTGCCCTTACCAACCCCTGCCTCAGATGGTAGTCCACCTTACCTACTTCCCTACACGACGTCCTTGATCTGCCATTCTAACTGCTTCTTCTTCCAGTACAAGTTGTGATTGACATAAAAGAATTGCAACACAATCTCTTTTTTTCGGGTAACCATGTCTCTTCCTTTTTAAAAAAAAAATATTTCTAACATTATGGGAATTATTTGAGGTTGTTATTTGTGGGTTTTTTCTGTTAAGCCTAGATTCAGTACTGGGTCCAGCACAATTTTTTAACAAAATTGCAAAGTTTAGATCAAAGAAATTTTCACCATTTTGATAATTTGCTAGATTGGAAATGTGTCATTCTGGGAACATCACCTTGTATTCTCAGACTAGCTTTTCACCAATATGAGCTTCAAGGCTGAAGCCCTTTGATTCCAATGGGTGTTGCGCGCCTGGGTAAGTGTGCTCATACAATGGTGCTTGACTATTTTGGAAAAGTGTGCCGACAGTGCACAAAATTGGACATACAAAAGCATCTCTTTTGAAGAGAGACAGGGGTATGTGAGCAAAATATACCCTTGCCTACTAAAAGCTTCTGAACACCACTCTGCACCATTTGCCGTCATCTGCTTGGACATGTTCTAAGACCATAGTCCCGATCTTCATTAGGTCATCCACCCCAGCCTGGGAGGTAAGATATCATTCCAGAATAGTAGAGATTCTCACCTTATGGGCTCTGTGCCTCTGAAAAGTTGCAACATGGTATAACCTAAATCAGTAACTGTCATAACCTGCTGCTCAGCCAGTATGAGTGTCCTGTGTGGAATGTTGGTGCATGGTGATGCAATGGAATGTTTGGGTGCCTGTGAACGGCGGCAGCCGGTACAGGTAAGTGCGGTAGGGCAGGGCAGGGTGCGGTGGGGTGGAAGCTGACAGATGACGGAATAGGTGTTATTTATTTATTTAATTATACCTAGTCCGTCTTCTGCCAACTTCTCCCGCTCTCACTGCATCCCGTCCCCGCCTCACCGCGTTTACATGTGCCGGCCGCTGCTGCCTGCGAGGTGCTGGAGTGTCAATAGGCGTATGGGCTGAGCAGCAGGGAGGCAACTCCTGGTGGGGCTTATCATTGAAGCTTACTATTGGAACATATTATTTACAAGCAACTAAGAGTAATAACTCATCATGCAAACAATATACACCTTGGCTACTCGTCTTCTGATTATTAAAGTAACTCACCCGAGTGTTGACATGAATTGGTTTCTCTGTTACAATAGGAACAAGCATTAAAAATGAGAACTATTATTTTACACAAAAAAAATGAGAACTATTAACCCCTTCGCTGCGGGGGTTATTCCCCCGCTGTGCTGGGGGGAAGGGGGCCGCACACAGCGCTCCCATGCTCATGACGAGCTGAGCTCGTTATGAGCTACGGTGCTCCTGTGCTCTCGTCACAGGTGCATTGGCTCCGTGGAACGTTCAGCACAGTGGGGGAATTCTCCCCGCGCCTGAGCGTTCCACGGGCCATGACGAGCTGAGCTTGTCATGAGCACTGGAGCGCCGTGGCTCATGACGAGCTCAGCTCGTCATGAGCATTCAAGGAGTTAACACATCTTGGATCCGCAAATTCACTTCTACCGAAGCCTCATAGAGAAGCTACTGATCCATCTCAAGACTGTACAAATGCATACAACTGGATTCATGGTCGACCTCAAATTTAATGACCCTGTTTCTCTAGGAATGTGATGAACAACAATCAAGCAATGGGTATGTACTTCTATAGCGTAAACCTAACTGTGAAGCAACCGAGTGGTGCACATTTCTTGAGGCATCAGGCGACAACCTGCCCACAATGTTGAGCTCTGCACTAAGGCCGGTTTTCAAACCTGAGTCTCCAGATTCCAAAGGTGGCAGTTTGAGCCGCTAGGCCACCAGCTTATTCTATACAGTGTTGAATAGCCCAATGTCGAACTACCGCCCAAAAGTGATGGTAGCCCGTCAATTTGCCAGATATATAAAGTCGGCTTTCCAAAAGAAATTTTCCAATGATCACTTGAGGGGCAAATGTTTTGGGAACACAACTCTATGTGTAAAAGCCTCCTGCTGTTATAATATCCAAAAGTCCACAACCACCTGCCAAATGGTTTGTCTAATTTTCGAAAGGGTTAAAAACTTACCACATCACATATGTGTACTATGTTTCAGGTTACAACCTTAGGGGCAGTGAGCTAAAAAACGGTGATGGATCAAGCCCTGATCTGTTGACTGGGTATGAGTGTTCTGTTTAATTCAGATACTCTGTCCATCACCACCCCCTTTTCTGAATCGATTTACAATAACTGGCGCATCCCCAGGGATGCGCCAGTTATTGTGCGCTGCAGCTCCGCCACCCAGGGTGCGCCGCATTTACTATGCGGCGCACCCTGGGGCAAAAACGGACAGATGTGTGACGCATCTGAGCCGTAAAGGCGGCGCATTGCTGGAGTTGCGTCGCAAGCGCGACGCAGCTCCAGCAATGCTCTGGGGGGGCCTATCTGTCCAATGCTGCATCAAGCCTTACGCCTGCTTCAAGCAGGCGCAGGGTTTTGACACGGTATTGGCCTAAAAGTGCCTGTGTGACATCTTGTAGATGTCACGCAGGCACATCTGCCAGGCGCACCTGCCCCGGAATGCCCACCCTGCGCCGGAACGCCCACATGTGGCGCAGGGCTTTACAACGTGACGCATCTACCTAGATGTGTCACATTGTAAATGGGCCGCTGAGATGCGCCACGTTTACGCCTCCGTTGCGTGACGCAACGGCGACGTAAACGTGGCGCAAGTCCGACATAAATCTGCCCCCAAGTGCACAACCCATTGCGGATCTAAACACCCTTGTTTACTGTTAGGCCGACACCATTTCTTCTTTTCTGCAACCATCCCTTCGACTAGCGCTCTTAAGAGAGGTCCAGGCTCGGTTGAGCACGCTACAAAACAACACATGAAATAAATGAAAATGATGATAAATCCTTGTGTATACGTATAAAGTGATGAAAGCTCGCACAGACATTCCAAGACTGATTATTCTCAAAACTTCAATATTGCTAGCCATCTTTCTTTCAGCTCAGAGAAAAAAGGTACAAACCTTAGAAAATAATCCAATCACAGAGCAAGATTCTGCCCTTAGTTTGTAGGCAAGCATTTTAGGATGAAATGTGTTACTGTATTATATTGTTCTCTTTTATAGCATTTTTCGCCAGGAGGTGCCTAGGGTCCCCACATTTTGGGAGTGAATATCGCATGGCACAATACTTTAAGTGATTGTGTCTTAACAAAGGGAAAAATGTACACAAGAGGCAATGCTTCAGGTCTACAAAATGACACAATGTGGGCCACCTATTCCTTCATTTGGCTCGCAGAAGCCAAAACACTCTAAAAGTTGCCCACAGAAACGTTTCTGGTTAAGCAATCCATAGCTGACAGGAACCCGCTTGCATATTGCATTTTCAGCGGCTGCTTTCCGGGTGGGAACAGAAAATGCATCAAGAACATTGCCCATAAAATATGAGTTTTAGACTTTTAATTCAGCCTCAACGGGCCCTATTCAGAAACGTCAATTCGGTCATTTATACCTGCCGGTGGCCCTCAAAGGGATTCCTAGTAGAATTAACCCCTTTATGGGCGTGGAGGTCTCTGCCATGAATGAGATCTCCACCGAGGAAAATCCCACTCAATGGGTGGGAAAGTGGGTGCTCCAATGTATGTTTTTTCTTGGAACTTTGGAAACACCCACAAACTCATAAGTTTGGAATTGGTTGAAAATTTAAGGGGAAGAGGAACAGATCACCACCAGCTTTGGTGGGGTTGGAGGGTTTTCTCTATGGGAAAGAATATTTTCCCCGCGAACAGAAAAAAGTATATTTGCACTGGGTACCCTATTCTTCAATTGCTGACTTCATCACTATAGAGAAGTCAGCAAAGCAGTTAGAAGATTCCTCAGGGTAAGTCACCTGGTCCTTCCAAGCAGATGCCAGGAAAGATGTCCCCGGTGCAACTTTTCAGCCATACTCTTGAGAATGTTTGAGAATCGAAAAAAAATCGAAAATACATTTGTGGAGAGGCGGAGATCTCTGCCTATATTTTTCCTACTTTTCTCATGAATCTGTCCCAGTTTTGGCAGGTACTTAACAGCTTGGATTACCATAAAATTTGAGACTTTGTTTTGTTGGTTGGAGCAGGAGCCCGCGTATCACCACAGCTGCTTACGTCTTGACATCCACACCTCCATGTTTTTGCCACTTGACGAAACTCTGTGTCACAGACACTGCCTGGTGGTCAAGATGGCGGCGCCGGCGCAGACTGTGGATACAGGTGGCGGCCTAACGAGGCCTAATTGGGAAACGTCACATTGGTGGAAGAAAGCTATAAAACATTTTTGGGGGGAAAACGCCTGCTTTTGGAACATGGTTGGATACTTTATCATAACAACGGCTACAACTTTATTACCACTCCACTTTGGCCCTGTTGCTGAATCGGAAGCTGACGTCTGTAATCAAAACATCACCTCAGACTGTGTCCAAATCTGTGGTTTTGGTTCTTAAAAACTTTCAAACCTGTGCTACTCAAATGTTTTGGTATGTGGCCCCAAAAACACAAGCTTGGCAATTTATGACGGTCCATACAACATGACCCGATGTGCAGATTTCTTTCTTTACATAAGGTCATATTTTTCATATATTTGTGGTACTTTACTTTGGCATTTTGTGCTGATGCTCTTGTTCTTTAATACTTGTCCGACTCAAAGCTTCCCTTCTTTGTTATTTTCTTATCATTATTTTTTGGCTTTCTGACTAGCTCCTGGTGTGTGCAGTCAGATGTTAACCAAGAATCTTAGGTGCATATGTACAGCAGAATGACTGAGCGTGGCGTTAATCGCTTCAGCGCGGCGCAAATTTTCGCGCTGTGCTGAAGATTCGAAAAACGGGTGTGGTCATGACGGAACGGTTCCGTCATCAGCATTGAAGAGGTTAAACAAAACTTGCTAATGCCAAGCTCCACCATTCTGAAAATACAGGGATGCACCGTATTTAAAAATATACGGTGCACCCTTGCGATTCTCCGAGCACTGGCGCTAAATTAAGCTGTCTGGCACCAACGCAGGCATCCTTGCACCATAGTGCAAGAGTGCCTACATTGGGGGGAATGATTGGTTGTGTGCAGGAAGGGACACCTTCCTACAAATAAACAATCATTCACAGAGTTTTGCTGTTTCTAGTGTGCTGCACAATGCAGCACACATAGAAACACCAAAACTGAGGAGAATGTAAAAATTTCTCCTCGTTTCGCCATATTAAGACCAGGTTTTCCCTGGTCTTAATTTTGACGCTCCCCCATATTTACGCCACCCTTGTAAATATGGGGCAGCGTCAAAATCAATGGGTGTTGAGGCGGAACGCCCGCCGCAACACCCATTGCCCGCCCCTTTCATGCTAAGTATAGCGTGAAAGGGTGTCTTATTTACAAGATGGCGTTAAGTGGCTTAACGCCACCTTGTGAATAAGGCGAAGCCCTTATCGCCATAGGAAAGTCTTTAAAAGTCACATTCCTGTTGCAATAGGGGCTTGTAAATATGTCCCTTAGTTTGCTATTTACTCACTTTATTAGTTCTGTAATCTGAAATCTCTTGATTAGCTGGAATGTCTATTTGTTAGTTTGTATATGTATTCATTCACTCATTATCATTCATGTACCCATCCATGGCTTTGTGTTTCTGTTCACACACTCGTTCTTTCAGTAGGCAGACCTGTGGGGTTATTTAGAGGTAGCCCAAGTATGGCATTAGGTAAAAAACAAAGATTGTCAAATCCAGTGGGCCTCGCCTATGCAAAGGTATTGCCTTTGCTAAAGTCTTTGAGCCATGTTGTACAGCAGCATGGCCAAAAGTAAAGTTAGAAAAAAGCACTATGATGCTGGCAGTGCTGGCTGCATCACAGTGATTTTTTTCTCATGCCATGTGCATCTAAGAGTGACAATGAAGCCAATGAATGGGAAGCAATGGGCGAGAGCCAAGCCTCTTAAAGTACACAACACGTCTCACAGCGAACGCCTACACGCTGTCAGCAGACGAGACCTAATGACAGGTGCCCCATCCACCACCCTTGTGGTTCCTGTGGTGACCACTTCAACTGGCTCTTCCATTGGAAACCCTTCACCTGGTGTCCCGTCCACCCAAGGGCCATCACAGTGACAGTCGCGGCGATCACTTATTTAACCTGAACATGGAGCGGGGAACACTGCAGAGGAAAAATGACAATGCCCCCATGCGCAGTGATATATCCACTAGCAAAATTCATCCCTTCACTAATTCTTTAATCCAAAAGCATATTTGCAGATTCATTAGCAAAATAATTGGTCACCCTGTGGTAGTGTTCTATATTTCTGGATGTATGACGTTACAACGCATACTTTTACCACGCATACCATTACAACGCGGTATTTACAGCGCATACCGTTACAACGCATAGCGCTTAGAGGTGCTGGATAGTGGTAAGTATAATTTTATATTCCAACTCCAGTCCCCGTGGACACTAGGGAAGGTGTTGGATATAAAATTATACTTATTCCCTATCCTAGAGCGCCCCCCAGCGCAATGCGTTGTAATGGTATGCGTGGTAATGCCTGCCTTGTAGTGGTAGTGCGTGGTAAAAACTTTGTTGTAAACGTTGTATACCTATATTTCTTCATTCCAACTATTCTCTCATCTCTGCCTAACTCTGCCTCTCAGGCTTTCCCTCTCTAACCAGTGTCGTCATGAAAAGAATTTTGACATAGTTCATCTGCTTCTGTGTGACCCCATTTCTGAAAGTTTAATTCAAGGATGTATGACATTACAACGCATGCTTTTACCACGCATGCCTTTACAACGCGGTTTTTACAACGAAAACCTTTACAACGCATAGCGCTTTGGGGTGCTGGATAGTGAATAGTTTAATTTACTATTCCAACTCCAGTCCCCGTGGACACTAGGGAAGGTCTTGGATAGTAAATTAAACGTATTCCCTATCCTAGAGCGCCCCCCAGCGCAATGCGTTGTAATGGTTTGCGTTGTAAAAGTTGCGTGGTAAAGGCACTGTGTGGTAAAAGTTGCGTTGTAAAGGATGTTTCCCTTAATTCAATGGTGTTGGGCACCCTGTGGACTAACATATATGTAACAAACTTAAAGGTTGTTCAGATCAAGGAGCCCCAAAACTTGTTTTGCCCGGGGCTACAAAAATCCATGAAATGGCAGCGGCTGTCACAGAGTTGAAGAAGCAGGCTGACAGATGACCTCCCTCAATGTGCGGTGTATATGGTGTACAGCCGACGCGGGCTCCGCAGGCCACTACAGATGGCTAACAGGCTCTCCCAACATGTCGGTGCCTCAAAGACCTCGGACGTAAAATTCTGCTTCCTCGACCAGCAGAGAGTCAGTTTAAATCCTAAATCCATAAATCTTACACCATAAATCTTAAACCGTAAATCTTAAATCTTGAATATTAAATCTTAAAGTCTATACCGGAAATCTCAAGGGACCTATTCATGACTCCTTCCTGTCAGAGCCTGATCTGTCTCTGGTACAGCTGTTCCTTTCCACCTCACCTCTCCAACTTCTCCAGAACGAAAACATGCGTGCACACGCACACACACAAAACACAACATAACATACCTATTATGATTGAATTTAATTGAATTTTATTAACTGTTCTATTAATTAAAATCATTACAGTAAAAAAATAATTAGGTTAAAAAAAACAGTTGGCAAGAATTTTCAAACAGATGAATGAGAATTTTTTTTTAAAGGACAGTTCCCCCCATTCCCCCTATGCCCTCCCCTCCCCCTTGATGCCCTTAATTTTGTAAACAGCCATTGTCATTTTAATCGGTTGTTCCTCAGTATTGTTTGAGTTCCCATGTTTAGTTAAGACAATAAATAAAGCTAGAAGGTTAAAGTGCTAGTACATCAAGAGTCCTTACCTGTTATTATGCGGACTGGCCATTGACCGTATTGAAGTGTGTATTTACTTCTCTCTCTCACACACACACATGCACGCATGCAAGCAGGCAGGCAGGCACGCACACACACACACACACACACACACCATAATAAACCTATTATAATGTGGACTGGCCATTGACCGTAATGAAGTGTGTATTTAATTCTCTCTCTCTCTCTCACACACACACACACACACACACACACACACACACACACACACACGCTTGCATGCAAGCAGGCAGGCACGCACACACACACACACAAACCATAATAAACCTATTATAATGTGGACTGGCCATTGACCGTAATGAAGTGTGTATTTAATTCTCTCTCTCTCTCACACACACACACACACACACACACACACACGCTTGCATGCAAGCAGGCAGGCACGCACACACACACACACAAACCATAATAAACCTATTATAATGCGGACTGGCCATTGACCGTAATAAAGTGTTTACCTCTTTCTCTCTCTCTCTCTCTCTCTCTCACACACACACACACCTCTCTCTCTCTCTCTCTCTCTCTCTCTCTCTCAAACACACACACACACACACCTCTCTCTCTCTCTCTCTCTCTCTCTCAAACGCACACACACACACACCCACCTCTCTCTCTGTCTCTCTCTCTCTCACACACACACACACACCCACCTCTCTCTATATCTCTCTCTCTCACACACACACACACAGCTGTGCACATCCCAAAAACTTTAACATCCAAAGCACTTAGGAAGAGAAAACATTATTTTAAGGTAATATAATAACATAAGCAGTCATTACTTTTGTTTCACAATAATTGATTTATCAACCGTGTCCAGGCGTATCTTCATTGCCGATCAGACCTGCAGCCTTGAAATTACCACAGAAATAAAATGCTGGACCACAAAAATGTGTTTCTCTTATAAAACAGCTGAAACGTATGAAATGTTCACCAAGAAATTAATTACCGCAGCTAATTTCGCTGTACATTTTTGGCAAACAATGCGCGTTAAACTTGCACATTGGGAAGTAAATATTAGCCCTAAGAGTCTAGTGCCTGTAATCACTATATTACAATAAAATCACAGTTTTTACTGCTTATTACCTTCACTATATCTAAGCACATTACGCAAAATGAGTGTTCTTCGTTGTGCTTCAAGTTTGCGCTATATAAAACGTTATAAATAAATAAATAAATAAGTACAGATGAATCACACTCTTGTCCCAGACATTGAGGTCCATTAGGATGGCGGACGGATCGCCACCGCCATGCAGGCGGTGGCGATCCGTCCGCCATCCTTGCCCGTCCGCCACCTTTCTTCCCCCCGCCATATTACAATGGTGGGGGGGACCGTGGCGGAGGGGAAGACCATCCGCCGCTTTTCCGCCGCGGTCGCCTTGCGACCGCCGCGGAAAAGGCCTGATATGGTGGCGGTGTCTATCAGACACCGCCAGCCATATTAGGATGGCCTGTGATGAATGCCTTTCACTGGCGGCAATGCCGCCACGTAAAGGCATACGGTTCCTGCTTTGGGGGCCCGTTGCAGGCTCCCAGGGTGAAGCGGGGGTGGGGGTGCACATGGAGGGTACCTATGGTACCCCCCTGTGTTTCACAGCACAACATGGCAGGCACCACGCGGTGCCTGTCATGTTGTGCTGTGAAACGCACAAGCATTTTTCACATTGCGGCGGCCGGTGCTTTAAGCACCGTCCGCCGCAATGTGAAAAATGCGGGATGCACCTGCCACTGTGGCGGGTGCATCCTAATTGGGGGCATGGTTCCTCCGCCCTTGTGGCGGACGGTACCGGCCTCCGACAGGATGGCGGACGGACTTTGTCCGTCCGCCTTCCTAATGGACCCCATGGTTTGTGCATTTTTACAGGCGGAAAGTTGCACAGTTCTGTATGTCGCTACTTTGCAATTGTTTTTAAAACGCTGCCAGCTTTGCTAACCATTAAGTGGAAAAAATTTGTAGAGAAGCATTAGCAATTTCAACAGGTCTGGCCTTTGGCAAGCTGGTGAGAGGAAAAAAGAAAACATGCCGCCAGCTAAACATGGTCACCAAATACCTGCAATAAAAAAGTTTAGGTTTTAAAAAACAATTAACCATTCCATCTAATTTTAATAGAAGTATATGGGTGCTCCACTGGAGGAAGGTGTACTTAGAACAGGTGTAGAAACCCTTTTGGTTTTAACAGACGACACAGAAAAACATGTTATTGGTGTCAAGAAAAGATAGTATTTCTTTGAATTATCACACCCTGTAAGCACAGTTTAAACTGTCAAAGATTATAATAATAAACAAGCGTTGTTAAATGCCCTGAATTTTTGGTCCTGGTGCTGCTGTACCAGCTGCACCATTCAAATCATGAACCTATTGCCTGCTAGCTGAATGCACATGTGACTGTCTTGTTTAGTAGTAATATTTTGCAATAATCTGGGTTTAGTGGGGTCCCTAGAGTTTTTTGGCCCCAGTGCCACAGCAACTGCTGCACCGTTCAAATCAAGTTGCTTTTAACTGCCAGGTAACTACAATTTTGTCTTCCTGTTTAGTAGTAAAATATAGCAATATTTGGTGTTTAGAGGTCTGCTTGGAGCTTTTGGTCCTGGTGTCACTGCACCTGCTGCACCATTGAAATCATGACCCTGCAGTCTGAAAGGTAATAATCTGGGTTTAGTGGGGTCCCTAAAGTTTTTGGCCCTGGTGCCCCTGCACCTGCTGCACCATTCAAAACAAGTCTATTTTAACAGCAAAGTAACTGCAATTGTGACTGTCTGTTTAGTACTCAAATATAGCAATATAATGTGTTTAAAGGAGTTCTGACAACTTTTGGGCCCGGTGCTGCTGAACCTTCTGTACCATTCAAATCATGACCCTGTTGTCTGCAAGGTAACTGCACTTGTGGCTCCCTGTTTCGTAGTAAATATATAGCATAGCTCTTGTATACTAACTTTATTTTTAATGTGCAATGTTTATTACAACATTTAGAATTTGTTCATAATGACCAAATAGATTAAGTTGAAAAAATTGATCCAAGGCATGAATAGGAAATGCCACAAACGTTCTAAGGCTAAAGCATCTGCTTTACTCAACTAAGTAATAGAAAGCAAGCATTCCAGAATACTGTTAGAAGCGGTCTGCCTTTTCTGTGGAAAGAGATCTTATCTTGACAGTGAGCGAGGCTTAACCCCTTGTGACGGAACCGTTGCGTCCTAAGCCTCGGGTGAGCTGTGCTTGTGACGGAACGGTTCCGTCACGGCCCGCTCGGTGCGCCTGCGCGGCGCTGATTTCGCGCCTGCGCGGTGCTGATTTCGCGCCTGAGCAGCGCGTTCCATTGAGCGGGCGCTTTCGTGACGGAATCGTTTCGTCACAAGCACAGCTCACCCGCGAGCCGTGACGGAGCGGTTCCATCACAAGCACGTGACCGCCCTACCCCCTTAGCGCTGCGGCGGAATAGCCGCCGCAGCGAAGGGGTTAAACAGTGTGAACAGCTTTAGTAGACGCATTGTAAATGTGTGCAGCCAGGGGAACTTAACAAAAAAGCGAATGAACACAGTAATTTGGCATTGGGAACATATAAGAGACCCCTATTAAGATATATTAAATACAAGAAGTTTCACTAGCACAGTGCAAATGCTGTGCAGGCGAAACCTAAAAAGGGGTCGAAGGTTCTGGAAGGAAGGTCCCAAAGGAGATAAGAAGTAGCCCTGAATTACAAGCAACTCACAGATCAGCTGTGACACAGTCCTTCCTTTTGATCCTTACCACATTCAATGACACTTTTATAGAGACAAGGGGAAATGCAGAGCTGGAAGACAAGGTCCACTCTGGCTTGTATAGACATTGCAGCTACATGAAAATACACAACGCAAGATAATTTCTTGCACTACTTTGGAATCTGTTTCACACATGCATAATTAATAAAAAGACAACTACCACCATTGAAGGAATAACATTGCAGCAGTGGAGCACAAATAGTCCCTTCCAGGTACAAAAGAACCACTTTCTCCAAAATCAAAAAGCACTGGCAAAACCAAACATTTGACACATTTGTAAGGGCACTCACTTACCCACAATCCTCAGTTACACAAAGTTGGCACGCAATCATCTAGAAATGATGGGCCCAGCCAGCAACACTGAACAAAAATACTTGTAAGAAACAACTCACCTGCTCAAGATTCAGTGAGTTAACTGCGTCTAGAAATGCCCGTCTTCCGGATTGAAAGAAGTGTTCCTTACAACTAATAGTTGACATAGATTCAATATTTAATAGTTGACTTTAAGTAGGTATGTATAGTAGCTTAATAGGTTGATTTAATGACTGGCCTTCGGGAGGCAAGCATAGGAATAGCAAGTGATTGCAGTGTGTGGGGCCTTAAGTGAATGTTGTGAAATATGGAAACACGTGTGTGCAGTAAATGAGGTCACTCTTATTAGGTGCAGTCAGTGCTTAATTTGAGCCGGTGATTGCAAGGGGACCCCACCAGCACTTATGTTTGGGAACTGACCCATATTTTCCCTCAACAGCTGTTATTCAAGAGTAAGAGAGAAGAAAAAAAAAGGGAAAGCAAGAGTAAGACAAAGACCGAAAAACAGTGACAAAGGGAGAAAGCATGGATTAAAAAAAAGGACCTGATCTGGCTCCCTTTAGTAAATTACCTATCCTCTTCTGCCCCTTCCTCCGTCACTCATGAAGCTCATTCTACTGAGGTACGCAAACCACCTTGAATCTCTTTTTCCATTTTACCTGTGTAATTGTTTATAAATTGTTTATAGTTTTTACTGCTTGCTTTGTAATTTTTTTCAGATTTTTGTTTTATTGATACATATCTCACCATATGTTGTATGATCTCCACTCCCCTTCCTTCCTCTTGTATAATTTATTGATTTTCTCATATTGACTGTTTCTTCATTGCTCTGTTTTTCTTTTGTATTTCTATACTGTTTCAATAAAATCTAACTTTAAAAAACAAGCATTTACAATGCAATGGTTTCGCCTTTGGAAAAGTTAGAGCTATTGGCATTGCTCATGACATTTCTTTTTTTTGTTTACTTATAAATAAATGGCATTGTTATTTACATTGCCAACAGCTCTCTCAGCCCACACAGCTCGCTCAGCTCTCACAGCCCACACATCCCACACAGCCCACACAGCTCTCACAGCTCTCACAGCCCACACAGCTCTCACAGCCCACACAGCTCTCACAGCCCACACAGCTCTCACAGCTCTCACAGCCCACACAGCTCTCACAGCCCACACAGCTCTCACAGTCCACACAGCTCTCACAGCCCACACAGCTCTCACAGCCCACACAGCTCTCACAGCCCACAATGCAGCAATCACATAACACTACACATGCCTTCACAACACACCAATTAAAGGAAACTCACAATTTAAGACGGTTTGTATTGTTCACAAGTCATTCCATGGAAACAACACTGGATATTTAACTTAAGTCTCCATCAACCACAAACCAACAAGGCACCAATGATTAACAATTAGAGGGTTGTTGTCCTGGGCAAATCCAGTGGGTAAAGCTCATTCCTGTGCCAGAAACCAATACCTGAATGGTTTGGAGGACTGAATAAAGGGTCACAGTCCCTATGTCAACGAGCTGTGCCAGGTGAAGTAGACGGAGTGATTAAAACTGTACCAAATAAGGGTAGAGAGACTGGGGAGTAGCTCTGCACAGATGCTTTTACTGCTGTGTGGTGACAATCGAGTGTCAGTTTTAAGGTGAGAAAGAACCACACACGGTGTCAGAGGTCAGTGCTCTGTTGTATGCGAGATCAACGGCCACAGTTGTACCTGTGGTTGTATCTGGTATGACATGAGTAATTAACGTGCGTTCAGAAAAGAGCAATGTTATGTCGGAGAATTGTGGCTACATGCTGTGCAACTGTGATAAGGAGAGCTGTGCCCAGAGTTAAATTAGGGGTGTGTGGCTTTACGCAATATTGAGTAAGAGGTGTAGAGCTGCAAATCATGCCTGGCTGCAGTCACTGCAATCGTGCCCAGGTGGATGACTGCAGAATCCTGAGGGGGTCCTGGTGGAAGTGGGTGCCAGTGGGGAGTGAGCAGTGATTTTGGGAAGGGTCACAACTGAAACTGGTGTGACAGATGTGAGGGTCACAACACAGTGTATGGTGGCAGTGGCCTAAGGAAATGATGTACTCAATGTTATTGAAGGGATTAGGACTGTGTGCTCAATGCTGTAAACAGGTCATGGCTGCCCTTGGAGTGAGGGGTGGGTGGTAACTAATGCAGGGGGCAGTGCCCGGTGTCGGGGGGGCAGGCCTGAAAGAGAGACCGCCTCTGGCCCAGGCATATCAAGGGATTGCTCACCTCAGACACTTCTTCCTCGTCACTCCCGGAGCCCCCACATCCTCCCGGGGATAGCACAGCAGCCACCAGCTTAAAGTCCAGCCGGTCGTTCCCAGCGTCACCGAAGAGCCTGAGAGCAGCAAACCCTTGGGCGGGCACAGGAGACCGCGGGATTACGGAATCTATCTCATCTTCGAAGCCGTCGGGCAGCAGTTCGGACCCGGCCTGTGTCATGTCCGCCGCTGCTCCCGCGCTGCCAGAAGCCCTAAGTGCGGTGCAAGTCCCGGGTAAAGCACCGTGGGAGCAGAGCAAGCCTTCCAGCAGGAAATGCCCTCACCTAGCATGACGCACGCAAGCCCCGCCCAGCAGCCACTTCCCTTTCCATGACTGCCCTTGGAGTGAGGGGTGGGTGGTAACTAATGCAGGGGGCAGTGCCCGGTGTCGGGGGGCAGGCCCGAAAGAGAGACCGCCTCTGGCCCAGGCATATCAAGGGGTTGCTCACCTTAGACACTTCTTCCTCGTCACTCCCGGAGCCCCCACATCCTCCCGGGGATAGCACAGCAGCCGCCAGCTTAAAGTCCAGCCGGTCGTTCCCAGCGCCACCGAAGAGCCTGAGAGCAGCAGACCCTTGGGCGGGCACAGGAGACCGCGGGATTACGGAATCTATCTCATCTTCGAAGCCGTCGGGCAGCAGCTCGGACCCGGCCTGTGTCATGTCCGCCGCTGCTCCCGCGCTGCCAGAAGCCCTAAGTGCGGTGCAAGTCCCGGGTAATGCACCGTGGGAGCAGAGCAAGCCTTCCAGCAGGAACTGCCCTCACCTAGCATGACGCACGCAAGCCCCGCCCAGCAGCCACTTCCCTTTCCATGATTAGTGTGCGCAGAGATTTTCAGTACGCTCATAGGCCAGGGCAACTGTCACTCATAAAGACGTCCGGGACAGCCATGAGATGCTTGAGGTGGGAAACCAAAACATAGGTTGAGCCATTGAAAGAATGATTATGTAAATGAACATTTAAACAATAAATCTTAACAAGCACCTACGAGGACACGGACAGAGGGAGGGGGGGGCGGGAAAGCACACGGACAGCGGGAGGGGGGCGGGGGCGGGGAGGCACACGGAGGGGGGCGGGAATGGACAGCGCATCTGACCCGAGCTCCAGAAACAAATCACTTTCAGTGAAAGGGGAGGGAACGGGAAAAAACGAAACTCCGCCCATGGAAAAAATCTCGGGAACGCCCCCGAATCTGGTCAGGCCTTGACGGACAGATCTCTGGTCCAATGGCTAGCCTCCATTTATGGAGCTAGCCAATGGAACAGAGGGCGTATTCAAGGCACCCATACTGAAAACTAAAGATTTCTCTGGGGGCGGAGCTAAAGCTCCGTGCCCCAGGCGAAACCTAAAAAGGACCTGGAAGAGCGAGATAAAGAGGCAAAGAGTGTCTGGTGGCGCTTTACTGAGGCATGAGGTGGAATCAAGATTATGCAGCCTTGGTATTCAACACCCCGATCTTCGATAGCACCGGCTGTGGATTTCTGAGCAAAACTAAGGACCTCAGCTCCTATTGCTCTACAAATAAAATCCTGCTAGTGCTGTGTCATTGTGGCTTTAATAAGTATTTATAAAGGTGTGTAACCAGTGGCATTATATACAGTGGTTCCATTTCCTTATCCTGATTGCGAGAATAGGATTTCTCTCATACTGCTACCATGCATATCTTGTTCACTTGCACTCATCTACGTATTGCGTGTCACCCAGTGGCCAACTGTTAAAAAAATATATGTGCCAGGGCTCTCGTAAGGAGGCCGCTTGCATCAGCCCATTTCTCCTGTTAGCGCTGCCTAAAACAGAACCACTTACTAACCATGAAAGAGGGGAGAGGATGTGGCGTAATGGGCAGAGCTGCTGACTTTGGAGTTGGGGAACCAGGCTCGAGTCTCGGCATTAGCTCAACATCCTGCAAATCACTTAATCTCTCTGTAAATGAATGTGTACTTAACTTATGCTCCGGAAAAAGCACCAGTATTGATGATTAAGTGCTGGTGAAGACTACCGGAAATCACCGGCTCAAATTAATCCCTGGTGTCACTGGCTTCAGTTGAGCTGCATTTGGCACTCTTAGGGTCCAATGTACTATCACCCTCATTGGAGTTGGCATGTGCTACACAAGACCAAAGAAAACCATATTCCGGTGACCTATCTCAAGCTTCATTAAATGCCTCTAAAGATGCTCTTCAATATAGCTAGCTGGTTGTGTGAGGTATCTGTATCTGCCTCTCTCTAAATGGCTCACCACATAGCAGACGCCAACTTTCGAAAGTATTTTGGAGCAGAAATACAAGGAAACTTGTATTCCTGTAAATCCTCAAGAAGGTCTTCAGATTGCGCCGCCCAACACACTCAGAACGGTCACCCAAGGCCTCATCACCAGCGATCTACAGTACTGTGGAGCACCAGCAATTTTGGACTGGTACCAAGTGCCATAAAAAGATATGGAAATTATATTTTGAATGGGATACTCTGTGGTCTCCAACAACAATACCACAGAGGAATAATTGAACGTGAGAAGAGAATTACAAAGTTAACCTTTAGGCTTATCAACGCCAACTCGTGTCGTCTCTCAGGGCTCTCACTACCAGATGCAGGAGCAGATGGTTAGAAGTCAAATGCCACCACTCACAATACTTCCCATCCCTGACACCAAATGGCTGCCTTGGGTACTGACCATGACCTTGGCAAAAGAGCCAGAGCCAATGGTTTATGGGTGTTGACCCATTGTCACCTTTATCCATACTCCTGCAGGCTTACTCAAACTATGAGTGACACAACAAGTAATCAATGGTGGAAGGGGTATGGCATTTTGTGCCTTTTCTGGATAGATAAACTCATTGTACATGTGTAGATTATTTTTCACATTAAGGGCCCAAGTGCCATTTCATGTTAAAACTAAAAATGAGCCCAAAAAATCTATATTTGTGAGCCATATTATTATTATTATTATTATTATTAGGAGCTTATAAAGCGCACTTATACCCAAGGGCATCCTGGGGCTGCAAACTGACTCCCTAGAGCGCACGAAGATCTAATCCCTGAATAACCAGGTCTTAAGCCCCTTTCTGAAAGAGAGGAGCTCCGACGTATTCCTGAGATGAGTCGGCAGGCTGTTCCAGGCTTTTGCTGCATCGTATGAGAAGCTGTTTCCTTCCCAACTGGCCTTTTTTATTCGTGGCACCACAACTAGTCTGCCTTCGACAGAGCGCAGCGCTCTCCCCGGCACGTACCATTTGAAACACCCACTCAAAAACTCTGGGCCAATGCCCATCAGACTTTTAAAGACAATGCACAATGCTTTAAATTGTGCTTGTCTTATTACTGACAGCCAATGCAGTTGGCGATGTCCCTCTCGTACCGAGGCAAACCTTGGGATCCCCATCAGCAGTCTCGCTGCCACGTTTTGTACCAACTGCAGTCTGTACCTGTGTTTTTTTTCAGATTCAGGTACAATTACAGTAGTCCAGGCGCGACAAGATAAGGGCTGAAACTGCTGTCCTAAAACCATCGGCTGGAAGAAAGAATTTGATTTTCCTCAGTATCCTGAGGATATGGAAGCAGGTCGAAACCACTCCATTAACCTGATCCCCGAAATCAAGATTCTGATCCGGGATAACAACCAGGTTTTTTACCTTACCGGTGGGGACTGGTAGCTTTCCCAATGACTCAGGTCACATACCAGGGGTCCAAATGTAAGGGTTTTTCCCATATATGATGACTTCAGTCTTCCCAGCATTCATTTTGAGGCAGTTGGAGTCCATCCAGCCAGCAAGGTCTTTTAGACAATCATGGCATCTCGCTGCCATAACCCCTTGGGTCCCTTATTGAATGTATAACACAATTTGAGTGTCATCTTCGTAAGATGTGCGTTGCAGACCAAAAGATCTTATCAAGGCCGCCAAAGGGCTGACATAGATAATAAAAAGCGTAGGGCTCAAGGAGGACCCCTGCGTTACCCCGCAAGGGAGGGCAAAAGGTTTAGATTTGTCCAAACCCAGGTCAACTGTTTGGATTCTGTTGGCCCAAAAAGATTTCAGGAGGCTGCAGGCCGTGCCATCCACCCTCGCATTCGACAACCGGTCCATCAACACCTCGTGGTGGACCGTGTCGAAGGCGGCCGACAGATCCAGCAGAATCAACACAGCCATCCCTCCTTGGTCAACCACAGCTCTAACCTCCTCAGTGGCCTTGACAAGGGGCAGCTCCGTGCTGTGACCTGCACAAAACCCAAAGTGCGTGGGGTCAAGAGCCTTAGCCCTCTGAAAGAAAGAGCTTGGTTGCCGATTTATAGCCTACTCCAGCAACTAGGCCGGAAGCGGGAGTCGGGATATTGGTCTGTAATTGTTCAGATCATTTTCATCCAAATTGGGCTTTTTTGTTAAGGGAAGTATAGAGGCTGACTTTCACCTCCTAGGATACTGACCCCCGTCGATGATGGTGTTAAACACGGGGTAAGAGTGCTTGCGATGATCTCAGAACAGATTTTTAATACGGCAACCGGGCAGGGATCACTGGGAGATCCCGACCGAGCCGCACACATTATATTAAGGACCTCAGTGATCTGTAAGGGACTAAAACCCTCTAATCTATCAGATGACGTCCTCCTTGATTCGAGGCGGTTTGCCGCTTCCCCCACCTCCCCTCGAGCCTTGGAGAAGGAGGAAAAAATCCCTTCCACCTTATTCCTAAAAAAGGAGGGTAAGGATTCACACAGTGCTGGTCCGCAGTGTGAGCTGGGTTTAGTGGGGATAGTCAGTTTTGAAATAGTTCTAAACAGTTCTCTGGAGGAAGTGTTGGCCTTCAGTATCTGCTCAGAAAAGTAAGCTTTTTTTGCCTCAGAAATCAGTTTCTTATATATGGTGAGGCTTTCTTTAAACTTTTCTTTATTGTTAGTGCTATACCCATTTCTCCAAGTCCTCTCAAGCCTCTTACAGTCTGTTTTATGCTTTTGCAGAGTGTCAGAGAAACAAGGGGCAGAAGGCTGGGTTCACCTGGCAGTAAACAGTTGGAGAGCTGATGAATTAATAACAGTCACAGACACGCCGTCGAGCTCTGGAACCTGCTCGACACAACATCACCAGACGTCGCCTTCCTCACGGAAACCTGGATGAACGCCTCCTCAGCGCCCGACATCGCCATCGCCATACCAGACGGCTACAAGATCATCCGAAGGGACCGCATCAACAACACCGGAGGAGGCATCGCCATCATCCACAGGAACACCATCCGCGTCACGACCAACACCGACGACACCCTCGCACCCGCCGAGCACCTGCACTTCCAGGTCCACATCAACCCCAAGACCACCCTCAGAGGCACCCTCATCTACAGACCCCCGGGACCGCGCACACAATTCAGCGAAGACATCGCCGACTTCATCGGCCCGCACGCCCTCTGCTCCGCTGACTACATCCTCCTCGGGGACCTCAACTTCCACTTGGAGAACAACAACGACCGCCACACCACCACCCTGCTGGACAACCTCGCCAACCTCGGTCTCAAGCAGCTGGTGACCACCCCCACCCACTACGCCGGACACACACTGGACCCCATCTTCTCATCCAGCAAGGACATCGCCTTCAGCCACGCCACCGGACTCCACTGGACGGACCACAGCTGCGTCCACTTCAGCTTCGGAAGGACCACGATCCACCACCACCAGCAACAGGTTGCTCGCAGAAACTGGAACAAGATCACAGCCGACCAGCTCGCGACTTCCCTGAGCATGAACCCTCCCGCCAGCACAACGAACCCAAGCCAGGCTGCCACCAACCTAACGAAGTGGATCAGCGACTGCGCCGACGAGCTTGCCCCCCTGAGGATCCCGCTGAGCAGACCCGGGAGCAAGAAAGCCCCATGGTTCACCGACGAACTCAAAAGCTCCAAGAAGAACTGTCGGACCCTCGAAAGAACCTGGCGCAGAGACCCAACTCCGGACAACATGGCCGCCCTCAAGCTCGCCACCCGAAAGCACCACCAACTCATCCGCGCCACCAAGAAAACCACATTCATGGAACGACTGGACAACAACGCACACAACAGCAAGGAACTCTTCAACATCGTCAAAGAGCTCTCCAACCCCAACGCCGGAAACAACGATATCACCCCTTCGCAAGACCTCTGCAACTCCCTCGCCTCCTACTTCCACAACAAGATCACGGACATACACAACAGCTTCAGCACGCAACCGACGCACGCCATGAACGAACCACCAGCCCCCAACACCACCCTCCGCGCCTGGACTCCGATCAGCACTGAAGACACCATCCGCACGATGAACTCCATTCACTCCGGATCTCCGACCGACCCATGCCCTCACCACGTCTTCAACAAGGCCGACGCTGTCATCGCACCCCACCTGCGTGACATCATCAACACCTCCTTCGACTCCGCCACCTTCCCGGAGAGCTGGAAGCACGCCGAACTCAGCACCCTACTCAAGAAGCCATTAGCCGACCCCACCGACCTCAAGAACTACCGGCCCATCTCGCTGCTCCCGTTTCCTGCAAAAGTCATCGAGAAGACCGTCAACAAGCAGCTGGCCGCCTTCCTCGAGACGAATGGATCCCTCGACCCCTCACAGTCTGGCTTCCGGGCCAACCACAGCACCGAGACCGCCCTGATCGCAGCCACCGATGACATCCAAGCTCTGCTCGACAACGGAGAAATAGCAGCCCTCATCCTCCTAGACCTCTCCGCGGCCTTCGACACTGTCTGCCACCGTATCCCTGGTACAGCGCCTCAGCAACGTCGGAATCCAGGAGAAGGCACTGGAGTGGATCACCTCCTTCCTCGCCGGAAGGACACAGAGAGTCCGCCTCCCTCCGTTCAGTTCCGTAGCCTCCGAAGTCATCTGCGGCGTCCCTCAAGGCTCCTCGCTCAGTCCAACCCTCTTCAACGTCTACATGAGCCCCCTCGCAAACATCGCACGCCAGCACAACCTCAACATCATCTCCTACGCCGACGACACCCAGCTGATCCTCTCCCTCACCAACGACCCCGCCACCGCCAGAGCCAACCTCCATGAAGGGATGAAAGAGGTGGCCGGATGGATGAAGAACAGCCGCCTGAAACTGAACTCGGACAAGACGGAAGTCCTCATCCTGGGATCCTCACCCTCCGCCTGGGACGACTCCTGGTGGCCCCCCGCCCTAGGCAGCGCACCCAAACCAACAGACCACGCACGCAACCTGGGCTTCATCCTGGACTCCTCCCTCTCCATGACCAGACAAGTCAACGCCGTCTCCTCGTCGTGCTTCAACATCCTGCGCATGCTTCGTAAGATCTTCCGGTGGATCCCCACCGAGACCAGGAAGACGGTCACCCAGGCCCTCGTCACCAGCCGGCTGGACTACGGCAACTCCCTCTACGCCGGAACCACCACCAAACTCCAGAAGAGACTCCAGCGGATCCAGAACGCCTCAGCACGACTCATCCTGGACATCCCCCGTCGCAGCCACATCTCCGGACACCTGAGAGACCTGCACTGGCTCCCGGTCAACAAGAGAATCACCTTCCGACTCCTCACCCACGCACACAAAGCCCTACACAACCAAGGCCCAGGATACCTCAACAGCCGCCTCAACTTCTACGCTCCCAAACGCCAGCTTCGAACGACCGGCCACGCCCTCGCCGCCGTCCCCCGCATCCGAAGAGCCACCACAGGGGGACGGTCCTTCTCCTACCTCGCCGCCAAGACTTGGAACTCCCTCCCGACCCACCTCCGCCTGACCCAGGACCACCTCGCCTTCAGGAAGCAACTCAAGACCTGGCTGTTTGAGCAGTAGCGGACCCCCCCCTCCCCTAGCGCCTTGAGACCCTCCGGGTGTGTAGCGCGCTATATAAATGCTCTGTTTGATTGATTGAGTCAGGGAAGCTCTTTTGGGGGTGTGCTCCCAATCAGGTGTTGGCAGCATGTGGAGGCCTAAATAAAATGGGAACTGTATTATTTTGCCACCTTGACTGACTCCAGCAGGCTTTGTGCTGGGCACTGACAACACTTCCTGCTTCCCCAGCGAGGCCCGACTCTCAGATGGCCCACGTTTATCACGAGCGGCCAGTGCATTCTTCAGTGATATAGAACATGCTCACATGCAAAGTGGCTACTGCAAGAGGTCCCTGATACTGGGTGCAAATTCAGTTGAATGATGGTGATGAACTGATGGGAGAATGAGCCCAAAGATGGGTATCTTGTGAGTTCAGGCTGCGAGTTAATGAGCAACACCACTGACTGATGCTGTGGTTTGAGCCACAAGCGGTACAAAAGGGGGTGGTGATGGACGGAGCATCTGAATCAATCAAACATTCACACCCAGTCAAAAGATCTGGGTTTAAACCACCTTTTGTACCATTTGTGGTTTGAGCCACAGCATCAGACAGTGACGTCCTAATTGCTAATCATCTGCACGCTGATCTTTCACAAGCAATTCTTTTTTTCTTGTTGCTCAGCTAGGTAACTATTTTCCCTCTTTGGTAGGGGTCGGCAGTAAACTGGACTCCACCAGTGGATTTTGCGCAGTTTTGCCCAATCCGGAAGTTCCGGAAAAACTCAGCCAACTGCCGCGTGGTAATGTTTTTCTTGTGCTCATCTCACCAACTTTAGGTTGGCAAGCGAGAAAATCGAGCCCAAGGACGAGTCCTGGCATGATTCTCAACAAGACAGGTTGCTACTGCTCATGTTGAGAAGGTTGCCGCTCGTGTTGAGGAAGCTGCCTGTTGTACATTGATTCTTCATGTAATATGGTTGTCTTTTGTCTTAGTCCTTTCTTTGTGTTTTCTTGTTCTCTGTCTACCACAATGCCTATGTATGTTCTGACTTCTACCTGGAGAATTCCACAAGTGTCAGTTGGTGGTCTGGTCAGCTGGCGAGGTTTGTGTGCTCAGCTGTGTCTTACAATAAATCTACATGTAATCAACTAGAAGTATCCTGTCATCTATGACCATCCTATTTACAACATTTTGGCGACGTTTTTTTGCTGACCAGACCAGAGAAGAACCATCTAACACAGCCTGAGCTACACCTCGCAAAAGAACCCACAACAGTCCATTTATTTGCTGCCAATAACATCATCAAAAGAAGATTGAAACCGGATGAATGATGGAAAAGTCTAAGGAAATTTAAGCAAGCAAAGAACCATGAGTCCATTTCTCATCCCTGGCAGCACTGCGCAACAAGAAGCAAAAAAGGTTGTCTTTTGTCTTAGTCCTTTCTTTGTGTTTTCTTGTTCTCTGTCTACCACAATGCCTATGTATGTTCTGACTTCTACCTGGAGAATTCCACAAGTGTCAGTTGGTGGTCTGGTCAGCTGGCGAGGTTTGTGTACTCGGCTGTGTCCTACAATAAATCTACATGTAATCAACTAGAAGTATCCTGTCATCTATGACCATCCTATTTACAACACTGCCGCTCAGTAGAAAGGGCCAGATGCATCAACATCATTTACCCATATACACAGAATGGGTAAAACTGTTTGATACATCTGGCCCAAAATCTACTACGAGCGGCAGGTAAAAGCAGCGCCCTTCTAGTGCGCCGCGAGGTGCAGTTCATGCTGATTTTACAGCACAGGACAAGCTACTGGCACTAACAAACAGAGCGTGCAGTGTGGCTTACTGAAATTCCACCAATCGCAGAGCTCCGCGGAATCTTGCAGAGTTTTTAGGTAAATCCACAGACTTAAACTATGTGAGTGCCACCCACCCCTACTCTTGAGGAGATTATCTTCTCCAATTTTGAGGGTGTTCTCTTCCCATTCCCATCTACATAAACTACACATACTCCTGCCCATGATGGGAGTAAATCAGAGATGAAAACTATGAACAAAACGTTTATGTTGACCGACAAATTTGCAAGTTGTTGATGTTCAATAATTTTTTATGGGGACTCAAATAAGTGATCCCACAAATTAGACTCTGGTGGCAGCTTACTCACACAATAAGTCTACTACAGCGGCAGACTTTCTGTGTTAGCAAATCCCATTTTTGAGGGCAAAACTGTACAATTACTGATTCTCTAACGCCAGACTTAGATTTTGTGCTCATAAGTGGTACTAGGATGCTTGTTTCTAGTCCAAGGAGGACCTGGCCTGGCAGTTCGGGCTGGACTGTTCCCATTGGGCGCAGGGTCAAGACTGATTTGCATATGGCTGGGCCTAAACTGGAATGGCATGGTGAGCAAAAAAACAATGGATTTAGGCCCAGATCTCTGTACTGGGGTGAATGTATGACATTGTTCTGCATTCTGTCCATCAATAGTTATTTTTGCATTTGTCACCCCAAGTGGGACGGGTATGCTTAGACGTGAGTACCGTGCTCTCCATGCCACTGGAATCAAGCTATCCTGGCTGAAGAGAGGTGAAACCCCGAAACCGGTCCTAAGATGCTAGTTTCCAGTCCAGGGAGGACTCAGCTTGGCAGTTCGGGCTGAACTGTTCCCATTGGGCGCAGGGTCAAGACTAATTTGCATATGGCTGGGTCCAAACTGGAATAGCATGGTGAGCACAAAAAAGATGGATTTAGGCCCAGATCTCTGTACTAGGGTGAATGTATGACATTGTCCTGCATTCTGTCCACCAATAGTTCTTTTTGCATAAGTGGCTTTTTTGGCATGTCCAATACAAATCTGGGTGCCAAAATAATCCGTGACCCATGTTTTCTATTTGTGTGAAAACCCACACACTTCAAGGTGATGCCGTAGAAAACGTTCAACTGGGATTTCTAACAAAATTGTATTTTCTGGAGCAGTGTGTCAACCTGTCCTACTGATGCTTGTGAGTCCCCCTGTCGATTGCCACGTGAAGAGCTTGATTTTCGTGTGCTAAACGAATCAGAGAACTAGAATTTCCACCATAGATAATTACAGAAATTGTTCCAATACATTCACCAGGCGCCGTTCTCTGACATGACAGCTACAGATGCAGCGAGCAGGGATTATGTTTTCAGAATTTTTTTGGCATAGACACCTGTATTCAGCCCCCCCCCCCCCTCCCCCCCCAATCTGACGAGCAGGAGATCACCGCACCCCCATTAATCGCGAGGTCACCTCTGTGCGTGTCAACAGCATGTAACGTAACCCACGTCAGCAGAGCCGCGGCCCCTCGAAGTCCCGTATTCATTTCCCCGTCGGAGGCGCGGTCCCCCCTGCACGTGTCGCCTGACGCTGTTAAGACACATTAGCGGGAGGCTTCGGGGCCTAAAAACCAGCTCCGCGCAGACAGAATTTCGTGACATTTCTGGGTCACCGAGGGGCATTCCCAGTGACAGCGCGACACTCTAGACTCCGGTGCAGGCGGTGACGGGGCTGACAATAGCAGGTGCAAGTGATATGGCCCGACTGTGTACTTGTGATATTTTGCATGAAAATTCTTGTTTTCTTCTTTTGTTTCCCAGAGGTCCCTTTTCTCCTTTTCTCCTTCTGAAGACCTACCTACTTACGTAGGGGGTAGAAATATGGCCTCCCAGGGCGACAGTAGGGGGTGAACCCTTTAAACAATTTTACACACGAAAGTTAACAGCATAAGACGGTACATTGTCAGCCTCTGCCTCAAACCCTTTTTTAATCACATCAGCGCGATGTTCGCTGCATTATTTTGCAGAGTGGCTGGAAGCAGTCCGATCATGAAGGATAAACCCTGATTTGACCCAACTCGTGTTAAAAAAGGTGTATTTTGTCCCAGTTCTCCCTGAAATGGATTGCAAATGTCTGGATTACTTGGAGGAATTATTTATTACACAGATTCCTCTCTTCCTTGTCCTGAGTTATGACCCTTCCTCCATTTTGCCACTGGAGTGCTCGCCGTGCCCCTGACACTATTTTTGGGCTTTTTGTAGTATTTTGGGGGCACCACCAGGAGGGATCACATGATTGCTGCTTTAATTCATCTCCTTGTGACCCACATGCCTTTTTTCTTCCTTATCGCGCCACACACCATCCATTCAACAAGAAATTAATGGAGGTAGCAGAAAATGAGGTAAAGCAGCAATCACGTGACCCCATATAGTGGTGCCACCAAACTACCACATTAGGCTCAAAAAGGTTTTTAAAGGCATGGAGAGCACTCCAGCAGGCAAAATGTTATATACTCCTACCTTTCCTTCTAAGGGGGGGCTGCTTCTACCTGTTCAGTAACTGAGCCATCTCCTGTCAGCATCCTTCAGGGAGAGTGGGGACCAGTGTAAATACTGCGCTGAGAAAGAGAGCTCTTGATGTTATGAATCCTTTTTATGAGTTTTAATTGCAACGAAGACACTTTAATCAGTGGATTTGTGTAATTTATGAAAGTGGATTTAAAAAGTAATAATAAGCTATGGGCCATTGATTGAGTAATGGTGTAATGAATGGATTTTATTAACTATCAATAAAAACTATGTTTTACTTCACTTGTAAAGACTACTAGTAAATAATATAGATATGAACCCCTCATTCCCTCTTCCTTGTGACAGTATTGAACTACAGCCAATCAATGAGGGCGACACAGGCCCTGGAAAGAAACAAGACAATCATAGGTATATGCATCACCCAGGCATTTATCAGAAACCTACGCAGCATGGGACCAACAAGCAGGGCCGGACTGGCCGTAGCGGGCGCGGGCAATCCCCCAGTGTGCCGCACGGGTGGGGGCCGGTTTTGGGCCCCTGGGGACCGTTTTTGTTACAGGGCCGTTTTTGCAGCATAGCCGCAAAATCGGCCTTGTAACTAAATGAGCCGAAAACCGGCCCCGGCAAAGAGCTCGGCGGCACCTCCAACCCCCAGTGGGAGAGGGGGCGAGGCGGCCGAGCACTTTGCCAGGGCCGGTTTTGGTTCCCAGTCCGGCCCTGCCAACAAGAGACTTCCGGGACCCCGCTGTCCCCCGATCTGATAACCATACATGCACCTGATGGTAAAAGACAATTTATTACCACGTCAACATTTTTCTACTCGCCATTACTATGACCCTATTAGCAACACCACTATCTTTTTTGCAATTACATTATACACCACATCCTCCTCAAACGAAAATGTTAAAATAATGAAATACTTAACACTGAATAATGTAATAAATACATAAAATATAATTTAAAAAATAATAAAATAATATTAAAGTTAATACAATACGGTCAGAGTTCATGTTAGAGGTAGCATTATAGTGAGGATAAGGGTATCAATGTATAAAAATATTTTAAATTATTGTAATACAGTTAAATATAATTACATGTAATAAAAACAAAAAGAAATTATGCTAAGGGTAAGATATGGGTTTGGGTCAATGTTATGTGTGGTAGGGAAAGGCTTTTTTTCTAAATGAATTTAGTGTCATTTTAATTTCATGTAATATATACAATCAAACACAATATAACATTACTTATTGCTAGTATGTGTATTAGTGTTAGGGTAAGGGTACAATAGTCTATTAAAATTAACCTGACTACAATTTAATTTAATTTAAATATAGTATATTAAACATTAGTTAGGGCAGTGGATACGATCTGTATTAAGATCAGTGTACAGTTCTTTAACCGCATGCGCGCTAGCGCAATTCCGCTCCTGCGCTGACTTTTTCAAAAACGCACTTTACGTGACGAGCTGGGCTCGTCATCAGCGTGCGAGCGGGCTACGCCATGACGAGCCCAGCTCATCATCAGCGTCGAAGGGGTTAAGTTAAATTCATTTCCTTTACATTGATTTAACCAATATAAAAAGAATTAAACATTTTGTAGTGGTAAGGAGTGTTGTGATTATGGCCGAGAAAATTACCCAGAATTTAATTTAGAAAAAAAAAATATATTGGTAATTTACTTCAATTTCATTTATTTAAAATGAATTGAATGAACACTAAAATTAGAGACGAATTGTGATTGTTTCAGGATGTGGTTAGTCACTTCTGACTAAGTAAATATCAAAAGGAGATTATTATTTAAGCAATTCCCATTACAATGTTAACAATACAGTCTATTGTTAACATTGTAATGGGAATTGCTTAAATAATAATCTCCTTTTGATATTTACTTAGTCAGAAGTGACTAACCACACCCTGAAACAATCACAATTCGTCTCTAATTTTAGTGTTCATTCAATTCATTTTAAATAAATGAAATTGAAGTAAATTACCAATATATTTTTTTTTACTAAATTAAATGGATGAAAAGGAAAACATGTTAAATTAGCAGCGGAAGAGCTAGTCGCAGAAGAGGTGGTGTTATGTGTTACCGAATCGGTAAATAGCATGTAGGTAGCACATTTAAGAGTGCTTATGTGCTTTAAGGATTCGTTATTTACCACCAACTATAAGTTGGTGGTAAATACTGAATGATTTTGAAAATGCTAATCTGTTCATTTTCAACTATGCCATGTGGTAGACATATATGTGTGCCACATGTGCACACAAGCACGATTATGGGGTGCAACAGGGTGTCGAAGTGACACCCTGCCACCCTTCAATGTGTTCCCCCTTTTACCGAATCAGTATTTACCGATTCGGTAATTCACATTCATTCCTACGGGCCTCCAGGCCCATAGGAATGAATGGCAATTACCGAATTGGTAAATACCGATTCGGTAATTACTGAATCTTACCGATTCAATAATACTTACCGAATAAATATCTACATCCTATTTACCGATTCTAAAATACGGAATCAGTAAAATTCGGTATTTTAGAATCGGTAAATCTTCATTACCGGCATCTGGCCCCATATACCTTAATGTTTCCTTCTCAGTCCCACATGTGGGGCAGGAGCATCCTGTTGAGCCAGTAAGTTTATCACATATGTGGCAGTAGGGAGAGGGATTACCTCTAGGAAGAGGGATCTAGGGAAATGAGACCACAGATGAATTTTGGAGCGAGTAGCAAGTTGGAATGCTGTGTGGTTTTCAGTAACTGGTTAAAGGTAATGAAGAAATCACCATTGTCAAAAGGGTCTTAACATCTAGGCCACAGGGCACATTAGTCATTGACAATATTGGCCCTTTAGGACATTATTTTGGAGGACACGCTGCATGTTATTGTTTGTAAAGTATTATTCCGTGTGGGTGGTTGTCCCGGTCATCTCGGAGACATTCACTAGGGTCTTCCTTGCTACCTTGGGCCGGGTTATTTTAGAGAGAAATGTTTCTGATCCTACAGAGTCCCAATTTAACACTCAAGGCCAGAAAGTGCCAGATATGACTGGGCTTTGTAGTCCATCTCGGCTGCTGATGGAGCAGTGGAAAGAAACAGCATCCATGAGTAAATGGTCCAGTCCGTTGTGGTCAGGGAGCCTACCAGAATTCAGGCACATGTGAAGCCCTTCTTAAGACTCACCCGTATTACAGTCATTGAGTAAATAGGCATTGGGGGCATTCTTGTTTACTTTCTGGTCCTGCTGCAACCTTCATGATCCCTAAGAGTGGGACTGTCAAGGGGTACCAAAACCCCCCACTACCTCTGAATCCCCCCGTTGTTGTCCATCAATAAAGTTTTTTATAAAGAAGGAAACTACTCAGACAGCGGCGAAAAATCCTAGTATCCGCATTTGAATGAAATCTGGTATACATGTAAACTATTGTGTTAGTGTGTGATTTTTGCATTTCGTGACATATTCTGAAAAAAAACAGAAGAAACAAAAGCTCATTGGTATGAATGACTCTCCTAAAGGAAATGCTGGAGGACACCAGTATAGCTCATTGGGTCTCAAGTGACACAGTAAACATGAAGAGTTCCTAAAGAGGGTGCTTAGAAATAAAAATAAAGGAAGTTATTAAATGCCCAGATGATATTGCTTTTCCAAGAAGCCATGGCCAAGGAGTATAGGGCCCTCGAAGGTGCAACTTGAGATGGCTGACGGGATGGGAAGTGAGTGCTCCTCCCAGCAAGAGGGAGTCAGGTGTAGCCTCTAGGAAGCCCTTGCAACAAAGATGCAAGTTCCTGAAATTGAAGCTTCTTTATTGACCTCCATTATTATGTTTCAAAAACAAGTCTGGTTGCATTGTGGTTAGGTGTCAAGTGAATCCACTGTCTCCAGAACCAGTCAGGGTGATGAATAGGAAATAACAACAAAAATAAAATGGAGGGGAGTTGTGTTTAAGACACTTGTAATGATTTCACAGACTTGTAGGTACAAGTTCCGATGTATTGAATGTATAGTTGTCAAGAGGATTAGCTGAGCAACCTCTGCACAGATCTGTGTGCTTCTTGTGGGTCAGAGGTTTTCATCCTGACAAGTGCAAAAACAACAATTGATGGACAGAATGCAGAACAATGTCATACATTCACCCCAGTACAGAGATATGGGCCTAAATCCATCGTATTTTTGCACTTCACACCACCCCAGTTCAGACATGGCCATATGCAAATCAGCCTTGATCCTGTGCCTCATGGGAACAGTCCAGCCCGAACTGCTAAGCCATGTCTTTCCTGGACCGGAATTAAGCATCCTAGGACCGGTTTCTGGCTATCAGCCGTCTTCAGCCAGGATAGCTTGACTCAAGTGGTGTGGAGAGCATGGGACTCACGTCTGAGCATACCCATCCCACTCGGTGTGGCAAATGCAAAAACAACAATTGATGGACAGAATGCAGAACAATGTCATACATTCACCCCAGTGCAGAGATCTGGGCCTAAATCCATCGTTTTTTGCACTCCACACCACCCCAGTTCAGACATGGCCATATGCAAATCAGCCTTGACCCTGTGCCTCATCCTGACAAGGACAACCAGGGGATTCATCTGAGAGAGGTTGAGAAAATAATTGTTGTTGATATTGGCAGTGATAACACTTTCTGTACCTGAGACAAGTCAGATTGTGCTCTGCATTCCATAAATGATGCATGTTATTGTTGCTGTGTGTATGAAAATACATTTTTAACACTTTGTGTGACAACATCCTTGACAAAGCTCCTCATTACAAGACTGAAACATTTTCAGAGAGAGATCTCCACTATGAGCAAGTGTGGAAAAAGTAAAACTTGAAAAAAATAGTGAAAATATTTTATGTTAAATGAATGTAAATAATTATATATATTTGTTTTTAAGATAGAACAAAAAACAAACAAATGCTACAGCCCTAATATCTTAATTGTAGTTTAAAATGTAATCCTTTTCGACATATTAAATGTAACCAAAATAATTGTTTTGAAGTTTATTTGAAAGAAAATTCCATCCTTAAGTAAAAAAAAATATATATATATTCATGATATATTAATAATTATTAATAGTGATATATATAGAAATAATTAAAAGTAGTATATAGAATATACAGCCCCGGTCGGTAGTGGGAGTACCTTCCGGGTGGTGACGTGGGGAGGGGGAGGGGCAGGGTGGGGTGTAGTAAACTATGGATTACGGAGGTTTACAGGTAAGTAAACATATAAATAAATAAAATGAATTTTGTTGCGCGCACTGCATCGCATTTGGGGATGCAGTGCATGCAACGAAATTAGTTTTATTTATTTAAATGTTTACTTACCTGTAAACCTCCGTAATCCATAGTTTACTACCCCCCACCCTGCCCCTCACCACGTCACCACCCAGCAGGTACTCCTACTACCGACTACGGTTGAGAATATATATATTTATACACACACATATTTACAACCAAACACAACATAAGTCAAAAGCACTCATGCAGGGGGAGGTGAAATACAGTGTTTATTCACCACACCAGACGCGTTTCAGCCCACCCGAGCCTTGGTCACATGACTTCAGTTTACAAACATGGTCAACTTATAGTCACTATACATTAAGAGATACAGGTAGTGTATAACAGGCACCCTCTTAGGATGGTGCTGTATTGCACCCGAGCATTGAAACAAAATGCAACATCTGTATGTGAAAATAGAAGACAGGTGCCAAATGAAAGAAGTCAAACTCACGTGAGCATGTTTGATAACAGCATACACAATCATGAGTATGCAAGGTAGTGTCCCCTATGAATGAATGAATGAATGAAAATGGATTTTTAGAGCGCGAATTGCTGATGGGTAGTCAAGCACCAGTGGGCCAAAGCAATCTCACATTGGAAATCATGTCCTGTCTTGGTGTGGTGTCAAAGTCACTGATGGTATGTTCATGAAATAGAATACATTCAAGCAGGAGGATGGTCTCCTTCATCGAGAATCCCTCTACACATGCCCAGTGTCATGTCGTGAACGTCAACCCCCATGAGTGGCATTGGGGTACTGGAGGGATACACAATACACAAACAATGATCAAATCAAATAGAAGTTCCCTGTATCTTTCTAAGAACATAATTGTGCCCTTGTGGGCAATATACATTCAGTTTTATATCATGGTGCGGCAGGATATGAAGAGTGAACATATTCGTCTGGAAAAGTAAGCTGACAGTAACAGTATGAACCAGACAAAAGTGTCCACTTGTGTGAAATCAGAGCGGCTTGATACCTTGTGAGCAACTGCAACAACACCGGAGCCCATGTGGGCATACTGCAGCTACCCATATTATCTTATAAAAGTGGTCACCCCATGTGAGACAAGGTACAGGAAAAATGTGAAAAAACAGGGAAAAGCGGAAACAACTGTGAATGGGTGTGACAATACACATGGTCTTATGGTGGGGAACCTGGGGAAAGCGGTGGCCTCCATCTCTCGCTTGTTCCTTTTTGCACTGGACTGCCGCTGTCACCAATGAGCAGAATTGTCATGGCTAAGATGGTGGTCCTGCCTCTACAGCTTTATTTCTTCGCAGCCCTTCCATTGATTATACAAAAAGTTCTACGGAGTGTTCTTACAAGCCTGATATGGGGTACCGGCTGGTGGTGAGTGTCGAGTGGCACTTAGAAAACTATTTGCCCTGTTGGACGAGGGAGGGCAGGGCACCCCTGATTACTAACTCTAATACACAGCTGCCCAGCTGCAGTGGCCGATGAAATGGTTGATAGGTGTACTATCCTTCAAACACACGGGAACTGTAGACGAATTAGTGGGTCGACCCCTTTTAAATAGGCTTTTGGACACATCACCCCCAACACTCAAATGGTGTGCTTTAGCATACGGCCTTACATGTTTGGAGGCAATACGTCTGTTATGGCTCCCGCTCCACGGCATATGCCCCTAGTCTATCAATCTGGGTTACACCTGAATACACAGAAATAGAGAGCACGTACCGCACACAGGTGTGGGTGGAAGCTGGGATCAAGCTTTTGGACAGATGTGGTCACAAAGGATGGACTTTTCATGTCTGAGACCTGACGATGGATCACGGGTTAGGGAAAGACTAGTTCTGCCTGTACTCAACACTTCGGGAAGTGATGCAGGGATTTGGCGGTCCGACCGGGTGCAGCCTCCTATAGGGGCACCCTTGGAGACAGTTGTGATGGAAGGAAATTCCACGAAGGCCATCACACGCCTGCACGTGGCATTACGACGGTGGCCCGTTGGAAAGGCGCGAAGCTACGGAACTGGTGGAATTTAACACTCAGGAGTAGTCATCCCGGTTAAACAATGGGAACGGTACCTCCAATCAGTTAGGCAAGTTGCCCACAATGCGTAGTTTCACCTCATTCAATTTCAGTAGCTCCGGTATGCATATCTCCCCTCACAGAAGATCGGCAGACTATAACCAGGTGCCAGCGGTGCATGTTCCGAGTGTTATCGCAGCGAATGTGGATTTCCACCACATGGTGTGGATGTGTGTAGTGTTACCTCCTTTAGGGAACAGCTAGTGCAAGCTTCCCCTTGGATGACAACCTGCCTGTTTCCGCTAGATCCCATCTGGTGCCTGCTGGATGTCGGACATAATACCAAACGATCAAAGGGGCTGATACGATTCCAGAATCTGGCACTGATACTGGCTGAACGCTATATCACCATGGCCTGGAAATCAGCCACAGCACCTCCACTGCATCTTAGGCAGGCAGATATGCGTAGATGCACCAGCCGAGTTAGCAGTTCATAGACAACTATGTATGAGAGGTGATAGGGAGGACCCGCTGAGGGCCTGGGATACTTATCTAGAGAAACTCAAAGCACGATCAAATGACCGTCTGCCCTGATAGCCCTTAACCCCTTCGATGCTGATGACGAGCTCAGCTCGTCATCAGCCACGGGTGGCGTGTGCTGATGACGAGCTGAGCTCGTCATGTAACGCGGTATTTTTAAAAATGCCGCACAGCGCAAAAATCACTGCAGCAGCGATGTGGTTAAAGTAGTTTTTCCTGGGTGAGGCTGCGGTCCCCGCCTGCTCTAGGGCACAAGCAACTGCCAGGAGCACACGCAGAGAGGGGTAGGTAGGGACACCGGACCCCCTCCCTCCACCGGAGAGGTAACAATAGTGTTGCTAGACCTGGAACACCATAGTAAATACCTATACACCACACAGGGACACTAGGACAGCAGTGAATGTAGGATACAAGGAGATTACTTCCAAGGAACTCTACACATGGGTTGAGGGGAGGTTACTATTAAAGTTGTTGGGGCACTATTTTGTTCATCATTCATGATCAATCTATGTACTAAGCAAGCGGACATCTTGATGAAGAGGTGCTGTTATGCATAACTGTTATTGACAAGTATTCTCAGATTACTGATGGAGCTGATGTGGCCCTCCAGAATTGATGGACTTAAGCAAATGAATACACAACCCCCAGACGCTGCACAAAAGGGAGCTAAGGTCACTGGAGACTGGAATGTACTGGACCTCCTTCTTGTGATACGGAGTGCCCCAATGGAGTCCTATATGTGTTTCTGCTACTTGTATGCAAGGGTAAAAACAATAAAGACATTTTCAAAAAAAGGAGATAAAAATAACTATGAAAGGGTGAGAAACCAAAATTAGGGTTCCAAAAAAGTGTCAAATGAGAAAATATTAACAGTAGCAGAAGAAAAAGGGGATATAGGTTTTGGATTTCAGGGAATTTCCCACTTTAAGATGTGTAAAGGACAAATCTATTGGGCAAAGGTATTGCCAGGTGACGAAGTAGGGTAACCAACAGAGAGGATGAGCATGCTGTCAGTTCCAAGGTTGCACGTGCAGACCCAAACCCGGTAGTCTGTAGATAAGGAACCCTTCTTCATCACCTGGCAATACTTTGCCAAATATATTTGTCCTTTCCAAATCTTAAAAGTGGGAAATTCCCTGAGATCCAACACCTGTATCCTCTTTATTTTCTGCTACTGTTATTATTTTCTCATTTGAGAACATTTCAGACACTTTTTTGGCACCTCTATTTTGATTTCACACCCTTTTATGGTTCTTTTTGCTTTGTACTGTTTTTTCACATTTTTCTTGTATCTTGTCCCACATGGGGCAGCTGCCTTTGTAAGAAAATATGAGAAGCTACAGCATGACCACTTGGGCCCCACTGTTGAGACAGTTGCTCACAAGGCATCAAAACGTCCTGATTTCAGGTCTTTTGTCCAGTTCATACTGTTACTGTCGGTATACTTTTCCAGACGAGTATGTTCACTGTGTTAATTTCATGCCACACAGTGATACAAAATATTATGGGCCAGATGTGTGACCAATATTTGTGGTCGCAAAGAGGTATTTGGCCGTTTGCAACCGCAAAAAGCAGATGCACAATGTACTAACCCTATTTTGTGAGTCGCTAATCTTCTGGCGACTCGCAAAATAGGGTTAGGGACTCACTATTAGGAAGGGGCATTCCAAGGGCGTCCCTTCCTTATAGCAAGTCCTTACCCAATGTATGATTGTTTTGCGACCACAATTGCAGTTGCAAAACCCTTGCAGTTTACCACCCTTCTCAGAAGGGTGGTAAGCCACTGGTAAATGGGAACATGTCCCGACGGACCCCTGCCCCTTTGTGAATGGATGTGCAAATATTTTTATAAGAGCAGACAGTGTTCCCAGGGACCACTGCCTGCCCTTTGAAAATTAAACTGAAAGGTTTCATTTTTCTTTTTTAAATGCATCCCGTTTTCCTTTAATGAAAATGGGCTGCTTTTTTTTTTAAACTGCTTTATTGACAAAGCAGTCCCAGACATGGTGGTCTGCTGACGCCATTCCCAATGGCGTCGCAAATTGTGAAAGCCTCATTAATATTCATGAGGCATGCAATTTGCGACCCCATTGGGAATTGCAACATTGAATTTTGCAACTCGCTATTTGTCGCAATTTGTGAGTCGCAAAATTCAATGGTCGTACATCTGCCCCTATGTATGTAGCCCACTGGGGCGCAACTATGTTCTTATAAAGATACAGGGACCTGGTATTTGATTTGATCTTTGTTTATGTATTATGTATCCCTCCAGTACCCCAGTGCTACTCGTGACATGACACTGTGCATGGGTTGAGGGATTCTCGATGACGGAGGCCATACTCCCACTTGAATGTATTCTATAATATTAACATACTGTCCTTCTAGACCTGTCGGCAGCTTTTGACACGGTCGATCACACTATCTCGATCGACCGTGTCAATAATGCCGGCATCCAGGGGGTGGCCCTCCATTGGCTCAGATCCTTCCTGGACCATCGGACTCAAGCGGTACCCCTATCTACCTTCTCCGCACCCTATTCGTCTCTAACCTGCGGGGTCCCTCAGGGCTCTGCGCTATCACCCTTACTGTTTAATTTGTACTTACAGCCCCTTTTAGCTTCCCTCCGCAATACCCCGGTCACTATTTTCAATTATGCGGACGATTTTCAGTTTATCTTTCCCATTGATTCTCTTCCCTCTTCCCGCTCTAATTTTCAGTCTACCATGCTCGACATCACAGAGTGGATGTTTCACAGCCAATTAAAACTGAACCCCACAAAAACTGAGCTTGTACTGGTAGGGGGTCCCACTAACCCGTGGAATTCCACTTTCTGGCCATCATCCCTGGGGGCGCCACCCAGTCCTGTTAGCACTGTGAAGAGTCTGGGGGTGGTCATCTCTGATGACCTTTCTATGAGACCACAAATTAACGCAGTCACCTCATCCTGTTTTTTCCATCTAAGGCGGATTCGAAAAATTAGCAGGTTCCTCACTAGAGATGCCCTGACTTTGGTCATCCTAGCTCTTATTACCTCCAGACTCGACTATGCTAACACGCTGTATGTCGGGATTCCAGCATTCCACCTCCACAGGCTACAACTGGTGCAGAATCAGGCAGCCCGCCTGATCTTCCACCAGCCGAAACATCACCACGTTACCCCCCTTCTGCGTAGCCTCCACTGGCTCCCTATCACCAAACGCTGCACTTTCAAGCTTGGATGTACCTTCTTCAAAGCCTTATCAGATCTAGCCCCTGCCTTTATTTCCTCTTGTCTGACACGTTATGTCCCCCACAGAGATCTCCGCTCAGCATCTCTTAATTTTCTCGTTGTTCCCAAAACCAGAAGGAAAAAGCATGGAGGTCTGAGTTTCTCTGTCATGGCCCCCACCATTTGGAACTCCCTCCCAACAGCACTTCGTCTATGCCCCAGCTACGACTGTTTTCGCAGACTGTTAAAAACCCTTCTGTTTCATTCAGCATTTGAGTAAAACCCTCCGCCCAAGTCACCGCGTTGTCAGGAGCGCCAAGAAACCGTTCGGTGAACGTGCGCGGTATAAATGCTTTTAACGTAACGTAACGTGACTTTGACACTACACCAACATGGTGCCTACAGACAGGTCACGATTTACAATGCGAGATTGCTTTGGCCCAATGGGGCGTGACTACCCATTACAATTTTGCATCCGGGGACACTACCATGCGTACTCATGATTTTGAATGCTCTTATCAAACATGCTCATGTGGGTTTGACTTCTTTCTTTTTGGCACCTGTCTTCTATTTGCTCTTACAGATGTTGCATTTTGTTTCAGTGCTCGGGTGCACCACAACACCATTCAAAGATGGTACCCATTATAGACTACCTGTACTTCATGTATTGTCTTTTCTTTATGTATAGTGACTAACTAGACTATGTTTGTAGTTTGGGGACATGTGCCCAAGGCCCAGCTCATTGCAGGCAATCTTACAGGCCTTGCACTTTAGGCATTTGTGGAAGCCAGGACTTGCTTTTAACCACCCCTCCATACTACCAACCTCTGGGCTGCTATTCACCAGATCCTGCCTCATTGACCTTGCTTTCTTGAAAGTAATCAGTGGTTTATGGGGCATCATAGCACTAAGGATGGGATCCCTCTTTACCAAATACCAGTGCTTGCTCAAACAGTCTCTCAGCCTAGAATAGTAAGCACTGTATCCAGTGATCATCCTTATCTGCTCATTGGTTTTCTTCTTGTTAACACTGTTTGATTCAATAGGTTGAAGCAGGGCCTCCCTCTCGATTTCATTTACTTTATGCAATATCCAATCTAAAACTTGGGTGCAATAGCCCTTCTGAATAAATCTCTTAGTCAGGCTCTCCTGGGCTTCTGTCAGAGCTGATACCTCGCTACAATTCCTTTTCATTCTGAGGTGCTCAGCATAGGGTATGCTCTTCTTCAGTTTCTGAGAGTGAACGCTCTGTTGTGCAGAATGGAATTTGAAGCCATTGGCTTTCTGAAAGTGCAAGTTAGTAGTGTGTTATCTTTTACATACACTTCTAAGTCAAGAAAGGAGACTTGTGACCTACTGATCGTGTCTGTAAATCTGAGGCTTAGTGAGTTGTTATTTAATTCCAAAACAAAGTGTTGGGCTGATTCATGTGTACCATCCCAAACTACAATGAGATCGTTGATTAATCTCATCCATACAATAATGTTCTCCTTTCATTCTCTGGCATTTTTGACTTTCAGCACCTGCTCCTTCCACCAGCCTATATGCAAATTAGCATAGCTGGGGGGGAAGCAAGTGCCCATTGCTGCCCCTCGCATCTGTTTAAATGTGTCACTACCAAACTTGAGAAAGTTGTCTACCCATCTCTATCAACATCCCTGAGGTCTGGTATAGTGTAATGGGTTGTGTATTGAGGTAGTGTCTCATGGACGGTAGTCCATCATCAGGTATTAGACTTGTGTACAGAGATGTTACATCAAGCGTGATCAGCAGGAATGAATCCTTCCACATCAAATTTTGTATCTTATTCAAAAAGTCCCCCGTGTCTTGAATATACGATGGCAGTTCTTTAACGAACTCCTGCAGGAAGTGGTCCAAGTATCTAGAAGTAGGTTCAAATAAACTACCTATTGCAGAGAATATGGACCTGCCAGGTGGTGTCTCTTTGTTTTTATGCACCTTAGGGATGAGGTACAGGATTAGTGTAACAGGGTTTTCTACCTTTAAGTACATATATTCCCCCTGAGATAACATGCCCAACCCTCTCCATCTTGCAGGTTCTTTATGGTAATTATTTTTCACTTTTAGGAGGTTACTCTGCGGCACCTTTTGGTAGCATCTACTGTCCCTCAATTGGGACTTAGCTTCCTCATTATACATTTAGAGTGCCCAAAGGGCTACATTACCTCCTTTGTCAGATTGTCGGACAACTATATCTTTTCTATTGTTGATCTTGCTCACAAGGATGTTAGGTTGTGGCAGAGCCGATGCACACAATAGATTCCACTTTTTGAGAACACACTGCTTAGCAACCATGGAACTCAACGATATTTGCTTGCAAAGTAATGATGACATAACATTTCCATTGCAAAAGTTAAGGTTTTACCTATATCCTTTATTAATTTAATTTGAATTTTATTTTTAACCTGAATGTTGTAGAGATGCTCAGACGTTGTAATGATGATCACGTAAGCACTTGCACTTTTCTTTGCCGAGGGAGGCAGTGATAGAAGTATTGAATGTTAGTTTGATTCCAAAACAATATGATGAAAACAAGTGATTGGTAATGAATTAGAATTACAATCATCCCTGTTATGAGTGGAAAACAAGCCCCCAATGGTTTTAAATGATCTTTAAACACTTTCCGAAATCGCGAGGATTTATGAAATACAAACCCTTATGTGAGGGCATTCAGGCGTTGAGTCTGCTTTCTATGCCTATGTGAGGAGAAAACCATGTGACCTTTAGCTCTGCTATTTTAATGGTTAAATGACGTTTGTTGTGTGAGCAAGGCAGGAAATGCCGAAACGCGTAACAGCATAATCAATAAACGAGGAACAGATTATTAATCTAGCACCTGTGGTGGTGTCCGTTTCTGATTGAGGAAACTGGAGTTGGAGTTTGTGTCGAGCCGCTGACTGTTGGAAAAGTGGTAACACCGACGCGCCCTCGGTCTGGTGCTTCTAAGAATCCGGCAAGATGGTGGACATATATAAAAACATAGATTAATGTTACATTAAATTTAGAATTCCAAAACGGTTAAGATTATTAAAATATTAAAATATTTTTAAACTAATAATAAATATGTTTTTTATCTTCCACACCCTCTCCAACCGATGTGCTTCTACACATTCTGCATTCCACCACAACATTCGGTCTTCTCAATGCACACCTTTGTCACAAACGCACCAACATTCCACAATTCTATACACGTCACCATGCCATCCCATTCATTTCACTGCCTAGGCTCCTCCCTCTTGAGCTCCTGCTACAGCACTTCCACTTTGAAACCAGACCATACAACTTTCACAGGAGGACTAAAGAGACCAGCATGCCTCTGTATGTGTGTGTGATGTAAAATGCTCCGACACCCTACACTGGTAGGAGAGGCGCTATAAAACAAAATGAAAGAGATGGGAGAGATGGGATATGGAGAGAGGAGAAGAACTCTTAGAGGGTGATAGGGAGGGAATCATTGAAGGGCCCCAATAAAGATTGCTGCATCCTGTTGCACTGTAAGGTCATTATTTACTATGCTTTAAAAACTAATACAATGAAATAGATAATGAAAAATGTGTTGCAAATGCACCATATTTGCAAATGTACTCAAATTTCTCAGCGGGGTGAACCCCCTCCCAAGTCCTCTTGTAGTGGTCAGCCTCACTCGCTAGGTACTGTATGGGGGCTGGTCTGACAACATTTGCCAAGGCTGCTTTGTGTTCCCATTCCAGCCCTTGTGATGTGACCTGTTTCCCAGGCTTCTATTTTCCCAGTGAAATCGGAGTCAATCGAATGGAGAAATAAGGAACCCCGACATTCACTGAAAATGCATTTTTCTATTTTTACCATGCATTGGTGTGACATTGTTTGTTTCTGCACTAGCTTACAAATTTCTCGCTTGGGTTTTTGGTTGCCTCCCTATTTATTAAAGGATAGATGTTCTATAAGCACAGCATGTCTCTCAGCAAGAGCAGAAAAGACAAGCAGGCTCTTGGCCCCTTTAAACGTAAAAGGTTTTCTGGAATATGCTCAAAATCTGCTGCCAGCCCACGGCTGGAAACTCCATAGTTCTATGAAAGGTCTCCACAGGTGGGGGCTTTTATGCTTTTACGCTCTCTTCATTTCTAAGCATTAAAGACTTTCTTGTCTGAAGAATTGTAGAGGGGATGTGTGGAACACACAGTGCATAATTTGAGCCAGTGATTGCAGGTGGGACCCACTGGCACTCATTTGTGGGGACCAGCACTTATATTTCCTCACCAGACTATTTCCCTGAGCAAGAGCCACAAACACACAAAAGTGTAAAATAAGGTGGTAAAATAGTGACAGCTAAAGAAAGCAGAGATGATAAAGAACCTGTAACAGTAAGATAAAAGTGATAGAGAGTGTCAGGTGGTGAATGAAAGAGGTATTAGGTGGAATCAATACTAAGGAGCTCTAAATATCCAAAGACCCCAATCTAGGTCTAAAGATATATGGGGATCATTACGAAACTATTTGATGCAGAATAGAGAGTTGTATCCTCTGCCACCACCCCTCCCAGCCGGGACTAGAGACCGGGCATATATGGGATGATCTGCCCCACGTTGAAAAGTTAGAACACTGGGGTGCACAATTACAGTAAAACGGCACAATTATGCTGCGCCAAGCTGCGTCATTTAAAAAACGCAGGGATGCGCCATATTTACAAGAATACGGTGCACACTTGTGCTCTCCTCAATGCCACCACACAAACAGTAGCCGTGTGCCAAAGCAGACACCCTTGCTCCATGGTTGCAGGGATGATTGCGTTTGTGCGGGAAGGGACAATTTCCTGCACAAAAACATTCATTAATGGCATTTTGCTACTTCTATATGTGCTGCAGAATACAGACCACATAGAAAAAGGAAAAAAACGAGGGGAAATTAAAGTATTTCCCCTCGTTGTGCCACTTTAACGCCTCCCCTAGAAATGCATTATTTTTTGTCGCTGCCTCAGATTTACAAATTCTTGTAAATCTGGGGCAGTGTCAAAAAGCCATGGGTGTTGGGTGGGAACACCCACAGCAACACCCATGACATGCTCCTTTGATGCAGAGTACTATATGAAAGAGGACCATATTATTTACAAGGCCGTGTAAAGCCACACAAAGTGGCTTTTTCTGGGCCTTGTAAATGTGGGCCAGTACACATCCCCACTGGAGCTTAAAAAAAAACGCTCCTTGCCATACTGGCGGTAAATAAATTAATGACATAAGACTGGTGCATATATGTTGTGCATTGTTCTAGTGCTTTTAGCCTATTGTATCTTTACCCGCTCGAGCCGTTGTCATGTGTAGTACAATGTCTGGTTTTTTTAAAATTTATTTTAATTCCTCACTTCCAGACACATAATAAATATTTCAAAGAATTACTCTTACAATGAAATTCTGTACATTAGACCCACCATTTAAGAGTGACCAACATACAAAACCAAAATTAGATAGCATTTACCTATCAAGAGAGTTAAAACATCAAGACATCATAAGAAAAATTAAAGTAGAGTTACAGATATCCTCTATACAAAAGAAGGGGTTAAGCAACACAAATAGGACCCGGGCCCAGCTCTAATCATGCAAACAATGACCCCATCATTCATCATCAGAGTACCACCATGATGTACCTTAACTTGTAAATTATCATTTCCAATTTACTTTTAGATCCACAGTTAATCTTGTAATAAAAGTCACACCTCCACATATACTTGCATAATATTGATACCCTCAATTGTTCGTATGGGCCAAAAAAAGTTCCCAAATCATAAGGCCCAATTTCCGTTTCCTTTCTGTTTTTCTTTTTTCACGAGTTATGAAAATGAAATTAAAAAGTATTTTATTTTTTTTTAAAGACTACAGATTATAGTTTTTTTTTGTATAAGGAAATCCCAAGAGGGAAGACACAATGTGCCAGTAAAAAACAATACAAAAATGTCCCTGAAGCACAGGAGTTTTATTCCAGGGTGGGAGATTCATTTATTTGTTTTCCTGTTTGCGACCACTGGGATCTCCCTGGCAGATTCAAATTGAAAAACAATACTTTTGGATGACTGGCCTGGCGGTTTCTAACAGCACAAAAAAAACGATGTTGCAACGAATACCCTCCACATGTGGGTGGTCTGACTTCAATTGACTGACTGCTCACAGTCCATCAGGCTGTCAGTCAAAGGTTTCCCGCAGTTGGAGCCAATAGAGGCTCAGCCGGAAACATGGCAGTTCCAACAACTCTGAACAGAGGAGGAGAACCACAAATTTGGGGGAAAGAGATATTCATCATATTTGTGGAGGGGTGACCTGTCCACCACATTCTAAATAAGGCCATAAATTATTTCTCACACAATTGTTCAGGTTGTGGAGTCATGAATGTAGGATTTTTTGTGTCCATCTAACAACTAGGTCACACCTCAACGTTAAAAAAGCAAACCGCCTTACTGTATTATTCAGTGGTAGTGCAATGTGTAGCTTTACAAGGGCCCTAGTTATTATTATCCTGTCTGTGGGCCATTACTGAGAGCCCACAGTGGAAACGCTAACTCTGGATCCCAAAAATTTGCAAATTAGCGCTCTAGCCTTCCCATCCCTTCCTTCCATGGCCGACCTCTTTCACCTCTGACCTATTATAAGAGGAGGCCGAACCACCCCACTTCCTGTTCAAGTACTAAACCTCAGCACCTAGAAAACATGAAGCCGATAGCCAAACAGGGAAGAGAGGGGTGGGAACTCATGTGGGGAGGGAGACTACACTCCGAGTAATGAAGATTACCGGTAAGTAGCGGGGGCATTACACTTCCAGTGTAATCTTGCTTAAGTTGCCCATAACTTTTACAAATCAATTTTTTCAAGTGTCTTAGTCCAGTTGCTTAAATTCAAGTGAACCACACTACGGGTCCGAGAATTCCTAGGGCTCTCCAAGGAGAATCCAGAGCCTGAGATATGTGACCAGAACAACAAACAGTGGCATGCACATTTGCAATATGCCTTTTGGATGACATAAAGGTTCATCTTCACTTTATTTATATGCAGGTCCTGCTTCACAACCCCTGCTTGCAGGAGGGTGGCTGGGCTACCAGGACATGCGTTGTGGAACTGCAAACTCTTGCAGCTCTGCCTCCAGGATTACTAAAGCAGCGCATGAAAAGAAGTTTCTTTAGCATGTCATTCGCTCAAAGAGCCGCATGGGTGTATATCTTATGTCATTAGATCCCTGAGGCATCAACAGCCACAGTCCAAGGGACGCGTTTCCCCAGATGAGCCTTAAAAGCAAATATTATGAATTTCATTGGTCAGCCTCACTTAAGAGGAGAAATGAAATCCCTTGCAGCAATGGCCATACAGAAATAGAATCCCATGAAGCAATGGCCATGCAGAAAGGGAATCCTGTGCAACAATGGTCATGCAGAAATGGAGCCCCATGCAGCAATGGCCATGCAGAATTGGAATCCCATAAAGCAATGGCCATGCAGAAATGGAGTACAATGCAGCAATGGCCATGCAGAAATGGAATCCCATGCAGCAATGGCCATGCAGAAATAGAATCCCATGCAGCAGTGGCCTTGCAGAAATGAAATCCAATGCAGCAATGGTTATGCATAAATGGAATCCCATGCAGCTATGGCTGTGCAGAAATGAAACCCCATTCAGCAATGGCCATGCAGAAATAGAATCCTATGCAGCAGTGGCCTTGCAGAAATAGAATCCCGCGCAGAAATGGAGTCCCATGCAGCAATGGCCAGGCAGGAATGGAATCGCATGAAGTAATAGCCATGCAGAAATTCCATGCAGCAATGTCCATGCAGAAGTAGCCGTGCAGAAATGGAGTCCTTGAAGCAATGGCCATGCAGAAATAGAATCCCAAGCAGCAATGGCTGTGCAGAAATGGAGTCCCATGCAGAAATGGCCATGCAGAAATGGAATCCCATGAAGCAATGGCCATGCAGAAATCCGATGAAGCAATTGCCATGCATAAATATCCGTGCAGAAATGGAGTCCCATGAAGCAATGGTCATGCAGAAATGGAATCCCATGCAGCAAGGGCCATGCAGAAATGGAATCCCAAGCAGCAATGGTCATGCAGAAATGGAGTCCCATGAAGCAATGGCCATGCAGAAAGGGAATCCCGTGCAACAATGGTCATGCAGAAATGGAGCCCCATGCAGCACTGGCCATGCAGAAATAGAATCCGATGAAGCAATGCCATGCAGAAATGGAGTCCCACCAGCAAGGCCATGCAGAAATGGAATCCCATGCAGCAATGGCCATGCAGAAATGGAATCCCATGCAGCAATGGCTGTGCAGAAATGGAACCCGGGCAGCAATGGCCATGCAGAAATGGAACCCCGGGCAGCAATGGCCATGCAGAAATGAAATCCCATGCAGCAGTGGCCTTGCAGAAATGGAATCCCGCGCAGAAATGGAGTCCCATGCAGCAATGGCCAGGCAGGAATAGAATCCCATGAAGTCATGGCCATGCAGAAATTCCATGAAGCAATGGCCATGCAGAAAAAGCCGAGCAGAAATGGAGTCCCATGAAGCAATGGTCAGGAGGCCCATAGGAATGAATGTGAAGCCATTCTCAATTTGCGATTCGCAATTTGAGAATTGCGAATTGAGAATAATTTCAAGGGTGCAAAGGTGTCATAAAGACACCCTGATGCACCACTGAGATAAACATGTGTGCGCATATGGCACTCATACTGTCACGCCTGCCAGGTCGCGTTTACCACCAAACATGGCTGCCGCATCGCGCATGTGGGAGGAGGTCAGGCAACTGTCAAAAGCCTGACTTCCCCTTTGAGTGGAGCTTCGCGCTCTTGTGTTTTGGCCTTTGCGTCGCGTCACTTCTGCCTAGCCGCATTTCCTCACTGTTTCTACAGAGCTCCTTACGTTCCGGTTTATTTACGCAACTATTTACAGGACCGGTTCTGTCTCCCGTTCTGAGCCCCCTTTGAGCACCTTGTCCCTCGAGTGTCACTCAGCTCGGTTAGAGCCTTGTCACTCCCTCTCTTCGCCTCCGTCGTTTGCCCTCTGGGCGGGCTCGAAGATTCCCCTCCTCTTGAAGACTCAGCGCCGGCTATCCTCGTCTCTGCACCCTGGGGTTGAACTGTCTGTTACTCCCGGTTCCGCCCGCCGGCAGGACTGCACGTTCCGTTGGTCGGTCGGACTTGGGCTGGACAGGTGGTCTAACTCTCCAGGGGCATGGTGGTAGTTGTGGTCCACCTGGGTCCTTTTATTCTCCCCCCTATTCATTTACGCACCATTTTTTGGACATCCATTGGGTATTGGCTCCTGGCACGCGTCACAGACTGGAAGGCTTGAAGAACTGGTAAAAGCGCTTTGCGCTACCCTCCTATTTAAGTCTAGATGAAGACAGCGGTATGTTGATTTGTGTTAATATGTTTTAGAACCTACAGGCTTGCAGACCCATACTAGGATCTTACAACCTCCTCTGACAAAGCAGATCAAGATAGGGTAAGAGTAATACTGTAGCACTAGTTCAAGTAGCGTTGAATAGGCACACCTAGTATACATTTTTGTCGTCACCCATATAGGCTGTCGTTGTGGTTGTGGTCTAGTCTTTTGCACGAACCGGGAAGTACTCATAGTTTCCAGACTTGTAGGAGACTTCAAGAACTTCCTTAGGTAAATACACATAAATCACATATTAGTTTGTTGTGATATTTCACTTGCAGTTTTTTTGACCAATATCTTTCCTTGTAGCACCCGTGTCCAACCTGCTGGAGTATCCTGTCCAAAGAGTCTTTTCCCTTTCTTTCCTTGTTTTGTTCCCTCCTTGTCACCATTGTGTTCTAGAGTTTGATAGACACAAGAGGTGTGGGGGGGATGGGTTGGGCTTAGCTTCGGTTCCTGACACTCCTGCAGAAACAGCACTTGGATCCTTACACATACATGCCCTAAGGGCATGTATGTGCCCAACATGGCACCTTTACAAATGCAAACAAGGGTCAGCGGACTCGATAATTCTCGCCTCGGTGCCTACTCTAACCAGGGATTACACTCGGCAACACTGGGCATTAGCTTGCCTCATCACCACAACGGCCCCCCACAAACGCCGGGGATGCCTGGTTTCACCTTGGAGATACCCAGGACGGAACATCTCACAGGGAAAGCCAGGACGGGTTCCCCAGCGGTCTATAGCGCCAGGACGCCTCCGGGTAGCAGTCCGCTTTACAAGACACACACATTTACATTTTAGGTGCAACCTATCAGTGACCCTTCGAGCTGGCCCCTGTAGGACAACCCACAGTAACCTAGCTGGACCATGACTCGTGGTTGGATTAGCACAACTCAGTGGTCTGTTTCAAGGGGAGGCAGGACATATATACACCAGATTATTAGGTGCCACTGTGGGGAGAGTCCATACATGCTCTGTATGCATGGTACATGATTACTGGAGCCACAAATGCTTCCGTGTACTGAATGTGCTCCAGCCTTAGAAGCCATGATAAGGAGGACACATGCATGTTCTACAAATACTGCTGACAAATGTTTGCTTGGAGACACAGTATGGAGAAGACATATATGCCCAATAGGTACTGTGGACATGTGACAGTAGATGTCACGATAAGACGAGCACCGCATGCTCTAAGTGTACTGTATGTTCCAAGTACAGACTGTCTCAAATTCTAAGCAAGAGTAAAGTTGATACGCGCTCTTCCTGTACTACAGGCAGCCAATGACTGAATTCATCAGAGGTTTAGTACAAATATAATGTATATGTGCCATACACTGTCCTTTATTAGAAGCAATTAGGAGAATACATACATGGTCTGCATGCACTCTATGTGCTATAGTAACAAGATACATAGCAGGTCTGCACGCAGTGCTTGCATCTGATACAATTCACTAGAAGAGGGCAACCCAATAGTCCCCAAGGAACTGGGTAATATAAACTTATTAGAAAAATGCACCTTGAGGAATTATTTCACACAATTATTCGTTTTTCATCAAGTCATATATATGTACAATTAATTGAAAGGAACATAAGAAGCACGGTATCTCCTATTCAAATTTTTATCACACTGTAGACCATGTATATCAAGAGTTATTACAAAAACAGGGCAACAGAAAACACTACCATCTTCAATACATCTTTTTGTAGTGTATTACACCGTTGGTACAATATGTATCAAACATATGTATACATAAAGTGCTCCTGAAACATCAGTCAGCTGATTAATCAATAATATGTACAATTCCTGTTGTTGGTGACTAAGGGAGACGAGGAGAAATCCCGCCGATAGCCTGGCATCCGAGTGAGATGGTATGCCCTTTATAACTACAGCGGACTGATCCCGACTTATTGTAATACCTTGACATTAATTTGGGAGGTGTAATGGAGTTTTACATTTGAACAATAATGGTCTTCGGTGAGAAGCCTTATTTTGATCTAGAAGGCTTGTCTGATAGATATCAGTTCAATAGTGTGTGCAACGTATAGTCCTGAGGATGGTCTTGGTGTGAATTTTGCGAAAAAGACCGAAACGTCGACGCTCCTATACCGTTTGGTTTGCAATCACCAACAACAGGAATTGTTCTAATAAGTGCATCTGATACAAGCTATGATAAGGTGAGTGCATACAAGCTATGCATGCAGGCCCAGATGGACTAACTTTTCACGCAACAGAGTGGAGCACCCAGGTTTTCTGCACTGCACAAAGGCGAGGACTCAGCTCAGAGCCACATCTATAAAGTCTCGCCTGCCACTGGAGACATCCCATCTGCTGCTGCAAAACAGGCTGCCTAGCACGACGCACAGCTGTGCATCATGGTGCAGAGGTGTGCATGCACCGGATAGCACATGATTTGTATTCGAAACAAACCCTTCCAGTAGAAATCCCTATGCATAGACAAACACTGAAATTCACCACGCATCAGATATGTTTTGTGTCCTGTAGCACACAAGCAGAGTGTTTTCTTTGGGAGAAATGCACACATTTTCCCTCGTTTGCACCGTCTTCTAATTGGCAGTAGTTATTGACGCAAAGGCTGGTCTGGCTAGTGGCTACCTCAGTAAAACTTGCTTTACCTCAGTAGAACGTGCTTTGCGTCAAACCCTACAGATGTTTGCACTGATCAATCCTATTGAAACCTCTTGATGCAAACTGATGCAAATAAGTGTTGCCTCTCTGCTGGTGCAAGCTTCACCAGGTTAGGTGCAAAATCAAATTCAAAGTACCAATTCCCCCCATAAAATATTAGCAGGAGTTTGGAGACACTTTATGGAAAACAAATTACATTATGAATAAAAAAAATACTTAGGATCAAAGTTGCATTTCGGCGCAAAATCATCCTTATTGAAGCATTAGCAGAAGCGTGGAAGCTTGTTGAAGCTCAAAACACATTTAGGGGCATGTTCACAACGGGATATTGCCACCAGAACGTCACTTTACAGTGATACTCCTTATTTACAAGACAGCATTAAGCCACTAAATGCTTCACTTAGCGTGAAAGGGGCGTGCAATGGGTGTTGCAAAGGACGTTCCGCTACAACACTGCAGGCTTTTTGACGCTGCCCCATATATAGAAGGCTGGGGCAGCACCAAAAACTACGACCAGGTAATAACTGTCTTAGACTGGCGATACGAGGAGAAATTATTCATTTCTCCTCGTTTTTTGCTCTTTCCATGTGTTCTGCATTCTGCAGCACACACGGAAAGAACATATCACCTGTGAAGCCTGGAAGCATGCCTCTGTCACTCCCTTACTAAAGAAAGCTGGAACTGACATCTTAAATCCCGAAAACTACAGACCAATATCACAGCTTCCTTTTCTCTCAAAAGCCCTGGAGAAACTGGTCAACATACAGCTGACCAAATACCTAGAGACCAACTCCCTTCTAGACCCGTCCCAAACAGGGTTTAGAGCCAATAACAGTACTGAAGCAACGTTGCTGGCAGTGTCGGACAGTATCAGATCAACCACCGACCAGGGTGGGGCGGTGGCGCTGATATTGCTCGACCTGTCAGCGGCGTTTGATACGGTCTCCCATGAACACCTGCTTCATATACTTCGCAGCAAGGGAGTACAGTCTAAAGCTTTGGGCTGGCTCCACTCCTTCTTATCCAACCGTACCCAAGCTGTACACATGGGACAGTATCACTCCAAACCAAGCACCATCGGCTGTGGGGTACCACAGGGTGCCTCTCTGAGCCCCACCCTCTTCAATGTCTATGTTTCATCTTTAGCCGACATTGGGAGGAAGTGGGGCATTGGAGTCTGCTCATACGCTGACGACACACAGCTGGTGGTGACTATGGATGAAGGCCCTGAGGTAACTAAATCCAAATTACACAACTGTCTAGGAGAAATGGCCCACTGGATGCACAAGCATTCCCTGAAGCTGAATGCCGGGAAATCAGAGATCCTACTATTTGGGGGAGCAAAACATGTATGGGATGCCACATGGTGGCCCCCTTCACTGGGAACGGCCCCCTCTCCCAGTCAACACGCCAGGAACCTGGGAATTATCATGGACGATACTCTTTCCATGAAAGATCATGTCAGATCACTCTGCGGGAAAAGTTTTGCTATACTCAAACTCCTTGTCAAAATATTCCCCTGGTTACCTCTGGACTGCAGACGGTCCGTCACGCAGGCACTACTGGTCAGTCGCCTGGACTATGGTAATGCACTCTTTAATGGGATGAATGAACATCTATTCTCACGTCTGCAGATTGTGCAAAACCAGGCGGCTAAACTCGTCCTTAATAAAAGTAAGCGCGACTCAGCATCAGAGTGCCTAAATAAACTTCACTGGCTCCCAATGCGTCAGAGGGCTGCCTTCAAGTTACTTAGTCATGCTCATAAGACCCTACATGGAACTGGCCCTTCGATACTGCAAGGAAGGATCGAATTCTACAAGCCTAACAGAACTCTGCGATCTTGCCAATCTGCATTGGCGAAACCTAAACGCATCCACAAGGTCAGAACAGGTGGACGTTCCTTTTCCCACCTAGCAGCTAAGAGATGGAACGAGCTTCCCCCCAAGCTAAGACACACCTCCAATTATCTTCAGTTCAGAAGGGATCTTAAAACGTATCTCTATACTAAACTATAAACCCCAGCTGTCACTCCAGTAGCCTCTCTGGCTCTTAGCGCCGTGATATCCTTCGGGATGATTGATGCGCTCTATAAAAACCGGAAAATAGGGGGAGGAGCTTCGCTGCCAACCAAGATGGCCGCGTGAGCTCGGAGCTCCGAAGACCTCCCGATCTCCCGCAATAATCCTGCTGTCTATCCTGTCCCACGATGGTGGGTATCGGTTGCTGAGCCGGGCCCGATGCGGCACCCGCAATCGGATTGAAAATCGGACACTCCTGACTCGAGTTGTGTCGATGTTCCCGGAGGCGCCTCAGCGTAGTTGATGCCAGGGTGGCTTGTAGCGGTGTCCCCACGAAGCTCCTCCCGGCCAGCGGCCCTCACGCCCGAGGGACGTTCCTGAGTGCCGATCGCCTTGCTGGCGGCTTTCGACCCTGAACACTGCACTTTGCCTTGTGTGCATCGGGAGAACTCAGCTGGACTTCTTCGCCCCTGGTGTCCCATCCCCCCCTGTCCCGTGGCTGCCAACATGGCGGGCAAGGGCGGCTCGGATGTGGGCAAGACGCAACGGCTCAATCGGAGGCCGACCCAATCCCAGTCTACTATTCCCGAGCGCTTTTCCCAGTCTAAGGGATCGCCGGTGCAGGCGGTACATTCAAAAGACCCGAGACGGGATGAATCACCGGACGACTCCGACATAACACTCAGGGACGTCATGGGAGCGATATCGGGGGTGAAGACGGAGATGCACTCGCTTCGTGAGGAGCTGTCCAGCAAGGTCGATTCCCTGAAAATCGACCTGAACCTTATCAGGACGGACCTTGGGAAGACAAACGACCGGGTGAAATCTTTGGACCTCAAAACTTCCAGCCTGGTCACGGATGTCTCGGACATACAGACGGAGGTGCGCGCTTTGAAACAGGCTAATGGCGTACTGGCGCGACGGCTGGACGAGTTCGAAGGCCGCGCGCGTCGCCAGAATGTCCGTATCACCGGAGTGCCGGAGAAAGCCGAGGAGGACTCTGCTGAACTTTTTGTGGAAGATTTGGTGGTCAAGAACTTACAACCGGGAGGCCTGAGTAAGTTCTTCTCGGTGGAGAGGGCCCACAGGATTCCCGGTGGGCCGCCCAAGTCGGGTGCGACCCCGCGCCCCATCATCGCGCGGTTGTTCAACTATAGAGACAGGGATGCTATCCTACAGGCATCGAGGACGATGGGCCCACTCCACTTCCAGAACTCAGAAGTGAACTTTTTCCCGGACTTTACTCAGGCTGTTCAGAAGCAGCGGCAGAGCTTCGCAGGAGTGAAACGGAGACTCAGGGATATGGGCTTGCGGTACTCTATGCTGTACCCTGCTAAGCTTCGCATTGAGCGCGACCACCGGACTTTCTTTTTTGAATTCCCTGAGGATGCGGGACACTGGCTCGACACCCTGCCTCAGGAACGACCTGAAGCTACCGACCAGACGGAGGACGCCACCGGAGGTGCTGCTGCACAGGAGTGACTTTCTACTCATTTGTCCCCCGAGACACGGGACGCCGTGAGGTGCTTCGACTTTCGACAATTGTTGTACATATTGACTCATTCTGCTATTGATATGGGGGGTGACGGGAGGGGATGGGATGCCTCCTTTCTCCTTCGTGGGCTTTCTGTAGGTTAGTTTTGGGGGCGACAGGCACACTGCTAGTTGGGGTGGATCTTAATTTGATGCAGGGGTGCAGGGTGGGGGGTAGTTGGGATGTGTGGTCTTGTTTTTTCTCCATTTTCCTTTCTTGGCTGAGGTATTCCTACTGTGTAGTATTGTTGCACTGGGTACTGCAATGGGGGGTTGGGGGAGGGTCGCGAATGGTCCTTGACGATGGGGGGTAAACTGCTTCATTTGCTTAGCTGGAATGTTAACGGGTTGGGGGATCGTATCAAGAGAGGTGTAGTGTTGCAAATGCTTAAACGGTGTTCTCCTGATGTAGTACTATTGCAAGAGACCCACTTGGTGGGCCACGCATGTAAGGCCCTGGACAGACGGGGTTACAAAATGGTGGCTCACGCAGGTTTCTCCTCGGGCTCCAGGGGGGTGGGCATCATGGTGCGTGCGTCCCTCCCGTTGGAGGTGGAGTCTGTGCTGACTGATGATAGAGGCAGATATGTGGCTTTGGTGGGTAGGTGGGAGGGCCGCACGCTGGTTTTGGTTTCGGTTTACGTCCCCCCGGGGTTGCAGGAGACTACGTTCAGGGATTTGGGAGGCGCCATCTTAGGACTCCCCGAAGGCCTGGTGCTGGTGGGTGGGGACTTCAATTGTGTTGTCTCAGGGGAACTGGACCGCTTTCCTCCCAGGGATCTTCGCCCTTCCCAATCCTGGATGTCTGATTTTGTATGTTCCATGGGGATGGTTGACTGTTGGCGTCTGCTCCACCCTACACAGCGACAGTACTCCTTTCTCTCGGGCGCACATGGTAGCTTCTCCAGGTTGGACTACGTCCTGGCGCCGGCGGCCCAGGCGCAGTCCGTCTCCTCCGCACGCCTCCTGGCCCGAGGTATTTCAGATCACTCTCCGGTCTGGATCTCTTTCGACTTCCAGATTCCGGCATCCTCGCGGGTCGCCCCTATTAACCCGTGGTACTTTCGCGATCCGAAAACCCGTTCTCTCCTGGTCAAGGCTATGGATCGATATTTCGTGGAGAACACTGGATCTGTGACTTCGGCCGTCTCCTTGTGGGAGGCCTTTAAAACCGTGCTTCGTGGTGAGGCTTTCTCACTGATTGCTGAAGCGCGCCGCCGCCGCGATGAAAACGTGGTAAGGTTGGAATCTGAGCTCGCGGACCTTAGTGCCCAGCTGGAGCTTGGCTCGTCGCCTGAATTGGTCCATGCCCTCTCTCTTAAGCAGTCTGAACTTCGGGCCACCGCTACTGATGCAGCAAAGGCCTTGAGCAGGGAACAGCAGGGACGGATTTATGATGCCGGCGATAAGGCTGGTAAGCTCTTGGCCTGGCTCGATAAGCGGGCATTGGCGTCCCGGGTAGTCCCGGAATTAGTGGGTGCGGACGGCATAACCTTGACGGACCCGGCGGCCATAGCTGAGTCCTTCGCTGACTATTTTGAACAGGTGTATACCTCCGCAACCTCTCTCCCGATTTCCGCGTCAGTCGCCTACCTGGACGATATTGACCTTCCTTGCTTATCTGACCCTGAACGGGAGGATATGGACCGAGACCTGTCGGACGATGAGATCGCCCTGGCGATTCGCTCGCTGCGATCGGGTAAAGCACCGGGCCCGAATGGAATCCCGGTGGAACTGTATAAGCTCAGGGCTGACGCGCTGGCTGCACCGTTGCGTAAGATGTTTCTTGAGGCCCGTGTGCAGGGGGAACTTCCACCCGACCAGAGGCTAGCCACCATAGTGGTAATCCACAAGGAAGGGAAGCCGCGGGACCTGGCCCGATCGTACAGACCCATTTCATTGTTGAACGCTGAACCCAAGATCTTGGCTAAAGTGTTGGCCAACCGGCTGGTGGGCGTGATCTCGGACTTGGTGCACCCTGACCAGTCCGGGTTCATCCCGCACCGGAACACGGCGCTTAACCTGAGGAGGCTCCACGCAGCTTTGGCACGTGCCCACTTGCTTCGCGATCCGGCGGTGGTGGCTTCCCTCGACGCTACTATGGCCTTTGACTCCCTCGAATGGGATTACTTGTGGGCAGTCCTAGCTAAGCTGGGCTTCGGGCCTTCATACATTGGATGGGTCCGATTGCTGTACTCTACTCCGCTGGCCAACGTGGCCGTCAACGGCAGACTTTCGGCATCCTTTGCGCTACACAGAGGTACCAGACAGGGCTGCCCGCTCTCTCCACTTCTGTTTGCGCTGGCACTGGAACCCCTGGCGGCTAAGATTAGAATGCACCCAGATGTTTCCGGGATTGCGTGGTCGCCTGGCTTTGAGGATCGAGTGTCGCTGTACGCGGACGACATCCTCCTTTACCTTACTTCTCCTTGTCGATCGCTTATTGTGGTCTTTGACCTGCTGGGAGTCTTCGGGTCGTTTTCGGGGTTGGTCATCAACTGGTCCAAATCCTACCTATACACGATATGTGGGGACACCCCGCGCCTCCCCCGTGGGTGCTCAATCCAGGTGGCCGAGCAGGGCTTCCGGTACTTGGGCATCTACGTGTCGCTTGACCCCCGGGCCCGATACGCGCGCAACCTCCTGCCACCGCTGGAGCGCCTACGGAGAGATGTTGCATTGTGGAAGAAACTGCCCATCTCTTTGATGGGCAGGGCAGCCCTGTTTAAGATGATGGCGCTACCCCGCTTCCTGTACGCCCTGCAGAATTCGCAGGACCCGATCCCTGCTAAGTACTTCGGCGAGATTGAATCCTTGCAACGGGCACTGCTGTGGGACGGTCGGCCGAGAATATCGTTGTCCAAATTGACCATCCCTAGCTACGACGGTGGCATTGCGCTGCCGGATATGCGGAGGTACTATTGGGCATCCCAGCTCGCGGCGGTCAACCACGGCTTCTATGGTCCAGCGGTTAGTCCGGGCTATGCTATGGACCGATGGTTAGTGGGCGATGGCAACTACTATAGGGCTCTTTACTCCAAGTCACTGGATCGTCGGTTGACGGGCCCCGCCAATAACATGGTGCACGTGTGGCGTACGGTGACAGACACTCTCGGTTGGAAGGATAGGGTCACACTAGCCACTCCCCTGTACGATTCCGACGTGCTGGGGAAGCTGTGGAAGACCAAAGGCTTTGATCGGTGGGACACCATCGGTATATCTAAAGTTGGTGACATGGTAGTGCGGGGCGGCATTAAAACATTTGCTTCGCTGCAACAGGAGTACCAGCTGGCGCCGACGGAATTTTTCCGGCACGCCCAGCTAAGCCACGCCCTCTCCCCTCACGTCGCAAACGGCGAAGCCATCCCCGAGTCTTCGCCCCTGGAGGATCGGGTACTGGACGGCCACATGCCAGACGGCGCCATTTCCCTGACTTACAAGAAGCTGATCAACGTGAGGGTGGATTTGCTTGAGCGATTGCGGACGCACTGGGTGAATGATGGTATAGAGATGGATGATGAGGAATGGCAGTCGGCGGCGTCGTCCCCCAGGGAGGTGGCAATATCGGCACGGTTCCGCCTGGTCCAGCTGAAAATTCTCCACAGGGTGTATGTTACCGGCCCCAGGCTCATCCACATGGGGCTTTCTACGGATGGCCTGTGTCGGCGGGGTTGCGGTTCACTTGCCACCTTCCTACACATTATCTGGGAGTGTCCCGGTGTGGCCCGGTACTGGATGCGTGTGCATGAGGTGATGGAGGAGGTGACGGGCGTGGCCCTGCCAGCTGAGGCGCGACGTTGCCTCCTCAACGTGTGGTGCCCGAATGACTACAGTGTGGCCCAAACCCGGTGGGTGACTTTGGGGAATATGGTGGCCAAGAGGGACATTGCCCAGAAGTGGGGCGCGCCTGCTCCCCCGTCCCTCAGTCGTTGGATGGAAAGTATGGACTGGTGTATGGTGAGAGAGAAGACGGTGTATGTTACCAGGGGCAAGCCGAAAATGTGGAAGGCCGTGTGGGGAGCCTGGAACTCTTATCGGGGTGACTTGTGTGACCCCCCGCTTGAGCCTGAGGTGGACGCCTCACCCTCCCCTTAGAGAACTACCCTTCCCGTGCTTCTGGCTGTGACATCCTGTACTGTTTACCCCCCCCCCCGCTCATCGTGTTACATCTTGTGCTGATCTGGATGTGTGGCCCCTGACCCCCCCCCCCAAGGTGCCCTTACGTTAGGTCTGTGCAGTCCTCGGCCATATCTCTCTTTCTTTCTCTGTTCCTTCCTATTGGTGCTTCGGCACCTAGTTCTTTAGTGGCCTCTTGGGGCCCTACTCCTCAAAGTTTATTTAGTAGTTCTCTATTATAAAATTAAACCTGATTAATCCTATGTGCTGTTTTGTACATGACTTATATGCCACTTCAATGCTGCCTGGCCTCCGGGATGTATGGCTGAATAGCGGTGTACTTTGTTGGTCAATAAAGGTTTTTCAAAAAAAAAAAAAAAAAAAAAAAAAAAAACCGGAAAATAAATAAATAAAATAAAGATTGTTAATGTGCAGAAAGATTTCCCTTCCTGCACATAAAAAATCGCCCCTGCAGCGCAGACAGCCTTGCAACATGGTGCAAGGGTGCCTGCACTGGCGCTAAGGCAGCTTTTTTAGCGCCAGCACTAGGGGAAATATAGGGGGACGCCATATTTTTATATACACTGTGCATCCCTGCATTTCAAAAATGTCAGAGCGCTGCGTTGCCAATTTTAGAGTAAGACCCCACTCCGACGTTTTATTCTAAATATCCCCCTTTGTGTTAAAACCAATGTTGGTGCTCTCAACAGGAGTGTGCAAAAAAGTAAAGGAAAAAAGTGTATGGTTAGATGAAAATCACATTCAGGTGCAATATCACTATTGTGTGACAAGAGTATGGTGACACTTTTAAGAGCAAAAATAAATTTCTACCCAAAAGGCATGTAAGGAGCATGGGCTCATGTAGGTGAAAACGACCAGTAGAGCAAAGTCAGAAGCAGTATCATATTACATTTAGGTGTCAAACCGCTCTGTAAAGAAAATAAATGATACTAAAGAATCCCATTAGGTGTAAAAGGTGTGCATCAGTAAATCATCACATTTTTCGTCAATTCTTTGCAGTGCATCATTGCCTTTAGTGCAACATTACCACAAGCATGGAGGAACAAAACTCACATTTAGGTGCAAAATCACATCAAAAAGAAAAATCACTTGTTATGCAATATCAGTAAAAGGGTGAGGCCACTTTTAGTCGCGAATCACATTTCAAAACAAAATGTGCACTTACATGCAGAACTACATTTTGAGGCAATCTCGCCCTTGATGCAAAGTCACCATGAGTTTACAGTTTAGGGGCAAAGCAAAAATTTGGTAGTAAGATGTCACATTAGGTGTAAAATATGTGCTTCAGTATGACACATGTGGGTCACAGCATCTTCAGGTGTGAACTCATCCTTTTGCAACATCGCATGAGATTGAAAACATTTAGGAGTTCGTTTTACAATTAAATGTAAAATCAGTGTTGGGAGCAAAATCACTTTAAGCACCCTTGTTGCAATGCAAGCAGAACTGTGATATCACATTGTCACATTTAGGAGCAAAACTACTTTCTTCTGTTGAAAAATTCGACAAAACCAAGGTGTCTACGCTAAACATATTTTTTTTTAATAGAGCCATGTAAATTTGCATATTTTGCAGTGATTTATAAATATATTTACATGCAGGGTATTCACATTATAATCAGGTGTATTTTCATCTTCTCACTTTGAAACACTGTTCTGAATTGTACAACCATTACCCTACTGACATGATGTATCTCTCTCTTAGACTGCTTTTGTTTTTTTCCATTATTTATTTATGTATTCCGTGTTTTCTATAGCGCAAACAAGACCCGGTTGGATAGCAGAGTGCTTCACAAGTTACATAGTATCAACAGTTGTGACAACAGTGTAAGAAGACATTGAAAACATAAAGAAAGTGAGTAACCAGACAAACATGAGACAAACAGTTCCATCTCATTACAACACATGGACCAAATTAATATAAGAATGAAAATGCTAAGTTCACTCAGCAATAGTTGTAAAGGTCTGTTGAAATACATATTAGATTGGTATTGTGTCATAAGCATCTGTCAAATCACTAGTACACTAACTCCCTGCTAGGCAGCAGCTTTTATTAAGATGCATCTTGTTAGCACTCCTGAGGGATCGGATTTCACACCAGACAGTCTAATCGACATATTAGCTATCAAACCAGGATGTATTTACTCTGCTGTTGATTATGGTAGGAATTTGCTCACTAAAAAGATCTTTGCTTCTCTCTTGAAGATTGCTGTGGCTGGGATTCTTCTAATGTTCAGAGGAAGTGAGTTCCAGACTCTAGGGGCAGCTCCGGAGAAAGCTCTGTCATAGGTTTTCTTCTGAAAGACAGGAGGTTTCAGCACCATGTCTCCAGCGCTCAGAGATGATCTTTATCTTCCCTATATCTTGATTTTCTGATCTAGGTACTTTGGAGTAATGTAGTGGAGTGCTTTGTGAGTAATACATGTTTAAGTTGAATTCTGGCTTCATATGGTTGCCAGTTCAGAGCCTTCAAGTGGGGAGAGATGTGGTCATAATTTCTTGATCCGGTTATGTGTCTAGTGGCCGTACTCAGGCAGGCTTTTAGGGGAGCTGTGGAGATCTTGGGTAAACCTATTAGAGTTGTACAGCCATATTCGATCCTTGAGATGACTAAGGACTGGACTGCTAATTTGAGGTCTGAGTTTGTGATGAGTGGCTTCAATTTTCTAAGATAGCTCAGGTGAAAGCGGGCACTCTTTGCCATAGCGTTGATGTGGGTTTGCATGTTTAGGTTTTTGTCAAGCATAATTCCAAGAAATTTGCTTGAGTCAACTAGGATTTGGGTGCAATTTAGAGCAGTGATCAGTTTTGTTCCTTCCTTGATATCGGCAGAGCTTTTGGGAGGGGATATTAATGGGAATTATGTATTTTGCAAGATGATTGCTAGTTAACCATTGTAGGGTCACCTTTAATGCATCATTCATTCTCTTGATCTCCTACAACGAGGACATCTTGATGTAGATCTGGGTGTCATCTTCGTGCATGTTGTAGGAGATATTAGAGTGCCTGAGAATTTCAGTTAGTGGTTGGACCTCAAGATTAGATAGTGAAAGAGATAGTGTTGAGCTTTGTGGGACTCCAAACGAGTTAGGGGACGGTGATGATATTCCTGATTAATGAATCTTTGCGTTCTATTCTGCAAGAATGATTTAAACCATTTTAGTATATTTCCCAATAGCCCCATCATGTTCTCTATACGAGATAACAATCTAATATGGTTAACATGTCAAAAGTAGAGGACAGATCAAAAAGAGCTAATAGACATGTTTCATTATGGTCCAGTGCCCACAGGGCATAATCCACTATATGAAGTATCGCTGTTTCCATGCTGTGATCACGTCTGAAACCGGACGGCAGTTGTCAAGTAGAGTAAATTTAGCAATGTGTTGGCTGAGTTTTTACACACATTTTTCTAGTTATTTGGCTAATAGAGGAATATTGGTCACTAGACGAAAGTTATTAGGGTCAGAAGGGTCTCCTGTCGTTTTTTGATGATGGGGAGGACTTGACCAGATTTTAGGCAGTCGGGTTGGAACCTTGCGACAGAGAAGCATTGATTTTTGTGGTCCAAATGGGGATGACAATTTGATTGGATATCGGCAAGCATTTTGAGTGGAGAGGATCATTGTAGTCATTGTTCGGTTTTACAGTCAAGAGAGTTTTGGCAATATCACTGCAGTCATATAGTAGCTTGAAGGTCGCCCATTGTGCATTATTTTTGGGCTTTGTCTTTGTGGTGAGTATGAGGTCACAATTTTGGGATGACAAAGGGCGAGTGGGGTTATCTGCTGCTATCCTAAGCTCATTTTCCAATGAGTTGGCTTTGGTTGTAAAGAAGGTTGAGAATTCCTCGCTTCTCAATTGGAATTTTATTTATTCTTGCGAGGATTTGGCCAGTTTTTTAGATTGTTGTTTTATCATTTCGAATAGTTTATGAGGTCTGTGTTTAGCATTATCCAGCCAAGTTCTGAAGAAAGCTTTTTTGGATCTGAGAACACTTTTGCTGTATGCTTTTCTAGACTTTCTAAGGAGTTTTTGCTGTGTGGAGGCAGGGTGTTGTCTCCACTTCCTTTCAGCTAGTGTCCAACTTCGCCTTTCTGCATTTAGCGATCCATTAAAAAAAGATTTTTATCCTTATCTGGTATTCTTTCAAGTTTTAAAGGCGCAATCGTATTGGTTATATTTGTCATTGTTGAATTATAGTGTTCCGTTAATTCATTCGCGTTTACCATGTTATTAGGCGGGGTTTAGATCCTTCTCACATCTTGCTACTAGTTGCTCATTTCTTAAGTCTCTATTGTCTTGAACCCACTGTTTGTATGTAAATGCTAGTAGGGGTACTGAAAATATGTCTATAGCATGAGAAAGCACAATAATTCTATACAGTTAGAGTGATCAACAAATTAAGTGTTTCAAGTGTGTATGCTCCAATGTAAATCTTTGTGATGTTTTTGAATTCCCACTAATAAGTATGTCTGTGGATTTTTACCAACTTCCTGGGTCTTCCATGCTCTCGTACCCCTCTCCCTACAAGCAAGGAGAAGCAGATTTACTCACATGTGAAAATACACGTAACTCCTTTATAAGTGTACTTACATATAAAGTGCTTGATTCACAAAGGTAAATTATATATGTGTAGATTTACTCAAGTGTAAATTCACTACTGCAGCTAGAAGTTACCATTTCCACTATTCACCATTTTTTAGCATGAAGCTACTTTGAGATGTAGACTTACATATGCTCGCTCCCTCAAGTATGGAGGAGGAGCCTAATGTCTCGTAAATTCGAACTGTAAAGTTACTACTAGTTACTTCAGTACCACGTTTTAAGTTGGCGAACTACAGTGGCAGAGTATTCCCCATGATTGGGGAAGACCTCCAGAGTATGGGGAACTCCAAATTAAAGTGTAATAGCCACAAATGATACAACTGACTACAATTACACCTACCTACCATGCATTCACTAAACAAAATATTAAATACAGAGCACACCCTTGCCTTTATCTTGTTCACCTTGGTCTTCATCACCCTTCAGTCTGCAGGAAAACTTACTTTGCTTCCAGAATGAGGACAATTCTTCTCACAGAAATTTCACAGATGAAGAAAAAGCCCTTTTTGTTGCATTTGTAATAAAACACTAGAAACAACTACATGGGTTACCTCTGTTCACCCTTTGTGGAGCACAGTAGGCTGCAGAGCGTAATGCAGCCAGGTCCCTAAGGACACTACAGCACAGGGGCGCCACCCTTCACAGGGTGCACATTCAGCCTATGGCCAATGAATGTGAGTGAATTGTGGGTGTCTCAGGGCCCCCCCACCAAATTCTGCAGGGGGCACATCATTTTGCATTACACTGCTGGAAAACAGCCCTCTCCTCTTGCAGGAGGGCATTGACTCAGTGGATGCAAAGGTGAGGCGACCGACACCATGGGAAACATTAAGAAGAAATGGCAGTATGAGAGGAGGTTAGTGAAAGAGAGGTTTTCCAGGATTCAACTGGCCATAGCTCTTCTGTGAGCCGGGGGATGGGAACAGACTCACGGAGACAGGTACTGTGGGTAACGCAGGTTTTATTGTAAGTATACGTCTCCTTTGTATCTGTCTGCGATAGTAGGGAAGGGGTAGTTCTGCTGCAGCCTCTATGGCGGAACGCCGCTCTCTGCGTCTTTCTGGTCCGGTTCCCCTTCTTTCCCGCGGGCTTCTGGGACTTGTAGTCCGGTCCTCGTCTCTGGCGCCTTCCAGCTCGGAAAACAGAGAGAAAGGGCAGATTCAGTCCTCGTGCTTATATAAACAGTGAGTAGGGAGGGTAGTGAGGATCACACGTGCAGAACCAGTTCTCCCACGACCCAGGTGTCGGTGTAGTGCTGCTTGGGTAGCGGATTTAGTGCTTAGGGATGCCGTGTGTGTTTCTCAGGGCGGCTTGTTCCACCTATGCCCAACCCAGCCCGAAATGCGTGATCGTACCTGTGTAAGCCACACTTCCCTCGAAGTGTGGCTGGGCGATGCGCCTTCCTGTTGGCCTCCTGGCTTGTTGCTGTAGTCATCGTCTCTCGCCCCAGCCTCGCCTGCCGCCGCCTCTTCTTCCGAAATCCGGGCTCCTCCGATGTCTCCGCTCTCCGTGCTAGGTTCCCCTCTGGTTCCTCTCCGGTCCTCTGCTCCCGCGAGTCTCGCCACTCTACCTCCCTTCTCCACGTCCTTCCGACCTCCTACGCCTCCGGGTGATACACACACCTGTGTCGGGTCACGGCAGGGTTTTACCACGGGCTCGTGGGCGGGACTGGGATCAAGGTCCGCCCAGTTAAAGAAGCAGTGCTCCTCAGGTGAGTCAGTCCCGGGTTGAGGGTGGGGCACGGCTTCCGTCCAATGTTCGGGGTGCTGAGTGAGAAAGGACGAAAGCAACAGGGTATGGGTCACATTAGGGGGGTACATGTCTCTGAGTCCCGGGTCCCCCTCGTCACATCTTCCTAGAGCCAATCCCAGATTCTGACTCCATCTTCCCACCCTTGAGAAGGTTGCCCACCATGAACCCTTAACTTCAGTATGGGTTGCCTGTTGCAGACAACCCTAATGTTACACCAGCCAAGAAATAAACTTGATCTCTTTTCCTAAAAATAATCCTACAGCCATTCACTCATACCTGTCCTTCTTCCATACCTATACAGTTATGCAGACATCACACATGTATCCTTCAAACACAACTTCTAGCACGTAGGGCCCGATTCACAAAGGTAAACTGGGGTGAAAGTCTAACTTTGCGACTTTCAGCATCCACAAAGGGCATTTGCGAGTAGTAAAGTTAGACTTTTGTCTCAGTTTAACATACATTTTGGTACTAAGTCTAACTGAGACAAAACTTAAGTTAAACTGAGACGAACGTCTAACTTCACGACTCTTAACTGCCCTTTGTGAATACCAAAAGTCGTAAAAATTAGACTTTCGTCTCAGTATACCTTTGTGAATCGGCCCGTAATCTTTAACTAAGTAGACGTTTTGAAAATTTGTTTTCATATTTTCTTCCTCTTATAAAGTCAGTTTTTTAAGTAAATCGGTTACTGCAGCTGGAGCTGAAGCTGGAGTATGCCCAGGTGACATTTAAGGTATGTGGGCATAATCTTGCAGAATTTGTGTTTTGCTTGTCCCATGAAATTCTGACAATTACTCTACTACGCCACATTGCTTAATTATGGGCAGGTCATGGCATAAATAAACATACGCATATGGTAAAAACGCTAACGACTAGAACGCATGAGGCTGCTTTTTGTGTTAGCTGATTTTTGCACTTTTTTTAGGACTAAATGGAACTTATCATTGCTTACAAAATAGATAGGATATCTTATGTGCAAAAATATAGCACCAAATATTGTTTTTGCATTTCACACAAGTATGTGTAATTTCACATAAATTTTGCATAAAGTACAAAAAAGGCAAATTAGGAAAGATTCACAAATCCATGCTTCGTAAAGTCTTTACGCATTATTAAAAGTGATGCATAGAATTTAAGTAATTTACTTATATTTTAATTACATTACTTTATTCAAAATGGTTATTAAAATATGTTAGATAAAATAAAAATGTAGTTTATGGTTAGATTTGCTTGTAAACATTAAATTAAGATTATTTATATGTTTAATTTTATTAAATAGTTTAATTTAATTTAACTTTTTTCCCTATGGGGTTTTAAGTGCCTACCTCCATTATTTTCTATTAGAGGGTATAGCACTGCCAGTGGTTGGCCAAGTGCGGTGCTGTTCTTTCTAGTTGGAAGTAGTAACTTACACTCGTAAATATGACTTCAGTCCCTATTTGAGGGTAAGAAGACAGGTAAGCCTACACTTTTGAGTAACTTTACACTCAGATTTTGTGAATTGCCGAAGGTAGTAAAGTTACTCGTAAGTGTAAGAGTATTTACCAGTAGTAATTCTAAATGTGTAAATGTACCTTTGTGAATCGTGTTAAAATAAGAACGTTTTCAGTCTCTTCCGAAAGGGGAGGAGAGATGTTTCTCTCCTCAAACTTTCCGATAATCAGTACCAGATCTGTGGTATCAGAACTGAAAATACCCAACCACCCAAAGTAGTTTTATTAAAGCGAGGGCAGGTCAGCAAGATCGTCTTAGAAGAGCGAAGACGGCATCCAGGCATAAAGTGCCTCAGCCGTTCCTCAATAAAGGCTGGTACCATGCTATACAACATCTTGTGCGCAATGCATAGGCCCATATATTATCACTTCCACTGCCATGTAAGTGTGAGCTCTGTGTTTTGTGGAGTAATGATTGTAGACTGCAAAAACGTAAAAATCTTGAGAAAAAGGAACAACTTTTGGTTAACAGTTAGGTCCAAGGCCTTCATTTCGCGTGGTCTTGTAACTGATGAGATATCAATGACGCATGACAAAAATCCAACTCTGCTCAGTAGGAATTTATCAAGTGCAAACGAAAACCTACCAGATATGAGTTTTTGTGAAATAACTTGCGTATTTTATTACTTTACGCACCAAAATCTGAATATTTCGGTTAATACCAGCCATTAATACCGGCCAATAAATATCGGCAGAGTTAACCTGCCAATCTTTACCACAAAACTCCTGCGAATTGTTCAGAACAGGAGTTAATGCACGTGTGTAATGAGGGCACAAATCTTTTGGGGCTATACATTTCACTACAACAGCTAGGCATTTCTTATAGAACATAAAATCAGAAATATCTCCAATCGTCTTCCAGTTTGCTAAAAAAAAAAAAAAGAACGCATAGACAACATTAGGTAAAAAAATTCTAACTGAGTTCCTTCCAAGCGATTTGTATGCACCACAACTCCAAAACCATGATAGAAACTACACTGCTGCATATACTGCAGTTAGGGAAAAAACTATCCAGGGAAAATCCTTTAAAAATTATTGTAACTGACTCCTCTTTGAGGCTGCATGCTTTACTCTTCAGCACTCTAGCACCTTTGCCGTTTGCCCTCCTCCCGCCTGTCTTCTGCTACAAAGTAGGCCTTTTGTACCTGTGAGCCAGTCCTCGGTTTCCATGGCGACCAACATTCCCCTTCCGCAAAGGCCCCTTAAGTGAAGGCGGCCTTCCCAGGGATATCACACAACAGAGCATTGCTGAATCCTTTCAATCGAACTCTCACCTGTAGTCGTGTAATTGTATCTATCCAATCACATACTCTCTTTCCAGGAAGCCGCATTCGGTTGGCTAGGAACCAGCCTGCAGACTCCCAGAGCAAGGGTTCCATTTTCTTGTGATGACAGACCCTGTAAATGTCGAAGGGAAAGAATACACACCTGTGGCCATGTTTCAGATGTGTGCGCTCCTAGATAATTGAGTAAGAAACTGCAAGGGAAGAAGTAAAACGTGCAGGGTCAGCAGCTCCATATCCCCATCATACCCCCACCCCCTCGAAAAAAACAACTATTAAAGCAAAGGGAATGTTAAAGGCAATTTAAAGTTTGGCTTTTGTATACAATTTTTATATTACCAACAAACAGTGCTTAACCCCTTGCATGCTGGTGGCGAACCCCAGCCGTCACGCTCCGTGGTGCTCGTGTGCTGATGGCGGCTGGGGTTCGTCACGGCCTGCCCTGTTCATTTGTTTACCGCACAGCGGCGAAAACGGGCCAGCAGCGAAGGGGTTAATTAGAGCCAGTAGTTTCCGGTGCTCGGCACCAGCACTTAATTGTCAGCGCCTGCACTTATGACAGTCTGCCACAAGGTGGCACTGTCAGTCGAATTTAGCGATAAGGACAACAGCTGTAAACTAATTCAATAAACAATAAAAATGACTGCTAATTACCACCAAGGCCGTTTTTATAGCTGTAAGGGCTGGAATTGTCACAGTTTTAAGACTGTGATGATTAGTAGTGTGTTGGTGGTCAGTGGCGTAGCAAGGTCAGGGGGTACCCGGTGCAGAACATTTCTTGTCACCCCCAGCTTGACCAAATGGCAAAAATATGTGTTTAAAACACATATTCTTGCCATTTTGTCAAGCCCGGGGTGAAAAGTGTCATCACTGAGGGAGGTGACAAAATGGCAAAAATATGTGTTTAAAACACATATTCTTGCCATTTTGTCAAGCCCGGGGTGAAAAGTGTCATCACTGAGGGAGGTGACAAAATGGCAAAAATATGTGTTTAAAACACATATTCTTGCCATTTTGTCAAGCCCGGGGTGAAAAGTGTCATCACTGAGGGAGGTGACAAAATGGCAAAAATATGTGTTTAAAACACATATTTTTGCCATTTTGTCACCCCCTCAGTGATGACACCCGGGGCGGCCCGCACCCACCACACCCCCCTTCCTACACCCCTGTTGGTGCTGTCACTGGCACTTCTAGCAAAGGCAATGGGCGGTGCAAGCTGCAGTGGCCTCCTGACAAGGGCTCTGGCACTTATTTGTTTTTTACAAATTAAGCACTGCTTATACCCATTTATGCGTATCAGCGCCGAGGGTTGATGCGCCATGGAACGCAAGATTGAATGAAACCTATGTGTGTGTGATTGTGTATATGGTAACAAAACATAAAACAGGTGTAGTGTTAACACTTAAATAACATTAGATAAATAATTAGCAAAGAGTAAAAGATTAAGAAAAAAGAATTTCATATTAAAAAGTAAAAATAAATTAAGGCAAAAAAATGTATAGGCACCTACCTTGAATGCTAAATCGAAATTACTCACCTGAAATAGGTGTAATCTGAAATTACGGCGGTCCAAATAGTAATATATAAATATTTAACTCCTTGCTGTATTTTAGTACTCAAAAACGTTTCCCTGTAGTGTAACCAGTATTCCCAGTAGTGGTGTAGACAATAAAAGATTTTTGAGCAATAAAAGAATAGCATTTTGTGGCAAATGCTGGAAATTGTGAATAATAGATGACTTCCTGAGGCCCTCAATGAATCTTCTTTCAACACAAACCTTTATATGTTGGGAAAAGCAATACGTCCTATATTTCGGCCCTTGGTGACTTTTCAGTAATTGTTTCTGGTCAAGTATCAGCCACACAGCATTGTTTTTGTGGATAAGGTATTCGTCATCAATTACTATACACTATATCAAAGTTTTATTAAATATATATATATATACATATACATATATACTGAGCTAATGCCACCTTCCTGCCCTACCACTCTGAAATGTGTCCCAGCACCACTGGTCAGTGTCGTCTCCTAGCTAGACTTTAACTAGTCTGCTACTTAAAAAAAATAATATTATATGACCCAATTAAAGTGTTATTTTATTGCATAAGTATACATGCTTTAAATTTTTTTAAGGTTGTTGTCAGAGATTCTGAGAAATTCTGAACTTTACAATGACTATAGGAAGGCTTTGTTGGCAGAGCTTAATTAACGGAATTGAAATTGGCCGGCAGAGCTTTGCTAAAGCCCATCTAAGGGCATTATGACTTATGTTTAAATATTCATTTTTTCATGAGAGAATTCATTTATACATGTGGCGCATTGTACGTTTGTCCTGCAGTATGCTTTGTTTTATCTTGTGTTCCATTGTGGGCTTCAAAGATGGTGCCTTATTGGGAAGGATGATGTTTTGGAGAAATAGTCCGCTTTCTATGTTGTTGCAGGAAATTAAATGTTTAAAACACGACTGCCCGACGCCTTGGTAAACATCGAGAAAGGTTGATACCGAAACGTCTGTTTGGCTGTGCGAGTTTTCTGTGAATAAAGCAACAGAAACAATCCCCTGGAAGTGCTTTCTTCCTTTAACGTGAAAGTGACACGAGGAGGCAAGTTGTGGCAGTATTTGATATGCGGGAGCATCCCCGCATCTAGAAGCACCCGCCTGCGAGTGCACCGCGCTGGTGCAACGAGGAGCTAGTATATATATATATATATATATATATATATATATATATATATATATATATATATATATATATATATATATATATATATATAGTAATCGTATGCCACATTTTGTCAGCAAACGCAATAGGACACCAGCGATAGTGTTTCTTCACTGTTTATTGTAAATCACGTGATTATGGTGGACACCACCAGGGGGCGGTGTCAATATCACTGCAAGTACATAAAAAAGCATAATTATTCCAAACATGTTGTAGCGTGAACAAGGGCTTTTCGCTCGAAACACGTCGCTGGTTCTGTTGAATAAAAACATCATTCTTGCTGACTTTGTTGGTCCGGTCCTCATTTTTGCTGGCGTGGAGGCGGTGTCTGCGAGCGCAGAGCGAGCTGAGGAGGAACCTTTTTTCCATATGCTGACGGAAGTCGATTTGCTTCCGTAACGGACCCCTTCGTCGAAAGTTGGCAGCCACTTCAAATCACCTCTTTTGGATCTCACATGGGAACTACAGCGGCTGTCCCCGGATGTACTGAAAACCTGACCGCACCGGGGTTGGCGGTTTGTGCAGCCCCGAGGAATCGCGTCGGAGGACGCGGGACGCGGAGCAGTTCCCGCCATCTACCAGTGGTGAGTGTTTTTCAACGGCAATGTCATCCGGTGATGAAGTAATTGAGCAGCTATAGAAAAGCGAGCACAAGATTCACGTTTGCTCGCTACAATCTATTATTCAACAACAGAACCGTTATCAACATGGACAAAGATGAAATTGATAAACAGCGGGAAGAAGCCGCTCTGTCATTATTTGATGCCACAGACACATCTTCTAATCGCAACAGAGAGCAGACACAAAGTGAACATGGCAATCCACAAACAAAGGATTTAAAACAGTTGTTTAAGGAGCTACTAAAATTGCGCAAAGCCGAATGTACAAAATGGTGGGAGCACAAATCCCTCAGCAAGTATGAAGAAGTTGGTCGAGTCCCACGAGGACTGAGGATTTTATTGTTACAAGAGTGGGGGGAGAGTAACCTGGCCGCGTCCATGAACTTAGTCTGTATATTGATTAAATATGCGGTCAGTGATCGTGCCAAATTATTGGAACAAATTAAGGCTTTAGAAATGGAAATTGGTACTTGCCAAAACGCTGTGGAAATCAAGAAACTAACAGATAATATGAACGAGCAACTGCACAAACACGAGGAGAAAATTAAAGCTCGTAAGGCGTCCAAATTTACCCGTGACGCAGATGACTATCGATATGGCAGGATATTTACATTTTCCAGGAAATACAACTTAGCCAAAAGACAGGCATACACGAACAAGAAAAATGCCACTGGATCTAACACCAATAACGCAACTGCAACCACAAGTACCGGCTTGACAGCATCTGGTGCCACTAATGCAGACGGAACGGCCCAAAATACAGACTCATCGGTCACAAGCGCATCTAGTGTGGAATCTTTATCATCCGGTTCCACCAGCTCTGATTTAAACTTAATGGGACTGGAAACATTAAATCTCCAGCAGGAAATGGATTTTGTAGTAGAGGAGAGGCTCCAAACCTTGAGGTCTTGGCAACCCAATCCGCAAACAAACAAAGGAGGAACAAACGTAGGAAAGAACGACGGCGTAGAAGGAAACAACGCCGGGGCGCAGCAACAGCAAAAGAAAAAGAAAAAAACATGGGGGAAACGGCGGTAATTGGCAATACCATTATTAATCTCTCCAATGTTGTTCTCAATAAAGCGGAGGAACAATTGCTTTCATTAGGATTAAATTATTCCCCGATACAAAGCTTCAACTACACCATGACCAGAGTTGATCTCTTCTGCTTTATAAGAAAATTAAAACTAAAAAAACATTTTGCTTTGCAATCTGCCAAAGACCTTGATATTCCGAATAACGAAAATGGGGCGAATGATTCTGATGGGCCATTGGCACTACGAGCATCAGATACACATACTTTTTTAGATGCCAATGATTTACTAAGATCAAAAGAAAATGTAGAAATAAATCTTGAAGATTCGACACAAAATCGTTTAAGACAAATCCCCATCCTTCAAAAAGGAGCTGGTTTGAGTCCCTTTCGCAGTAAATCCAAATTCGTACCCATAATGCCTGAAGACGCGATTGACATTTTTCACGACTGCGTCACAAATGACATCAAGAGACTGTATACTCAAATTAATAACAAACATCGCAAGAAGGAGATACACATAAAACTTGCTTATGATAAGCTGATGAAGAAACTAGGCAATAACCCTGACATAGTGATCAAGAAATCAGATAAGGGGGGGCAATTTGGTGATTTGGCCAAAACAAGACTATATCATTGAAGCCAAGCGCCAACTTGAGGACCCAACCTGCTATGCTAAGACTACACAAAAAGAATATGAGAAGGCAACATCGAACCTACACAAGTCTTTAGGCCAATGGAAAAGAGAAGGCCTAATATCACCTGAAGAGTACAAATTTATGTATGTAAATTTTCCTATCTTGCCTTCTCTTTACCTCATCCCAAAGGTACACAAGGCCGTGCAACCAATACCAGGCAGGCCTATTGTGTCAGCGATAGGCAGTGTGGGTGAAAAGGTTGGAGAATATATTGACTTTTTCCTCCAAGATTTTGTAAAGCAACTCCCCAGTTTCACTCGTGACACCAGTGACTTTATAACTAAAATTGCTGCAATTGTATGGGAGAGTGACATGTGGCTTATTTCGTTAGATGTTGAATCGCTGTATACCAGCATAGATCACGTAAAAGGATTATTTGCCGTACAACACTACCTATCGAGTAGACCTATCTTGTACTATGAACATAACAAGGTGATTATAGGTCTCATGGAATGGTGCCTCTATAACAATTTTTTCTCCTTTGGTAAGGAGATTTATAGGCAACTGAGAGGAGTGGCGATGGGGGCCTGCTTCTCCCCCAGCTATGCGTGCTTGCACGTAGGCTGGTGGGAGGAGCAGGTCCTCAAGGTACGCCACAAGGCGTGGATGGAGGGTCACGTTAGTTGCTTTCTGAGGTACATCGATGATATTTTCATCATTTGGAGAGGTAGTAAGGAGGAAGCACTGTCCTTTATTCATGACATCAATGACAATTCCCTTAACCTTAACTTCACAGCTCATATCAACAAGAACCGCATCCAATTTTTGGATGTTGAGGTGTATGTCTCCAATGGTACATTGAATACTACTCTTCATAGGAAACAAACAGCAGGCAATGCTACATTGCATGCAACCAGCATGCACCCAAGACACACAATATCTGGAATCCCGTATGGGGAAATTCTCAGGCTGAAGAGGATTTGTAGTTCCCCTTCTGACTTTAATACCTGTCTAGAAGAACTTTTGAACAGGTTAAGAGCCAGAGGGTATTCTGAGTAAGCATGGGCGAATTTTGCGAATCTCGCGTTCGCGAATTTTGCGGATTTGCGAACTCGCAATCCGCAAAATCCGCGAATTCTCGCGAATTTGCGGATTTTTTTTTTGTGTGTTCGCGCGGGTTTCTGCCAGTTCGCGAGGGTTTTGTACAATTTCGCAAAACGCGAACTTACCTGTCGGGTCGCAAGTTTCGCGAACTTGTTGTTCTACGTGTCCAGCCTGTTTGGGACACTCTTCTTCATCACTGCCACCCTCTGTCACCACTGCCACTCTCTGACTACTCATGCCACCCTCTGGCCCACCCATGCCACCCTCTGTTTCATCACAGCACCCTCTGGTTGTCCAGTCAGTGTACATTATTGTGGCAACGCAAGCACACCTTCCCTGCCTCAAGTGACCTGAATTAATTTGGGGCTGATTAATGTGTCACAGAATATTTTTTTAGCTGGCACCTGCTTCCTTAGTGCTTCCTGATTAGTAATCTTTTGCACTTGCTAAGTGCTTTCATTGTTGCAAAATTAGTTACAACACCTGCCCTGCCCCAACTGACAATAATGAATTAGGGGCTGATTAATGGATTTGAACTTCCAGCCTGGCTCCTGCTTGTCTCGCTTAGCTGTAATTCAGGACCTTTGTGGCATATGTGTAACTATTCTGAGGTTCAGAGCAGGGTCACATAATAGTTGCAACTGGCAACTGAACTCTGGAGGGGCCCCTCAGGAAGCACTACAGGAAATGGCTACTAATGATGAGCCTGAACTTTTGAACCTGGTAAGTAGTTTCAGTTTTGCTAAAATCGTATTTCTGCAATTTAGCGCTTATTCGCGGGGCGCGAAGTTGTACTGGGAAGCCGTGAACTCACGCGAGCAGTGCGAGCAAAATCCGCTGCTCGCAGATTTGGCGGGAGATTCGCGAATCTCGCGGATTGCGAATTTACCGAAAATCCACAAAATCCGCGAGCGAAATGGATTTTCCGCCCATGCTTAATTCTGAGCGCATATTAAATACAGCAGTAGCTAAATCCCTTTCTAGATCTAGGGAGAGCCTTTTTCCTGTTTCCCCTCCTGAAACTGAACCCCCTATGGATACAGAATCCCAATTAGATTGCCCGCGTCTAATCACTACTTACAGCAAGGAGGACAGAAAAATCAGGTCCATTCTCAACAAAAATTGGCCTATCATTTTGAGTGATCACATACTCAATACCAGATTACCATCTTCCCCCACTGTAACCTTTAGACGAGCCAAAACTATGGGCAACTATCTGGATAAGGCAGCCCCTGAATTAAAAACTAAGGTTCCATGGCTACGCCCTACCAGAGGATTCTTTAAGTGCTCCAGCTGTAGGGCTTGTAAATTCGGAATCACCACCACACATTACCTTACCCCGTTCAGCACAGTTGCCAAGACCATCAATGGCAACTATACCTGCAAGACAGATCATGCGGTATATGTTCTGGCGTGCACCTGTGGGCTTAGATATGTGGGCAGCACTAAGCTCCAGGTGCACGTCCGAATACTACAGCATTTGCGGGCCATTCTACACAGTGACCCAACCTACCCGGTCGCACGACATTTCAAACGGGTACATAATAAAGATCTGAATTGTCTTAGCTATTTTGTGATTGGGGCAGTACCTTGTTTAAGAAGAGGAGGTGACCGCGAAGCAGAGCTCAGAAAACTGGAATCCAGATTCATATTGGAACTCGATAGTCGTTGGCCCAATGGGCTCAACAATATTGAGGAAATGCACCATTTTTTGTAATCTGTCTTGGAGTAGCTTTTTATCTGAATTTTCTCTCTTTTTTCTAGCCGATGGCAATATACGCACTCCTAGTTAGGTTCCCTATTATGAGAATTTTTTGCGTAAGAAATTTCCTATCCTATGACATTGCTTTTACAACTAGTGATGTTCTGATTGATATACACTTATGGTGACGTACATTATGCACTTTATTAGGTCAAATTTCATATATGCATTTCTACTACATTCAAACAATTACATTCCAGGACTCAATGAATGAGTTTTTATTGTGATTATTCCCATGGTAATTCTGTATTGTACAGTAAATTAAATTTGAATGTAGAATTTGTAGATATGTACATATATATTTTTGAATGGAACTTATGATGTGTATATATGGAGATGTACAGATTTGTAAACGTGTATATAGGTATATATATTTAGGATCTTTATGGTTAGTTTAAGGTCACAGTATGTTTTGTTTCAAACTAAGGTGTTTTGTTGTTATATTCAGTTAGAATTGTGGTGTGTGGGGGGTGTTTGTACAAATATGAAATATGGTACTATTTATACATATTTTCATTTTAGCTTCTTGGAATACAACCTTTCTTTCTACCTGGAACTTTTTTAGAGAACTTAAAATAGAAAAAGATTGTTTGATGAATATTTCACACAATGTGAATGCATATTGAATTATTATGTATCTCTGCTCTCATGGTAGTATGGTATGTTCCCGCGATTTTTGCACTTTATTATATCTTTTCTTTCACTCATGCACTTTTTTATACTATCAATGCACTTTAACTTTCACTGTTACACAAAATATTTGCATGTTTGCACAGATTAAGACTATACATGTCAGTTGAAACTTAATTTGACAATATAGATATGTGTTTAACGATATTAGATCGGAATGTTATCAAATTTGATTTAACTAATTTCTGGATTTAACCAGTAATTGTATGCCACATTTTGTCAGCAAACGCAATAGGACACCAGCGATAGTGTTTCTTCACTGTTTATTGTAAATCACGTGATTATGGTGGACACCACCAGGGGGCTGTGTCAATATCACTGCAAGTATATAAAAAAGCATAATTATTCCAAACATGTTGTAGCGTGAACAAGGGCTTTTCGCTCGAAACGCGTCGCTGGTTCTGTTGAATAAAAACATCATTCTTGCTGACTTTGTTGGTCCGGTCCTCATTTTTGCTGGCGTGGAGGCGGTGTCTGCGAGCGCAGAGCGAGCTGAGGAGGAACCTTTTTTCCATATATATATATATATATATATATATATCCCAAACAAAGTGCCCAACTGTTTAGAAGAGCACACTACTGCTCGCCATCCATTCGGATTATGTTTGCACTCACTTCAACCTTCCGGTAATCATTAACATCGCCCAACGCGTTTCAAGTCCTCACGACTCCTCCTCATGAGCAGGTTGCAGATGCAGCAAAGACTCGTTTTTCTTTTTAAACATTCACTTTTACTTGTCAAATGGCCTCCAGTGTGCAGCCAGCCAGTGAACAAGTGTGAAAGCTTGAAACGCGTATGGCGTAATGGGAGACTGCTACCTGCTGTGAAGCATTGCTACCTGTGGCGTGTGTGCGGACACCCCTCAGTGCGTGGTGTTTTCAATGTGGTCAACCTGTGTTTTTGAGATATATATATATATATATATATATATATATTATATATTATATATATATATATATATTTGAAACACCTTTCCTTGCTAGGAGAGAGTTGAGTCGCACTAAGACACGTTTCTTTTAAGTATTTATTCAAAGCGGACATTGTTCATTTTTTCATCCCGATGCATTTCGGCATATTTCCTCGGCCTTCTTCTGGGGCAAGATCTTTGAACATCGCTGTGTTTCGCCGTTTGATACCAGGTGCTTGCTGATTCCTTTTGTATACTTCCCTCTGGTGGGCGTTTTCATTTAACAGGTCGCAAGGAGTCCTGGTATCCGTAGGCACTGATTGATGTCGTTATTCCCTTTGATATATATATTTATTTTTTTATGTCAGGTCAGGATTTCGATGCAAAAGACATTTTTTTTCTTAATTACTTTGTTAGCTTTTAATAATTATGCACAAAACCTGTTTTTTAATGAAATTGCAGCAAATTTGGCAGAAATCTAGAACTTTAGATAAGTACGTGATTTTGCTTGGTTTGGTATATATCTGTTCATCCCTGTGTGAGGAATTAGTGGTACAAAAACGTATTATATGGGCTTGGAAGGATTAAAACGGTTGATCTATTCGGACCGTTAACCAGCAAACTGTCCTCAAACCTTGGATTGAGGACATTTTGCAGAGTCAAATGTAAAAAATAACTGAATTTGATTGTTATGAATTAATATATGTACCTACTTTAGCGACTGTGTTTATTAAGTAGATTTTTTAGTGCAGTCGTCTGGTAATGACTATACATATGTGTCTATGCATGCCACTCCATGGTGGAGTCGAAAAGCATGGCCAGTGACTCTCACTTAAATAATATGGCGTCATATCCTTAGTGTTCATCTTCTAAAACTAAAAGCTTTAGACAATGGAAACGGGCTCTCATTATGGGCTATCTCCAAGCTAACTCATTTTTTGCAGGTTACACAAAATTCAATACGACTATGGGCTACCTCTATACACATTTACATCTATATACATCAATGGAGGAACAAAAGGAAGAGAAAAGAAAGAAGAAAAAGAAAAAAGATAAAAGAACCAAGTTAGAGAAAGAAACTCAGTGAAAGAGAGGGAGAAAGATCAAAAGAACAAAAGAGCATCCTATTCACAAGCCTATATAAACCCTAATCCCCAAATGCTCCAAGAGTGGGCGGAAAACAATCTAAAGAGCTCAATGAATATGATCCACATACTTATTAAGTATGCTGAATCCGACCAGGAAGCATTATTGGTGGAAATCGATCGCATAAACAATCTCCTGGAAGCAACTGGTGAGACTGACTTCATCACTAAAAGCAAGGCAGAAATTGATATTCGTATCAAAAAACTAGAAGAAACGATCACTGAAAGAAAAATCACAAAGTTTACACGGGATAAAAATGATTATGCCATGGGTAGAATCTTTACTTTTTCCCGCAAGTATGACAATTTAAAACGTAAGGCTCTCTCTAACAGTGGTAAACCAGCAAATGATCAGGCTACAGCACTCAATGATGCTTCTTCGATACCTGCTGACAACACTGATGTCCTGTCCGTGAATTCATTGACCTCCAACAGTGATGAGGATGGTGCACCAGAAAGATCTATACCAGGTCCAAGTGGTCGTGAGAATTTTTCCTTAATTGAGGAACTGAGTTTTGTAAGCGAGGACCGGCGTTACTCCCTGCGCTCCCGGAATCCTCAAACAAAGCAAGGAAATCAATCATCCAACGCAGGCGCGCAAGGAAGCGGATCTGTAAACAAAAATACTACTCAAGGCAGAACAAAAAAGAGTTGGAAAAAGTAACAAGCACAACAGAAAATACAGTTATTAATCTTACTGATCTTGTCTTATCAAAAGCTGAAGAACAACTACTTTCATTAGGACTTTCTTACTGTCCGCCAAATAGGTTTTCCTATAATCAGACAAGGATTGATGTTTTTAAATTTATTCGTAAGATTAAACTTATCAAACATTTCCAACTTGAATCCAAACGCAAAAAAACAGCCAATGCTATTTCACCTGAAGATTCAACACCTATTCTTCAAGTATAGGATATTACTGGCTTACAAAACCTATATGACTTGGCCTACATTGACGACTCACAAACTACTCCTACTGTGAGCCAAACCATCAATGTCAATTGTCCAGTTACCAGTCCATTTCGTCCTAAATCCACGTTTCTACCTTTAATGCCAAGAGATGCGGTGGATGTTTTTAGTGACAGAGTAACTACAGAATTGAAAGCTTTGAACAGACAAGTCATGACTCAAAAGAAACAGCAAGATTATAACAACAGTAAGTACCATCTGCTTGTGAAAAAATTACAGAACAATAACGATGTGATAATAAAAAATGCTGACAAGGGAGGAAATACGGTTTTATGGCAAGTAAAGGACTATGTGATTGAAGCGGAAAGACATTTATCTGACACTTCTTGTTATTTAACATCTACCCAATTCACAATGTCCCAAAGCCATGATAAGACTCGAAAACAAATTGCTATTTGGAAAAGACTTGGGGCCCGATGTAGGTGTCCATTTACCAGCCGGTAACAGCCGAATTCGGCCGTTACCGACCGGTAAATGGGTTTTCAGATGTAGGGGGCTATATTTTACCGATTCTGTAAATTTACCGAATCGGTAAATTTACAGAATCGGTAAAATACCGAATCGGTATATTTACCGATTCGGTAAATCCACATGTAGGTGGCACTCCTAAGAGTGCCACAGGCCCTTAAGAATCGGTATTTTACCACCCAATCCTATTGGGTGGTAAAATACCGAATTCAGGTGTGCATGCACATCTGTGCATGCACACCTGTGCACCTGTGACACACAGACATGCCCTTAGGGCATGTCTGTGTGCCAAATGGCACACATGCCTGTATTTGGGGTGCTAGAGGGTGTCAAAGTGACACCCCCTGCACCCTTGCTGAAATCTGTATTTACTGAATCGGTAAATACCGATTCGGTAATGCACATTGATTCCTATGGGCTTCAATGCCCATTGGAATCAATGGACATTACCGAATCGGTATTTCCAGAATCGTATTTACCGATTCTGTATTACCTACATCCCCCCCCCCTCTATTTTACCACTTCTTAAATACCGATTCGGTATCATTCAGTATTTAAGAAGTGGTAAAATGTACTTACCTACATCGGGCCCCTCGGCTATTATTCAAGGATGAATCTAAATTTCTTAACAACGAGCATCCAATTACACCTAGTTTATATTTCCTTCCTAAAATACACAAACAGGTCACACCTACTCCCGGTCGCCCCATCATCTCTGCCATCGGGAGTATGAATGAAAACATTTCAAAATACGTAGACTTTTTTCTGCAACCCCACATGATTAATTTAACATCTTACCTGAAGGACACTACTGACTTTTTGACCAAAATTATGGATGTGAAATGGTGTGCTAATTATGTATTCCTAGTAATGGACATCGAATCACTTTATACATCGATTAATCATCATCAAGGTATCAATGCTTGTGAATTTTATCTAAGCAAACGTGATATATGCTTTCGAGACCATAATGCAATGTTGATAGACATGATTAAAATCTGTCTTACCTCAAACTTCTTCCGATTCCGAGGTCACATTTACCAACAGCTGCGAGGTGTGGCAATGGGCTTGTGCTTTTCCCCCAGCTATTAATGCCTGCATGTGGGCTGGTGGGAGGAGCACGAGCTCAGAACCACGCACCAGCGTTGGTTGCCTAATATTGTCAACTATTGGCGATTTATCGATGATGTGTGCATAATTTGGAGGGGGACAGTAGAGGAGGCATCAACATTTGTATCGGATTTGAACAGGAATACTCTTAACTTAAAATTCACAGCTACTATAACCTCAGATATGGCTGAATTCCTTGATGTGCAGATGTTTATAAAAGATGATAAACTTGAGACTCGATTGCACCGTAAATCTACAGCGGGCAACTCAATTCTTCATGCCCACAGTGCCCACCCATCTCATACTATTAATAGTATCCGGTATGGGGAATTTATACGCATCTGTAGAATTTGCAGTGACATAGCATCTCTTGACCAATGTCTATATGAATCAAAACAACGCTTTTTGAATAGGGGTTATTCAAAATATATTCTTGAACAAGCTTTAACTAAAGCTAGGTCATTTGACCGTAAATCCCTGCTTGCACCTAAAAAGCCTGACAATAGTAGTTCAGAATGCTCAGTCAGACTTATCACCACTTTTTGTGCACAAGAGCGTAAAATTAGACGTATCATCTGTAGTGAATGGCCAATAGTATTAACCGATGTCATTCTAGGCCCTATACTACCAGCACACCAAACATAACATTCAGAAGGGCGCCTTCAATGCGTGATGCATTTGATAGACCATCACCTGAGGTTTCCCCCCAAAAACCTTGGTATCAGAAAATGGGGTTCTTTAAGTGCACTTCCTGTCGCGCATGCACATTTGCAAAAAACAGTACCCACTATATGACAGCTTTTAGTGAGGTTCCTGTACCTATTCGAGAACATTTAACTTGTAGGTCAGAGTTTGCAGTTTACAAATTAAAGTGTACCTGCAATCTCGAATACATAGGGAGCACTAAACTCCTGGTGCTTAAGCGCATCTTACAGCATATAAGAGCTATTGTCAACAGTGATGAAAATTATCCTGTGGCAAGGCACTTTCGGTCAGTGCATAACAAATTACTGAAAGACCTAGAATATACTGTTTTGTGTTCGGTACCTCAATCTGGACGGGGTGGGAACCGGGACAAATTACTCAGGCAAAATGAATCACACTTTATTCTATCTTTAGATACCAAGGCCCCAAATGGTCTGAATTTGACGGAACATTTAAACAACTTTCTGTAAGGTCATTTCTAACAACTAATCCGTTCAGGTAACATATATGATGTTTAGGTATCTTTCCTCATTTATTTACTAGACTGCATTATATTAATTTGATTATCGGATGATAACCAAAAAAACTATCCTTTTAGTTAGAAATTTATCTGTAATAACATCTTTAACAATTTCTACATATCATTACAGGACTGTGTTAGACTGTCATGATTGTTTACTCAGCTGTGTTCTACACATATTTTTACCATATTTTTTGTGGGTCACAATTATGATGATTTATGTTTTGAAATTGCACTTTTTGAGCCCTTATTGACAACTGATAATAATTTTTAAAAACGTATATCAGTACCAAAGTATTCATATGCATTCTTGATATAATTTTGGCATAAATATAGCAATATCATTTATTGCGGAAATAACAATATGAATTGTTCATATTTATTTTACTATTGACACTTGTCAAAATGTATATTTATCTGCAATGCAAATTTTCATTAAGACACTATGTCGAAACTATCTTTTGCTTTGCTCAAGGGCTATTATCTTTTGCCTTAAATCAATTCATTAGCTAATGATTCCACTTATAGAGTGAAAATAATCTGCTTTGATGCGAATGATTACAAGTTATGTACTGAGTCTGAAAAAATTTATTAGCATTCACAAGTACTTTAATCGTTTTAAAATGGTGTTTATGTTTATGCACTATAGGCATAACTAAAGAAATTGGTCTGTCATTTGTTTCTACACTTTTTTCACTGTGAGGGCGTGCACTTTAATTAATTTGTCCCACTTCTATGTCTATTATATAATGGTCCATTTCTCTGAGCGTGGTATGTGATCAAGCTCCCTAGAGAAGTGAAACGCGTTGTCGGATGGACATTTGTCCTTGAATTTAAATAAAAACTTCACTCTGCCACCTATTTGAGGATTTGCATCTCCTTTTTGAAAGAATCCTTTCGCTGCAGTCACGAGGTTGGTCTGGAGGTCCGCACCTGGTGTGCTTCCGTCACCCATTGACGGGAACAGGAACATTTCTTTCATATACATATATATATATATACACACACACACACATACAAACATATATATACGTGTTACCCTAATATCCTACACAGTATATACCATCACTTACTTGTACAGCATTTAAAACTAATGGATCCAACATTGTGGTGAATCCAAAGTCTTGAATCTGAGATAATTGCAATTCAAAACTGTGGATTTGTAGTTGCGGTGGTACATAAATTAAAAGCCATGAATATCTCTTATACAAAAGACATTAACCAATAACCTATATGCAATCATTTCTTTTAATTACACTTATTTTTGACGGTTCTAAGCTTCAACATATCTCATAAACTAGATGTTGGAAAGGTCCCTGAATTATAGCAAAAAGGGAGTTAAGTGGTCAAGAGATCCACTTCACACTGAATGGTTTTTTCCTAAGGCAGCCTGGTCCAACAAGCACTGCACAGTACAGAGGTGCACTGAACCTTCAGTTACTTAGTACCTAGGACTATGTACAAAGGGCAGCAAATACGCATGCTGAATCAGCACTATTCAGCCACAAACCCTCTTGGTGTTGTCTATATATTGAACATCTGCTTTAATATAATTGTTAGGGGTTGCTGGACCCTCTTTCGAGTGATAATCGAACTAAAGAGCTAGACACATCCGGATTGAGGGGTATTGGTGACCTAGTTGTTCATTCATTATGACAGATAGGGAGAGTGAGGGTTATTTTCTCTTGATGTAGATCCATGATCCCCACCCTCTCCAGCCCAAAAATATGTTCTTCTTGTCTTTAAGATTGCAGTGTACTGTATAAGCAGGGACACTGAAAGTATATGATTTAGCAGCTGCTGTTTTTTAGGCCAACTTATAGATTTGCCACATTTACCACATAACACATCATCTGTTGCAAAGTCTTCAGATTTTAACAAAAACAATATTTGCTTATAGTTCATACCTATCAAAAGTTACTAAAACATGACAACCACCACACAGAGGAATATTTTTGCAAAGGTTGGCTGGTCACCCTTCTGTTGCTTATTGCTACATTTGGGTATTAAAGTTATACTAATGGGGGAAACCTTTGCCCAGACAGCGTTAACATGTATAAAAATGTCAAAATAATGAAGTAATACTATCACAAATTTGCCACATTATGCTGCATAATCTGTCTTCCTGGCGCATAATTTGGTCCACTCTTGCAGCATAATTCCAGTGGCCTGTTTATATGGTAGGCTTGGCTGTCCGGCACAGAAAAAAACCAGACAGATGTGAGGTGTAGTCTCCTATCTCGCTTTCCTGTGACTTATATCTATAGAGGCCAGCAGGAGCTATTCAGTAATCTACTCTCTACTATCTGGATGCTTATGTTGTATGGCCACAGGCCAGTTTTGCAAGGTCTGGGGGATTTCATCCTTACAAAGAAGAATCCAAAAATGTTCCTTTTGGGAATGCAACATGTGGCATTTGTCTAATCTCCCAAATAAAGCTGTTTCAGTCTTTGCCATATGGTACATATTTATGTGTTGACAAAGTGGGCTGACATGCAGTTCCTTGACAGCTGAAGTTCAGATGGATACTAGAACCACAGTAGGGCAACCCAATAGTCCCTCAGGAACTGGGTACAGACAATATAACTCACCAATAGCATTCCTGAAGGAATTATTAAAAAAACACAATTATTTTACTTGAACTGATAGGTAACAACGATCCAATAAGTAAATATTACAATAAATATGCACAAGTGAATGACATTAATCGTACATGTAAAAGATAAATAATGTGGTCCATATTATATGACTCAGTGTTTAACAAACATATAGTTTTTTTATACTGATCACTAGTTTAATGTGTCAGTTTTCTGCAACCAGAAGTAACATTCCAAAGACAAAACTTAACATAAAGAATCTACAAGGTGTCAGAGTTTTTTCAATACTAAAACAAAATGGTAAAGGTGACATAAACAATCTACAACGAGTCAATGAGGTATACCACACACCAGCCAGGTTATAATGAATATTAAAAACTTACAATTTAAACCAAAACTTTAGGAAAGGTAATACAATGTACCTGTGATGTAATTACTTCCAATGTGATCATAACCATGTAATGAAAAGACTCCCAATGTAAGGCCAGCGAAATAATGGTAGCATATGTTTAGAGAGTCTTGCAGGGGATTTTTCTGAGTCTAAACATATTGCAAGCGAAAATTTGGATACTGTCCCAGAATATCTTACCTAAAATACTGCCTAAAAGAAATGTCATGTCGTAGCTATAGTTCAGAAAAATATTGCCTCACTAATATTAATAATAGAATATCTGAACCCAATTATTTTTTCTTATGATATTTAGGACCTACTATATCAGTCAGGGGTTAATTTTCGCTAACTATATTCAGACACACAACCAGGGTGTGAAGAAACTCACTATTATGATAATTATTATTCTGTCCAAGATTTTAATGTATATGATTATTGTATGGGTATGCAGTAGATAAGGCTCCAAGGTGATAGAATATGTAAGGATAAACGAGTAATACGAAAGTGTCCTCACTACTTCTGTCTTGTTGGAGTTGAGCTTGAAACAGTTGGCTTTCATCCAGTTAGTAATTCAGCCATGCAGGCGGTGAACTTGTTTTTTGTGTCGGCAGTCTTGTCAATGATTAAAAGCATGAGTTGTGTGTCATCAGCGGAGAGAATGTTGATGTTGTGTGTGAGGATTACGTTGGCCAGAGTGAAGAGGGTGGGGCTGAGCAATGAAACTTAAGGCACTCCACGAATGAATTTATGGGCTTCCGAGTAGTTTGATGCAAGGCTGACAGCTTGTGTTCTATCCATTAAGGAGCAGATCCAACAGAGACCAGGTCCTTCAATGGCAATGTTGTGCAGGTGCCTGATGAGGATGGGTGTGAGAATGAGGGATGCCGTGTCTCCTCTGTCAAGGATTATGCGGATGTCATCTGTGGCAGAGATGAGTGCTGTTTCTGTATTGTGGTTGGGTCTGAATATGGACTTCAGGGTGTCAAGGAGCTTATAGTTGGTGAGGCTGTCAATGAGGCATGGGGGTGGAATATTTTCAGGTGTCCAGGAATGTGGCTGAGTCAATGGAGGTATTGAGGATGAGTGTTACTGTTTTCATGATCAGTAGGAGTCCTGTGGTGAAGACGTGGTGGAGGCAAGAGTCATAAGGGCCCCCCAATTGGATGTTCTTCATTGTAGCAGCAATTTCAAAAGTGGTTTCAGTGAGCCACGCGGTCAAGGTTCGTTCTTGGGTCCTGATGGGATGTTGAGTTGCGACAGGGACTATGTCCGATTGAGAGTCGAAGATGTTGTATATGGAGGTAACTTTGTGACAGAAGAATTCCGAGAACTTATTGCAAAGATGTTGTTGGGGGTGATGTGCTGGCGGCTGTAGTCGGCACTGTGAAATCTTCGATGATGACAAAGATTTCCTTGCTGTTGTTAGTGCTGGTGTTGATGCGATCTACAAAAGCTGTGCACTTAGTGTTCTGTATCTGCGGGCGATAACGTCTTAGAGCCCATTACATGTCATAGAGAGCAGCATCTCCGCAGGAGATACCACATGAAACAATCTCGACTTCAAAAATCTAATGCATTTCCTCCTGAAAGCAGGACATAGTTATCCTGCTTTCAGGAGGAAATACATTAGGTTTTCCATGGTGTGTTCCCAGGACCATTAAAATTTGGAAATGTTTTGTGTAGTATCTCCTGCAGTGCTACCACTCTCTATGGCTCATAATCGACTCCAAATATGTATTCAGTGTGCCTTCTTGAAGAAAGAAATTCAGTTAAAATATACTACTTAATTCTAGCCTGACTTTAAAATGATGTAAACATTTCAAACAGAAAATCCATAAAGTATAAACACGAATGGTTGAGAGTCAGCCTGAGAGACAAGCATCATTTGTGTAATTGAAATGAACAGAGGCATCAGAGTTTACTAGCCTCGTAACATGAGGTTACCTTAGTCAAACTTAGGGACATGTTACAAGCCCCTTGCACCACCGGAGAGTCACTTTTTATGATGCCCCAGTGGCGCACAGTGCAGGCCCATATCTACAAGGCCACACAAAGTCACCCTGCTCAGCTTTTCACGGCCTTGTAGATGAGGTGTAAAGCCACGCAGCGCATGACGCTGCGTTGCGTTACATTGCGGTAGGGAGGCATGCCATGAGTGTTGCTGTGGATATTCCAACACAACACCCAACGATTTTGACACTGCCCCAGATTTACAACTAGCATGAATCTGGGGCAGCGTCAAAAACGTATGTCTCCCCAGAGCAGGCGTAACGAGGAGAACGGTTTACATTTCTCCTCGTGTTTGCCGCTTTCCACGTGTGCTGTATTCTGCAGCACACATAGAACGAGGAAAACGCCTCTTGTCATTGTTTTTGGGCAGTAAGGTGCCCCTTCCTGCACAAAAACAATCATGCCAATGACACAGAAATGCTTGCACCATGGTGAAAGGATGCCTGCGTTGGCGCACGGCTGCAACTTTTGCGGTAGCTGAACGGACCGGAATGCACTGTATCTTATAAATACTGTGCATTTCTGTCCATCCTAATTGGTGTAGGGCAGAACAGCAAAATGTCTTGAAGCTCTGCTCTACGCCAATTCTTTGTAAATATGCCCCCACGTTTCAGCGCTTAGCATGATGAGGGTTGTACCGTGTAGTTTCACATTGCCTGTTTTGTGCATAGTGCTACATGTTCCAGCATGTCTTATGCTATTAGAGAAAAACGCCATGGTTGGCTGAAAGTTACGCTCTTGAGATGGGGGCAATTGGCAGCTCTGCCGCTATGAACTCAGTAATGGCAGCCGAAAGGACTAGCAACGGCGCCCATGGCTCTACACATAGTAACATCATGAATTTCACATCAGGCAGATGCTGTAGAGGAGAAAGCAAGTGAACAAAATGACCTCCCCAACCTCCCCTAGGAACAGGCTGCACAAATTGCAGGCAGTGCAACCAAGAGCCACAAATTATCTTTAAAAGTTATTTTTCTGCACCAAAACAAGAGGCAAGCCCAGCAAACAGTAATGTTCCAGGTTTTTGCCAATCCCATCTATAAAGGCAGAATTGAGCATCAGGTACCAGTGGCACAGCAAGAGTTCCATGGGCCCTAAAGCAAGGAAGGAAAATGCTCCACCCCAGGCCTGGCTAAGTAGTAAAACACAGCGATAATTGAAGCTCAGTGGGCCCCTAACACCCCAATGCCCCGGTGCCATTACACCTGCTGCACCATTGGTAGTTACATACTTTTCAGGTTCACTGAAGAGGTCACTGCTGCTGATATTTTAGGGGATTTCATTTCTCCTTTCACTGGTAGGTGTTTGGGTGCAGTTTGTGTTTATTGCCTTCATAAGAGGAAGACTGTGTGATTGCTGTGTGCAGGAATCTGGTTATTTTCCAGCAGAATCAGGAAGTGGCACAGGCGGCTGTGACCTCACTTTGTCTTGGCTCATTCAGGTGGCACCAGTGGGCGGCGTAGGCTGAAGCTCACCAAGTTCCTCTTCTTCCTCAGGGAAGGATTTGTGGTTCTCTGTTTTGCTCTTTGAAAAATCCCTCTTCTCAGGGTACAACAAAAGGAGTCCTAGAGTAGGTTACCATGCTACAAAGGTCATCATTACAAGGCCATGATCAGACTATGACAATCATCGCATCTGATAAAAATGGACACCGAGGTCTTTGGTATTCTTCGAGTTAGATAATTATCGCTTAGCACAAAAAATGTGCGTACTAACATGAGGACTTTGGTTAGTGTCACGCCAATGGCTTGGGACAAAGGTCGAGAGACAATTGAGTCCTCAGGCTCCATCTTCGCTTGAGCAGACTAATGTTTCATGGGCTTGGCTTTCTGTCACACCAAGGGCCACTCACATGAATTCCCAGGACTACTGCAGAAGTGAAGATATTCCACCACTTCTCCTGGAGGTTAATCCTTAGTATCAGAGGGAAGAGGTGAGGGAGCGAGAGAGAGAGAGAGAGAGAGACAGAGACAGAGACAGAGACAGAGAGAGAGAGAGAGAGAGAGCGCAATGGTTTTGTTGTACGTGGAGCTCCCATGAAAAAGGATAGAGGCTGTTAACCCCTTCGGTGCTCATGACGAGCTGAGCTCGTCATGAGGCACATTGCTCGTGTGCTCATGACGAGCTGAGCTCGTCATGACCACACCCATTTCTGTTAGGGCCCAGCACAAGAGAGGAATATCTCAAGCAGCGAAGGTGTTAATCCTTCTGAGCAGGACCCCTGAAGTTCTAGTTGCAAAGTGCACTCCTTCAACCAGGAGAGGTACTCTGCAACAAGAACACAATCATTTCAGATAACCTACATGAGTGCTTTACAATCAGCCTCAGATGTGAGTCCTCAATCAACCATACCAAATATGAATTACTATTCGAAATTTTAGTCTATGTGAAGGGCCCCTGAGCACTGTCCCCTGCGCTGAAAACTGAGCGTGCATCTTTCAGCCTATGCTCATATGATTCCAAAATCTTTATCTGCGCCTTAATGTTGTTACTTCACACAACTATTTATATTTCTTTAGCCAAGACTCTTATTCAAACTCAACTTGTTAGGGTGTCCTTGAAGAAAAAAAGAAGATACCAAAACTAGAAGCAACATGTAGGTGCACTAACTTGAGGGCCATGTAATAGGCCGGAATAGCTGGAGTGTTAAACAATGTAAAAAGATGGCCGTAGTCAAGGCGATGGGTGCACGGCGGTTCTTGGATTCAATATTATTGGAAGCTGTCTCGAAGGGTCAAAGTTCCAAGTGGGTTGCTAGCCCCCAGCTTCCAGTCAAAGGTGTCTAAGTTATTCTTGTAGAAAGACGTCTAGGTTTGGAACCCAAGAACGGCGCTGATGGGAAACACTGTTGTGAGAAATTGAGTTACTGGTTGGCTGGACTGTGAGCCTTGGTCAAGCAGCAACCACAATCCTAGTCAGAGTAAGGTGCAGGCAAACCCTAAATTAATCTGGCCTCACCATCTGGTAGCTTGGCACAGAGCAGTGAGGCTTAACTTAGAGGCAATGAGTAAAGTATTTTTGCAACACTTTAAACAGTAAAATAGTTAAAACCCGACTCAAAAAGCCAAGTTAGAAAATAGATCTGAATTTATTAACTTAAACTAGACTAAAATGACAAAAACCCAATGAGTAGTAATTGAATTTTAATGTTTATGGTGAGAAATAGCGCCAAAAAGCATAAAGTGCTATTCAAGATATTTGGTGTCGCCGGAAAATGACAAAGTTACAAGTTCAGGCCGACCGCGATGGAGTGCAGGCCGCCAACAGGGACCCAATTTGTCCAGTCCTTTTCACCCAGGCAAGAGGGCGGCAGGTCGGCACAGCAAAGTGGGAATCCATCGGAGTAGAAGTCCAACAGAGTGGCAGTCCTTCAGCAACACAACAGTCCTTCTTCTTAACAGAGAATCCACATGTCCAAAAGTTTACTGAAGTGGTGGTGTCGGAGGTCCTTCTTTTATGCACAATTGTGTCTTTGGAGTGAACGAGAGACTTCTAGAGGTAGGCCTTTGAAGTGCACATATGCTCTGCCCACCAGCCCTGGCTTCAGACTAACTATAGGGGGTATGCAGCACTTTGTGTGGGGACTGGGCATTGCCTACTCAGGTGTGAGTGTGGCCGGGTCCAGCTCCTCCCTCTCATCTTGTCAGTGACGGCCCATTCAGTCACACCTAAGCTCCTATTGTGTGTGGCTATCTAGGGAGAATACACAAAGCCCAACTGAAAACTACACCAAGTCAGATGACCAGAGACAGGCAGCAGGTACCAAATGGCTAAGGCAAGAACATGTCAACTTTCTAAAGGTGCCATTTTCAGAATTGTAATTTTAAATCGAACTTCACCATAAGTTAGGATCTAAATTAGTATTACAGAGATGCCAAACTTGGACCACTCATATCCTCCCATTTGGAAATTAATGTAATAAGATAATCCCAATGTTATCCTATGGGAGCTATAGGACTTGCAGTAGTGAAAACTAATTTAGGACTTTTTCTTTACCAGGACATGTCAAACTTAAAAGTACATGTTCTGCTTTTTAAATGCATGGCATCCTGCTCGCTGGGCTATTGAGGGCCTACCTTAGGGGTGACATATGTATTAAAAATGAAGGTTTGGGCCTAGAAAAATTTGCGTATTTTGCCAAGTCGAAATGGCAGTTTGAATCTGCACACACAGGCTTTGTAATGGCAGGCTTGAGCCATGTTTCAAGAGCTACCTAGGTAGGTGGCACAATCAGTGCTGCATGCCCACTAGCAGCATTTAATTTATAGGCCCTGGGCACATGTAGAGCACTTTACAATTCACATATAAGTAAGTTAAATATGCCAATTAAGTATGAGAGGAAATTACTATGTTTATAGAGGAGAGAGCACATGCACTTCAGGACTGGTTAGCAATGGTTAGGTGCTCAGAGTCCTAATGCCATCAAAAACTAGACCAGAAAAATGGAGGTGGAAGTCAAAAAGTCTGGGAGAAGACCACTCTAAGGCTGGCAGATCTAACAACTGCTCTTTCTCAAGACAGCTCGACGAGACTAAGCAGTGGAATGCGTTTGAAAGCAGTATTAATAGCCTGTCATGCAAGTGTTAATCTGGTGCCTTCTTGCATATTACAAAGTGTTTTCTGACAATTAGAATTCTGTCTCTGGCTGACACTTAGTTAAACAGAAGTTGAAACTGTGCATTCAAACTAAAGTACTTAGCATGCCTAAATAAAATGCAAAGCAAAGTATATGGCACCTGTCCACCTAGAAAACAGTGAAACATGCCTAGAAGAGAACATAGCACCTACCCAAATAGAAAACAGTGGTAACCATGGGGAACACACAGCACAGGCAGACCAGGGTATGACAGGTAGACTTGAAACGCCATTGTAAAATAAGCAGACACAAATACTGGCAAAATATGCAGACCTCTTTGTAGAAAGTCCAAATGGACTCATAAGACAAGCATATTGAACAGAAAGTCACTCATGACTGGCGGGAGGAATGGCAGTAAAAAAAAGGTATTTGTGATCGCAAGATAAATCTTGAGTACAGTTAGGTTGATAGCCACAACAAAGGACAGACAGATTAGACTTCAGAGAAAGCTGGGATCAACTCCAAAAAAGAGGGACAGTCATTCTGGACCAGAGGCATAACACAGGCCCCTGCGCCCCTATGCACAGCGGACCACAACTCTTCAAGGGGGCCCCAAGCCCATCTGGAGCCCCCATTCAGCCTAAGGCGAATGAATATCTGTGAGATATGGGAGAATTAGGGCTCCCTTATTGTAATCTGCAGGGGGACTTCAACATTTTGTGTTACGCCACAGGCTTGGACTCTCGATAGATGAGTAGAATGAAGAGATGAGGAGGACAGAGAAATTGGTTCAGAGATAGGTAGTAGCACAGACATACAGACAACACTTCAGAGACAGGCTGGCGAGATGGACTGATGCGACTCATCGTGAGAAAATGGCAGAGTGGATAGACTCTCAGAGGGCAGAGACTGGTCCAGCAATGAGAGGGGGACAGAACCCTGGCAGTTTCTAAAGACTGACAAATACTAAAATAGGCAGATGGGATCACTTTTGGTGTAATATCTAAAAAGTGAAAAGATCCAGATGGTAGGACTTTTCATAGTTAGTGATTTGACTTTTGGGGGACCTCCTGAAGATAGTGTTTAGATATATGCTCTAACATTAGTGACATGTAAGGACTTGTGGAGACCTGTCCATTTTATAGCTGGCAACAAATGCTTTTTTAATTCAATGGTAATGTCTTGACCTAAATGAATACTCTGATTTTAAACCTGTGGAAATGTTCTATGGGTGATGCAGATGCCCTGCATTCTCTCCCTGGGAAAGGATGCACACTTAGGCCCTGCTCCATAGCACACCGGTGGTTGCATAAGCAATCCCAAATAAATTAGACCTGGTCTGGAGCACCCAATACCACTGTATACACCCTTCTTGGTAGCATAAGTGTAGTCTGCTGTAGCTGGGGATTGTTCATGCATTTCATTCCCATTACTAACTCTGTGATAGTCAACCATGCATAATGTCAAGTACATCCATCTGATCAAGATAAGGCCACCAGAAAAAAACATATTAATGTCAAAATGTCTGCAAACGTTAATTCTCCAACTGTGGGGTTCAAGCGGCATGTAAACCTGCAGGGATCATGAAAAATGTCTAGTGGAGAACTGCAGCCCCACATTTCTACAGGAGGCATGTTTTCACCACCAGCATGCCTTCCGGCAAAGTTCCAATGTTACCACCTGGAGATCCAGGATAAGTCTGAGAGCTATCCATGGTGCTGAAATATTCATAGGTTGACATTAACTCAGGTAAGTGTTTGTGGCTCCGAAGCAGACGGCTTCCTGTGATTAAGAGAAAAGGACCTTAACTTGTGCCTGCCTGTCCCTTTCTGAGCCTTAAGGAGTTTCTTTTTTACATGCATTAAAAAGAGAGACAGAATACAACATCCTAATATCGATAAAACCTAAAGCTGCAACTACTTCAGAAATAACAATACAAAAGCATGGAAGACCAAGCACACCACTAACCTCGAGTTGTGATACATCTTTTGTTAAGATGATTTATTGTTATCGTACATGCTTTATTTTTTAATGCACATAGTCCAACTAATGGTGGTGGATATATAAGACAGCGTGTTTCATCCTATATGGAGCACTTTGCTCAGGGCTTTCACAAGGCTGTACATGTTAACTTGTTGGAAGTGGTCTTAATAGTATGGATTCACCGATTTTCAATTTAACTAACAGACTACAGCTGCACACCTAAAATGTATAATACTAGAAATACGACCACATTATCACAGTCTCTACTGCACGAGTTTTGAGCAAAGCATTTTTTAGAGAAACACTCTATGTACTAATTAGGAGGTACATTACATCATATGTGGCTAAATGGTTAATATATATATTAACATTTTTGGGGGGCCTGGGCCAAGCACATTTTGGGGACCCCTGCTCGGAACTGTTTTGAATAGATAATCCAATTTCAGCTCTTTCATGCCCTCTTTGGCCAGATCACTGACAGTGAAGAGGCACACTCGTCCAAATGCTAAATGTCTTTACATCTAATATTCAGAGAAAGTGATGTGTAGTTTCAATATTGTAACACAGCAGCAGCTCATTAATATTACAGCAAATAATCTCTGTGACCCCCTTTCATTTCTCGTATGTGAAGTCATGTTTTCATCTATATTAATTTTGTAATGGATATTGCATGTAACATAAACACATTTCTCTGCAAAATGTGAGCATTAACGTCTCACACATCATCCACATTAAAAATAAATTAAAGGAAAACGGTATTTAGAACAATCTTTTTAAGAATTATTCAAGGTCATCAGGGTAAGAGTTTGCACAGAATAGAGCTGGCTCTACCAGCGGAGCAGCGTAGGGTGGTAGAAGGAGGCAAACTCTGGCGGATTTTATTACGAATCCATCAACCCACCCTGACGTTCTGGATATGCTCATGAAGCAGAAAAAACAGTAACAATGAGTCATGCAATTGCATGAACCAATACCGCTGTAGGCACACTATAGCCTCATTTCATCACTGTAAATAGCTTCACTTTTGTTTTACTTCCTAGACAAAAACTCTTTTTCTATAAAAACACGTGAGTAGGGTTGGGAAGTTGTGCCCCCGTCCTGAAGAAGGAACACCAGTTCCGAAACATGTCGACTCACACCAGAGGTAATGTCCATAATAAAGACAATTAACCTCACCTTGCACTTCTTTTAGCAGTACCAGCTTGAGGTCTCGAATAAAGTTTTTTCACAGAACCTACTAGCCAGGTACTTTTTAAATTCTCACCACACCCTTCACTCACATCCTCAAATACCCCATCACTTACACTTTACACACACCACACATAGTCAATTCTGACAGTGCTCCCGCGTAGTCGCTGGTCGCAGAACGCCGCATGCCTCTAGTGGGATGCGAAGACCCCGATGATGAAGCATGACACCAAGGGGCCTGTTGGTGTGTGAGGGGTATTTTTCACAACACTGAGTGTCCCCCATCCCTGGGGTGTGCACTCGGAGTAGGATTCTTTTTGTTTAATTATCTATCAGGGGACTCCCTGAAAGTCTGGGACCCTGGGTCAGACCCCACTGTTCCCGGGCCTTAAAACGTCTCTGCATAGTACCAATAGAGTATGTAGCTAAATGTTGATAGATTGATAGACAGACAGAGATATAGACAGACAGACAGACAGACAGACAGACAGACAGACAGACAGATAGATAGATAGATAGATAGATAGATAGATAGATAGATAGATAGATAGATAGATAGATAGATAGATAGATAGATAGATAGATAATTGACCTTGCCTTAATCATCTTTGCTTTTCGTAGGCAGGGGTATGTCAATAGATGGTCCAATAGGTTAGTTTGACCCTGTACAGCCTTCTGAAACACCAGTTGATATTAGACACAGGCTGGAAATTCCCTAATTAAAGTGAGGCAGGAACTAAAACAAACGTTTATTAAAAAATTAAAAATTAACCTCCAAAAATCTCTCTCCACTGCTTCTGTCAAAACAAATGTTAATGTCGATAAACTGTTGTGTTTCTCTTTCTTTACCCGAGAGGCCTCTCGACCCTTTCATACAATGCTGAGGGGAGGGGAAGGCCCGGTTTTCCCAAAGTCATTTTAAAAAGCTTTTAAAATCCAGGACCTTTCCCCACTCGGTAATATTAGACACATTAAAGACGCCGTGGAATTGTTTCTATGTTCTGTCTCGAAAAAGAAAAAGGGAAAAAAGCAAGGTGCCTGTTACAGGCATATGCCCCCAGTACCTGCCTGTCACTGTGTACCTTCCGGCTCGCGGTGGAATGTGCCCCCAGGCCTCGGTGCTGTGACCCACCAGCTGTGCTTTGTCCAGATAGCATAAATACTATTGGGTAACCCGTCCTGTGCAGCCGATGACCCAGGCAGAGCCGTCCTTCCCTCTCCTGGTTACTCCCTACTAACCTTTCCTGGCAGCGGGGTGAGCGTGATATGCAAATCACTCCGACAGGGTCAAGGGTCAAGCTCATTAGCACCGACTGAAAGTGAAATAATCGGACAGGAAGCGCCACAGCACTGACCCCACTCACTTCCCCCACTTGTCATTCAAAACACTTTTGGAAAGGGAAAAAAAGAAAGGCCCGGCCCGACGGCCCCGCCATTAATTACATCATTCAGAGCGCTTGTCATGTTCTGACCCCCTTTTCTCTGCCCCCTTCTCCCTCTCTGGCCCTGTCTCGCTTTCACTTCTGGTTGCTATGCAGGTGCTGCTAGAAGAGGGGGCGGGGGGTGGCGGTCTGATCACTCGTGGGGGAGGGAGGGACCTGCAAATTAAGCGACAATAGAAACTATTTTTTTTTCAGTCGACGAGCAGCTAAGACCAGTCAGCAACTTTTCTTGGGCCTGCGCCCTGTAGTCATGGCAACCGTGCGCTATCAGTTTCCATGTTGCACCGATTGCTTTGTCACGCGGATGCACGAGCCGCACATGTGCCGCATTGAATGAAATGCTTCGCAGGTGCGGCGCGGATCACGTGCCAGCGGCTCGCACGCAGACGAGGGTGCGTGGCCGAGCCCACTGGGCCCCGCGTGCAGCCCAAAGGGGCAATAAAGTCCACCAGGAGGATATAGACCCTCATCGCAATCGGCCCCCAGTTTGTAAGACTTATTGGCCATTTAAATCGCCTCCTATGTTAAAATCTAAAAAAAAAAGTTTATAGTGTTGCTACTTCAACAGAACATCTCTTTCCTCTCCCCAATCTACAGGGTATCAGGTTAGAGGATATGGTAAATTATAGCACAACACACACGCAACAGTGCATCAAGGCCACATAATTGGCAATGATACCGTCAAAGTGAACAACAACCCCAAGTAAAGCAACTGGCACCCCAACACTGAGAAACATACGGTAAAGTGCTTCGGGGCACTTCCATATACACACCACTCTGCATTGAGTGACTTAGCTGCTGCACATTTTCCCTATTACTTCAAAACACATCTTTGATGCAGTACTATCTTCAGATATGGAGACATCCCAGCACAGTGCCTTGTGATGGATACACTGAAGAACCATCTCTTTAAAAACACATTTTTAAAAGTTTTTATTGTAGATACATTTGGGGCCGATTCACAGAACTAACTTAAGACAAAATCCTAAACTTACTACTTTTGGTATTCACAGAAGTTAGGATTTTGTCTTAAGACAAATTTAAGACAGACTTAAGTTAGGATTTTGTCTTAAGTCTGTCTTAAGACAAACTTAAGACAAAATCCTAACTTCTGTGAATACCAAAAGTAGTAAGTTTAGGATTTTGTCTTAAGTTAGTTCTGTGAATCGGCCCCATGGAATACAACAAGCCAACCAGTTTGTCGGACGCTCAATGCAGGTGCCTTCAAGAGCCATACAAATCAAAGCAGCAATTACACTCATCCTAATCCATAATGCGCCCACCATCGTCACCATATTCTCTTAAACTTGTGAGGGCGTCCTCAGGCCATCTACTCCGGCTCTGCAAGCTTCGCTTATCAGTCCATTTCTTTGTGCCACGCCATTATCAAAGGCGGCTCAGGCTCAGTCCAGGCACAGACAATGTCTCGTTTAGCAAGGGCGGTACCCAGACCCACAAGTGTCCTCTCGTCTCTGGATCCCCCAACATCTTCAAATAGACCCAATAGTGCAGTTTATAGTGAAATTACAATGGGATGCTCCAGCACCCGACATAGGCTCTGAATCGGAGATCATCGAACACCCCCACAGCGTATGGAACCGAGGGCAAGCCGAGGAGGCACGCAAGTGGGCCTTCAAATGCATCACTATATGAAACCTGAGCAAGTCCATCCTTGTGCCCAATGTATCTGAAAATGGAGCTGAGGCAGGTTGGCAGATGCATGTCAATAGGGAGCTGTGTAGAGGTGATCCGCTGTGGTAACTGTGTCTCAGTGCGTCTCAAAGAGCCAGTCCACTATGCCGGATGCAGCCCAGTGTGGTGAGGGTGCAAGAGAGACAATAGCTAAAGTTGGTAGATCCAATGTCCCCTTCTGTGGTGGGAAGAAGCAAAATGTGTATGATCGTTGAACAGACCAGTGGATAAGGAGGCGTGGCCAAAACCCATCAATGTATAGGGAGACCACACCAGTTATCTCTTGCTTGACTGCCATTTTGGACATGCCAACCACTTCTGGGAGGGGAGTAATGAAATAAAATGTCCACAGAATCCTACATCTTTACCTCTCTACTTCACTGAGTTCTTCCTTTTCCTCCTCCTGCTTTTCTGCCATCTCAGCTGTCATGCTATATATTGATTCAAAAATCTTGATTTTGGATTTTATACATCATTTCCTGTCTCAATTGTCTTTTTTTTCCAAATCTTGTCACTTTCATCATTTCAACATACACAAAATTTGAGGAAATGTAGGTAACCAGGGCAGGCAGCATGCCTTGACGAAAGTGTGACTACCCGCCGGGATCCATGTTACTCGTAATTACTGTATCACAAATAATTTTATTGTAGGTGAATAGCATAATTTACGGAACTACCTAACACTTTTGCACACTTTAGGGTGTCTGCGTACTGCTTGGGATAGTTAGAGACCCGGGCACCACAGGTCCTGAAGAAAGCCAATTAAAATTTGATGATTTGACTGAAACATGTAGACCACTTCACTTTGTTTGGGATGTGTGAAATAATTTCTTCTCCTTCATATCCATTTTTGATTTTAACCCTGCCCTAGGAACTCGCTAATACAAATTTGTCTCTCAATTTGATCAAGTATAGTGGAGGTAGTTTTAAGGACCACACTCACTACACTCACCAATTACTCAGAAAAAATCCTGCAACTCTGTAGTAAGGCTTCGAAGCTCACCTAGGAGGCACTCAGCCCCCTAGGTGGGAATCCAATGATGAAGCATGCCATCAACTAGGCTGGTGGGCGAGCGTTCTTCTATAAACCTAATGGCTTTTCTTTAAAGGATACTACTTCAGTGACCGATGAGAGGTTATTCTTTTTAGACCACTATTAGCTCGTTATTAGTGTTTATTCATACTTTTATATAAGCATAAGTGTACCAGCGATGCAATGGGTACTAATGCAAACACTGTAAATGCTCTCTGCCATTAGGCTGCTTATTAAAAGATAGCTGTAACTTCAGGGTAGCGAGCCCTCACAACCATGGGTCCTCGAGGCACTACCCCATCTCCACCAATAAATGTACTTCTGCATATCAGACTCTTCACACAAGTTGATAATTTGTACATCTAACTCACATGAATTCAAGTTGTATGTGCTGTGTAGGCCTGGGAGTAAAACTCCAGTCCTCTAATAGAGTATGTGGAATTCGGCAACTCCATGTTCCAAGATGAATGCGGTGTTACCGATTAACTCCACACTCCGCAAGAGAGCTAAATTTTTGTTCCGCTCATCATTTCATTTTGTGCAGGTGGGAAGGCTACGAGACAGTGATTGAGAAAGGGGCCGTCGCCTCTGATAACGTCTTAGCAATCCCACTTTGGGAGTCTTACATGTTTTAACAATAGGGGTTATTGGCCCCCAACAACCCTCAGCAGCCAAGGGGACTTCATCCCCAACCAGTGGTGCACCAGGAGGCCCCTGTGCCGAGTGGACGAGAAAGGGGGCAAGGCCTCTGACGTAATCTCTGCAGTCCAGCTGTGGGGGACTTACTTGTCGCAACAATAGGGATTCTTGGCCCACCAAGAAACCATATCAGCCAAGGGGATTTTATCCCCCAACCAGTAGTGTGCAAGGAAGCCCCTGTGCAGTGTAGTTGAGAAAGGGGGCGGGTCCTCCGGTGACGTCTCAGCAATCCCGCTGTGGGGGGACTTACATATCGCAGCAATAGGGGTGGTTGCCCCTGATGACCCTCAGCAGCCAAGCGGACTTCATTCCCCAATCATTAGTGAGCCAGGAGACCCCTGTGCAGAGTGGTTGAGAAAGGGGGGGCCTCCAATGACATGTCAGCAATCCTGCTGTGGGGAGCTTACTTGTCGCAACAGAAGTGGTTCGTGGCCCCAACGACCCTCAACAGTCGAGGGTACTTCATCCCCCAACCAGTAGTGCGCAAGAAGGCCCCTGTGCAGAGTGGTTGAGAAAAGGTGGGCCTCCGACAACATCTCAGCAATCTCACTGTAGGGGACTTACTTGTCTCAACAATATGAGTTATCAGCCCCCATCGACCCTCAGCAGCCAAGGGAACTTCATTAGGACTGGCCGAGCAATACTCCGCCCGCTCACAGAACTCAGCAGAATTTGGTGGAGTTTTTTGGCAACTCCACAGAATTCCACAAAGTGAAACTTCGCGAGCTCTGCAGAGCCTACTGCTGTGTATGAATACAAGATTGCGGGTAGTATGGGTGCAGAGAGTGGATCTGGCAAATTGGTAACATACTCGCTCAGCACTGTTAATGTATTTCTCTGATAGTGCTGTCTAGTCTGGCCCTGCAGGCAAAAGTCCTGCTATTTTATACATTTTGCTGGCTGTATTGCTAAAAAACAGCACCAACTGGAGACATTACACTACAAAATAAATGGCGCCCTCTATAGTGAGTTCTAGTCATGGCCTCTTTTCCTTATTTTCTCTGCAGAGCTTTCTAAATGGATACCTTTTGGAATATAAAAGATGGGTGCCTCCTATTAATCACAGCTTAGTGCCTATTATCAAAAATGTCGTGCTCATGCTGTGGCTGATCTGTAAAACGTGTTAGTGGGTTAATGCACTTGTTAGACATAGCTATGGATAACTTGTTGGTTACGGGTCAAATCTGGGCATTACTCACAGTTAACATCCTTTTTCATGTGATATGTCGTGGAATAACAACATGAATTATCAGGGTTCTGAGACTTCAGAGAGGTAGAGTATATTAAAGGTCAGTTATCATTATTATTGGGCTGACATTGGGTTGTTTTTCAAAAGAACAATGTTTCCGCAGTAGTAAGTAGTGTTAAGTAGGGCTGGGTATGGGGATTTCAGTGACAAAGCAGCCTGGGAGAGACCTTCCTTTGAGATGCCCAAATGAAGCGCAGAAACAGTTCCCGGGACGGTGTAATGTTGTGCGTTTGAAAGGCAATTGATAGCGATGTCCCTAAGTCCACTTGAAGCTGGTTAACACACTGAAGTTTTGTAGACAACCATACACTGGAGTGGGAAGCCTATCCTTCCCCTGCCCATCTATGATGTAAAATCTTGACTATCTCAATGTTCAGAGGCCTACTGAATCATTTGCAAGGCCTTGACAGCCAAGCGTCTGCTATTGTTGTTGCTGCAAAATACTGCTCTGTAGATGGGTGCATGGGATTAAGGCATCTGTCCTGGGTCAAAGGAACTAAGCATCCACAGCACATATAACTTTAGTTCCTGTTAGCAGATACAATTCTATAAATCCTGGTCCCCTCTTGGTCTCCTTTATCTCTTTAAGCTCATCTTTCTGGTCCTCTTCCTCCTTCTGGCATGCCTCCGTGTACTCCTCCTGGTCGCACTGCTCCCATTCCATCACATCATCAACTTCTTTCTCTTTCTGATCCTCCTCCTCATCCTTCTGTCCTCCTGGTCTTGATTGTTCTCCTGATCCTTCTTCTAGTAAAGTAAGTAAGTGACCCAGGATTTGTAGAGCGCAAATCAATCACCTGTAAGGGTCTCAAGGTGCTGGGGGCCGTCAGGGAGATAAAGTGAGCTATTGCCCAGAGTCACATGATGCTGAGTTGATCTGCCTCCGGCGCTGGGAATCGAACCGTGAGCCCGACGCTCCGGAGTCAGCTGCCCTGGCCGCATGTTTTGATTCTAGACTTCCTCCTGCTGGAACTTCTGGTCCTGACTCTCTTATTCCTGGCACTTTTGGTCGTGGTCCTCCTAGGCTGTGTCGTCCTGGTCTTCTTTCATTTTGTGATTTATATTTTCCTCCACTCTCTCTCTGTCCCCTGCCTCATTTTGATATTCCTACTCCTCCTCAACCTCTTCATCTTCCTAGTCCCCCTGGCCCTCATCCCCTTCCTTGTCTTCTGCATGGTACTAGTTTTCCTGGTCCTGGTCCTAATCTTCCTAATTACTGAGGATCACCTGATCTGTGCAGGTCTGCTCCAGTTCCTCATGGTCCTGCTGGTCCTGGTCCATCTGGACCTCCTGATCCTGGTCCTCCTTCTCATGGTCCTCATCATGCTATTAAGGGTTCTCTTGGCCATCGTTCTCCTGATATTGGTCTGGACCTCCTGTTTTCTTGCTCTTAGTAATTTTCCTCCCTGTCCTCATCATCCTCCTCCACCTCCTTCCTTTGATTCTCCTGCTGCCCCCAATATTCTTTATTATCCAGCTGGTCTTAGTGGTACTCCAACTGGTCCTCCAAGTCTATTCCCTTCTCTAATCCTCCAGCTGGGTTTCTTCCTGCCTCATATTCCACCTCAGTGGGGGCCTGGAGATCAGCCGGGTACTGCCCTGAAGCTCATCCCTCAGGGATGCTTTTCAATTGGCCGGCCTGCAATTTTCTACTGACAGGAGGCTATATAGACAGAGGGGTCCACAGGGACCCATCTCAACACTGTTTTGTGCTGAGCTAGTGCTGAATACCGACAGGACAGGACCTGGCCTAAATACAGCTCTGGACACTCATCGTCTAAACAGTGCAGGCCACCAGACCCATCCTGTGCAGGCAGCTGCCTCCCTCTCATGCGCGGGGACCTCTGGCTGCAGGCTGAGGCCTCTTACAAAGGCTTTATCCTCTGCACATAACAGCAGAGACAAAGTCGTTGTACATGGGTGTGGCTTCTTAACAATAGAAAAGAAACATTGGACACCATGCCTCGTTATGGGCAGAATGGCAAGCTCATACCCTTGCATATAAGTTAGATTGTATGTATCATAGATTGTAAAGACTATTGTTAGCTTGAAATGGATACAGTATTGTGACACCTATATTTAGTGAAGCATAACATGTTGAGGTTTCTCAAATAATTGGTGAAAAGGAGTTTCCCATACTCGAATTTCATCACTCGGGTTGCATGCACTATACAGACTAATGTCCTGGTTGCATTGCTAAGTTCTTTTGCTTAGCAAGTGAAGCGAGAAGTAGCTGTGACTTACCATGGAAAATGGAGGTGAGTTACAAGGAGCCATTTTGTTTTCACCAATGATAGTACAACCGAAAAGGACAGGCCTTGCTGGAAGAGGTTCAGTAGTAACCAAAAGCCCTACATTAGCCGAAATCTCCATTTGAAGCCACAACATGATCCGGGTTAATCCCAGTTGTCTCTCATTGCTTCATTTCCATTATCGCTACTTATAAATATGTTAGCAGTGCCTAATTTGCTCAACAATAAGTTCAGGGGCCCAAATTTGTTCTTAGGGGCCCGGTGCTAGCGCTCACTGTCGAATGCTGGTGTTGATGAATTGCAAAGTGTCTTAGTTTTAATTCCACTTCATACCTCCTTCTTCCACAACCCTCTGCTTTCTCTCCTTATGTCTGTGTTTCTGTCTTGCTGATGTGTGATGGTGTTCAGTTGATGGGGAGAGTTCTATGTACAAGCAGAAATGGTTCAAAGTTACAACCAAGCTATCAAAATCTCCCACTCAGTGCTTTTATGTGAAATGGCATTGCTAGAACGGGTGCAGTGTCCTTGTGCGCATTTTCGGTGAAAAAGAGCTGCTGTTTCACACCATATAAACATTTTGTTATAGTTTTGTCCAGTCATTGATTCACCCAAAGCTCCATTCCAAGATAGCGCCCACCAATTTGCCTAATTAGAACCCCTTGGCCAATAGACCCTACACAAGCATGCACAGCAATGCAAAGGGAGCGCTGTTTTGCCAGAAGCAGGAAGCGATGGTGGAAGATTACAGTGATCATGTTTCTCATTCATAGCTGCCAAGGTTTCAGATTGCTTATGTGTGACATTTTGATAATTTCAGTGAAATCATGAGTGACATTCAACAACTATGAGTGACACTTTCTTGCGAGTAAAATCAAGCAATGAAGAGGAGGAAAACATAAATATCAGAAATTACACCCATTTGAGCAACCAGAAACTCTAAAAAGGTCCTACAATGGCGACAAATAGAAGGGCACCCTTGGGACTTGACTGTATCAAATATCAATCAATCAATCAATGCATTTGTAAAGGGCGCTACATACCCATGAGGGCCTCAAGGCGCTGGGGGGGGGGAGGGGGCGCCGCTACTGGTCGAAGAGCCATGTCTTGAGGAGTCTTCTGAAGGCCAGCAGGTCCTGTGTCTGTCGTAGGCTGGTGGGGAGAGCGTTCCAGGTCTTGGCGGCGAGGTAGGAGAAGGATCTGCCACCGGCGGTGGTCTTCCTGATACGAGGAACTGTGGCGAGGTTGGCAGAGTGGAGGCAGCGGGTGGGGGTGTAGAAGCTGAGTCGGTCATTGAGGTATGCTGGTCCGGCGTTGTGTAGGCGTTTGTGTGCGTGGATGAGGACTTTGAAGGTGATCCTCTTGTTGACTGGGAGCCAGTGCAGGCCTCTCAGGTGGGGTGTGATGTGGCTGCGTCGGGGGATGTCGAGGATCAGTCGTGCCGAGGCGTTCTGGATTCGTTGGAGTCGTCTCAGGAGCTTGGTTGTTGTTCCTGAGTAGAGGGCGTTCCCGTAGTCGAGTCTGCTGGTGATGAGGGCCTGGGTTGATGGTTTTCCTTGTGTCGGAAGGGATCCATTTGAAGATCCTGCGGAGCATGCGGAGGGTGTTTAAGCAGGATGCGGAGACGGCGTTGACTTGCCTGGTCTTGGAGAGGGTGGAGTCGAGGATGACCCCTAGGTTGCGTGCGTGGTCTGTGGGTTCCGGGGCTGTGCCTAGCGATGTGGGCCACCAGGAGTCGTCCCAGGCGGATGGGGAGGGTCCGAGAATGAGGACCTCCGTCTTGTCTGAGTTCAGCTTCAGTCTACTGTCCTTCATCCAGCCGGCTACGGCCTTCATTCCTCTGTGGAGGTTGGCTTTGGCGGTGTGGGGGTCTTCGGTGAGGGATATGATCAGCTGGGTGTCATCGGCATAGGAGATGATGTTGAGGTTATGTTGTCGTGTGACGTGGGCGAGCGGTGCCATGTAGATATTGAACAGCGTCGGGCTGAGGGCGTATCCCTGTGGGACGCCGCAGATGATCTTGGTGGGGTTCGAGCGAAAGGGTGGGGTTTCGAGCAGAAGGATGGGATGTGCGAGGCCCCAGGGCAGATGATCTCAGCTTCCTGCTAATAGAATATCATAGTTCCTGTGTGACTACAATCAGCCGACTCGCTGATTCAGAATGTTGCCCAGCCTGCTGCTGCACTGGGCATGCCTCAGTAGAGCCACCTTGATAACATAACTACTCTTCATTTAGTCCATCATTGTCTCTCAGCCACCATGGGATCACCCACTGTATCCCCTCCCCCAACACTTCCCTTTACTTTTCTTCATGTGGATCACCACACTGAAATGGGCCAGTCTAACGCCTGATGCGTGGTACTTAGCAGAACTGCTCATTATCTTACCCAGCAGTCACTTCTTGAACACTGATATATCTCTTTACCTCCCAAACCACTATGATCTGCACTTAGCTATCCCTAATCAATGCTCCTCATCACCAATCAAGACACGTGGGAGGAGGCACGAGAAGAACAAATCCCATTGTTTCACTTCACAATCTTCCCCAACCTCTTCTACAACCCATTTCACATGAGCCTCTAAAACTGACTTAAAGCACTGCCCTCAGTTACCCAACACTCGCAACAACCCCTTCCAAATCAGCTAAACTTCCTGGGAGCAGACACTCTCCTTCCTTTGATGATCTAATAGACTGATGGATAGAAAAGCTCATCATGGCATCTCCCTGTGCTGCCCTTCTTTTGTTCAGAGAGAGTTTTTTTCCTTCTCAGAAACATCTGTCCGAAGTCTTGGCTCAGTGTTGAGCACAAGTGGTGGGTAGCCTCACACCCCTTTGTCGCTGAATGGGCTAGGGATGTTAGGATTGCTGTGCGGGGACCAATTGCTGGGGATGGAATGCTTGAAGCAATCTCAGCCACTGGGAACCACTTGGGGCCACATCTCAATCCATCACTATTGTGCACACTATGCCACCTCGATTTGGACCCAGCCATTTGCAAATCAGTCTTGATGCTGCCCCAGTGGGCACAGTTCAGCCCAAACTGCCAAGCCAGGTCCTCACTGAACCTGAACACAAACAACCCAGGACCAGGTTTGCACTAGTTAGGCCTCATCAGCTATCTATTGGTTCTAGTGACGCAGTGTGCACAGGTCCCACGTCTGGGCATACCTGTCCCCCTTCCGCATTGCATTTGATTGTTACTTTGCACACCATGATGCCACCACAGTTTGGACTTGTTTTAACCCTGGTGGCATGGTGGGTGAAAAATGAAGGATTAGGGTGCGGCCTGAGTGATTGCCAGCAGCTGAGATTAATTTAAGTGGCTGAAATTAACTCATCCATCATCTTGTTGTTGTTGAAGTAGACACATTAAGTGCGACAGGTATGCCCAGAAGTGGGTTCTGTGCTCACTGTGCCACTGGAACCAAGCTTTACCTGGCAGATGAGCCCTAATCATTACAAAACTGGTCTTGGGTTGCTTGTTTTCTGGTTTGGAGAGGACCTGACACTGTAGTTCGGACTGGACTGTTTCCATGAGGAGCAGGGTCAAGCCTGATTTGCATATGGCTGGGTCCAAACTGAGGTAACATGGTGAGCAAGAGAACGATGGCCTGAGATGCAGCCCTGAGCCATTGCCAATCCCTGTAATTAATGCAATCACTCCATCCATCACCTTGTTGTTATTTGTACACTCACAGCACTATTTCCTTCTTTTTTATAAAATACCTATTCATTTTGAATGTTTTAGGGCTGGAAGGACATTCAACTTTTTTGAAATAGTCACCTCTTAGTGTACCCGACTTCCTACTCGCACAGCACCCTCAGGGAGTAAGCCTTCAATGCTGGGCCTCGCGACCCTCCTTGGTGAATGCCCCAAAATAAGCATTAGCACCTTTGAGTATCATCATAGCGCCTGGAGCATCAGGAGCTACAAATCAACTGGTAATGATTCAAAAGTATTAGCCAGTACTCCAGTGAGTTCTTTAGAATCCAGGGAGCAGGTTCAAGGCACACAGGACAAAAAGATGGGGCCCGATTCACAGAACTAACTTAAGACAAAATCCTAAATTTACTACTTTTGGTATTCACAGAAGTTAGGATTTTGTCTTAAGTTTGTCTTAAGACAGACTTAAGACAGACTTAAGACACAATCCTAACTTAGGTCTGTCTTAAGACAAATTTAAGACAAAATCCTAACTTCTGTGAATACCAAAAGTAGTAAATTTAGGATTTTGTCTTAAGTTAGTTCTGTGAATCGGCCCCATGGCTATTAGCCCGATTTACAAAGGATCCGGGGAAAAAGTCCGACCTTATGCAGGGCCCGATTCACAGAACTAACTTAAGACAAAATCCTAAACTTACTACTTATGGTATTCACAGAAGTTAGGATTTTGTCTTAAGTTTGTCTTAAGACAGACTTAAGACAAACTTAAGTTAGGATTTTGTCTTAAGTCTGTCTTAAGACAAACTTAAGACAAAATCCTAACTTCTGTGAATACCAAAAGTAGTAAGTTTAGGATTTTGTCTTAAGTTAGTTCTGTGAATCAGGCCCGCAGTGTGTAAGTTACACCTATGCATGTTAGGCGATTTAAAAAAATTCAATTTTTACATCACATACACTGCCAAAATTCTGATTGACGTAAGTATATCCTGCAGTCTGTTGCACTTACAAAGAGAGCTGACTTGTGCCTCTTTCTATAACAATGCTCATTTGTAATTTATTCATTGTGAAAATTGACACTTTGAGGATTCTGCTTTTATAAAATGTTACTTTTATTCCTATTTTGTCTTCTGAACTCTTAACACAACCTTTTCCCATACATTCTGTTCTTTTCTACGCAGATGTTAATATTTTTATACTGGTCAGTGCACTTCTATCATTTTACCCTATTTGTGTCCGACTTACTTTGTGCACTTGGGACCTTTCCATTTGCATAACTGGTGCATTGGAAAACGTTTGTCAATTCTGGTATTGTGTAGGCGCACACAAATTTGCATTTCAGATCCTAGCCCACTCCTCTGCTCATTCCATGTTTGTTACTTTCCCGGAATCGTCATCTCCTAACAATTTCTGGCATTCCATGAGTGCATATATTAAGCCATTTTAGAATAATTCACGAATTAAATGTTTTACAAATGCATAATTTAGACAATACTGATGTGTTTTTTATGGGGTGCTTCGGGACGTACTTCTATGGGTTTGCTGGGCTCCACGCATATTTTTTATTTCAGAAGTTGGGATACAATGACCTGATGGTTGTCATGTCTGATAAATGCTGTTAATGTATACTGTATATTGCATATGCCTGAAGCTTGTTTTGTTTAATAAAAAGAATTAAAAATATTTTTTTAGACATTACTGGCTTTGCAAATGAGCTATACAACACGGATGCACAAACCGTGACGGTCTTGTAAGACTGACTTAACTCCTTGAAAAACGTTCTGTTAGTTTAACTGTATTATATCTGTGGTAATCTAGTTGTGTCCTTCACCATTCCACGCCATGCCCAATGTAACTTCCAGAGCACAGCACCAGCTTTGGGACTATGGGGCTTATTATGACTACGGTGGTCCATACAGGGAACATATTTTACAACACGGTGTTTACACCGCACTCCCTTAACAACACTGCCATTGCAACGCAAGTCGTTACTACGACTTGCGCTGGATGGCGCTGTTGGTTAAGGAATATTGTCATTTTATATTCCAACACCTTCCCTACTGTTACGTGGACTGGTGTTGGAATATAAAATTATAATATTCCACAATCCGCGCCCTCCAACGCAAGTCGTTGTAACGACTTGCGTTGTAATGGCAGCGTTGTCAAGTACCGCGATCTAAAAGATCGCGTTGTACTGACATACATCTGGTCCATATGACCGCCATAGTCGCAGTGGCAGTCTGGCCATCGCCTCCACTGAGACACTATGCGCCGCATTAGAACTGAGGCAGTCAGATAGTCACAGGACCGCTTCGACCACCAGGGATCAAGGATCCCTTGGCCGTTGAGCAGCGGTCAGGGATAGTAATATGCTGGCACTGCCAAGCACATTAAGAGTTGCCTCCCTGCCACACTTTTCATGGCGGTGAGCCCTCCATGAAAAGTGGGGTGGAAAACAGCAAAGGGGGTCTTGCAGGGCCCCCTGTTGCCTCTGTGCACGGGGATGTATGCAGGGGGGCACATGAAGTACCCCCCTGCATTTTTGTACCCCCTTTTCCTGCACGGACAGAAATACACAACATTGTGCGTTTCTGTCTGTGCTGGAACGTGATAGGCCGGCCCACGGCGGTGCCTTTCTATGGCTCTCCTATGGCCCTTTAAAAAAGGCACAGCCGTGGGACCACCACCGCAGGACTGACCGCCAGGATTACAACTTCTAATTCAGCGGGTGGACTGACTACAGGCTTGGCGGTCTTGGAGTGGGGCTTTGGAGTGGTGGCCCGCTCCAAGACCGCCAAACTCGGAAATTCGGCCCTATGAGTATGTGGTGTGCCCTAGGCCAATCAGACAAATGAATGGTAAATTAATACAAAAAAAAATAAATATTAAATAAAAGAGCACTCATTGCTCAAAACAATATAAAGAGAGATTCTTAAAATATTTTGCTAAATGTGCACTTTGCTTCTCACACCTGACTCACAGGATCAGCATTGCCAGACGATTCCGTGCACAGTGGGTTTAAGTCAGCCCTTATGGTAGTGTAGAGGTGTGGTGCAGCGGCCAGGGCAGCTGACTTTGGAGCACAGGGGTTCACAGTTCAATCCCTGGCTTTGGCGGCAGCTCAGCTCAGCACCATGTGACTCTGGGCAATAGCTCACTTAATCCCCACACCTGCCCCCAGCACCTTGAGACCCTTAAGGGTGAGTAGTTCGCGCTTTACAAATACAGATTTTATTTTTTACATATGGTAAAATTTAAGTAAACTAATTACAAGGGTAGGTTGGTAGGTTTTTCTGGCTGGACGACTTCTTTGAGTGGGTGAACGCCTCAACTTCAAATGGTTGTGGGTATTCACAATTTGCAGGTAGTTTCCCACCCTGCAACCGTGCTGAAATCGCCTTTCAAGAGCAGGTGTGTCTCAAAAGTGAGAGTGGTGAATTGAGTGCGCGGCGAGGGAATGGCAGGACTTGGAAAATGGATTTGCCTCTGTTATGTTATGTTATGTTATAACGTGTTTTATATAGCGCTCAGCTACTCCGAGGATTGTCCCGGCGCTTCGAACCCAGTACAGACCGAGGGCAGGCTGGTGATGCCACGCACTACTGAACAAAAAGCCAGGACTTGAGATCCTTTCTAAAGGCCAACATTAAACAAGAAAAGTTAGGAGTAGTTCTGAACTTTTGCATCAAAATGTCATTTGCAGAATTTGCAGGCTTCTAAAATGGTGAATATTTAACACGCCTACATTTCAAATATGCAGGCACTAAACAAAAAACCTACAAACATAGTTGTCCAGGAGTTCCCTTGCAATTCTTTGAGAATTCCATAAAGTCAGAAATTATATCTGTGCGAGTAGCCCCATGGAAGCAAATTTCTGATATATTCCCCTTCCCTTTTGTGAATTTGGGTGCAATAATTCGTTTGAGGGACTCTCTTCACCTAAAACATGTACCAGAGCTACTGTGACCGCTGCATCAGAAGCAGATCAAGGACAGAGCTCAGCAGCCTTGAGGGGTTGTGTTTTTGTATCTCTTCTTCTGGGAGCAGGAAAGTCAGAAATGTCGAAGGCTGTCTTTTCTCATTGCCTCTGTGACATAATCTCTTCCAACCTTCCTTGCAGACCCTTTGCACTTGAATAAACCATAATCCCCTTTTCAGCAGTTTCTATCCAATTTAACACAGCTTCTTAAGTCAGAATTAATTACCCCTGGACTTCTCAAAGCCCTAAAACTGCCTCTGATCTCAGTTGCTTGGATGACATAGAGCCATGAAGGGTTGAGGTGTACCAGCTGAGTGCCTGTGGTTGGTAATCTCACTTTTTTTGGTCAGGATCCATGTCAAATGGCAGGCTTAGGTCTGGATACAATTCTGTTATGCATGCAAACTTTTGCGTAACTTCCCAATCGATTGCTTTTGTATGCTGTGTTACTCTTGACCCCAGCTATACTTTTTCGTATAATTTTCACCAGCGGGAGACTGGCTCAAGCAAAAAATATTTTGCATGAAAAATAAACTGATGTGTGCAGCCTTAAACTTTTTCTGCCCCAGCAGGTCATGTCAGTTATCACAAGTGATTTTTCTTTACAAGGTTTGCCTTTGAGCACATATTTCATATAGTTGACCAGTGAATTTTTTTTTCATAGTAAGCGTGATGTCTGTGAAAATTAAACATTTGCTTTTTTTCATTGTATTTTATTTCTTTAAAAAAAATATTGTACAAAGAAATAATTATATAATTATGTAAATAGACATGAGTAAACATCCCTCCCACTGTCTTTACTACCTCACAAAGGTATAGGATTTCTAAATTCAGGAATTCACCAAAGAATCCAGGATAGACCGAGAAAGCTTTCTCGAATAAATTCATACCTGCATACATGTGAAGGGCTTTCTGAATGCACATTCGAAAAAGCCTTGGCATATTTAAAAGCACCCTGTTTTTACTACTTAGAGAACTAGCTTCACCTATACGCTCACAATTGTGTTCATTTCCACCATGTACGGAATTTACACCAGCCACCTAACCTTCCCAGAGTGGGAATGGGTTGAGTCTAAACTTGTCTTTAACACAAAAGTTTGTGTTAAAGACAAGTTTAGACGCAACCCATTCCAACTTTCCATGGCTCCTTCCCACACCCTGACACAGGTGGGAGATTTACCCATATACAATATTTTTGATTTACAAGTGCCTTTTATAAGCTCCTTGTATTGGTAAATCAAGTCACTTGTCATTGTAAGTTAACCTTAGATATGCAAATGGCTTTGCAAATCAGGCTCTCAATATCTGGTTCATTATTTACTAGGGGTCATTCCCAATTTTCGGAGAAGTATATAAAGTATGAACAACCAGTTGAAGCACCTACAGACCACACCAAGCCTGTCACTTTTCACTTGCAAGGTCTCACCACTAACAGCCTTTTGTCACTGGTTTGAATCCTGGTGAAGCCAACTCAGCTTTCCATATTTTCCGGGTCTATACCAGTGCTAAATTTGAGCCGGTTGTTTCCGGTGCCCGGCACCTGCACTTAATTGTCAGCACCAGGGCCTGTGACAGTCTGCCACAAGGTGGCGCTGTCTAGCTAATTTAGAGATGATCACAACAACAAGTAAATATTAACTCAATATACATTAAATATCAATATTACCAGCCATCCAAGCCATTCTTATAGCTTTGGGGGCCTGAATATCCGAATTGCCACACTTGTAGGAGTAGGAATGTTAGTAATTATGTTGTTACTATCATTGGCAGCACTGGCACAGCGGAATATGTGGTAGAAACTGCAGTGGCCTCCTGACGAGACTTTCGGCACCTATTTGTTTGCGAATTGAGCATTGGTCTATACATAGTGTAGTGTTATAGGAGCTACTAGTAAGTCCTGTTATTTACACAGTTAAGGAACAGAAAAAAATTGGTGTGAAGTGCCATATAAAAGCACGTTTGGGATTATTCACAAACTGCAGTTTGTAGTATGTTTAGCAGTATAACAGCAGTACTACTAAAGTACTATAAAATAATATTCACATTAGTGTAAATCTACACCTCCACCTCTCCTGTCTTTTCTAGGGAGAGATCCTCAGACATGTATGTTTACTACTTAGGTGCCGATTTTGATGTTGTCAGGAAAGGCTCCGAACGGCATTCAATTAGGTCAAATCCGATTCAGAAGCCTTGTTTCTGTTCGAATCAGTCACCTTTCCGGATGACCAAGCACGATGCAAGGGAGCAGACAGGGCTGTCTGAATCCGTTCTGAACAGGATTCAGGCAGCCCGAGTCGTTTGGAGCCGAATCGTATAGTCCAATGGAGACGGTTTCTGAACGAGCCAATACAATAACCGATTCGGGCAGCCATTCCGAATTGGTTTGGCTGAGACTAAACTGTGGGAATCAGACTTTGGGGGCCCGTAGCAGGCCGCCCTTCACCCGAGGCCCTCCGAATCGGGCCCTTGCGGGTACCCATGGGGCTCCCCTTCACATGCATGCACAGTGTGGCAGACACCATGGGGTGCCTGCAATAGGGTGGATGACTTTCCCCAACCACCCCTTTTGGGAGCCTGCGTTTATTTTCGGAACACCGTCTCCCATTGAAGTCAATGGGAGCCCGACCGAATCGTATCCGGGTGCATCCAGATGCATCCAAATCGCATGGCTGGACTCCCCCGATCCGAGTCGTTCAGACAGCATTCCAGGACCAATTTGGTGGGAATGCTTTCCTATTGACATCATAATCGGCCCCTTAGCAGTAGATGTGGGAGGGAACAGGGGGAGTAGCAGAAAAAGGGGTATACTTACTACTTAACAGGAGGGGGCTTAAGGAGGAGTAGGGATGGTTTAGGGGCATTTATAGAGGGGTTTAGAGAGAGTCAATCCCCTACCCACAAAAGATCAAGTCCATTGCTATACACAAACTGCCGTTCTAAAGTTACTATAGCCCAAAAAATAACCCAAAACAGCAGTAAATTACTCCAGCTCAGAGCGGTAGTACATCCAGCTCCACGCATGGCCAACCACTGATACTGCAATATACTCGCAAAAAAAATAATGGTGGTAGGGACTCAAAATTAAACCCCATTGGAAATAATGTTAAATAAAATTGATTATTTACATTAGCTTAAAATATAAATCAATAGTATTTAGCGTTGTAAAAATATCAAAAAAGCATATTAATCATTTAATTATACAATATTTTAACAACCTTTTTAAATTGATAAATTGTCTCTTTTTTTACCTAAAATAGAATTTAATTACTTTTAATGATTTCCATACATTCCATTTAATAAGTACTAATGCATTAAAAAATATTTTATTTTTGCTTCAGGCGTGAATTCATTTTTAAATTTAAACTTAAGAAAAATATATTTATTTCATTTTTTAAATTTAATTAATGATATTATTCAAAATTAAGTTAATAGTGCTGCAGGACTTTTTATTTTGCGCTACATTTAAACTAAATATATGGAATTATTATTACATTAATATTTAACATAAAAATACTTGTAGATGTTTATTTGTTTAATAGACTATATTTTACCATAGGGAGACTCCACAGTAGGGGTGGGCATCTCCCCATGGTAAAGTATTAGGAAAATTAAAAAATGTTCATTAAAATATATAATGAAAATTATTTAAATCTGATCTACTGGAAAAGCATTTTAATCCAAATACAGATTGCTCAATAAAAACAAACACCTAAGAGCAGTTAAAAATAATAATGATTTAAAGCAACATCTTTAAAAAAAGCGGTTTTTGAGAGAAAAATATGAAAAATAATAATCACAGTTTTGAAATATAGGTTTAATGTGAAACAGGAAAAAAGAAGCAAGGAGACAAAAGTAGAGGGAGGCAATGTAAGGAGATGGTTAAGAGGAGAAATGACAGTATGCAAAAGGGCTCTCACAAAAGAAGTTGAAAAAAAAGGAGCATGGGAAAAATTAAACTTATTTACAAAATTAGTGAAGAAGGGGCTTGTAGGGTTTCCCTGCCATGCCAAGTGGGGAGAGATGAAAGAGAATGAGGAGGGGAGTGGGAAAAGAAAAATAGGAGGGGAGCCATGCAGAGATTTTTTAAGGCAAGGGCAAAGTGGGCTCTGGACCAGTGGCCCAGCCTTTTAGGGGGACCCTGATAGAGCCAGATCTGTTATGCAGAGTCTTGTCCTGATGACCTTTAATAATTCTCAAATAGATTTTTAAAATTCTGTTTTCCTTTAATTTATTTTTAATCTGGGTGATCCGTTAGAGTCTATTACAGACATTTTGCAGAGAAAGTGTGTTTATGTTTCATGCAACATCCATAAAAAAGTTTATTTTAGATCAAATCAGGGTCTCACATATGAGAAATCGTAGAATGTAACAGAGATTATTTGCAGCAATATTAGTGAGCTGCTGCTGTGGTAAAATATTGAAAACACACATCATTATCCCTGAATATTAGATGTAAACACATTTAGAATTTGGACGAGTGTGCCTGTGCATTGCCAGTGACCTGACCTAAGAGGGCATGAACAAGCTGAAATTGGATTATAAATTCAAAGATGTTCTGAACAGGCACCAACCCCCCCCCCAAAATACGTTTGGCCTAAGGACCCCAAAATACTTAAGATGTCCCTGGAGCAATGAGTGTAGAGAAGGAATATGAGTTGCAGTAATAACCTCAAAAAGAGCAATATAAAAAGTGAAATTTCTTCAAGTTACAGGACTTTTGAAGGGGGTTGAAAGGGAAAAGGATCTTTGCAATCATTCCAGGAAAACACAAAAAGAGAACGCGTTTTACACACTAAGGTAGTATGCACAAGTCAATTACGAGCAAAAATGGCTTTCTAGGAATTGATTTCTTGTAAATCGTAAATGCCTTTCTCCTTGAAAACTATGGGGCGCATTAGGATGGCGGGCGGATTGCCCCCGCCAGGCTGGCGGTAACCACCGCTGGCCTGGCGGGGGCAATCCGCCCGCCATCCTCACCTAAATGCTCCACGACATATTAGTATGGCGAGGGGACCGCGGCGGAAGGAAAGGTCTAACATGGTGGCGGTGTCTATTAGACACCGCCAGCCATATTAGGATGGGCCAGAATAGATGCCTTTCATGCGGTCTTCACTTTGGGGGCCCCCTGCGGACCCCCGGAGTGAAGGAGAGGTGGGGGGTGCACATGGTGGGGTACCTTTGGTACCCCCCTGCATTTGCATTAACAAAGTGGCAGACACCGCGCGGTGCCTGCCGCTTTGTTAATGCAAATGCATTTGTGCATTGTTAGCATTGTGGCGGGCGGTTCTGAGAGCACCGCCCGCCACAATGCTCACAATGCAGGATGCGCCCACCACAGTGGCGGGCGCATCCTAATACCCCCTACGGGACCCCCGCCCTCATGGCGGGCGGTCTCAATGACGATAAGCCCGCCATCCTAATGGACCTCATAGATTGAACAGATTAGGGGAAATGATTTCTCATAACTGGTATTCTATGAATTTGCATATTTGTGAAATCACATACAACCGACAATGGTACCACACTGAAGGTGGCAAAAATTCTCGCATATGTCCTTCTGACCACAGCTAAAATGTCTTAAAATGCGACTTTGAAGTAGTTTCATGGATTCACAGCCACTCTTATGTTACCTCAGTTCTTACTCAATATAATTCAACAAAATGTGAAAATTGCGTTTTTGGGCTCTGATAGTCATTTTTTCCATTGCAGCGCGCCCTCTTGATTGATGTATTGATGAGCGGGCCTAAGGAGAGAGAGAGAAAGAGAGCAGGAGAGAGAGGGAGGGAGGAAAAGAAGAGAGAGAAGAAGAGAGAGAGAGAGAGAGAAACAGAGAGAGGAGGGATAGAGAGAGAGGGAGAGAGAAAAAGAAGAGAGAGAAGAAGAGAGAGAGAGAGAGAAAGAGAGAGAGAGAAACAGAGAGAGGAGGGATAGAGAGAGAGGGAGAGAGAAGGAAGGAAAGAGAGAGAGATAGAAAAGGAGACAGAGAGAAGGAGAGAGAGAGAAGGAGAGGGAGAGACAAAGAGCGAGAGAGAATGAGAGAGAGAGGAGAAAGAGAGAGAGAGAAAGAGAGAGAGGGAGAGGGAAAGAGAGAAAAGGTGAGGGTGAGAAGGAGAGAGAGAGAGAGAAGGAGAGAGGGTGAAGGAGAAAGAGAGAGAGAAGGCTGAGAGAGAGGGAGAGACAAAGAGAGAGAGAGAGGGTGAGGGAGAGGGAGAGACAAAGAGAGAGAGAAAAGGAGCGAGGGAGAGAAAGAAGGAGAGAGAGAGAAGGTGAGTAAGAGGGAGAAGGAGAGACAAAGAGAGAGAGAAGGAGAGAGAAAGAAGGAGAGAGAGATGGTGAGGGAGAGACAAAGAGAGAGAGAGAGAAGGAGAGAGAAAGAAGGAGAGAGAGAAGGTGAGGGAGAGACAAAGAGCGAAAGAGGACAGAGAGAGAGAAAGAAGGAGAGAGAAGGTGAGGAAGAGGAAGAGACAAAGAGAGAGAGAGAGAAGGAGAGAGAGATGGAGAGAGAGAAGAGAGAGGAGGAGAGCGAGGGTGAAGGAGAGAGAGACAGAAGGTGAGGGAGAGATAAAGAGAGAGAGAGAGAGAAGGAGAGAGAAGAGAAGGAGGAGAGACAAAGAGACAGAGAGAGAGAGAAGGAGAGAGAGAGAGAGAGAGAAAGAGAGAGAGCAAGAAAGAAAGAGAGAAGAGAGAAGTTAAAGTGGAGAAGGAGCGAGAGAGAGAGAAAGAGAAGGAGAGAGAGAGAAGATGAGAGTGAATGAGAGAGACAAAGAGAAAGAGCAAGACAGAGAAGGAGAGAGAGAGAGAGACAGAAGGTGAGAGAGAGGAAGAGATAAAGAGAGAGAGAGAGTGGGGCACACAGTCATAGTGAGCAGGCAGTTACTTCCAAGGCAGGCATCACATTAACGTCACCCAGCCCCTTTTATGCCCCTGGTTTCCTAATGAAGCATTTCTCTGAGTGACATCTACCAGGCCAAGGTTCTGAATAATAATGTCCGCTTCCTGCAATTAATATCCACTGCCCCTGGTGCAGATTTAAAACTGAAACTAACCCCCAACCCCCCAAACCCCCCCCCCCCCCCCCCCCCCCCCCCGCCCCTCACGGGTTGTGTCGCTCTCCCGCCTCTAATGCCCTCAATATGGCCGCGGTGGTGGACTCAGCCCGGGCCCACTGCTTCTCGTCGCGCTGTCAGGCGCCTGCACCGGGTTCATATTTAATTGTGTTGATTGATGGGCTCCAGCTTGATGGAGCAGGGAGAGAACGGGAACTCAAATTATGAGGCAATTATTGCCCTCCGCTGGCACCACTTGGCCCCCACCCTACCCCCAGCGACTAATTATAAATTCACAGCACTGAGATGAATAAAGAAGCTTAGTTGTCGAGAGGAGGTGGGTGTATAGGAGGGTGACTTTGGACCCGATTGACAGAACTAATAAGACAAAATCCTAAACTTCCTACTTTTGGTATTCACAGAAGTTAGGATTTTGGCTTAAGTTTGTCTTAAGACGGACTTAAGATAAACTTAAGACAAAACCCTAACTTCTGTGAATACCAAAAGTAGTAACTTTAGGATTTTGTCTTAAGTTAGTTCTGTGAATCAGACCCTTTGTTTTGAAGGTCACAGACAGGCTGCAACATTTTTCAAATGCTAAAATGCAAAAGTGCAAAAGTAGAAGATTTGAACCATGGGACACATCAAATGTGCTCATTTAGGTCCCCATACTGTCTGCCAAACTCTTTGTCCTCGTGTTATTTCCCGTAATCACAGCCCTGATCTTTATGCTCAAAGCCAGTCTACGGTCTTATTCCCGCATCCCTCCAACCTGACTCCAACCGTATAACCCCCTGGACTATTGCTGCGGCTCTCATTTTTCCCACTCTAGTCCCACTACTTCTAACTCACATACCCAGCCCCTTGCTACTGTCGTGCCTCGGGCAACCCTGATCCTCTGTCGTAGGCCATATCTACCCCTCCCGCCTGGTCCTTTGGCCCTCTGCTGGTGACCCTCGGAGTAAGGGCCTGATCATGAGTTTGGCCGCCATGCATGCGCCCCACTCCAAGACCGCCAAACCAGTAGTCTGGCTGCCTGCCGTATTCCGATTTTACGATTGGAATAGACGTCGGTCGGTCCTGCGGTGTAGGTGCCTTTAAAGGCTCATATCTGAGCCTTAGAAAAGCACCACATTGGGAGCGCCACAGCACATTCCTGCATGGCATGGACTGTTAAGTCCAACATGTGCCCTCCTGCATGCATCCCCTGGCCATGAGGCAACAGGGGGGCCCTAGGGGGCCCTGTAGGGCCCACTTAGTTTCCTCACCGTCACACTTTTCATGGCAGGCTCACCACCATGAAAACTGTGACAAGGAGGAAACTTGTAATATGCTTGGCGGCACTGCTAGCATATTGCGGGCCACAGACCGGCAGGGATCACAGTTCCCTGGGGGAGCAGCTGTCCTATAGCGGTCCGACCGACCAACTAGAAATACTGCAGTTGGAACGCTGGTGCAGCGGTAGCCACACTGCCACCGCGAGTTTGGTGGTTCATCAGACCGCCAAACTCGTAATTGGCCCCTAAGCCATTCATATGAACAAATCATCCAAGCCCTTGAAAAGTTCCTTTGAGTGTGTTAGTTGGGGCAAGCTGAATATCGTTCATTTGGATTGTTTATTTGGATAGTGACAAAGAGCGATTCCCTTCCAGAAACCAGAGTCTCCAGGCCACTGCAGATGCCAGTGTGCAATCAGTGTGGCACAGGCGAGCTCCATGGGTGTAACGCCATTCCAAGATGGCAGCAGGTTATTGCAATTCAATGGAGAAATACAGATCCAAAATGGCCGACTCCATTACATCATGTTTAGATTGTGGCCTAGAAGTGATGTCAAGGACACCACAGTATAAACGGACAACAGACCTGTCTTCATAACTGTAGTTTAAGTAGTTCGTTTTTTGTCTTGTTACATTACTGGTTTGACGGATCCTCCGTTAACCTTATTGTCTTTTGCAAATATTCTTGAATATTTCTTCGGGGAAGAAGCATTGAATACAAATAGCAGAGGACTATGGACATTATAGTAATACTGATGATATGTATTTGCACAGATTATCGTAGAACCGCATCCAGTTTTGTTCACCCTCACTTGTGGTCAGGTTCTGCCAAGTAGTGGTGTTTGCGGAGATTTTCCCTCTGCAGGTGTAAGTGTTCATGTAATCTCTGGAAATGTAACCTGGACTGGTCTCCCTGCCAATTTCAAGCTCCCACAATATAAGTTTGAGCCTATATATGTGCTGTCTATAGTCTGTCCTGCTCTCAACCACGTCTTGGGCCTGGTTCTTTGCACCACATTAATTCCTTCTGTCCCAATTCTACCCTTTTTTCCAGGACCGCAGTCCTGTGTCCCACTGAGAGCAATGATAATCACTCAACTAAGCTCAATAGGGACACTTAGGCCAAGATGTACAAAGGGAAAGGAAGGAGTTTGAACAGCATGACGACCATTTGCCCCAACTGTACTATAAACTGAAAAGTTTGCAAAATGAAACATACATTCACAAAGTTAACAATTTGCATTGTTGTAGAGGCACCTACTTTATGGGTTTGTGTTTAAAAGCACCGTCCTCATGTGGAGGATAGGCTCATCACTTGTAAAAGCAAAGGTACAGCTGACATTTGATGCCTGTGCAGAAGGGTAGACATACCACTTGGTATGAAATTCCCTTTTTCGACTATATGTGTCTCAGGTCATTTCGTTTCATCACCTTCCGCATACTTTTTTAAAAAAACTTTATTTATTTAATTTAGATCAACAACTGCGTGGTTGTACACAGACTTCAGCAGGACTTAATCAACATAGGTTCCATAGGGTAGCAGAATTCAGTGACACATTAATCATGAATATGCGTCAATAACAGCATGTTATGCACATATCATTCTAGTAAATATGGGGGAGCCATACACCACGCAACATAGCATTACAATTAGGTCCTTACTCTACGTTCCACCATAATTATCAGTGGATTCAATCTGACCAGTTCCATTACCCACTGGGATAAGGAATGTCCTACATAGTTCTCTCCAGATTGCAATGACCTCTGCCAGCCTTTCCTCTTTTCTACACGCTTTCATATGCAGCTCTTCAGCAGGAGACCAATCGGGCACATTCCTCATCCAACTCTCCAATGCTCCTTCACCATCCTTAACATTACCTTCTACCATGAGTCCTTTCTTCATTTCTAAGGGTCCGATTCACAGAACTAACTTAAGACAAAATCCTAAACTTACTATTTTTGGTATTCACAGAAGTTAGGATTGTGTCTTAAGACAAACTTAAGACAGACTTAAGACAGACTTAAGACAAAATCCTAACTTAAGTCTGTCTTAAGTCTGTCTTAAGACAAACTTAAGACAAAATCCTAACTTAAGTCTGTTTTAAGACAAACTTAAGACAAAATCCTAACTTCTGTGAATACCAAAAGTAGTAAGTTTAGGATTTTGTCTTAAGTTAGTTCTGTGAATCAGGCCCTATGCTCGTATGTCTCAAAGTCACCTTTCTTCTATAAGTATGATTTGCCCTGTGCCGGAGCCTCTCAAGGTGTATTTGAACATCTATGTGCGCTGATCCTGTGTGATTTTATGAAGCTCTTGAGGCTTCTATGAAAACACACAGCTTATATCTTTTATTGTCTGTGACAGTCTAATTAGTCACTGGGAAGTGAGGAGATACACATTCAAGAGTGCTTTAATAAGATAATGATTATAATTTTGAATGAAAGTGCAATACACATTCACCGTTTGTAATATAAGCTATATATTTGGAACGTAAATTCTACATTGGGAGTGTGAGTTCCATACTTAAAATTGAGCTTTGTTTTGGGTAATGGTCAATATCTGTAATTACTGCTGTTTATTTGGGTTGCAAGTTGTAAAACTGTGTTTAGAGTTATGCATTTAGGGCCTAATTCACAAAGATTTGACAGTGAGTAGAAATGGCTTACCCTTGTAGTGCACCTAGCTTACTCCTGGAAAGCAGAAGTAAGTCAGGAATTTCCAGTCTGGAATTTCCATGCTAAGCATAGCGTTCTTAGGGCCCGATTCACAGAACTAACTTAAGACAAAATCCTAAACGTACAACTTTTGGTATTCACAGAAGTTAGGATTTTGTCTTAAGTTTGTCTTAAAACAGATTTAAGACAGACTTAAGGCAACATCCTAACTTAAGTCTGTCTTAAGACAAACTTAAGACAAAATCCTAACTTCTGTGAATACCAAAAGTAGTAAGTTTAGGATTTTGTCTTAAGTTAGTTCTGTGAACCGGGCCCTTAGGCAGGAAAAATGTATATTCGGATGTCAGCTAAAGATTGGGCAGTCACAGGCCATATGCAGCGGAGGGGACTTAGGATCAACTTTTAGAGTACAAATATGTGAACAGCTTGCCAAGTAATAAAATTAAGGGCCATATGTATGAACACATTTTCCCATAGAGACAGAATGGGTAAAACCCTTTGATACATCTTGCCCTATGTCTTTGTCCGAACCAATAACGTGCATGCTTTTCTTATAGATGCTGAATGAGGAGAGTGTGGGGATAATAACGAAAGTTAACTTGTTCAAGCGGCACTGAAGCATCGATACCAAGATGTGCCTGTAATCCAGTGTTTAACAAGCTATTCAGTAAAAAGCAAAGGTTGAAGTTACTTTATAGTCAGGCCTTGTAATAACATAAAACCTAGCATTTCAAAACAACAACAAAAACTGAAACCCACCAGATATAGGCAGATGTAGTTTACCGAGCTAATCATAACTTGCACCGTCGCCATGCACTGCTAATGACCTCACATATTATATAACACTCATGACATCATCTCAAATGACATCATTGATGACAGCACTGATGACATTATCCAATGAGTGTGACAGATGGCTATACTCTTAAATGTGTTTAGTAAGGTACATCTAGAGTAAATTTACTTTACCTTTTCTACTACTACTGAGAATATGTTTTTGCAACATGCTTGGCCAACACTGGGGCTTGCGAATCTAGAGGGAGTTTTGGGCTTTGCTTAGTCGGGGCTTGGCCTCACAGTGAGACTTGGGTGTTTAGAATGATTGGGCTGTTCCTCAAAAATTCTGCACAGGATTCAGACTGCGTAGTTGGGTTTTGGCCGCCTTATGAGGATTAGGTTTTTGGAGAGAGTGGCCATGCATGTAGAGTTATGCACAGGGCGAAGGCTGTGGGTAGCTGGGTTTTGGCCGTCTTACGAGGCTGGGGTTTTTGGAGAGAGCGGCCTATGCGTGTAGAGTTGTGCACAGGGCAAAGGCTGTGCGTAGTAGGGTCTTGACCACCTAATGAGGTTTGGTTCTCTGGAGGGAGTGGTCTCTCTTTGAAGAGCTGTGCACAGGGTGAAAGCTCTGTGTACAAAGGGCTGAGCCACTAGTTAGGCTTGGGTGTCGGGGAGTGGCTTCTCTGTGAACAGTTGTCCACAGAGCAAAGGCGGTTCATAGCAGGGGCTTGGTCGTAAAATGAGGTGTCTTAAAGGAGTGGTGTCTTTGAGAACAGCTGTACTGTTTCGGAATTAAGTTGAAAAACAGTACGTCAGATGATGTTTTCAATGATGTCACTTGAGTTATGACCTCACATTTAAATCACACATGTTCAATGACGTCACAGATGACATTTCAAGTGGCATACTTGATGACATCAATTGACATGATGTTTAATTATATCATTTTAGAAGGAACACTCTCCTTCCCCATCTTCTCAATCTCTCCAATCAATCCGTATGTGAATCCATAACAAACAGTTGGGAACCAAATACCATTTCCCAATCAGATATCCAGACTCCACTTTCACATCAGAAGACACAACTTCAACTCATACATAGGAGGCTACTTTCAAACTGCCTTGCAACTGTGAGCATAGCACAGAACGTGTTTTAGTACTACACAAGAAGGAACTATGCAGGGCACTCTTCTAAAAACTGTAAAGAAGAACAAGTGTATCAACCAAAAACATAGTATTAAAATGTATCGCCTCCCCTTTAGCGTAAATATCCCTGTACACACATGTTAACTTCTTAAAGATTAAAAATGCGATTTTAATCACTGTAGGTACAATCATCAAACTGTGCAAAATTATGAGACAAAGAGACAGGAAAATAATATTACCAGCATTATAATAGGTTTTAACGGTTGTATGGCATTAAAACGCGGGCTTTTACCACGCGTGACATTACAACGCTGTTTTTACAACACAAGTCGTTACAAAGACTTGCGCTGTAAGCGCTGGATAGTGGAATAGTTTAATTTTATATTCCAACTCCAGCCCGCGTTACAGTAGGGAAGGTGTTGGAATAGAAAATTAAACTATTCCCTATCCAACAGCGCCCTCCAGCACAAGTCGTTGTAACGACTTGCGTTGCAATAGCAGCATTGTAATGGTAGCGCTTGGTAATACCCGCGTTGTAAAGGCTGTTCTCCGGTTTTAACACTAGTGCTCTTTTCCTTCATACCCAGAGCTCACACTGAACTTGGCACATGCATGAATAACAACTCACATCCTTTTTCTTGACAACTCCAAGCCAAAAGTAATCCGCTCCACGGTCCTCCCTTGTGTTTGATGGGAGTCCCTCATCCATGTTCATGACCTCACTGAAATGCTCTGCTTCCTAGCCCTCTCTCTACTCATCATGACAATGTATAAAAAGTGGAGTTATTCTTTATTACACTTCCTAACCACGCAACACCCCCTTTCATCAACAGTTGATCCCACCCACACAGAGGAAAGCCCTCCACTAGCTGGTGCTACAAATGACACTAAGATCCCGCCATCTCCGCTGGTTACTCGACAATAGGTCAAACACAAAAGGTGATGGGAGAAATGCTTGCAATTTCTCAAACCACTGCCAATCACTCAGAGTAGAATTCCAATACATGTTTTTTGTGCCCACCATGCTACCTCAGATTAGACTCACCCATATGCTAATTATTCCTGGTCCTGCTCCAATAGGACAAGTTCCTGGTCCTCTCTGATCCAGACAGGAAGCAAGCGGAGCGTGGTTTCAGCACGAATAGGGCTCTTCAGTCAGATGCAACCTGGTCCCAGTGGGAAACATCAATTACAAAGCAGTCATTACAACGACCTACCTTTACAACGCCACTGTTACAATGCAACCGCCTTTACATCGCATACCATTACAATGCATGCCATTACAACGCAAGACATTACAATGCATCATAAGGTAAGTAATAGAGATTTTTTTGTATTAGGGTGGGTATGGGTTTTGGGGTACATGGGAATAGTAATTTGTACCCCTACACTATCCAACAATTTCCCTACTGTTGCACTCACTGGAGTGGGAATAGCACTTTTTACCGCTACACTATCCAACACTTACCCTACTGTTGCCCGTAAATTATTATGCCTTGTAATGGTATGCGTTGTAATGGCATGCGTTGTAATGGTATTTATTTAAAATGCGTTGTAATGGCATACGTTGTAAATTCATGCAATGTAATGGTAGTCGCGATGTAAAGACTGCGTTGTAAAAGAATGCATTGTAATTGCATGCGTTGTAACGTCATATATTCGGTTCCAGTGGTAGAGTGAACAAGGGACCCACGCCTGAGCCTACCCTTGGGCACTTAGGGCGTATTTGAGTTTGTATTTTGCAATAGGTGCCTTCAAAAGTGTAGTCTCTGTAGCCATGCACCGATTTTCTCTTTACACCCTCTTAGTGCTATGTAACTGAGACAACCAACATCTGCAAACCAGCTCCTTAGGTGACCATCACTCAGGACTGCAGATTACTACCACAAAGATGTTCCTGCACTCCTTTAATGACATGCTGTAAGTGATCAGTATTTCTCTTAATTGCTCACACACACACTTGCTGCTTCTTCTTACTGTCTCATATTACAGGCATTTTGCCTTGGGCACCCTAATGACAGCCATCACCATGACCATGTTGACTTCTCCCAGCTGGCTTCTTGTTCTCTTCTCCTGGTCCTTGCCCATCCTCCTCACTGGACTCCAACTTCCCAGCAGCCATGCTAACCCCACTTTCTAGTGGATTTGAGGGTGGGCACACCAGACCATCGCAACCTAGTCGCTGGGCCTCTCTACCTTCCCTAGACAGGACTCTCCTCTGTCATTACCAGCTCCCAACAGCAGCCAGAGGCCAGCTGCATCTCCAAGTAGCTTATTTTAACATCAGAAATGTTTTAGTTTAAAGGCAGGATCTTCACACAAGAACTTGGAGGCATTCAGGTAGAAGGTGCAAGATTAATTCCAAGTCAGCCCCCTAGGTTACAGCAGGTACAGCATGGTCAAAGGTAGCGAGTAGTTGGATTTGCCACCTGCCAAGGGTTGGCAGCAGAACTGCCATAAATTCCAGAAACTGTAGCCAACTCTTTCTGTATTTGGCTAAAGGATCAGGGCCCAAATGTAGGTGAGGCCTTGCAGTCAGCCCCTGTTGTGTACCGCAGAAGGTGATAGGCAGTGGGATCTGGCCATCTGTGAAGGACTGACCACAGGGCATGGACAAAGCCACTGCCCTACAACCAACCCCTACTGTGCACAGCTGAAGGCCACATGCAGTGTGGGTTAGTTGCTCACAGACGGTTGGGCACAGGGTCTGGTACTTCAGCTAACCCCTGCGCTGCACCGCCAAAGGCAGAGCATTGGTACCTCTGGATGCTGTCATCAGTGATGTCTTCACTAATGAGTCCCTTAGTGTTAGAAAGGAGGACCCTGAAGCTGCAGAGGCACAGCTCAACACACTACAACTCTGCATAATAGTATGCGTGGTATTGGGTGACGGGAGGTAGGAGTGGCAAAGCAATCAAAGCCTCTACTAATATACATGGAAGAAAGACTACCACTTGACAATGCAGGAAAAATAAAGATAAGCCAATACATTTTTAGCAGCACATGCACAGTTTTCCAAAAACAAAAGTAACAGCAAATGATGGAGTGTACACTGCTCATATGATATTAGCTTTTTCTACAGTCATAACAAACGGTTCTTGTCTATACAGTGTGAGGGTTTCACGTATTCCACTAGAGTCCCCTAAAATAGTTCAGTTGCAGGAGAAAATACACGCCCCGCCCCTCAATGACAATGGTGTGTGCCAGTCAGATGTACCTTGCCTTTCAAATTGTTGCTTGTTACCTTTTTTAGGAAACTGCTTTTTATTTTCTGAAATCTGATTAGACATTTCACCGTTTCTGCAATTGGAAAAACAGATGAAAAAAGTAATAAACATATACCGTGGCCCTCATTTATGAGAGTCTTGCGTCACGTTTCCACCACGGAATATGGTACATGCGTGACGCAAAGATCGTAGTCAGATTTTTTAAGCTATGCTAAGACACTTGGGGCCAGATGTAGGTAATCCCAGTTTACCGACTCTTAAATAGTGAATCATACCGATTCGGTATTTAAGAACAGGTAAATGGGATGTAGGTAATTTTTCGTTAAAAATTACCGAATCGGTAAGTTTTGGTAATTACCGAATCGGTATTTACTGATTCGGTAATTGCCATTCATCCCTATGGGCCTGGAGGCCCATAGGAATGAATGTCAATTACCGAATCGGTAATTACCGATTCGGTAAAAGGGGGAAACATTGAAGGGTGGCAGGGTGTCACTTTGATACCCTGTTGCACCCCTCAATTGTGTATGGGTGCATATGTTGCAGACATACATGCCCTAAGGGCATGTATGTCTGCAACATGGCACTGTTGGAGAAGCAAAAAAAATGCTTTTTCAAAGGTTTTCATTATTTACCACCAACTTCTAGTTGGTGGTTAATAACGAATCCTTAACTAAGGAATGCACTAACTTGAGTGCCCCTACATCCTGGATTCGGTAATTTACCGAATCCTTAAATTACCGATTCGGTAAAATACCGAATCCTACAAAAATGCCACCTACATCTAAAAAGCCCAATACCGGTCGGTAACGGTCGAAATTCGGTCATTTCGGCCGTTACCGACCGGTATTGGCCGACCTACATCTGGCCCCTAGAGTGGCTCTGAGTGGCTTCGAAAATCTGGAGTAACTCAACGCACCACAAAGCTCTGAGTTGCGTTACTGTGCCCTAGGTAGGCGTTTTGGGCATTGTGCGGGTGTTCCCACACAATTGCCATGGATTTTGATGCATCCCCAGATTTACAAGAACTTGTAAACCTGGGGTTGGGCCAAAAATGTACACCTTCTCATGGGAGGCGTAACAAGGAGAAATATCTCTATTTCTCCTTGCTTCTTCCCCTTTCTATGTCTGCTGCACTCTGTGGCACACATAGAAAGAGGAATTGGCCTCCCAGGATAGGTTTTGTGTAGGAAGGTGTCACTTATCCCACAAAAACAATCCTGCATACAGCACAGGCACCCTTGCATCATGGTGCAAGGGTGCGGTGATCACGCTAGGCTGCCAGTCCAAGAGAAAAGACGGGAATACGTTGCATTGACTTAAATACGGTGCATTACTGCCCTTTCCCTGTCGCGTAGAGCAGCAAGGTGACTTGCAGCGCTGCACTGTATGACTTCCTCATAAATGAATGCAAAAACCACAGTTGATGGACAGAATGCAGAACAATGTCATACATTCACCCCAGTACAGAGATCTGGGCCTAAATCCATCGTTTTTTTGCACTCCACACCACCCCAGTTCAGACATGGCCATATGCAAATCAGCCTTGACTCTGTGCCTCATGGGAACAGTCCAGCCCGAACTGCCAAGCCATGCCTTCCCTGGACCGGAAACAAGCTTCCGAGGACTGGTTTCTGGCATTCCAGCCGTCTTCAGCCCGGCTTGCTTGAATCCAGTGGTGTGGAGAGCATGGGACTCACGTCTGAGCATACCCATCCCATCCCATTGTTTTTGCATTCCTCATAAATGAGACCCTATATGTCCATGTATTTTAGTGCTCCATCTTTACCCATAGCAAATTTTCATCGCACAGAAAATCGAAATCACTGGGCAAAACCATGATGGTACACTAGCTTTTCAAGTATTCTTTGTCTTTGTGTAGCAGTGATGAGTTTTCATTCAACCATTACTGAGACATAAGACAACATGTGTTTGTCTAACTCACATACCCCAGTGCTGTGTACTAAACATCAATCAAAACCCACATAGGCTTATGTGCAGTAGACACTCAGGTTTCCTCCATTCCTTTGTCTGCAATAATAAGAAGGAAGGGAGGGGAAAAAGAAAAGAAAAGAAAGCATCACACCAGAAGACATAATGGTGCATAATGTATAAATCAACAGGCCTTGGCCCAACCACTTATGCTAATCTATCCCTAACCTGTTGTACTGTTATCCCTTTCACCCATCTATCCGTTCTTTGCCAAAGCAAGGGATGGTGCAAACCACTTCCTGACATCATTTACTTGTTATATTCGCGCTGGCTGCTTCTCTATGGCCTGCTGTTCAGTGTGGGCCAACCCGCGCCTGTGGTTGGTGCCGCACTCCTGGATTGCAGTAGGGTGTTCATTACAAACCAACACACCTAGCCTTCCACAAGGGTAAGGGTGGTTACTAACCCACCATCATTGCCCAAGGTGGTGGGGTAGCACTTCCTCCCTACTCCATGCCATCTGACCCAAGGGTGCAGAGGGAGTTTAAGCTGCCTCACTCCTCTGTGGCCTGCCAGATCTGCAGGCCATGGAGAAGCGAGGCAGCTGGGCTGTCCCTGCAGTCTGCTCTGAACAGAAATCTGGGAAAGCCCTGAGGTGTCCTGTTCCTCATGGCCTGCAGCCTATGGCAGGCTAGATGGAGTAGGCAGCTGATTTCTGCCCCATTTTCTCTCTCTTTGGGGATTATTTACAAGCCACTTGCACTGCCGGATCGTCACTTTTAGTATGGGAAAAAGTGACATACTGGCTTTGTATCCCACCTCGTCCTTGGACAGGGCAGTGAAGTTTGAGACACTAATGTAACCACCTGCCCTGGGGCATATTATATATATATACCCCCCCCCTTTGGGTAATGTGTGGGCAGTTCAAGGGTCCTAATGGCCCTCTTACCATTGGCTAAGGCAGAGGATAGTTAAACCTCCTTTCCGCACCTAGGGCATATTCCCAAGGAAATGGTGAGGTGCGGCGCTGTGGCAAATTTTGCAGCACCGCTCTGTGTCATTTAAAAAATGCAGGGATGCACTGTATTCACAAGAATACGGCGCACCCCTGTGCTTTCCCTTGCACTGGTGCTAAAAATAGCTGCTTAGCCACATCACAGACACCCTTGCGCCATAGTGCAAGGGTGCCTGTGTTGCGGGGATGACTTCCTGCAACACAGGCACCCTTGCACTATATCGGTGCAAATGTGTCTGTGTTGCAGGGAATGATTGTTTATGTGCAGGCAGGAACACTATTCCGCTCAGAAACAATATTTAAAGGTGATTTGCCTTTTTGCATGTGAGCTGAAGAATGCAGCACACATAGAAGGAGCAAAAACGAGGAGAAATAAAAGTATTTCTCCTCATTGCGTCAATCTAATGCCTGCTTTTGTATGGTGTTCGTTGTTGGCGCTGCTTCAAATTGACACATTCTTGAAAATCAGGGGCAGCATCAAAAGCAATGGGTGTTGCGGTGGAACGCCCACAGCAACACACATTGCACGCAGAAAACTGTGTGAAAGGGTACCATATTTACAAAGCGGCGTTAACCCATGCAAAGTGGATTAACAATGCTTTGTAAATATGGTGCAGGGCATTGCGCCACCGGAACGTCAAAAAAAGAGATGTTCCGGTGGCACAACACCCTTGCAAATATGCCCCCTAATTCATTTAATATCTCCCGTCTTCTCAAAAATAGGGGAGATTTACAACAAAAACAAAAATTGAGAGTAGGGAAGTGGTTTAACTTATTCTCCAGGCCTCGGATGCCCCCTCCCACCACCCCACTTTACTCGAGGTCAGGGGTAGGATATTAAACAGCACCACTGCCTCGCGCAAGGCTGGATCTATACATTTGCGCCTACTAAACCAACTTATCCATATTGTACAAAGGGCAAAGGGGAATTTAAATTAAAAAAATTAAAAAGTGCAGGAGGAAATCTTTTTTGTTTTCTGGTTCGGTCTTAAACAGAGAGCTGGGGCAGCTCTGATCTTTCACACTCATCTGTGACCTGGAAATTGCTGTAAGCCAGGAAGGACAGGGGGAGCTAATGGCTGTCCCAGTGCTTTCTTCAAAATGGAGAACAGAGTGCTGGGGCATCTGTGAGCTGCTCCACTCCTCAGTAAGACTAGCCTAGAGGGCAATCAAGCAGTCATAGGAGTGCCGGGCTGTCAAGTTAGTGGGTGGTTCTTTTTTTTTATGTTTGTTCTGTTTTATGGTCTGGTTGGTCGTTTTTTTTGTTGATTTGCATGATATTACCACAAGCATTGCCTAAGCAAGTGCAAATGCCGGCAGTCTTCCATTTCTTGCACACAAAAAACAGTGTTTCTTCAAACATTTAAACTGCCACGATTTTCAAATGTGCAAAAGACACACAGATGATGGATGGAATGCAGAGCCAATCAAACATTCACCCCAGTCAATAGATCTGGGTTGAATCCATCGTTCTTTTGCTCACCATGCCACCCCAGTTTAGACCTAGCCATATGCAAAGCAGTGTTGACCCTGTGCCTCATGGAAACAGTCCAGACCGAACTGCCAAGCCAGGTCCTCCTTGGACCGGAAACAAGCATCCTGGGACGGGTTTTGGGGCATCACCCCTCATCAGCCAGGCTAGCTTGAATCCAATGGCACAGTCAGCCTGTGACCCACGTCTGGGCATACCCGGAGCACTTAGGGCGAGGAAGCAAAATACACACAGATGATGGATGGAATTCAGAGCAAATCAAACATTCACCCCAAGTCAATAGATCTGGTTTAAATCCATTTGCAAATGGGGCACTTTTTTAGCTATCTAATTCATTAATGGGTGTCACTGATGACGCCTAATAGTGCCCCTAACCGCCTATGTCATGATGAATTGGGTCTAGAACAGTTAGAAGACTGTATATCTTGTGACCCTCTACTATTATGGGCAAAAAATTGGCTTTCTGAAGAATTAATGTTCTCACGAGAAATAATAAAAGACTGTCAAAACGTGGCCAATTCTTTGAAAATACCATGGCTTCGCTTTCTGAAAGATAAATATCATGAAATAGGACTGGGGCATTTTTATGATAGCCCTGAAAGTATTCCATTGAACGCCAAAGTTATCATCAAAGAGACATTGCACTCAAGGGGAAACATGTGTTATTTTCATCAAGATGAAATTTGTCCGATTCATTTGTCCCCTGCCCCACTGCAATATTATTTAACATTCACCACTAACTCGCAGAATATATTTTACCTAACTAGATTTTGGTTAGGTATTTTGCATTTTTTGCTGGGGTTTCCACGCCAGTGTGGTTGGGCGAATGATCTCTCTCTTTGTCCATGTGATAACCTCACAAGCCAAAGCACTCTGCACTTTATTTTATTTTGCACTTTATATAAATCGGAAAGGAGTAGATTTATAATTCCACTGTTAAAGAAAATCCGCTCTTGTACATATGTTGATGGTTTTAAATATTTGCAATCATTGGCCACCCCAGACATTTGCAGTGCAATAGCCAGTTACATAAAAGTATCTTTGGCCATTGGGAAAAGATATGAATTAGAACACATTGAGTTGTCCCAGTGAAACTGGTGTATGTAAAGAGTTGTATGACCCTGGTTTTTAAGGATTTGTTTTTAACACATTGATTAGATTATTTATATACTGTGATAATGTCTACGCAAATTTGAATTGGTGTTATGAATTGTCACCAGATGCTGACTTTTATGAATCGTGCACATTTGAAGGACATGGTTTTTAATTAACCTGGAAACTCTGGAGGTCTACTCAGTTGCTGTAAAGCCCACTAGAAATGCACTTTATCCTTTCTATTGACAAGACTCATGGATCACTTATGAGATGTTTTTTAATGTACAGAATGTTTTTCTTCTTTGTATTTTTTATGGCTGCTTAAGCCGAATAAACATTTATTGATGATGATAATGGGTGTCACTTTTATTTTTGGGCTCGGGCTTATTTTCTGCCCCAGTTCAAGCCCGTCAGTCCAAAGCCTCCAGTGTTTGGAGAGACAACATAGGTTTTTAGTCATCTGAATAAACTGTGACATCGATTCACCAACATACCAGGGTTAACTGAAGTGACATCATGCGCCATTTAACCCTCCAGTGACAACACAGGAAGTGATATCACTTGATCTACAAGCCTGACAAGATCACAGGAAGTTAATTCAAATGACCTTTGACCCTGATGATATTACAATAGGAGACCAGATTCAAGTAACAAAGCATACAAGAAGTTGATGATAAAATTTTAAAAAGCTAGTTAAAGAAAAGTCTAGTTTAGTTACTCCCCCACATATCCGTTACCTAGAGTTTTATCAGGGTATGATTGGTGAGCCCAAAATATGCTAGGATGCAACTATCACCTAGCCACATACAGATACATAGGCCCAAGTACACATGTATGTGTCCAGGGACTGCCGCAAATACCTATTTATAGGTCCACATGTGTAGGCACTGCCCCAAATGTACAGAGGCATGGCTTAAAATGCCTAAGCACAACCAACACATGCAACAGTATAACTTTATGATGCTCTAGTATAGTGCTTGATACCCTGTGTGGCTCATAATTAATATGTCTAACTCCAATTATCCAGGGAGGCTTCTCCATGTGCAGATTTAGCCTCAAATTCCCAGTAGAGTAACCTTGTGTGTAGGTTTTCCCTCAAAGGCCCAGTGGATCCTTATTTTGTCCTTGAATGACCTCAGATGCCCCGTACAGCCTTGTAGTGTGTAGAAACTGTGTAAAATACTCAGTGCCATCCTAAAGCACACAGTTGTAGACTCAGTTGCTCACAGCAGACAGAGGAGGCCCATCTATTGCCTCAAATTAACAAGGATTTTTTAATATGAGGAGGAACAATTTTCTAAATGTGGGTAGATGGCTGGCTATATCTGGAATCAAAAGCTGCTTGCCTTCTGTACCACGAGCGCACGTGGAAGAACTAAAATAGGGTTCGCAACAGGATGTGAAATGTCACTGCATTCTGATCCATAGTAAATTAGGATACAACTAATGACAACATCCTATTTTATGCATGTCTGGGCTCTTGCCACACTTGGAAAATGTTCAGTTTGTGGTATGTGGTATTCCAGGGGTATGTAACACCAGGTACATCCCCACCTGTCCCTGCCCTATACTTTCATGCTTCTGCTTAAGGTACATAATGATTGCATCAATTATAAATACCCTAGTTTCTGATTATGATTAGTAAAAGAACTAAAAGAAGATTCTCACTAATTTGGCAGTAAAATGCCACAAATAAAAACAATTTTATGTAGACATGTTTCAATGAGTATTTGTGGCCACATAGCATTACTATCAAACTGTGTTGTTGAGAACTAATAACCATATGTACTGAGAGAATTTAAAAGTATAGATGCCCCATAGTCACGTCATGAAACATACTTCAGTTTGTCTAAGGTAAATGTATGTGTCTTGTAAACCGCACTGCTGCCCTGAGGCGTTGTGACGCTGTAGACCGCTGGGGAACCCGTCCTGGCTATCCCTGTGAGATGGTCCCTACTGGGTATCTCCAAGGTGAAACCAGGCATCCCTGGCAAATGTGGGGGGGCCGTTGTACAGATAAGGCAAGCTAATGCCCAGAGTTGCCAAGTGTGACCCCTGGTTAGAGTAGGCACCGAGGCGAGAATTATCTAGTCCGCTGACCCTGGTCCACGACCCTGCCGCGTCAGGAATTGAACCCTGGTCTCAGGCAGTTCTCTGCGTCTGGGTCTGCTGCCTCTAACCAGTGAGACACACCACTCCACAAGAAATATTCTCTATATTTTGTTTCATGTATATTACAAATGGACAAAATAAACTGAAACAATATAAAGCACTCAAGGGCAGGCAGCACACACATCATCACACACTTAGACACACTAATTAGATTCCCACACATGCCATTAGACACTAATACACCCAGCAGGTGTCCCACGCACCCACCACTAGATGCCCACACAGACAGCAGCTGATACGCACACGCACGGAGAATCACACACCTCCTACATAAAGGCAACACACACGTCTACACACACTAATGACATGCCCACACACACCATTAGACACTAATACAGCCAGCAGGAGTTGCCCCACGCAGCCACCACTAGATGTCCACACACACAGCATATGATACACACTTGGGGATTCGCACACCTGCTACACACTATCTGATGCCCGACACCACACCCTCAGAAGCCCCCACACATCCACCATAAGACAACCACACAACCGCATGAGACACCCATTTACCACAGCCGAACCAATCAGACAGTAATACATACTGCACACTCATGCAAACCATCAAACACACTCACACACACTTCATCAGAAACGTGTACAAAATCATTTTCTGCATAGATATAGATGTACTGTACATGCCACATAATTAAGCAACTCTTGTAGTGCAACGATATTGAAACTTACTAAACAGTGCGCAACAGGTACTGCAGACTCCTAGAAAAACTTAACCGCCATCCTTTTAGTTGCTTATTGTTATATTCGGATGTTAAACTAGTACTAATGAGGTGAAACGTTTGCTGAGAAATCATTAATAAACTCAGTACATTCATTCACATGGAACACACAGTCTCATGTCTACCTAGAATCAAAAAGTACTTATTCACAAAATTCAAAGTCCGTGCCCTTCTGGAATGGGAAGGGTAGGTGCAGCGTAGTGCGAAAGTGACGGTAAGTGGGAAAAGGAGGGCAGTGAGCAATATATACGTCCAAATCATATAGCATGCCAATCCGACTTGAGGAAATTGTTAATAGTTCAAGGTTTTACAAAAGGGTCTTCATCAGGACCAACTGTGGTACACCCTGAGACCACCGGGGGTATATCGTATTATTTGGATAAACTATACGGATGTGAGCTGCTCCTTTCAGATCTTGGGATTTAGATCCGTTCAAACCCAGAAGAATTAATGATACTGTCTTTACAACCACTACTCAACGTATTTTCCTGACATCGGAGCTTGAACGCCCATCTTCTATCAACTTACCACCATGTACCCCTGGTGGTCTCAGGGTGTCCCACAGTTGGTCCTGATGAAGACCCTTCTGTAAGATCTTGAACTATCTACAATTTCCCGCCGGGTCGAAACGTCGATGGCCTTATGTATTGCATTCACTATTGTGGACAATAGAGATAGATCGTTTATGTGTTCTCATATATGGTTATGTAAATAGTTTGGCCATGTACCTCAGGCCGGATTGGCACTCTATATGATTTGGATGTATATATTGCTCACTGCCCTCCTTTTCCCACTTACCCTCACTTCCGCACTGCGCTGCACTAACCCTTCCTTTTCCAGAAGGGCACGGACTTTGAATTTTGTGAATATGTACTTTTGGATTCTCGGTGTACATGAGAATCTGTGTTCCATGTGAACAAATGTACTTAATTGATCTTTAAATTGTTTTTGGATTAATTTTACAGGTGATGTTAAAATGTTTGTCTTAATATACTATCTCCACTAGGGCCACCTATTCTTGGTACCATACTCTACCCAGGTCCTAGTGATTTGTCTGGGTTCACCCCCTTGTGTCATAACGAGATATCATTAATGCTTGTTAAAACGATTTGTAGCCACTATTACCCCTTTCACTTTGTCTTTATCGACTATAACTGTTTTTGCTTTCAATATAGCGCTATGTGCAATCTTTCCAGCACAAAGCAGTGGGTCTTGTAATATAGGCACTACGATGAACGGGATCCCGAGAGGCAACAGCAGGCAGCGTTTTCCAAAGGTACGTGCTTGCTTTTTTCAGAAACGTGCCCTGAGGAAATGACGTAGGGGAGCCAGACGGCTCACGTAAGAAGATGCTGGATGAACTTTAAAAGAGAGAGGAAACGCACATGCCGGCCGGCCTGCCAGATGAAAATGAACGGGGGGCGTTCTGTGCTCGGACCCCTTCAATAACTTAGCATTATCTGGCAGGACCTGTGGCCAGGCCAGCCCGTGGCAAGTGGAACACGGTGCACCGGCCCCGCCCTTCACACCCCCCACCAGACGGGGGCCTCTGTCGCGTTTGTGTCTGCAGACGCTATGCAAGGCCAGAGACATCCCTTCCAAGAAAATGCCTCTGCGAGCGGCAACACGATCCCCAATGCACTCTTCGGGGACGAAACACGTCTCCGGGTCCGTTTCAAAGGGGGAGGCGCGGCCATGATGCTTTCGCAAGACTTTGGGATTCTGGGCTGAGAGAACCTCACGTTCTTGAACGGGTCCCAGCTCCCGCTGTACACAAAGGCTCGGCGCTAATTGCAAAGGCAAATTTCTGGGGTGGGCCCGAGAAACCCGAGCTGGCACGGCTATTTGGAAAAGGCTGAAAATTCCCCAAAAAACATCGTTGACTCGCCTACCAAAAAGCTGTAGACGAGGTTTAGCATGCTCGCAGCATGGCACGCCCAGTAACCTGATACGCTGGGGGAGTGAAAGTCATTTTCTTTATTTAATACGTATATTTGGGAATGTTGCGCCGTGACAGGTGCCTGATTAAGTGTTGAAGGCCGTGTCATATGACCCCATGTCACAGCTTCCTCCATCTTCAAAAACTCTTCTGAGACGGATGTTACACATTAGGTACCAGGCCTACGAGGCCTTCTCTCCCGAGCATATCCAGATGCTGTGAATGTCCAGTGATGGGGCAGTCGAAGGGCAGCCTACTGAGGTTCGGTGGTCCACACGCAATGGGGAAAATATATGGAATTAAACATGTGTAACTGTAAATGTATTTGAGCTTATATAGCGCACAGCTACCCACAAAGGGTTTCCCGGCACTTGCTTAGGGAACCCGTCCTGGTATTCCCCTGTGAGATAACCCCGGCAGGGTATCCACAAGATGAAAGCCAGGCATCCCGCCACGAGGGGCCGTTGTGGAGATTAAGCAAGCTATTGCCCAGAGTCACAGAGTGTGAACCCATGAGTCGAGAAGGCACCGGAGCGAGAATTATCGAGTCCGTGGAATTTTGAGCCCAAGACCCGCCGAGGCGGGGAATTGAACCCTGGTCCAGGGCCGATCTCAGCTTCCGGGTCTGCCGCCTCTAACCCCTGAGCCACAGTTCTCCACATGTGAATAACAAGGAGGTTCTGAGTGACAGTAAATAAATAAGAGCCAAGCTCAATTTGTCTATTTCATCACTCAAAACCCGAGATGAAAAACATCAGTTATTCTCTTTTTACCAATCTACAATTTTATGTATAGCCACCCCCCCCCTTAAAAAAATGGACTGGCCCTTTAATTAAGTGCTCGCATGGGCAGAGGAGCAGTGGTAGAGCCGTATATTACTAGGCCTTGCCCCATTGTCCCAAATGTGAAAAAAAATGCTTCTTGTCATCCACCCCATCCCCCATTGTGCCTTCCTTACCCCGAAGCTGTGCTCTCTGCTCTCACACTATAAACTTATAAATCGCCTAGGGATTGATTTTCCACTTGAATAGTGCCCTGCCCTAGGAATTGCTGTATTAATTCGACAGGGGGTCCTTGTTATTTTTCGATATGCAGAGAGCTAGCGCTGCACTGACCGGCTCTCGGAGAACCCGGTCAGAGTAGCTTGGAATTCCTTTATGATAGCAACAAGTGAAAACAACTTTTGTTTCCTACTGTTCCAATCCTCAAAGGAGTGAATAATCAGATTTAGAATTGGGTATTCACGCTAATGGTGTTCAGCGAGAGGCATGCCTAACAAATGGTTTTATCCACATAAGTGCATATAAGGATACCGATTATTTTAAAATGCAGACCCAGTCCTACTCTCAGCACAGCTGCCACGGTTTCAGATTGCTTATGTGTGTCTTTCACATACTTTCAGTGGAATTATGAGTGACATTCAACCACTAAGAGTGACACTTTCTTGTGAGCAAACTCAAGCAATGAAGACAAAGCAGACATATAAATATACTAGCAGCCCGTCCCGACGTTGTCGGGGTATGAATTGCTGCCGGCCAGTAGTATATTGTTTTGTAGGATTTCGTTTTGATAGCATTTCTTATCTGTGACAGGCCTGTGAAACTCTCCGATTCACAGTGCACTGCTGATGCACTTAAGAGTGCGCGTTCAGTAGTGTGTGAACTTGAGTTTCCCTACTTTATTTATCCTTGCAATATTATATAGCGCGAACTCAACAACATGACATGAGCACAATTTACATTACAGAAGAACACATTAATTTGTGGTCGGCACGGGGAGACAAAGCTATTTGCCTGGAATCACAGGATGTTGAGCGATGCCGAGATTCGAACGTCCTGAAAACAAGTGGGGTTGGCCCTGAATCAGCAAGGCTGGGCCGATATATATCCAACAAAGAACAAACGCCTATACTGATACTTATTACAAGAGGGAATTACCACCAGACAGGAGGATTCTTCAAGACTGGGGTGTGCTTATAAATTGCTATTTTATTTTAACGTCTGGGTCAAAAGGAAGAAGGGGTCATATATGTTTTAGTCATATACAATTGAACAAAAATACAGTTTTTACACACCAAGAGAAAGTAATGCGGACAAAAACCAGTGAAAATTTTTTTTTGTTAAAATCCAACAGGCATATCGAAATCAGTCGTATCACATTCATTCATCTTCATTCGTACAACACACAACTACAAATACTCAGCCCGGTTAGATACGGATAAATAACTGAGCGGAGTATTAGGTCTGCTAGAATATATACAATTATATACAAGTTATACAATTTATACAAAGGTTATGCATGTGAAAATCAAAACAAATCAATAATTTTCAAATGGTATAATCAAAAGCAATATATCCAACAATTTGCATTCAGTAGTATGATGATGTTTCCACACTACGGGGAGGATAATGAAAATAAGCAGACACTGGACATGAAGGGGCCTACGCGTTTCAAATCCCTATGAGTTGGAAGGGATTCTCATCAGGGCCAGGTAGCTCTAAAAAAGAGAGAAAGAACACAATTCTATAGTTTGTAACTTAAAAGGTTAAAAGAACCAAGAAGCTAGAGTGTAGAACCACCCACGGTTCCAAAAGCTTACCAATAGCGGAGATGATCCGAGAGAAAAGATGTATCACCTGTGTAACAACAAAACAATAAGGACTACATAAATGAGGTGAAATGTTTGTCCGAGACTTAGGGATACAATGTTTTGGGAAAAAAACCAATTACCTAAGGTGTGTGCGGCAGCCACATTGGTGAAACAATTCAGTGAAAACAACAATAGAACCGATAGCAAAGTATGTCGACTGCTTTTTGAAGCAGTTCATGGATATGGTCGTCTCTTATTTGAGAGACACAACGGACTTTATAACTAAACCGGAAGGAATAACTTTCGAAAAAGAAAAAGATCTACTTGTAACACTGGACGTCACACAGCTGTATACACAAATCCCGCAGGAGGAAGCTGTGGCCGTACTGGAGTACTTTTTAGATCTAAGGCCCAGACCTGTCCGGGTGCCCACAAAATTTCTAGTGGATCTGGCCACGTTTGCCCTGAAAAAAAACTATTTTTGTTTCGGAAATGAATTTTTTCTTCAAACGAAAGGGGTCGCCATGGGGTGTCCCTTTGCCCCGGAGTTGGCAGTATTATTTATGTCACTCTACGAGGACAAATACATCCACAATAATAACCCCTTTAAAGATCACATCGCCACATGGTGGCGTTTTATCGATGACGTCTTCATGATTTGGACTGGAGGTGAAGAGGCCCTCATACTGTTCCACAACTGGCTAAATACCAGAACACTGGACATACAATTCAGCATAGCTCACTCAGCCGAAAAAATTGCATTTCTGGATGTTGAAGTCTTTCCATCGGCAGGAGGCTTGGCCACTTCCCTTTTTACTAAGCCCACGGACAGAAATAAGGCTCTGTTATTTTCCAGCAATCACCCGAGGAGCCTTAAAGAAAATTTGCCGTATGGGCAATTTCTACGTATTCGTAGAAATTGCACCTCTAACGAGGATTACAAATTACACGCTGAGAATCTAGTTTCGAAATTGTGCGACAGGGGTTACCCAAAAAAACTAGTGCGGAACTCCATGAAAAGAGCCAGATGGACCCCGAGGGACAGCTTGTTGGAAAGAAAAAATAAACCAGTTTCTAACAGACAAGTCTGTGTAACAACTTATTGCCCTAACGCCAATAATCTTAAAAAAATCATCAATCAAAATTGGCACCTCGTAAAAAATCTGGACGCCAGCCTCCAAAACCCGCCGCTGTTCGCCTTCAGGAGAGAAAACAGGGTGGCTAACCATGTAGTAAGGGCTGGGATAAAACCTAACGCACAACCTTCATTAAGGCAGATGATAGGACTCCCCCCGATCACAGGCCACCATAGATGTGGAACATGCCAATGCTGTGAACTAACCATCGAGGGATCCTTATTCCAACACCATGGCATCTCATGGAAACATGATAACTTCAGTAATTGTAAAACCAAATATGTTGTATACGGTATCATCTGCCCGTGTGGCCTACTTTACATAGGTAAGACTAACCAAGAAATTCGCACCAGAATTACCCAACACAAATCTCGAATAAAGAATGCAACTGAAAACGCCCCATTGGTAAACCATTGGAAACGTTGTAATCATTCTCTGAGTGACATCAAATGGACAGTGATCTCACGTATTGAAAAGGATCCACGAGGTGGAGATATGGATCAAAGACTCTCAAAAAGAGAGCCCTATCTGATTGTCAAATTTGACACAGCCGTGAGAGGGCTCAATGAAATATCGGAGATATATAAATTATGAAGTAACACCTGAATTACGGAAGTCACTACCATTCTGACTTCACGCATGCGCAATGATGTACTACATAAAGACGAGCCTCAGCCACCACAGTACACTCCACGCATGTGCGAGGGACTAGTGCGATCGGAGACGCCGGCTACTTTGTCGATTAAACCTTTCGTTTCTTCTGGTAAGCTTTTGTTCGTTCAAGCGTTCTTCTTTAAGGACATGTGTACCTACACCTCGAACATTGGCCTGAGAAGTCTTTAATATTCTTCTCTCCTTTTCAATCAGTGACTGGAAACTAACGAAGACTGAACCCGAATATTCCACAACTTAGAGGTGGGACGTGATCGTCCACGATCCTCCGGTAAGAAACCAAGTCCAGTAGCATTCTATGAAGCACTATCTTATGCTATCACTCCACACTAATAGCGTACGTCTCTCCCCCAGGCCTTCCGAAGTGTACTCGCCGTCCATTCTCCTACTAGGAATTGTTTTCACGGAATTGTTTCACCGATGTGGCTGCCGCACACACCTTAGGTAATTGGTTTTTTTCCCAAAACATTGTATCCCTAAGTCTCGGACAAACATTTCACCTCATTTATGTAGTCCTTATTGTTTTGTTGTTACACAGGTGATACATCTTTTCTCTCGGATCATCTCCGCTATTGGTAAGCTTTTGGAACCGTGGGTGGTTCTACACTCTAGCTTCTTGGTTCTTTTAACCTTTTAAGTTACAAACTATAGAATTGTGTTCTTTCTCTCTTTTTTAGAGCTACCTGGCCCTGATGAGAATCCCTTCCAACTCATAGGGATTTGAAACGCGTAGGCCCCTTCATGTCCAGTGTCTGCTTATTTTCATTATCCTCCCCGTAGTGTGGAAACATCATCATACTACTGAATGCAAATTGTTGGATATATTGCTTTTGATTATACCATTTGAAAATTATTGATTTGTTTTGATTTTCACATGTATAACCTTTGTATAAATTGTATAACTTGTATATAATTGTATATATTCTAGCAGACCTAATACTCCGCTCAGTTATTTATCCGTATCTAACCGGGCTGAGTATTTGTAGTTGTGTGTTGTACGAATGAAGATGAATGAATGTGATACGACTGATTTCGATATGCCTGTTGGATTTTAACCCAAAAAATTTTTCACTGGTTTTTGTCCGCATTACTTTCTCTTGGTGTGTAAAAACTGTATTTTTGTTCAATTGTATATGACTAAAACATATATGACCCCTTCTTCCTTTTGACCCAGACGTTAAAATAAAATAGCAATTTATAAGCACACCCCAGTCTTGAAGAATCCTCCTGTCTGGTGGTAATTCCCTCTTGTAATAAGTATCAGTATAGGCGTTTGTTCTTTGTTGGAGATTCGAACGTAGCTCCCCAGCTCTAAAGTTCCCAATTCTAGAACTTGTGGCGGGAGGTGTGTCTAAAAATGTATGTCGTGCTGGCGATCAATGAGAGAGACCTGTGCATTTTTCAAATGGGTGGTGAAAAAATATGAGTATGTTGCTGGAGATGTGGGCCACCGTGCCACCAATGTACTTACCAGGGGAGGGTAAACACCCATTATTCCGCAACTTTCTTTCCGCATACCATCACTCCGCATACTTTCATTACGAAAGTACCATGACTCCGCAATGCCATTATAACGCATGGCATTACAGTTTATATGCTTTTACCACGCATACATTTACAACGAAATTCGTTGTAAATGCATGAATGGTAAAAGCATGTTTTTTTTTAATGTTTGGATAAGGTAATTATGGATATAGGGGTATATGTTTTGTGGTACTGAGGTATATGTTTTGGGGTGTTTGGGTATTTTAAGGGTTCAGATATAGTTTTGGGTTATGGGGTACAGGGGTAGGGGGCGTGGCTAAGGCACCGATGTAGGTGGAAGCGGGACTCCGGAGCTCCTCCGCACCCGCCTCGCACCACCACATATCCTGCGCCCTGGCTCGGACCCCGAGCCCACAAATGCATGCAGGAGGGTCTCGGGAGCACGAGGGGTGAACCTGGAGGTCTGGGGGACCCCGTAACTGCCCTCGCCAAACTTTTTGCGGAGGGCAAAGCACCCGGAGGAACGAGCGCCCAAAATGGCGGCCGCCCTCCCGGCCTGAAACGCCTGGCGGCGGAGCCCTGGAAGCGATAAGGAGTCCTGGGACGCTGGGACATTTGGCAGTTTGTCAGTGGAGGTCCCTTGAATCTATCGGAGGTGAGGAGCATTGGCTGGCGCCACAGTGTAAGCGGGACCGGAGGGCGAGGGGCGGCCGGTCTGCCTGACCCCAAGATGGCGCCGCCCGAGTGACAGTGCCTGCCTTGGCTGCCGATTGCGGAGTCCCTGGGGCCTCATGGGGTGCTGAGCCCCCCCTCCAGACGGTGGGATAGTCCGGGGGGCCCCCGCCCGGGGAAGCGCGGTGCCCACATCACCAGCAGGCTAGCGGCGCACAGACATCGATGGTGGGGAGAGTGGAAGCAGAGGTACCGGCCACCTACTCCTGAGAGGCACCCGAACTGAAGGCGGGAAGAGGCGGCTGCCTGGCCAGAGACGCCCGCGAACTGGGAACCACCCCGGGACTGGTACTTGCAGGCGCGAAGTCAGCCTGGGACACCCAGACGGGGGAGACCTTGCCAAGCGACCGAACGGGGAGCACTGGTGCCCCGCAGCCTTGGTGGAGTGGGACCTGATCCTTGAGCTGCTTGACGACTTGGAACCCCGCCTGACAAGGGCCCAGAGGCGCGAAAGGGCTGAGTGTCTGCGACGGAACTGGTGTGGAGAGCAGGAGCACCCTGATTCACCGGCGACCACCGCAGGGGCACACGAAGCTAGCTGCCCGCCAGAATGGTGCGAGGAGGCAGAAAGAAGGGCTTTGAAGCCCTGAAGTTGGATGACCCGGGCCACCTCGTGGAAGAAGATACACCGGGGCCTGGTGCGGGGAGCTCGGCCTGCCCACGGGATCCTTCTTTGGGGGACATCATGCAGGCGATCGTGGCGTCGCGGGAAGCTCTTGAAAAGCGCATGGATACCATCGGATCGGACCTGACCTTGCTGAAGGATGACCATAGGAAGCTGAAAGAGCGAGTGGCGACCTCGGAGGTAACCCTGAAGGGTCTGCCTGGGGATGTAGCTGCTCTAAAGTCATCATTAACTATAAACCAAAAACAGTACCAGTATTGCCTACCTAATTGAACTTGGACCTTCTCTATCCAGCATTAGGAAGTTTGGATTTACTCTAAAGCACATGAAAACTCCTTAGTTGTTTATTTCCAATGCTATGCTTTTCAAAAATCATGTTGTAAATAGAATTTTCGAATGTTTATATGTGTATATATATCAGTGTGTTGTCCCGTATGAATGTTGAATGTAAGTTGTCAATTTGTCTTCAAAGTGTCTTTTTTACCCGTTTCATTTTGTTGTTGACATACTTTTGTGGAGTTATCTAAATGTTTATCTAAAAAAACAAAAAATTGCTAATTGATATGGCACATGTGATGTAAAAACAATTAAAATCATTTGATTAATTTCGGACAAAACTTTTCTCCGAGAGTCACTGTTTCAGTCAGCGATTCGAGTGATCATCTTTGGTCCAAGTTCAATTAGGTAGGCAATACTGGTACTGTTTTTGGTTTATAGTTAATTGATGGTGAGGCTTGTCCTTATTGCCAGTGAGCCCAGACCCTGTTTTGGTTTTGGTGCTAAAGTCATCATTGGCGGAGATGGCGCAGAAGGTACGAGTGCTGGAGCTCAGAGCTGAGGACAGCGAAGGACGCTCTAGGAGCAATAACCTCCGCCTCGTGGGGGTCCCAGAAAAAGTGGAGGGGCAGGATGCGGTCTCCTACCTGGAGGGCTGGCTGCGGTCTGAGGTAGCCCCAGAAGGACTTTCCCCGTTTTTTGCCATCGAGCGGGCACACAGAGTCCCTGCGCGCCCTCCCAAGCCGGGAGGGCCACCACGACCGATAGTACTGCGGCTCCTGCACTTCCGAGACAGGGACCACATCCTCCGGAGGGTGAGAGACCTGCCGGACCTGAGAATCGACAATAGCAAGGTCATGGTCTTCCCGGATTTCACTAGAGACGTGCAAAGACAAAGGGCCTCCTTCCTGGCGGTCAAGCGGAAACTGAGGTCGCTACAGCTCCCCTATGCTATGCTGTTCCCGGCACGGCTGAGGGTCATTGCTGGGGAACACACCCACTTTTTCCTAACACCACAGGAGGCTTGGAGCTGGTTGGATGCCAGATGGGAGTCGTGCGCAGATCCCCCGCCGGAGACCTCGCCCAGGAGGCGTTCCACGGAAACGACGCCGACGCGAAGATCTGGTTCCCCATCGGGATGGCAGCAGGAAAGAGCTAATGCGGTGCTGGCAGTGGCGGCCATCAGCCAGGGGGACGCCAGCCCTTCCAGTAGCGCATCGGAGCAGTCGAAGGTCAGTGTTCCCAGCCCTGGCTCCAGCAGTGGACACGAGCTCTCAGAGACGGACCTGCCGGTGGTGACTCCCCAAACAGCAGATGGAATTCTTGGCTGAGCGGAATTGCAGGACACTGGCCACATATGTAAGGTACTGGGGTGCGGATGGGTGCTGCTTCCGGACGCTATGCGGTGAGGTGTGGATACCTCCTGGGACTTATCACTGAGATGTGGGGGTAGGGAAGAGCCGGGAGGCCTCTCTTGAGTGTTTTGGGGGGGGGGGGCTTCGGGCCTGTCTGGGCTCGGCGTCACGGCCACCCTAGCCCTATTCTAATGTGATACACTTTTGCTACTTGAGTTTGGATGGGGTTTCCATGTTGGTTGTCTGTCCTGGGGTGTGGGAGTTGGGGTAGTTTGCTTGAGCAGGTTGGGGGGGATTGGGGTGGGACCTGGGCGTGCTGGGGGGGTCACTAAGAGGGTAGATGGAGTGCGGTGGACTCTACAATGGGATCCGACTTAGGCTACAAATGTCTCACGTGGAACGTAAGGGGGATGCATTCAATGCATAGACGACACAAGATCCACTCCTGTTTAGCCAGGCGGGGCATTCACATTGCCTTCCTCCAGGAAACGCACCTGCTAGCTAAGGAAGGGAAGGCGCTGCAACGACGTTGGAGGGGGCAAGTCTACCACACTGGCTACTCTGCTTAAGCTAGGGGGGTGGCCATTTGGATACGGGCGGGGGTACCTTTCCAGTGCACACAACAGGTAATTGACCCGGAGGGGAGATACATAATGGTACGAGGCAAATTAGATGGGAGGGACCTTAATTTGGGTTGTTTGTACGCCCCGAATGTGGACCAGCCTGCATTTCTCTCCCTGCTGTCCAACAAACTGGCCCCGTTTTTAGTGGAACCCTTGCTCCTGGGCGGAGCCTTTAATAGTGTGACTGACACTGCCCTGGACAGATCGCACCCCCCCCTACCAAATGCACCAGCTGGCAAATTGGCACTTGCGCGCTCCGCCTGGCAACGCCAGTGGGATCTGGTCGACACGTGGAGGGCTAACCACCCGTTGGACAGGGACTACTCGTTCTTCTCCGCTCTCCATGAATTGCACGTCCGCATGGATGCCTTCCTGTGCTCCCAGGACGTGCATGCAGAGGTGTGCCACAGTGAGTATCTCATGCGCTCGATCTCTGACCATAACCCGCTTCTCGTGCGGCTGCGCTGGTCGCAATACCGCCCGAGGATCCCAGCCTGGAAACTGCGCCCGAGGCGCTAGACGAACAGCTACTCCGAACCTCAATAGCCTCGGGCATCGAAGCGTACTTCCAGATCAACGCGGGCATGGCGAGCTCGGCCGCGACGGAATGGGACGCCTTCAAATCTGTGATGCGGGGTCAATGCATTGCGACGACGTCGGGGGTGCGGAGAACATTACTAGAGGACATTGCGAGGGAGGACGAGAAATTACGGGGGCTGGAGAGGGCAAGGCCTGAACGACCGGACACACACGAGGCCCTGCTGGAGGCGCGAGAGGCGGTGGCGGCGACGGTGGAGCGCCTCCGGTGCTTTGACTACAAGGCCTACCTTACACGCGCGCACTCGGAACGCGACAAGTCAGGAGCTCTTCTGGCCTGGCTGGCCAATCCGGCTCGCCGGAGCTCGGTCATCCTTGAACTCAGGGACCACGCGGGGGCGGCGCGATTTGACAAACAGGGGATTAATGAGTTATTCTATGATTACTACACGGAGCTTTACCGCAGCAGGGTCCTCCCTTCGCTGGAGGAATTCCAGGCCTTTATGGAGGATCTTGAACTGCCGGAGCTGGGAGAGGAGGACGCGAAGCGGCTCGGGGACAAGATCGAGGAGAGAGAGGTGCGAGTCGCCATCAAGAGCATGGCGAGGAACAAGACGCCGGCACCGATGGATTCCCAACGGAATTTTATCTCACCTATGTTGATCTCCTTGCGCCCCGGCTGACGTGGCTATACAATGAGTCGAAGCGGCTGGGTAGCCTGCCTGCGACCACCGGTGAGGCGCTGATCGTCCCCCTGCTAAAACCGGGCAAGCAACCATGGGACAGAACGGCGTATCGCCCATTGTCCATGCTCAACTTAGACTACAAGATTTTAAGTAAAATCTTGGCAACGCGTTTGCTCCCCCACATGCCCATGCTGGTTCACGCGGACCGGTCGGGCTTCATCCCGGCCCGCAACACGGCGCTTAACGTGCGGCGGCTCCTACATGTACTGGAGGCTGACACCTATGACGGCGACGAGGCAGTGGTGTTTGCTGTCGACATGGAGAAGGCCTTTGACAGCCTAGAATGGCCTTATCTCTTCCACGTCATGCGCGCGCTGGGCCTCGGCGAGGGCTTCGTGAATTTGACGACGCTGCTCTACCAGAACGCCACGGCGAGGGTCAGAACTGGGAGGGTTATCTCTGAGATGTGCGTGGTGGGCAGGGGCACCCGCCAGGGATGTCCTCTCTCCCCCCTACTGTTCGCCCTGGCTGTAGAACCCCTCGCGGCGCGAGCCCGGCTGGGCCGGGCGTTTCGGGGACTAGACGTCTATGGACAGGTGCACCACATCGCATTGTACGCAGATGATCTGCTGATGTTTTTGGCGGACTCGGCTGACTCTCTGCGTGGAGCTAAGACCCTCCTAAAATCTTTGAGCAGAGTGTCGGGCCTTCGAGTGAACTGGGCGAAGTCCTACCTATTCCCAGCCCGCCCACGAAGAATAAGCCCACAAACCACAGAGGGAGTGACGTGGGAGGAGAGGAGTCTGCGGTACCTTGGCACCTCGATCTTCCATGATAGGGCGGATATCCTTGAGGGAAATATTGGGTCGGCAATCAGGCACACTAAAGGGAATTTTGACTTCTGGAGCACGCTCCCATTGTCACTCATGGGGAGTGTGGCGCTTCTCAAGATGGTGACCTTGCCGCGGCTGCTTTACTTCTTCGGGACCCTCCCGATCTGGATCCCGGCGAGCTACTTTCGGCAGCTGCGGACTATGGTTATCGGCTTTCTGTGGGGGGCGGGCAGACGCAGGGTGGCGCATGACACGCTTCTCCGCCCTCGGACGGATGGAGGGTTGGCAGTGCCAGACTATGAGCTCTACTACCTTTCGGCGCAACTGCAATGGCTGACGCAATGGGTGGCAAGACCCAGGAGAGGGGAGGACGGATCGGGAGAACCGGCGGGCCCGGTCCAGGTGTTGGCCCGGATTGTCCTGGGACTCCCGATGGGAGATTTCCACCTCACTCAGGAATTTGCGACAGCCCAAAAATGCTGGAACAGGTATCGCCGAAGGGGTGGTATTGCAGTTCCATATGCACCTGAGATCCCACTCAAGCTCTGCGGGGCACTACCGCATGGTGGCTCATGGCACGGGCTAGACGGTTGGGACCTGCAGGGGCTGTCGTCCATGGGTGACCTTTACGAGAACGGGGTGCTGTTGCCTTTCGACCTCCTGAAGGACCGCTTTGAGTTGGCGGTGGGGGACTTCCTCCTTCACGCGGCGCTCACGGCGGCGATCCGCAAACATTGGAAGACGGGCATGACGGAACCGCCACTGTCTCTGGGCTGCCAGTATGTAGTGATGATGACGGGGACGGTCAAGGCTGTCACATGCCTGTATCGACGCATGGTCTCGGAGACCATCGCCCCACTGCTGGCCCTGAAGGCGAAATGGGAGGCTGACCTGGCGACCGAGATCCCTGAGGAGGCGTGGAATGGTATACTGGAACGGGCCCGGAACGGGACGCGCAACGCGAGGTTCCAGCTGGTGCACTTTTATGTCCTACACAGGGCCTACCTGACCCCTGACAAACTACATAAATACTTCCCAGCCCATCCGGCGTCCTGCCCGCGTTGCCCGGCGGACTTAGCCGATTTCCAACACATGTTCTGGTCCTGCCCTGAGTTGGGTTCCTTCTGGAGAGAGGTAGTGGATGTTCTGAGGGAGGTAACGGAGAGGGACTTACAACTCACCATGGCACACTGCATCCTACACTGGTTCCCACACACATCAAAGAACAAGGTTACTAGCAAGTTTCTGGACCTGGGTCTCCTCCCAGCGAAGCGGGCCATCACGTCCCAATGGAAGGCGACCAGGGGCCCCACGGGAGAGCGGTGGAAGGCTGAGCTACATAAATGGGCCTGGTGTGAGGGAGAGCTCCGTATGCAGGCCGCACTCAGGGCAGACAATGACGCGGCTCTGGAGAGGGCCAGGGCATGGGAGAGGCTGGTCCTGGACCTCACGCTTCTGGACATGGACGAGGAGGACATCCCGGCGCATAGCCCAGCTCCGGCGGAGCGCCCGCCTGACGTGGGGATGACCTAGGCCCCCTCTTTTGCTCCCCTATTTCCATTGTGATGACTGACAGCTGGTTGTTGATAGCTCCTGATGGTTTACTTCGGATCTGGATTAGTCGGGAGGGTTGAGGACTCGTATTGGTGGTACTCTAGCACGCCTGGGGGTGTGGGGGGTGCGGATGGGGGCGGGGGGGCAGTTCTGGGCGAGGGAAGGGGGTAGGAGGGGTCGGGAGAGTTGGGGGGGACAGGGGGGCTGGTTGATCAGTAATGGTAAAGAGTGACTCTTGGTTCGATCGGACGTGGGGCGCAGAGGGGGGAGCGTGAGGACTGAAAAGCAGCACTGCCATTTCCCAAACACCAGGTAGTTATTGACCAATGCAGTATTCTCCAGCGCAGTTCTTTCTCCATGATATCGCCGCTCAACCTCCGGGTGTGAGCTAAATGGCTGTGTGACACGGGTGTGGGGAAGTTGCATATTTTTTGAGCGACGACGGAAATGGCACAAATGCACTGATTGTATCACTCACCTTGCTGCAATAAAAAGATATTTACAAAAAAAAAATGGGTTACAGGGGTAGTTTTAGGGTTTAGGGATAGGTATGGGTTTTGGGTTACAGGGGTATTTTTAGGGTTCAGGGCTAGGTTTGGGTTTGGGGTTTAGGGGTATTTTTAGGGTTATGGGGTAGGTTTGGGTTTTGGGGTACGGGGGTATTTTAAGGGTTCAGGGCTAGGTTTGGGTTTTGGGGTGCAGGGGTATTTTTAGGGTTCAGGGCTAGGTTTGGGGTACAGGGGTATTTTAGGGTTCAGGGGTAGGTTTGGGTTTTGGGGTACAGGGTTATTTTTAGGGTTCAGGGCTAGGTTTGGGTTTTGGGGTACAGGGGTATTTTTAGGGTTCAGGGGTAGGTTTGGGTTTTGGGGTACAGGGGTATTTTAAGGGTTCAGGGCTAGGTTTGGGTTTTGGGGTACAGGGGTATTTTAGGGTTCAGGGGTAGGTTTGGGTTTTGGGGTACAGTGGTATTTTTAGGGTTCAGGGCTAAGTTTGGGTTTTGGGGTACAGGGGTATATTTAGGGTTCAGGGGTAGGTTTGGGTTTTGAGGTACAGGGGTATTTATAGGGTTCAGGGCTAGGTTTGGGTTTTGGGGTACAGGGGTATTTTTAGGGTTTAGGGATAGGTTTGGGTTTTGGGGTACAGGGTATATTTATAGGGTTCAGATGGCTTAGTGTTTAAGGGTGATGGGGTATTTTAAGGAGTAAGGGTGGGTTATGATTATGGGGTGCTGGGGTATTTAAAGGGAGCAGGGTGGGATTAGCACACGATATGAGACATGGCATGAAGGGCGGAACGTACCACACACCCCCAGCATTTGTCATGCCCCCAGCACACGCCCACAGCACAACGCAGACACGCCCACAAGGGACTACTTTGCTGGCACTGTTCTTTTACCTTTTAAATGTATATGGTAGGCGTCTGCATAGCCTATGTCCTTCTGCTGCAACCTCCCTTTCCAATGCTGTATTGGGTGTTGTGATTGGTGCTGTGGTTCCTGAGATTACCCGCCTCAATGGTTTGGGCTCTCTCTTTATTATATTAGTATAGAAAAAAAAATGACACCCATTGAAGCAACAAGAAACTGTAAGATCTTAAAACTGCTGCAAAGCAACAGAAATGGAAGGGCACTAACCTAGTAAAAAGTGGTAACTCACAGCTTATCCTCATAAAATACAGTTTTGCGAATATGCGTGATTCATGTTATTTTGTGAAAAACGCCTCAAGACAAAACACTGATCTTGCTCCAGTACTCCATTATTCAACAGTTATCTTGACATTTTTATTGTGGCATGAAAGGTTATTTTTGTGGTCTCTGCAGAATCTTAAAACATTATTCTCTGGAAGAGGTGGCGACCCTCCAGCCATTAACCACACAGTGGCTTCATGAAGGAACACCTGGAAAAGACACTTATTCTTATGAACACAGACCCCTAAAAACAACCAAGAAGGGGCAGAGTGTTCGCTTCCAGAGAGGGAAGAGCATTCCTGGCAGAAGAGAAGAGCACAGCGCACACAACAGAGTGGGACGGGGAGAATGCTCTTGGAGGAGTGATGGTGCAAAGTAGATGTATAACAGTGGCACAGGGTGCACTTAGAGAAGCTGAAGGAAAGCATGCTCCCTGGAGGGGCAAGGGTGCAAAAACAAAGCTTGTAAGTGGAGAGGGGCAACGGTGGGAGAATGCAGAGTACAATCCAGAAAATGAAGGAGGGGGCCGGTTTCACTTCAGGGGCAACAAATGGAAAACAGTAAATCCTTCTTTGAATGACTTAGAGGGAAATGCATTTAAGAAAGATGAAGTGGTGCAAAGTGCACTTCATTTGCAGACAGAGAGGAGCAGAGTCTAAGATAGGGAAATTGAAGTGATCAGGCTGACACAAACTGATAGAAAGACATGTAGTTTATTGATTGTTAGCCTCCACAGCTCCCAGGATACTGGCAGGCAATAACAGCACAGTAAGCATTCAAACATCAACAATCTGTTGTCATAGGGATGACATCATAGGTGCTTTGTGGAGAGAGATTACTACAACATCTCTCCCCCCCCAAAAAAAACCGAAAGAAAAAAAAATGAGAAACAAACAGAATATCGGGGAACAAGTGAATACAAGAATATTAAGAAATAGGAATGTAGGATTACAATGAAATTCATATTATAAATTCATGCGAAATGGTGAAATAAGAATCTCCTACCACTTCTACGTGGCAGAACATATTTCAAAAATGAATCAGCAGAATCCAGATTCGCTTTCTGAGAGGGTCCAAATCCTGCATTACTAGGATCAAGACCTAGTTGGGACACAACCCTCTCAGGAAGTTTGCAAACTCTTGAGAGATTTCACCAGTTCTTCCCATTGACTCTGACAGCACAGCGTGCAACAGAATCAACTCTTACAGGTGGACCAAACTTTGATAGCCCTTTAGGTACATTGTGAGGGGACTTGATCTTGATCCAATCACCCACTGAGATATTAGACTTGAAATCTTTCAAGTTGCTCAAAATCGATTGCCTAGAAGAACAAACTATATCAACGGACATTCCCCTCTTGGTAAGTGAACCCCATTTTTTCATCCATGCCGGACACAAATGAAAAGAAGCTTCTCTGCCCCTAAGGAGTTTTAAAAGGGCTTGAACCAGTAATCGCACTTGGAGTCGTGTGGTGTGCCCAAAGCATACTTTGTATGGCTTCCTTTATTTCAATTCTCAATAAAACGGCCCATTGTATACATTCCACAAGAATGCGGTTGTTGCGCTCAATAAAGCCATTAGCTTCTGCGTGATAAAGAGCCACACACTTGTGAATAATACCAGACTGACTTAAAAAATCAGACATTTTCCTTGAGGTAAATTGTACCCCATTGTCCGAGACAATTTCTTTTGGGAAACCCTCTCTTGCAAACAAACCCTGAAAAAACTGTATGACTTCCTGAGAATTAGGGTCAGACATAAAATGAACCTTCCACCATTTACTGAAATAATCAGCCACAACTAAGGCAAATGTATACTTCCTTGGCAATATATTGAATGGCCCCACAAAGTCAACAGTCAGTTACAACCAGGGACCATCAGGGGCCATGACTTCTTGGAGAGGAGGTGAAACTATTTTTACAACCTTGTCACTTGAAAAGCATGTTACACAGCCTTCTACCACATCATTGATCTGACGATCCATAGAGGGCCACTAATAAAATGCACAAATCCTTTTTTTCGTATTAGTTTGACCAAGATGTCCCTCATGTCTAAAATCAATGATGCTACTTCTCAATGACTCGGGAGGAAAAAACTTTTCACCCTCCTCCAAGGTGAGCTCATCAGCAATTTTAGCAAAAGGATGAAAATGACCCTCAAGATGTTTCTCTTTGGGCCAACCTGAAACAATGTATTCTTTTATGTCCTTGAGAACAGGATCAGACTCTAAAGCAATAAACCATTCATGCTTAGTAAAACACCTTAATGAGCAAACATCAACAGCAAAAATTAAACACTCCTCATCAACAATATCCTCACAATCGTGTTTAGAGATGGGAAGAGGAAACCTTGATAGAAAATCAGCCCTTGTATTCTTATCCCCTGAAATGTGCGCAACATCGAAACTGTACTGCAGCTATTTAGAACTAAGCCTGGAAATCCTTGGAGTATGGTCTTTTACAATTTTACCCTCCAAAATGGGAACACGTGGCTTATGGTCAGTGAGGAGATTAAAAGTTTTTCCCCACAGACAGTACTTGAACCTCTAAACAACACGCTAAGAGCTCGCGCTCAATGACCGAAATGTTTTTTTCACTTGGTCGTAAAGCCCATGAAGCAAACCCCACAGTATATTCTTTACCCTGTTTAACTTGATGTATCATGCCCCCCAAACCATATAAGCTGGCATCGACAGACAGAGTACATTTGAGACCGGGATCAAACGGTGTGAGAATTTTGCAAGACCCCAACTCCTTCTTTATTTGCGTAAATTAATTTTGACAAACCTCATCTCACTTAAAAATGGCTCTTTTTTTAACAACTCTCTCATGTGTGCAGTTTTTTGTCGCAAAATTAAGGATAAACTTAGTATAGAATTCACACATCCCCAAAAATGAAGACACAAGTTCTTTAGAGGATGGATGGGCATGGAGCATCAACAATAGCCTGAATAAGACCTTCCCTGGGCACAATTCCTTTCTCCTGAGATGTGGTGCCCCAAAAACTCAATGGACTGTACACCAAAAACACACTTGAGTTCGTTTGCCAGAATCCCTCTAGATTCTAACCTTTCCAAGACACAAAGGAGATTCTTGTCATGAGATTCTTTACTATTTCCTGTGATCAAAATGTCATCCAGGAAAACAACAGTGTCAGTGACACCATCCAACACATTCTCCATGATGCGTTGAGAAACGGATGCCGCCGAAGCCAGTCCGAACGGCATCCTCCTGATATGAAATGTACTAATGGGTGACACAAAAGCAGTTAAATGTTTGGTTTTAGAATCTAGTTCAACTTGCTGATACGCCAAAGCTAGATCGATATTGGAACATAACTTAGCACCAGCAAACTTAGATAAAATGTCATCAATACGAGGGAGAGGGTGAGAATCAACCCAGATTTCCCTATTTACGCTGTGTAAGTCAATGCAAACCCTAAGGCTGCCATTTTTTTTTGCACAACGACCAAAGGGGACAACCAGAGGGACGACTCAATAGGTTCAATGACCCCTGATTCACACATCTTCCGAAGTTCAGCTGACTGATCATCCCTAACGCTTAAAGGTACATTGCGTAACTTGTGTTTAATTGGAATTGCTCCTTCTTTTACTTTAATAAAATGTTTAAATCGAATTATACATCCTAACTTTTCCCCAGAATCAAATAAAAGGTGAAGGGGCTTATCATCCACTATAATTTCCACCACAGAGTCAATACAATCTTCTGTATCATCTTTGACAACAACTACTAAGTCAGTTAAAGAGCTCACAACTTCACAAACAGCATCATAAGAGATGACATCCTCATCATATACAGCACTCACATTTCCCTTAAAACAACATACTTTTGCAAAATGGCCCTGTTTACCACATTTGCGACAGGATGCAGCCCTAGCTGGACAGATCCCTGAATTGGGGAAATGAGCACCAAAACCACATTTATTGCAAACATTCTTTGAGAAAACCACCATTTTCTCATTTTTGTTAAAAACATATTTAGTGTTTTTTGACTCACTTAATGGTTTGTTCACTTAGACTTGCCCTTTGTCAGATTTTTCTCCACTAACCTTTATAGCACCAAAAACATTTTTCTCAGGTTTCAATTCCCTTGACGCTTTTTGTGAAAACTTGATACTTTTAACTATAGAAATTGTCTCATGTAATGTAGGATTTTTAAGAGTGAGTAACTTCTGTTGCACCTTTTTATCATTAGTGTGAACAACAATTTGATCACGAATAAGCTGTGAAGAAAAAAGTTCGAACTCACATTTTGATGCAAGTATATGACGGGACCGCCACATAGGAAACTATACTCTCATCTTTATCTTGTTCCCTTGTAAAAAATGTATGTCTAGCCACAACCAGACTACTCTCTTCATCAAACTGTTTGTGTAACATTTTGACAGCTTGTTGAAATTCATCTAATTCATCCTCACCTTCGACTACATCTAGAGGGAAGATGTTCTAAAACAGCTTGTCCCTCAAAACCTAAATTGTGCTCCAAAATGAAATGTTTCCTCTGTGCACTAAATCTGCTACCCCCCATTGCACCAAGGTATTTTTCAAAAGCCCTGTACCAAACTTTCCACCTGACAGGTGTATCACCTGGAAGCTGTAAAAAGGGGGGAGGAGCTTGTAAGTTCTGCATATTGAAAATGCTAGTCTAATAAACACAGACAACATACTGACAAATATGCAACGCAGACAACATACTTTCCACTCGCATAACACATTCTAAACACTGACTTCGCTCATGTAGGTGTAGACAAAGTATAAGTATAGGCACAACATAACACCTACCTAGAAATCAGTGAAGAAATGACCATTCCGATAATCAGGGCCGAACTGGCCGTAGCGGACACCGTGAGTTTCCCCGGTGGGCTGCCAGGTGGGGGCTGGTTTTAGGCCCCCTAGGGGGCCGTTTTTGTTACCGGGAGGCGGCAATATCGGCCCCTGTAACAAACAAAAAAGATGGTTTAGGGATATTTTGTCTATTTATTAGCCAGATTGATTCAGAAAAACGCTGGGACCGAGGTCCAAGCAATTTTCCTAGAGTCACTTCAGGTGCATTCATGGGCGCATGTGGTAGATTTCAGCATTGTAGAAGTCAATCAGAGCAAGTTACTAATTGGTATATTTAATTTTGCAGTAAAGGCATTGTGTGGATTTGGGCCCTAAAACCAGTGGAGAAAATCTAGTAGTGTTATGTTATGTTATTGAGATTTTTATAGCGCAAAACAGCTGCCCCAGCAAAGGGGCGTCCCGGCCCTTTAGCTGGCAGCAGAAAATATCAAAACACAACTAAACAAGCACAGAAAGAAACCAGGTGGTAGGTTTTCACCCTTATCCATACCTTCTTTCATCATATTTAGATTTTGTTTTACACACTTACTGTATAGATGCAACTTAGCTCATTGTACTCAAACATGTTTTATCCTTGAGCTAATTAGTTGCCTTCATAGATCAGTGTATTGAACCAATGAGGTTGTTGTCGGTCAAGACACAGTCCTTTCCATGCTGTTTATGACTGTGAAATTGCTTTGGCGAATCACTTGTCTTCATGGGTGCACAGGAACATAACAATGGGGTGGGTGGTGTTTACTTGGGGCATAGTCCTTCAGTTTCAGTGGGTATTGTGAAATTGCTTTCTCGTAGTACTTGTCTTCATGTGTGGGAGTGTTCATGCATATGAGATGGTATTCACTCAAGATACAAGATCCTACATGAAGCTTGCAGGTAACTGAAAATCCTCCAGTTTCTGGATGAAGCTCTAAATATGGAGTACAATCCACCAGCTGAACTGTCTCCACAAATATATTCCAATGGGGAGGAAATTTAGTTGGCTGAGTATTCTCCGCATGTAGTGGCATATCATCAAGAGATTCTTAGCTGCTTTTTCGGCGATATTCACCGAAAAAGCAGCGAATTTTCCATCGCACTATTTACAGGGACTCGCTAACATGCGTTAGCGCTTGCTTCCTTGGGAGTCCTGCCATTTTTTCTTCTACTTTACATGTCAGCGACATTTATTGCTAATGACATGCAAAGTAGGTGTTCCTCACTTAAACTTCATGGTAACAGTCCCAAACACGACTTCGCCCTATTAACAATGCCGGCCCGGACCCACGGACTACCAAAACATTTTGCTTCGGTAGTACTCAGACACTGAACTGGGCTTTGTACGTGTGTCAGATTGAAATGCTAGTACTGAATTGCTAGTACGCATAGAACTGTTACATTGTGGTGAGCGCGCTGCCTGAATGAATCAAGATTCAGAGTAGCCTGCGTCTATTTTAAAAATTGTCACCTGATGTGTTTTTAACTGCGCACAATTTTGAGCTGTTGGTAACATCGACTGCATAGTCGCCGCTTTGCTCCCCGGCCCACCGCAGCTGCGGCTGTTTGTGTGGAGGGAGACAGCACGGCACATAGGAAGCGAGTATCCTCACTTCCGGGGGCACATTACACGCGGCCATCTTGGCTGAGGTTGAGGGTCTAGTCTTGTACTAGGACCGAGCCCAGCCTACTTCTTAAAGCACCTATGGCGACGATGCGCAGCGGGCGCACCGATGGCACGCCGAAGGTGCGCCAAAGGTAGGCCCGTCTGCGCCCGTCCGCGCTCCGGCGGGGCCAAGGGCCAGAGATGATGTCCATTTGCAATCAACCATCCAATATAGTAGGTTTTCTTTATTATCTTTACACACCACTACCCGTGCATGTCAGTACCTACTAGATTTATTATCTTGGGAAGGCCCGGTCAGCTGCCTGGACTGTAAAAAATTCCTTCCCTTACACGCAAATATCATCAGTCACAGGCTCTAGTAAAGGGCTGCGTGGGGGACTCATAAATGCAAGGTCAATGTCCAAACACACGCTGCCCATCTTTGATCTGATAATTGAAACTGATCTGGATTTTCTCTTCATCACAGATACTTGGCTGAAGTCATGGAGTAATCCAGATATAGTGCATGCTTTGCCCCCAGGTTATCTTATACAAAGGGTGGACAGAGTGGAACAAGGGGGTGGAGGCCTGGCGATTATCCACCGTGATACCTGGAAATGCTCTATAAATGAGCTCCAGGAATGCGCTGGTTTTCGCATTAAGGTCAATGACTCCTTTATATTTGCAGGAGCATTGGTCTATCGCCCTCCAGGCCCGAATAAGGAATTTCTGGAAAGCATTGGGGAGGCACTCAGTAATTTGGCCCTTAGATTCTCTAATTTCACTCTACTAGGGGATATTAATCTTCACCGGAACTCCCCTACAGATCCGGCAGCCATCTCGTTCAAAGACACAATGGGTGTATTAGGTCTATCAGTACTTACGCTGAATACAACGCATAGGGCAGGACACATCCTAGACTGTATTTGCTCTAACCTAGCTACACTCGAAGTAAGCCACCCTACTGTCCAGACATGGTTGGATCATTCACTGGTCCCTTTTAACTTCTCACTAGACAGGGGAGCCACGGGCAAACACTTAGGGAAAGTGTCGCAGTTTAGAAATGGGGGTTGGAAATCGATCATTGGGCATCCGGATCTGATTATGATAGCTAGTGAATGTAGGCCTTCAATGACAGGAAATCCGGTAATAGATAATAACCGCTTCGGGGAGTGGATGTCTTCTTAAGGACAAATCTGGTCATGTTAATGACAGAAATAGGTCAAGCCAAAAAAGAGTATCTGCCCCCTGGTTTAATCACACACTAAAAGAAAAACAAGGAGAGGTGCGAGCATTTGAACGTACGTAGGTGGCAAAAAGATGAGGAACGCTGCAGATATAAAATAGTACGAAGACAATATCATGCACTGATTAAGGAGGCCAAAACTAATTTTTATACAGCAGCAATAGAAGCGGCTAACAACAAACAAAGATTGATCTTTAAGATTGTGAATGGTTTTAATAACCCAAAAATACTGCTGCAGGAAATCCCCCCGTCTGAAAAACTCTGCAATACTATAGCGGACTTTTTCAAACAAAAAGTACAGGTACTCACCAAAGATTTTGTCACCCCCAACATACTAACAGCAGAAGAAGGGGGCGTGTTAAGCTTACACTCGGACAGTATGGCGACTTTTCGGCCTATCAGTCTGGAGGAAACCCGCCAAGCCATACTGGCGATCAAGTCAGGATCGTCGATTGATCCGTGCCCCCCTACTCTTCTTCAAGCTCTTGTAGCTACTGTCAACCCTGTAATTAATAATATTGTAAATGCATCATTGGCCACTGCAATTTTTACTTCGGAATGGAAACTTGGGGCAGTTAAGCCTTTACAGAAAAAACAACCAGCAGATCCCACCACTCTGTCTAATCTCCGACCCATCTCGTTGCTTCCCGTGTTATGTACAATAACAGAAACCTTTGTGAATAAACAACTCACAAAGTTCATTGAGGAAAACAATGCCTGGCACCCGAATCAATCAGGCTTCAGAGCCCAACACTCCACAGAATTAGCCCTCCTGTTTACCACTGATACTATTCGAACGGCTATGGATCATGGTAAGAAGGCTGTCCTGATCTTATTAGATCTGTCGGCAGCCTTCAACACGGTCTCACATACCATCTTGATTGACCGGCTAGCAACATCTGGCATTGCAGTAGACGTACTGGAGTGGATTAAAAACTTTTTGAGTGCCAGGAGGCAAGTGGTTACTCTCGGTGACTTCTGCTCAAGGGAAAAACACTCACGTCAGGAGTTCCTCAGGGATCTAGCCTGAGCCCGATGCTCTTTAATGTTTACACTACCCCTCTGATCAGGCTGATATCGTCCTTTAGGATCGGTGTTATCGCGTATGCGGACGGTACGCAGTTTATCCTAGTCCTTGATAAAGACACTAAGGACTGGGAAGAAAATCTTAAACGCTGCTTGACGGCCACTTTTGATTGGATGGGAAAGAATCATTTGAAGTGCAACACGGGAAAAACCTAAATACTGCCGCTGGGCCCGCAAAATGACTTTATCCCTAAACTATGGTTGCCTGAAGATGCGGAGGTACCGCCAAACACGACTAATGCGGCATGTAACTTAGGCATCAAGTTTGATGCCGTCTGTCGTTTAAACAACAGGCGCTGTCAGTAGCTGGTACCTGTTTTAATGTCATTAAAAGTCTATGAAAATTCTTTGATTTACTCCCACTATCAGCCAGGTAATGGTAGCGGTCGCCCTCGTTACATCAAGACTCGACTATTGTAATAGTCTATATGGGGGAACCAACAAGGTGGTTACTCATAAGATGCAAATGGCGCAGGCTGGTTCTGAAATGGCCAAAGAAATCCTCAGCGTCTACCGCATTGAACACTCTTCACTGGTTACCAGTGGTCAAACGGGTGTTGTTTAAAGTCCTAGTAATCACCTTCGGGGGATTTCATTCGCAAGGACCAAAGTACATACAAAAGAGGTTCTCCCGATACCATCCATGGCGCACCCTGAGATCCTCCAATGCCAACCTGTTTGCTATCCCGACTTTTAGACTCACTTCAAGGGGTGGCAAATCCCTGCCAGTCCAAGGATCCAAGGCATGGAACAAACTCCCCCTACATCTCCGTGCTATGGAATGGGAATCTGAGTTCAGAAAGGCATTGAAGACCTGGATTTTTAGTCTCCCTGACACGTGCGCAAGAGCACTAGTATGAGAACCCTGGTCATACTACTGAAAGAAGCCGGACCAGACTCTAGATCCACTCTGGTCTGTGTAGGCGCCAAGATGCTCCTTGGAGTGATAGTCGAGCGGTATAAATACCAATTTACATTACATTACGAAGCGATAGGAAAACTCACGCTAAGCGTGTTTATCTCAGGAATCTAACACCTGTTTGAAACTTGACTGAGGCCTCCTGTGAATAGGAGGTGGATTAAATGGTTAAGTGCACACATGCCAATTATCAAGGTTTACATTAGCGATGCATGATCATCGCAGGATTTCACACAATATTTCTGCTTATCGCCGTCTATCTCTGGTTTTGACATCGCCTCGGTGCAAAGCATTGCTAATATGCCGATAACACGGCGATGTCAACCAGCGATAGACGACGATGATAGAAAACACGCTAAGCGCGATTTGCGATAATTATCGCATGCGGTTATTAATATGCCCCTTAGAGTTCCCACCAGAAATTGGAGGATTTTCAGTTATTTTCAATCTGTAAATGATGTACTCTGTCCTTTCTGTGATAATGATTATTCCTACACTAGTTTAGCGTAGTACTTGGCATCATGGGTGTGTTCATGCAAAAGAGGCGTTATTCTCCCAAGATACAGTCCTTTCGATGCTGGTGTTTTTTGTGAAATTAGATTGGCATCAAGCGTCGGAGGGTTCATGCAGTTGAGGTGGTATCACCTTAGTCGCAGACACATTGATGCTGGTGAATCCTGTACAACTGCCTTTCTATGTACAATTCCACTTTAAGGGAATTGGAAAACTGTGGGACAGGTCACATGACATTCCCACTAGTATGTCTAGAAACCTAAGCCTGAACAATTTTCCATGTATGTAATCAGGAACATTGTAAATTCCCAAAAGTAGTAAATCTACACCCATTCATAAGAGTATTATTATTGGTGGGGATTTAATACTTTTTAATGAATTTTGCGTTTGCTCTTTGTCACTACCCCCATTTGTTCATTGAATGAAGGGCTGTTTAACCAAGTAGACCCAACAGTCTCTTCACACTTTTGATTATTTTTTTATTTTGGAGTTTTATATAGCACTAAAATGTCGCCTCACGGCCAATACAGATGAATATAGTATTCGAAAACAAAGTGTAAGCTTTTTTAAGGGGCAATATCTGGATTTTTGGTTCTCTTCTGCATGGCTGGGGACAACTATGGCACTGTGTGATTCTTTGAGACCAATAAAATAGCTTTTTGTTTTTGCCAATTTCTTTTTAGATTTCAGTGTCCAGTAGCTTTCCCCAAAAATAAAGATTAGCAAAAACTGAGACAAATCAAAACAAGCACTGAGAAAGACAAAAGGCTTACACCCAATGCCAGACCTATTGGCTTTGTCAGAGCTTGTTCTGAGTCATTCAGCGCTTATTTTGAAGCAGCACAACTTTTTTCGTATCTCATCGAAGTTAAAAAGTTCATAAGCTCATACACAGATGGTGTGAGTACATATTCAAGTGATCCATATGTTAAAAATACATTTTGCTTTTAAAACACAATGCTGGGACATTTCAGTAACCCACTCAACGAGGGGTTTGCCTCGCCTCCATTATGAGTGAATTCACAATCCTTTCCCTGGCTATGGCGCCAGTATCTCAAAACGCTGGTGACCTCTGTAACCACACACCAATCTGTGGCTGCTTTATTCCAGCTGTAATGACAATTTGTGCAAAACCACCAGAAGAACGCAAGTATGTTCAAGCAATTTAACTCTTTGGTAACCACAAAAGCTAGTTTTCAGGGAAAGACATGAAGGGAAAGCATTTTTGCTGGAACATATGATGTGCAAATTAGAAGCATCATTAAGGTTTGTGGGCCTAATTTTTTAAAATTATTATTATTTAATTTTTTTGGTTTAATATAGCGCAAACTAGACCCGAAGATATCGGGTATCAGAGCGCTTTACATAGCACCAGTTTCGTTACATGAGGACCCATTGATTTTTGTTAGCCACGCGGAGATTAAGGGATTTGCCCAGAATCACAGGATGTTGAGCTTCGTTGCCGAGACTCGAACCCGGTTCCCCAGCTTCAACGTCGACCGCTCTAATCGTAAGGCTACATCCTCTCTCCTGTATATATATTTTTATTATTAAATGCAGAACAACAAGTAGGTTAGCATACAAAACACAACATCCCTCAAACTCCCTTATTGTCACAAAGTCTGCACATAGTGGAACTACAGAGGCCACATCAGCGCCCTCCGTCTCCTTCATCTCCGTGGCTCTCTCTTCCTCCCCAGTTCTTATGTATGGAGGCAACTACATTGAATGCTCACAATCCCCTCAACTAGTATTTGATGTGCGTGCCCACCTTCACCCCTTTCTCAACCCACTTTCATGTCCCACCCGCCCCATATTTTATCAAATTTCCTCAGTCACCCTCTTCCTCTGTAAATGCCCTTTTCCATTATATCACAAAACTCCATGCCAAGCCCCCGTCTTGATGCCTAGGGGAGTACCATAACCCCATTTCTGAGCAATGTCCAATTTTTGCCACTATACAATCCAAATGTACTAATAGCTTCTGATAGCAGGAATGATCTGTTGGGCCCGATCTACCCATCAGCGCCAGTCGTGGCTGCAACTCCAGGGGTAGCCACGTTGCCCTATCCAGAGAACTTCCAACCACTTCCTAAAAGGCTCGTATGGAAAGACTGTGCCGGAGTGTGTGTAAAAAGTGCCTTCCAGGCCACAGCTCATAAGGCTATCGGCATCTTCGGTCCTACCTATCCTACATAGCAGGGTGCGTGTGTAGTAGGCCTGGTGTGGTATCTTTAGTTGGATATGGTGGGAATTCACCTTTATTGACACCATTGCTGGGAATTCCAAAGCCTCCCGCCAGTCATCCTCATCTACCTCCCCTAGGTCCTGTTCCCATGTTGCCCGCAATTTCGACAGAGGGGGCTGTGTGTTTCTCATCCCCGTTCCATATGTTTGCGAGATTAATATCCTTTTAACCCTCCCGTCTTGGAGTCTACTTTCCAGTGGAGAGTCTTCTTGTGTTTCTTCTTCCAGAGACACACATTCCCTGAGGGCATGTGTCAGTGGACCATATTGCAGCCATTGCGTCCCTGACATCCGCGACTCCTTTTTCAGGAAGTCGAAGGGAACCACTCCGTTCACATCCCACACATCAACCAGTGTGGAAAGGCCAATGTCATTCAACCCCAAAACCCTCTCAGAGCCACAACGTGTCGCAATCTGGAGCCCTACCACAATGGTGTCCTTGGGGTCAGCTTCCGGCCCCATCCCATTTTCCTGGTTAGTCTCCTTCAGATGTCCACCACAGTCCCCGGGCATGCATCGTGCTGCTATCCACCCCAGTATAGCGTGTGCAGGTAACTCCTATCTCCCATTCCTAACCTGTCTTGCAGAAACACAGGGTCAGCACAGTCTGCGTACACCCAGTCATTTATCACACTCACTTGTGCTGCTTCATAGTATTTCCTCCGGTAAGGTGATGCCGCTCTCATATTTAGACCTTTAACCCGTTCAGCGCGGCGCAAATTCCTGCGCTGTGCTGAACGTTCCATTGGGGCTATGGAAACATGACGGAACGGTTCCGTCATGAGCACAGGCCAACCGACGCTCATGACGGAGCCGTTTCGTAATGAGCATGGAAGGGGTTAAAGGGCTCTCATAATTATACAGGGCTTCCCCTCCCCCCCCGCCCAGAGTTTATTTCACATTAGTGCGCCCACCTTGGTGAAGAACCCACCCGTGATCTTATAAGGGCTATTCTGAAGGACATACATGAACCTGAGGAGTGCTGACATTTTAAACATTATCGCCTTCCCGTTTAACAAAAGTGGCAGTGGCAGCCAATGTTTCATGCCTTGCTCCAGCCTTTTAAGCAGCGAGCCAAATTTTGCCACATAGTACAAGTCTGTATATTTGGGGCCATATGTAGGTAAATGGCATTTACCGAATCGTAAATACCGAATTTTACCGATTCGGTATTTACAATTCGATAAATGCCATGTAGGTAATTATTCTGTAAATATTACCGATTCGGTACTATGCGGTAATTACCGAATCGGTATTTACCGATTCGGTAATTGCCATTGATTCCTATGGGCCTTGAGGCCCATAGGAATCAATGGCAATTACCGAATCGGTAAATACCGATTCGGTAATTTTACCGATTTGTCAAGGGGGACAGGGTGTCACTTTGACACCCTGTTGCACCCCTGATTTTGGCTTGTGTGCAATGTGACACACATACATGCCCTTAGGGCATGTATGTGTGCCACATGGCACAGGTGTACATGCACAGATGTGCATGTACACAGAAATTCGTTATTTACCATGCCATTGTATTTTATGGTAAATAACGAATTTCTAAGGGCCTATGGCACTGTTTCCAGTGCCACCTACATCCCAAATTACCGATTCTGTATATTTACCGAATCGGTACTTTACCGATTCGGTAAAATTACCGATTCGGTAAATATACAGAATCGGTAATTTTCAGGCCCCTACATCTGGAATTACGAATACCAGTCGGTAACGGCCGAAATCGGCCGTTACCGACCGGTATTTGGCCACCTACATATGGCCCTTAGTTATCCAGATCCACAAATATTTAAACTGTTCTGTCTCTATCCACTGCGGTAGAGCGAGGGTCTCCCTCTACCTCCATTCTCACTTCCAGAATAACAAAGACTTGTCCCAGTTTACAGCAAACCCTGAATGCTCCCCTAAAACTTGGAAAATATCCCTAGCCTGTCCAGTGGCCACGTTCGTCAGATACAGTAGGATATCATCAGCATACAGTGTTATGCACTCTTCTCCTCTGTCGCCACTCGACCATTCCTAGACCTGCGTGTCCACTGACACCCATTCTCCCAAGACTTCAATTACCAAAGCGAACAACTTTGGCGAGAGTGGATACCTTTGACGTGTGCCCTTCCTCACTCGAAATTCTCGCAAAGTGTGACCATTAACCCACACCCTGGCCTTTGGCCGATCATAAAGTAATTTGGCCCACCTAACGTATTTGGGCCCAAACCCCATCTTAGCCAGCACCTCAAATAGGTATGTCAGTTCCACCAAATCGAATGCCTTATTTGCGTCTAGCAAGGCGATCACCCTTCCCGCCAGCAAGGTCCCCACCACCGCCAGGTTGTTATGTAGCCGTCTCAGGTTTAGACTAGTTGTGCACCCCGTCATTAAAACATTCTTGGCCGGGTGTATCAAGTCTGTCACTACTACCATTAGTCTAGTCGCTAACATTTTGGCCAGGATCTTGACATTTGCATTTAATAGGAATTTGAGTCGCATCTATATGGGTTTAGGAAGAGCACCACAGTCGCCAAGCGCATATCGTCCTTTAGCTCACCCTCTTGAAACACCTTTGTGAAGGCCGTGTGTAGAGGGGTTATTGTCTACCTGTGCAATTTCCAAAACAGTTCGATCCCGGGGCTTTCCTGAATTGCATGTGACCCATGGATACCTGTAATATCCATTTCTAGATCTAATGTATGTTCTTCACCCAACTATCTCATAGGAAAGACATGTACAAAAGCTAGCACTTATCTGTCAGGGACCCGCATGTGGTAATTGTAAAATGTTTTTAAATGCCATGAAAATTCCTCCGCGATCTCATCGCTACCTCTCACTGGTTTGCCGGACCCCACCTTCAATTCTCTAAGAAACTTGCTCTAAGAAACTTGCTCTTTACTTCGTATCCACGCTCACAGTTTTCTTGTCTTATTTTCCCATTCATATATCCTTTTCTGTTTTGCCAGAGAGGCCATTTTGGACTTGTGGTTGGCAACTGTCTGATACTCAGCCCTCCTTAAGTCCATGGTTATCTTGCCATGGGGGTTCGGGTATCCGCATATTCCCTCTCCAACTGAGTCAATTTCCCCTCTAAAGTAGCCAATCTAAAGGTCTCTCCCATATGCCCCTATTGCCCCTGTGATGATGACTCCCTTGATAGTGGCCTTGTACGCCTCCCACAGTGTAATTGGGCTCTTCACCAAATCCTTATTATCCTCAAAATAGTGTTTGAGAACCTCCTGCTCATTGGCGAGGCACCATGTTTCCATTCTCCAAATCCCCCCTGGTTTTGGAATTTTAATGGATGTCACTCTCAGAGGTGAGTGATCACTGATTCTCCATGCTAGGTACATGGCTTCACGAAATCTGGGGAGTGAATCGCCTGTAGTGAGAAAATAATCAAGTCTCAAGTGCATGTTGTGGGCCCTGGAGTAGAATGAATACCCTCTCTCTCCACTATGGCGAGTTCTCCAAACGCTGCGCAGCCCCAGTGCTAGCATGAAGCCTCCAGTTTCTCTTTGGCTGCCTCTCCTACCCCGGAGCTCATCCTATCCAGATTTGTATCTAATACCAAATTAAAGTCTCCACTCCTCACCACCAGTGCCGGAAGGTCTTCGAGTAGAATACTACCCACTTTCTGTAGAGTTTAGGACTGGAGTCCAGGAGGAGCATAGACATTGACCAGCAACACTGCATCTCCCTCATGTTCTCCCAGGATCACCTTGTAGCACCCATGTGTATCCGCCCACGAGCATCTCACGTGGATTGGAAGTGTCTTTCCAAGTAGAATCGTCCTCCTTCTCGAGCCCGAGGTGTATTGAGCATGCCGCCACTCTGTATCTTCCCTCCCTATACTATAATGCTGTACACCAATGAGGCGTGCCTCCTGAAATTATGCAATGTCGGGCTGATTTCTATTAACGGTCCAGATTACCAAACTCTTCTTCAACTTATTGCCCAGTCCATTAACATTCCAGGTTAGTAGCGTCAGAGCTTGGGTTTGTGTTATGGTGGGCATGTATGTACCTTCCGTAAAAGGGATGGAACCCCTTTGAGGATGCTAGCAAAGGTACCCTCCGCCCATGTTGTGTCGCGGTGTCATGAGATTCCCCTAAACGTACTCCCCTCCCTCCCTTACCATGTATCTTACAACTAATCACCGCCCCAACTCACTGTACGTTTAAATCCCAAACTAAGACAACATTAAACACCCATGTGCTACCATCGCTACCAGCCTCTCATGCAAGACTTCTTATTGTTAAAGTCTCACCTTAGGCTGTCTCTATGTGTGCCTGATTAATTGATGTATTTTGAAAGGATGTGTGCTGCGGGTAGGTCTCAGGCCCTCGTTCTTGGCATTGCGAAAATCTTGATTTAGCCATAAACTCCTGTTTGCCCTCGATTCAGGGATATTTTTGATGCATTGATAGACACATCAATGGTGTTTCCCTGTATAATTTTCATCAGGTAAAATCTGGCACAAATAGGTGAAGTCAAACACTGCACATTCCAAATTTGCACACTTGAGAATTAGGAAAAACACATTACATTACCGTTGTATCTCCTATTCCGAGATCAAAGACTCGGAAAGGTATGGTAATTATACCCCGAATTGTATAATTACCATGTAAAACAGTGCTGCACTTAGAATGAAAGTCATATTTTATAAATGCAGAGTTGTGAATACTAGTGCATATTTTGTAAAACTATGCATATTGGGCAACATCTGGGTGTGCTACCGAAATATGGCAAATTATTGTGCTACAAAATATCTTCAGCATTATATCATGGGCACAAAGATACCAACAATCCTAATCTCATTTGCACTTGCAGCATTAGGTGCGGTTCAGGGACAGATTTCAGTTAGAGCTAGGGTTCAATTCAGGACTAGGAATAAGTTCAGGAGGTTGGGGTTTGTTTAAGTCTAGGGTTGGGGGTCAGTGCTAGGATGGGTTCAGGGCTAGAGTTAGGTTTAGGTTTAGGGTTAGGGTTAGGTTCAGGGATAGGATTACGTTTAGGTCTAGGGTTAGGTTAAGGTTTAGGTTCAGGACTTGGTTTCGGTTTAGGTCTATGTTTATGTTCCTGGCTAGTGTTAGATTTAGGTTTATGGTTAGGTTCAGGGCATTGTTTCGGTCTAGGGTGAGGTTCAGGGCTAGGATTATGTTTAGGTCTAGGGTTAAATTCAGGTCTAAGGTTAGGTTCAGGGCTAGGTTTCGGTTCAGGACTGAAGATGGGGTCAGGGCTAGGGTTGTGTTCAGGGCTGAGACTTGGCTCAGGTATAGGTTTAGATTCAGGGCTGCAGTTAGTTTCAGGTCTAGAGATGGGTTCAGGGCAAGAGTTAGGGTCAAGGCTAGAGTTTGGTTCAGTGATAGGGTAGGGCTAGGAATGGGATTGGTGTTCAGGGCTAGGTTTCAGACCAGGCCTTGGGTTAGGATTAGGATTAGGGTTAGGATTAGTGTTCAGGCTAGGGTTGAGGTTCAGGGCTACAGTTAGGATAGGGCTAAATTTAGGACTAGTTGTACTCTTATTTTTTTCTTGTGTGCAACATATTTTACCATTATATTGTTTACAAATATTGTATTTGTTAGAGGGTGTGTGAAATCTTCGTAATCTGCTTTCATGCAATTACGTGAAATTTTAGAAAAATTGTGCATAATTAATTGAAATGCAAATACGTCCTTTCCCGCTATAATTAAATGCAAAGTGTGTGCACACATCAATTTTTGGAGCAAGGATGCATTTAAACAGGACCACGAACTTAACCCACGTGTGTCCTGTTTTTGAATTTCTTTACCATGAATCGAGCAATTTGTAGAAATAGTTTACTGTGAATTCTGCCACTGACAGTACATTTTTACCTCAAATGGCGGGTAATCACGCAAAGTGATGTAATGGCGTAATTTGGGGAATTTTGCAAAAAAAGTTTAACATGAAATTCCTGGAATTATGTGAATTAAGACAAAGACATGTACATTTCTATCAGGCCAGGTATATTCATATCAACAAGCATTCTCAATGCCAATAAGTCTGGCTTGCAACTAGGGTTCCTAGATTTATGGTTTATACGTTTTTTACATTCCGTCGGCGTTTATCTGTGTTTATTTTTGGAAAATTGTATGTGTTTATCCATCGATCTGGGAAGTGGCTCAGCACCCTAAAAGAAAAAAAGAAATAAACACTGGAGAAGTAACTAAATGAAAGGGGACCTACAAAAAGAGGATGTGGAAAACTGAAGGTCTGGCTCACTAGCCCTGGCACTGAAGAATATTCAGTTTTCAGTCAGATGTGCACAAGTGAACAGACAAAATCCAGTCACTCACAGGGCAATAAAGAAAATGTCTATGTTGGCTGATCCATTGCCCCATACTGTATATTGTATTTGTCTAGTGCACAGCAGAATGGGAATTACACTTGAATAGAACAATGGCTGAAGCGGACTGACTTACAGCCCCTCTATATGTATATAATGTATATATATTTTATATGAATTATGTTGATCACATGAGAAAAGCAGACAACTTTAGCTGCCAGGCCCTGTCTAAATATTAATTTTATATGCACACAGCTAAATACAACCCAAAAAAGTACAAATGTATACAAAATTACAGTTTGAAAAACAATATACAATCCTCCCAACACACTCTAAGAAAGCTTAGCATAGTGCAAATCTTCTGTCTTCAGGAACTGTCAGAGAAGGGAACCAAAATCCAAACTCTTGCTTACTATTATAATCTATAAAATCCTCAATACTGGCTTTACCACAATCCATCCTGAAAAGGTTGCTTGGCTTAAGCATATGCTTTTCACAGTAAATAAGTCAGTCCTACTGCTGTTGCCATAACATTTCATAATAAACAAAGCAGCCCTATGGCATATGACCTACCTCTTCGTAATTAAACAGTTAATCCCATACCCCCTTTACCATAATCAACTTAGACCTACTAGGTAATAAGGCAACCAACAGGAACCCATTCATAAGGATAGAAATTTGCGCACAATTACATTTGTCATACCTGTATATACCATCTCGTTAAAGGCCTAACAAGGATTCTCACAGTATAGATCTTCTACCACCAGGGCTTGCCAGAGGGAGAAACCACTCCCGAAAACGCTTGGCTACTATTAGAAACTGAGGGGCATATTATCAAGGGGGTTTATCTCTGCTTTTTTGGCTTTAAAAGCCAAGAAAGCGGAGATAAAATGATCTCCCTATTACCTAGCTGTCGCTAACACCAGTTAGCGACAGCTAGTAGGAGATAGCGACCATCTTGGGCCCCACTTTGCATGTCAGTGATATTTATCGCTAATGATATGCAAAGTGGGCGTGCCAAGATGTTAGCGACTGGAAACAGTCGCTAACATCGCTATCTCCTATTATCAACTTTTGGAGATATTCGCGCTAAGCGCAAATATCTCCAAAAGCTAACACCTGCCCTGAGCAGTTCTTAGCCATGTTATCCAATGGGAGGTGGATAGCATGGCTAAGAGCATTAGCTCGGTAATGCATGAATATCGCTGACTTTTCAGCGATATTCATGCATTTCGGCCGATTTTTATTGCTTAGGAGATAAACCTTGATAATAGCAAGGTTCCTAAGCGATAAAAATTGCCGCAGCTCGGCGATAAAAATATCGCAGCTAAACCAACATAGCGATAATTATCGCTAGTTGTTGGTAATATGCCCCTGAGTTCCAGGGAGCATAATTTATGTCTACAGGGTTTTAACATGACAATATTCTGCTCTTAAAGTTCTACTGATTTTTTAACATGTGCCTTTCACAACAAATGCCATGCCTGCTGCCTTTGTCCTAACTTTTCAAAATATATAGATCAATCCTATGACCTCTGACTTACAGCCTTTATAATTGGCTTGTCAAAACAAACAAAGAAGCATATTGTATTGAGAATGATCTTTCCAACAAGGCAAAACGTGCAATGCAAAGATCCCTTCTCAGCAAAACCACACGCCTTCTGCCCATTCAAAAGCTAGTTGAGAAGAAGGACAAAATGTGGGCGGATCCTGAGCCCCTCCCAGTACTGCTTATCAACCCTTTAAGTGCTGCCGTCGGCCAACGGTCGTCCCGAGCACTACCTTGCCAGTGCTGCGCACGACCGTTGGCGGACGGGGCCGCACGTTCAGCACTGGGCGCTGAACGTTCGACGCTCTAAACGGGTTAAAGCTCTTCCTGGGGTTGACATAAAGTCTGACCACAGAAGTGCTGTCAAGTCAGACTTAAAAACTATATTATATTATTTGATATAGATGTAGATTAAGGTAAAATTCTTAAGACAAATCAAAAATTCTGCACATGTATATCTTGGGGATCTTGTGCATGGAGAGTAGCCATTGTGCATCAAGGCTGTTTGTCCTCTCCTGAGACAATATGTGAATGCACAGCGGCTAGTGACGTCATAATTTGTTTGTAATGACGTGACGGGGCTCCTCCATAAGTGAGCACTGAAAAACACCTTAATTATCCAGTTCCAGGACAGTGTACATTCACGATCAGGGAGAAAAACAGCTGCAGAGAAGGATGATGGAAGAAAACATTGGAGAGGGCGGTGACCCGAAAGCGTTGGCGGGCGCGATAGGATGCGGAGAGCATTATGAATGTCCAACAAGTGCTACAAAATAAATAAATAAATAGAAGGTCAGTTGCAATGAAAGTAGTAACACTTACAGCATTTTTAATGTAGCAACACACATAAGCCCGATGTACAAAATCCTGAGTTGCAAAGTAATAGCTGTGCTTGCATCGTCACTGGTTTATCATCCTGGGCTTATTTTGTGCTGCGGCAGGTGTACTGATCTGTACTAGCACAAAATTGGCTTTTTTATTAGGATTTTCAGAATCCTGCCCATTTATATGAATAAGGAAGGATTCTCTTTTCAAATCAGACCGAACAGGGATGGAGGCCTATGAGGGACAGCAATCCTCCATCCCTGCATTCCTAATTGCATTGCTAAATTTGAGCCGGTGGTTGCCGGTGGAGACCACCGGCACTCATTTTTGGGGATTGGCACTTATTTTTCCTCATCAGACATTCAGTGAGTCATTTATTGGCAGCAAGAGGGAGAAACACACACATTTGGGAATGGAGGAGGAAGAGAAAGACAGAAAAAACGTCAACAAGGGAGAAAGCAGGAACCTGCAAAAGTGAGACAAAGGAGAACGGTGTGTATGATGGTGGATTAAAGAGGCTTGCAGTGGATTTAAGACTATGCAGCCTTAGTATTTCGTGTCATCTAATAGTGCCAGGTGCGGGTTTCGGAGCAGGGCTTTGTGCACCGGCAATACTCTTTTCCAAATCAAGCAGTGCGAAACTGCAAATACTGTAGTGTTTTCCATCAGAAGAAAACTGTCATGATAAGGACATTCGAGGGAGTATGGTGGGGTCCCCTCAGTCACCTTGTGCTCTCCCTATACCCCACATTCCAAAAGTTGAAGTAGTTCTTGAAGGCACTTGCAAATCGATATCACTCCCTTTCAGGTGCCAGTGTTGAATCCATAGTTTTTTTTTTTTTTTTTTGTGAAAACCTTTATTGTGCAATATCAGCAAACAGTTACGGGCTTACAACCACCTGGCCGGCCTCGACGTCAATTTGCAGCACATACGCAAGTTATATGACAACTCAGCAGTACATCGATATAAAAACAGCAAGCATTCCGAGTTACACTGAAGGCAAACGTGACTACTGAGATGCAGGAGTAAATAAGGTTCCTTTAAAAAAAAATCTGAATATAAAGGTTCAGATGCTATACAATCGATCAAAAACACCGAGTGGGCAATACGTACATCAGAATGGCAACACAGCGAATATTCAGAATACCGGTGATGAAACACTTAAAAGGATAAAAGGTACCTATACACGTATCGCACCAGTCATCGCCCACCCCAAGAACGTAGGACAACCCTAGTACCTCCCGCATTACTACAGTAAGCGAAAACAGCAAGAGGCATCACACTGACCCAGCACACTGACCCAAAAGAAAAAGGATAGATAAAGGAAACAAGAGAGAAAAAGAAGAAGAAAAAGGAAAGGCCCATAGTAACTAAGGGAGAATGAAACAATAAACCCATCCCCTAACCCCCCACCCTGCACCCCTGCAGAGGCTACGGCCTACCCCCCCTGGCAGCGTGCCTGTCGCCCTTAAAACGAAAACCCGAAATATAGAGAAGAGAGACTTTTAACCAAAGAAAGAGGGCCATAGAAATAAGGAGTATACGAAACCAAGAACCCCACCCCTCCCAACCCCCCACCCTGCACGTCTGAAGAGGCTACGGCCCACCCCCTACCAGCGTGCCTGTCGCCCCTGAAATGAACCCCAAAGAAAGGGAGAAAACGGAGGAGAGCCATTAAAACCGGGCCCCTGCCTTCCCCCGCCCGCTCGCACTAAGTAGCACAGGATCGATCACAGATAAGCCCACGAATTGACAATCGACTGTGGCATTATAAAAACAGAACAATAAAGCACCCCCCTCTCAGTAGCTGGCCGGGCATCCGTCCCTTGTCATCTGGAAGAAATTTCAACCCTGACCCACTTTAACCCGTCCATTGGTACGTGTCAACTGAATATTCGCCATACAGTACAATCTCACACGATCAGAGTCAACAGGAAAGCAAGGCAAAGCCAATTCCATGTGAGACTCCAGCAGCAGGGAACCGTCAAAACACAACATACGGACGTCCAGGTTTAGCAACAAGGTTCCAAGCCATCCTCCCAAGTCGCGACACAGCCAGGGCAACAAAGAATAGAAAGCCACCTCAACCGGGTGCAAAGGTGGTGCTACTCGAATGGGCAAAGCCACTGTTCTGTGGAAATATTTTGCCTGCAATGTAGTTCCAGGCCCCCATGCAGCACTCACGTGATCGGCCGTACGGAACCCATCTCTCATACCTGCCGGGGCCCGCCACGTAACCAACTGTAGGTGTGCAACAGTGACCCCCGGTGCCGGTGCAGAGCCGCGAGCGGCACCACTTGTCCGAGGACCATCGGGGCTCCCATCCGTCGGTGGGGCAACAATGGCGTCCAGCTTCCGTCCAAGCTCTGCGGCTCCTCCCACCCAGGCGGCATGGAGGGAGCCGAGAGCAATAGTGCCCACACCGCCATCGCTCGCTCCACTTGTACCCAATACATTCACAACCAAGAAGACTCAAGAGACATAATTGTGGGAAAACGGTGATGCAGGTTTATTTGCATACAAATAGCAGATAGGTGGGTCATCTTACAGGCGATCCAAGACGGCAGCCCCTCGCTGACCCGCCTGCCTAATTAGCCAATTTGCACGGTAAGTCGATGCTCTTGACGGTGCAATACTTTTAATAGTTCTCGTTTACTCCCGCCCCCCCTGTCGGGGCGGAGCGATGAGGCACACCCCCGGTCGGTTTAGGCCCCCCGACCGCCCGAAGGACTAACGGGGCGCCGACGTTGTTTCCTGGAACCCCCTCGGCTCCAGGTTCTTGGCTCGGGCACCCCTACTGTGCCAGGCAGAGGTATTGCTGTCTCCTTCTGCCGCAGAGGTACCCTTACTGTCCATCTGCTTCCAGATCGCCCTGTGACTCCGCCTGCAACACAAAACAGACCATTAATTGTTCACACCAACCTGCTGCTCTGCCGCTGGGTCTGGGCCAGGGCGGGAACAGCGCAGAGTAGTCCCGATGAAACGCGGCGGCAAAGAGGAAGTACTGCACCAGGCTGGCCTAGATAAAGGCCCTAGGACCGCCCACCACCTTACATGCTCGCCCTGCATTGGCCACCCCCTAAAGGGGGCGGCACCCTGACCGTCGCGCTGCTGACGTTATGTTCGCGAGGCATGTGTCACTAAGACGCTGTCTCGCGTTATCTCCCCTTCGGGTCGCGCGGCCAGCGGCATAGTGCCCACACCGCCATCGCTCGCTCCACTTGTACCCAATACATTCACAACCAAGAAGACTCAAGAGACATAATTGTGGGAAAACGGTGATGCAGGTTTATTTGCATACAAATAGCAGATAGGTGGGTCATCTTACAGGCGATCCAAGACGGCAGCCCCTCGCTGACCCGCCTGCCTAATTAGCCAATTTGCACGGTAAGTCGATGCTCTTGACGGTGCAATACTTTTAATAGTTCTCGTTTACTCCCGCCCCCCCTGTCGGGGCGGAGCGATGAGGCACACCCCCGGTCGGTTTAGGCCCCCCGACCGCCCGAAGGACTAACGGGGCGCCGACGTTGTTTCCTGGAACCCCCTCGGCTCCAGGTTCTTGGCTCGGGCACCCCTACTGTGCCAGGCAGAGGTATTGCTGTCTCCTTCTGCCGCAGAGGTACCCTTACTGTCCATCTGCTTCCAGATCGCCCTGTACTCCGCCACAGCTCTGGAGGAGGCCCCCGTCGATGACAGAGCCCCCCCACCCACTTAGCTACTTCATCTCGCTCTCTGTCGCTCCACTTATACTTCCGAGGGGGACATGTTCACCCCAACCCCGACAAGTGTACCCAACCTAAGGGCCGTTGTAACCCTTAATTACCCCTTATGCCGCTGCTAGAGCCTGACAGTGACCATTGCATTTGGGTTATTGAATTAGCCTCTCCTCCCTACTAAGCCTTTTTGGGTACCTCTATCATAATTCCCATTCCCACACCGCTATGGAGATCTTGTACAGTTCTTAGGACACGCCCCTAGTTGTAACGCCGCACCTCTGATGGGGATTGCTAAGGTACCGTTCTCAGGCCACACCCTTAGCTGCAAAACCACACCTGCTTTAGGCAAAAGTTGACCTCGAGCAATGAAAGACTGCCTCACTCAGGATGGCGTGCTTGATAAAACCGCCATTGCATAATGATTTTTATCGTGGGCCAGGACAGGGGGCTGTGCCGCCTGCTCAAGACTTGGTGTTCAGAATCTTTACTAGCATCTTTGAATATATGTGCACAAAACCAATTCCTTCTCCGTAAGGGGCTGGTAGCCAGAAGGTGGCGGTGGTGAGCCATTGCAGATGTTCATTAGCCTTGTCGGAATGTATTGCTTCTTTGATGAAACATGCTCATGGGCGGTTTCGACTGGCGTCCTAATGACAATTCCACTTTGCCATAATTACAGCTCTGCCTGAGCCTGACCTGCCACCTAACTTACCAATCACTGTGCCTCGATGTCACCTACTGCACACTCTGCCATGTATGTCCCACCAGCTTGCTCCTATGGATGCATTCTCACTGTATACATAAACTCGTGCTTACAGTGGCATTGGACCCGGACTAAAATCAGGGCAAAATATACTTTAAGGAGGGGTGCTATCTCGGACTGCTGCCCGTTTGGTTGAGTGACATTGCATTAACATGTCAAAACGTCCGGTGTGTACCCCTGAAGTGTTGTGCGTTACTGCCTAGTCCAGCCGTGCCTTTTAGGATACATGTGCTAGTATGGACACATTTGGATTTGTGCTTGCATTTAACTCAAACTGTGGCGCTTTGCAAACTACCTGAAGATTCCTAGAAGCGGCAAGGCAACAATGACCATAACATGATTCTCTCGAGTGCATTTGTAAAGGACTGAAGGAACGCCTAAAATGTCTGCAATGGGTAAGTTAACTTAACACATTACCTTTAAGTTTGCTAAGCTACCACTGGGTGAGCACAGGTAAATTGAGGGTTCGCGTCTGGAAGGACCCAAAATGCATAATTACTTACCTCTGCAAGTGTCCTGCAGAGTATTCCTGCAATAACGCGTGCACCCGGTATAAGTTGGCGGCACCGCTGTACCGGTAGCATCTCGTACTGAGCAAACGCGGGTCACCTAGGGATTGTTATCCGAGCATACACCTTATATAGTGCCCGTTCACTTCACCTAATCCTAGCCCCCTGATCTCAGAAAGAAGCACCGGCTGGAAATCTAGGACAGGCATATTCTTCCAGGAGCTTTATAATTCACATTTACCCCCGTAGAGTTACAATTAGTTAGTTGGCTAGAACTGGAAATGGCTATATGTCCACACCACTTTCGCTTAAAAGAATAACATTACTAAATATATCTGTAGTGTTGATCGATAGAGTGCTGAACAGAAGCGTAATGGGCATCTGGGTTGCACCAGAAAAGCCCATCATGAAACCCCCAGTGCATCTAATTAAAGTTTCTATTGGTCCTGAGTGGCAGGATGATATGAATTTACTGAAAGCGGCATAATGTTTATACATGTTACGAAATCATCTTCCTTTGTCCATGTTCTACATGAAGTAGTGGCTGAAAGCGGATCCAGTACAAGAGATCACGTTTGGATCTACATACGTGTTGGTAAGTTAAACGTAAAATTGCACAAAGGGAAAAGCAAGAATCAGAAGTATATACAATGCATCAAACGGCTTAGTAGATACAGGATCCAGAGATATATATATATACACATCATTTCACCGACTACATAGGAGCAGGCAAGCTGGAGGAGGCATAATAATGATTTGCTCGTTTCGAGAATAAACTTTGTAACCTCAAGTTGTACAATTTGCTTCCCAAGGATCCCCCCCCGCCGGTTGGTCACACTGTAGCAGTAACATGGGAAGGGATATGTTCACAGGCTTTATATAAGAATCACTGGGAATAGCCCCTAGTCAGTAGCCATTTTAAGAGATGAGGGAGCCTATCTCATTGGCTCAGAATGCATGTTCATTACTATGCTGTCTTGTTGATCCAATAGTCTTCTGCTGCAGGATGTGCGGCAGGGGAGAATTCTACCTCTGCTCTTAAGTTTGTAGAATAAGCCTACTAAAAATCACAGCCTTGGGATCATTCTCTCTGCTGAATGTGATGTACGATATCGGTTTTAGATTTAGTCAAGGAAAGGATTCTTCTCTCAATGTTGCAATGATCTGAGCTGGCAATGGTTGGTCTCAGAACTTAATTTGAGCCAGTTATTTCTGGTGTTCGACCTGGCACTTAATTGCCAACACCGTTACTTATGACAATCTACAAAATGGTGGCACTGTTTGTCTAAATTAAAGATGAGCTCGCGACAGTTGTTTACTAACCAAATAAACATTACCAAGGACTAATATCTGCTGCCCAAGCCATCTCATAGCTTTGGGGGTCAGGAATAATCTGAATTGTCCACTTGTAGGAGTGCAATGGTTAGTAGTTGCGTTGATACTGTTACCGCCAGGGTTAATGGGTGGTGCAACCCACAATGACCTCTAGAGGCGGGCCCCGGCACTTCTTTTTTTACAAAGTAAGCACTGGTCTGTCTATTTTACCTCCATGTTATATAGGCCAGCTAACCCAACAAGTGTTTGCAATACAATAGGCTTTGCCCTCTCACATTCCTTTGGAAGGCTGAAGCCCACTGGCAGTTTACAATACAATAGGCTTTGCCCTCTCACATTCCTTTGGAAGGCTGAAGCCCACTGGCAGTTTACATGGTAGCATAGCTACACTCTAGCTGTAAGACTGGCAATTGAGGAATGGTTACAGAGTACTTTTCCAGTAGGGTAGTGGAGATATGGGCCATTCATGCCGTAGTACGCGCTAAGCGCATTGCCCTGTATTGTAGCGCTAAAACAGAATACATTATTGGAGAAAGGCCTATTGCATAAAAGCAAAACTAACACAACATTTGCATCTTCTTCATGATACAAAATCCAAAAACTACGCAAGATTTTGCAGCCTCGATACCTAACCGCAGACCTTGGGTACTTCGCAAAACATAACTCAATCTCTGGATTCGTTCCCCTTTTTTAATAAGTCGTATTCCATTTTACCGTTGCCTGGGATATCATTTTAACATGTCACGGGTATTAGCTCTCCTTAACCCTTCAGCCCGGTCTAGACGACCGCGAGACCCACTGTCCCTTTGTGCTGAGACCGCGGAGTTCCCGCGGTCTCTCCGGATCAAAAGCAATGATTTGAAATAGAAGATGAAAAGGACGAAGACACGGATGGCGCATTAGATGCAGCTAATGGGAGGTGCCTCAAGTCCTCGAATCATATATATATTGATCTGCGCAGTGCCAGATTGCACTCGTGCTACGCAAAATGTTGCACTATTGGGAAATGTACTATTGTTCTTGCCTTTAGGCGTCTGCATACTTACTGCCTGGTAAAGTATGATGCCTTTGCACGAGTCATTTGGTGAAACTGATACAGTCACTGAGCGTGGGCGTAAATGACCCTGCAAATTGCCCAGCACTGGGACAGTTTCTTATCTGTCACCATGTCTTTGGTACAGAGAAGAAGTAGGGAATCTCCTGTAGTTCGGCCGTATAAAACGGCACTAACCAGTCTGGCTGTTAATGTATAATTTGTATTACTAGTAAAACTGTTTATTGTAAGACCTTTTCAACCGAAATAAAAGTAACAATACATGTGGACAAATATGAACAGCAATTCAGACTTTGTTCGGATTGTCTTTAAGAAACACATTAAATACATTGGAACTTTCAGTGACTCCTAAGCTTACTTTTTCTGATGAACAAAAGCCACACAACAGTAGCCCGAGAAGGGAGAAATGCGAGCAAGTTAGGTTACAGTTACACTGCGTCATTTGAGAGCGAAAGACAATGTTTTATGTAAAGAAAAACAAAATCGCTACATTTGATAACGAAGCATAACTACTGCAGCGTATGTCTGGCCCATAATTGCAACCTTAAAATTAGAACAACGGATTGCCGGATGCAACCTGCTTTAGAGATAAAAACACAGAGCTGGATGATAGTGTCAGGCATGCGATACGACAACTGCCATGTCACATTAACACCTGGGACCTTCCCAAGAAACACCGTGTCAATATTACCGAGGCAGCATGGACACTCCCATCACCCGCCCGAATCAACACTGCCCAGCAATAATACAGAATAAGTACGCTTCGATCTGTCCACCCGCCTAATCCAGGCTGCATCGACCGCAGACGGGCCAGCAAAACAAGCCAGCACTTGAGTGACACTGCACCTGCGTTGTAACATTCCACCCACTTGCGTTGTAAGATACCACCGTAGCACTGTGTGCTTGGCCACTGCTATTATATCAGTTGTGTATAGTGGGCCAGTAGAGTACACTTAGGCACGCGCTTCCACTAGACCTGAAGGTATCAGGGCACTTTAAATGAGCCCCAGTTATTTTGCAGACGACACATTCACTTTAGGCAGGCATTGAGAAATTACACGTAATGTTTCGCTTCCCTACCGAGACTCGAACCCGGATCCCCAGCTCCGCGGTCGACCGCCCTAACTGTTATGCCACATTCTCTCCCTGAAAACCAAGCACAATCGGAGGTAAACACTGCCCCCGCTAAGGAGCACTCCGCGCCATGCCCTCGACCTCGCTAGACACGTAGCGATGCTACACCTTAAAATTAACTAAAGCTCTCCTGCCCATCATAGTCAATTACACATGCGGATTCCTGTTCACGACAAGGAGCCAAAGTCCATCATCCAAAATTGCTTCTAGTAACCGACTTCCGAGCAGGCTGGCTGACTCGGCTGTAAGTCGTGTTGATGACCCGCAGCACTCGGGCCAACAGCCCGGCCTAGCAAACTTCGGGTACAGGAGGAACGTGCGCGCCGCTGCTAACCATCCTCACCGTGTATCCTAATCATTTGCAAACCGATCCCTCTAAGGACACCGATCGGGCCATATTGATGCAGGAAGGGGGGTTGCGAATGCGTTGTAAGGCGACGCTGCTACCCATCCCCTTAGGGAGATGAAATGTCCACCCCGCCAACCCAGGAGACAAGATCAACGCGGCCCCTTTCACACGACCCTGAAAATTAGTCCAGACATTCCAACAGACTAACAGTGCTACCTTTCGTTCGACCTATCACAATCCCCAGTTCCGCGATGCCAGCTGTGTCGAGTCTGCCGTACCGCAACCGCCACTAAACGCTCCGCACTGTAACATCGCGGCGTAGCCAACTTCACACAGCAGAGCCTCCCGAGCCACGGCAAAGCACTTCCATGCCCCAGGCATCCCAAATATGCAGAGCCTCCCGAGCCACGGCAAAGCACTTCCACGACCCAGGCATCCCAAACATGCAGAGCCTCCCGAGCCACGGCAAAGCACTTCCACGACCCAGGCGTCCCAAAGATGCAGGGCCTCCCGAGCCACAGCAAGCAGCCCCTTGATGACCACGGCCTGACCATCCATCCCGTGCACGCTCTCCCTCGGCGCCCCAGGCCACACAAACTGCTACTCGGCATCGGAGATGACAAACATATCTAAAACTTCCGCTCTTTGTCCCTACCGCTCTGTGCCCCTCTACAATCAAAACGCCCGCACGCGTGCTCACGAACACCTGCATTCACCGCAAGGCGAGGCACCAGCAAACCACATTTCTAACCCATTTGGCTAGTGTTCTTGAACTATCCCAGAATTTTTCACACAGCTCATCCACATTTCGGAATCAGGCTCGACTTATAAGAACATCTCTCAGCCTCCGCGTGAGCACTTCCGGTATTTCTTGTTCAAACTGAACAATCGACAGACTCAAACCGCCATTCGCGCTCCTCGCTTCCTCCCGCTCTGTGCCCCCCCAACGCAACGCCCGCAAGCTGAAAACACGACCCTCAGACCAACCCTTACCGCAAACTGAACACAGGACCCTCGACTAACACTCACCGCAAAACCCGACGAGGGAATACCCGACGCTAGACCAGCAAGGCCGGCAGGCGCACCCTGGGCACACACGGAACAACAGCGCAGAGTAGTCCCGATGAAACGCGGCGGCAAAGAGGAAGTACTGCACCAGGCTGGCCTAGATAAAGGCCCTAGGACCGCCCACCACCTTACATGCTCGCCCTGCATTGGCCACCCCCTAAAGGGGGCGGCACCCTGACCGTCGCGCTGCTGACGTTATGTTCGCGAGGCATGTGTCACTAAGACGCTGTCTCGCGTTATCTCCCCTTCGGGTCGCGCGGCCAGCGGCACAAAGAGGTCTCCAACCGTGGGCTCCATCGTGCGTGTCCGGGCCAATCTCCGTCTCTCGTGATGTAGCTCCTCACCCAACACAGCACCAGAAGCCTGGTCAGTTCTACCTGGTATAAGAACTGTGCTTGGATCCACAAGGCAGGGGCCGACACCATCCTCGGCAATTAGGGGCAATCCGCCATTGCCACCATGATCATGCACAGATCACTCAGTGTCTGAACCCCTTGTGTGAGGCGCAGGCAACAGTAGCGCTGTGTGACACGGGATTATGGTTTTAATGGTTGACCCTCCAAGCGAGTGTAAAATCAATAACCTCCACTTCACTGATGTCTGAAAAGCAGGATGCACAGGTCTGCCCCAAGTCCGACATTAATTGCGGTGCTGTGCCCAATCCAAAATGGCGGCCCCTCGCCCTGCCGACCCACACAAGCAGGCTTCAAAGCAAAGATAAAGTCATGCGGGCTCGCAAAGTGGGATCTTTAATGTATTGCATCCGTGGCTGGGACAGCGCCCTTACCCCACCTCCACCAGCGTGGGTTCTGTGCCGTCTCCCGCAGTTCCGTTTAGCGATTGTCCAGGCCCGCACAGCCGCGTCCTCAGTTAACACCAGTAGCCGGCGCCGACCTCCAGCACCTCCGCTCGCAGCCCGACTCCCCCACGGCCCAGGCAATAAGGAGTCTAAGATGGGTTCCTGGTTGTGCTAGGACACCGGAGTTGCCGTCGATTATGCCCCAGATCATCCGATGTCGTATTGTGTCGGCTCCGAGTTTGTGCGAGTTGAGGTTCCGTGACAATTGTCAGTGGTGTTTTCGACTCGCACGAATATGGTCGAGTCTAGTATCTATGAACCGCAAATGACGAGTTTAATAAGTGTGCGCAGTTTCGCTGTGCTAACTTAAACCGTTCGTTTGTTACGTGGGCTTTTTCATCTGTACCCACGGGTTCCATCTTAGATACGGCATCCATTTTGTCTCTTGCCCTCAAGTAGTCAGCGAACGGACGCTGTCCGCTTCGCGACCCTGGGACTCCCAAGATATTTGCGGAAGACACATGTCCTTTGAAAGTGTCTTTATGACGAGGGGGTTTGCTACTGTAAGGCAGGTGGCGCCGCTTGAGGCTCATCTTGCCGCACGGACTTATTGTCTCAGCCGTGCATCTCATTAGGCACGTCCCTTTGATGCCTGTATCTCGTGCTTCCCGGCACCTCCCCTTTTACACCCTTTCCGATCTCCCCACTGTCTCCGTCTTCCTCTGCACCTGTTTTCGTTCCTGTTTCAATCCACTTTACTGCTGATTGGAATTTGCTAATGGTGGGAAGATGGGTTTTTACAGTTGGGAACCGCCAAATGTTTCCGCACTTATGTTCCGGACCTTGTATGTTTCAAAGCGACCAAAGCGACCCCTCTGGGAGCTCGATGTGGGAACTGAGTTGTAAACCTTTGTGTTTAATGTTAGCCTATGGGTAAAAACTGTATAAAAGGAGCGATCCACAAAACCAATTTGAAGCAGTCTCCCCGAACTACACTCGATGTACTTCCTGTGACTTCTGTGTTCCCTGCAGTAAATAAACCTTGACTCTTTGACGCCGAAGGAAGTGTCCCGTGTCTCTGTGACTTGTACGCCGGAACAGGTTACCCACGAAGGTTTCAGGTGTTGTGCCCTGGCACCGCTGGGTCCAAAAGAACCCAGTCCTTCAGTTGGCGCCCAACGTGGGGCTGCATCAGTGGTACCGGTCCAAGCCCGACGATCGTGAGGAACTTCGTGTGAAATCTCCGAGGGAAGGTGCACCCCGCTTCATCGATCCTGTTGTCGAAATAAGTGGCCCGAAGACTTTTCCCGCGAAGATTCCCGCCTCCTAACGGCTGCGACGGACTGCTGCCCTGACTGTAGACCTGTTTTGGCGCCTGGCGTAGACCTTGGTATAGCGAGACGATAGACGGGCCTTCCTGAGGACGCCATTGATCTTTGAGTTAAGTATTTGTGGGTCGCTCCCGGAATCCTTGGTTGTAGACACTTTAGCGAGTGTCTTTGTTGTAAACACTAGTGGTTTGTTGTTGTTGTACACGCTGTGTGAGTGTTTTTGTCGGTGACACTTTGCTAGCGTAACTTTGTTGTTGTATTTGTTTGACGACTGCAGCCGCCAAAGACCGAGGGTTTTGTTCTTGCTGGGACTTGGTAATTCCCGTAACCCTTGAAGTTTGTGAAACTCGGCTAGCGTGCAAGATGCCTGGTCGCAGTACTTTGTTCAGTTGCTTTAGACCTTGTGGTGCGGATTCCCTGCTGGAGGACTCGTGTCCGATACCTCCGGTAGGAACTCCTACTTATGACTTATATAGCAAACATGGGCTAGGCCCGATTGCTTTTAACGATTATTGGATAAAATATACAAAGAAAGACGGCGATCTTCGTTGGCCACCTCATGGTAGCTTCGAAGCGTCGATCTTAGATAATTTGGAAATTAAGTTGTTCGAACGCAAATCTAGGCCGGCCATGTTTGATGCCTTTCGGTTGTGGCGCAAAGAAGCCCGACAGAAAGAAATCAGACAGAATAAACGTAGTGAGCGAGATAATGTTGCTACCATTGTGAAGAAAGCTGAGCAGTTTCAGCGTGATAAGGAGGATAAGGATAAGGAAGTGTTTGAGAGGTTGCAACGTATGACCATAGATAAATGTTATCCTGCTTTGCCTACGGAGTCGGATAAGAAGGAAGAGGCAGTTGAGGATCCTTTAATGTCCTATCTTATGAAGTCGCCACCTCCGTACGTACAGGGTACCGCAGCTCCTGTGGTCCCTGCCGTACCTGTTCTTCCACCTGTTATTCCTCCACCTGTTCCTCAACCTGCACCCGCTCTTCCGACTGTTCCTGCTCCTGTGCCTGTTTCTATTCCTACTGCTCCTCCGCTTCCACATACTCCTGCTCACACTACTGCTCCTGTGTTGTTAACCCCTGTCGTTGCTAATGTTTCTACTCCTTCTCTTGTTAGTCCTGTGTCTTACTCTTGTCCCTCTACTCGTAATCGTAATTCTCCCATTGCGGCTAGCTTCTTTCAGTCGCTCGGACCTGTTTTTGGGTCTGCTGGTTCCGATGGTCCTCAGAGACGTAGCCAGCTTCCTGCCAATAGGGAACGCGCTGCGCTATACAATATGGCGATGGGTTGGATGGACAATCCGCAAAGAAATCCACCCCGAGTCGTTCTTGAAACATTTAGTCAATTCAACATACCGACTCAGAGATATGTGTTTGACGAAATGTGTAAACTCCTACATGATCAGATAGCGGCTGTTGCGCCTGACGAGGTGCTGACCGCCCTGTCCAATCTTCGGCTTCAGTTCGCAACTGGACTGATAGTCGATACTAATGTCCGACGAGCTATTGAGCAGTTGCTGTCTTATCGCCTTGCTCCTATTCCTCACGCACTGTTTGTTGAGGATCTTGAACGCCAACAAGCTGAGTCTGGCCAATACCCTATGCGTGAAGTTCCGCCGGTTTGGGTACCTGCTGATAATACTGATGTTAATAACCCAATAGCGGCACATTTCCAGAGAGTATGGATACATCTCCCATGGAAACGATCGGAAGTGCTTCAGGTGAAACAAACTTTGCCTGATCCTCGCAAAAATCCTGCGGGGTATTACAAAGAATTATCGCAGCTTGTGGATGCTACGGTAATGAATCTTGCCGATATTGACATGTTGTTTGGCAATGTCGTACCGCAACCGGTATGGGCCAAGATTCGTCATCAAGATCACGTAAATGAATTAGGTGGTGATTGGGCTGCCATTACAGCGGCAGACGCTGGACAAGTGGCTGCTGCTAAACCCGATCAGTTGATTGCACTTCTTCCCCAGCGAATCATTACATTAATGAAAACGCTTATGCCAGCCATGAAGGTAAATTGGGACAAGTTGTCAGCCTGTAAGCAAAAGAAAGATGAGAGTGTTTCAGACTTCTTTACGAGGTTTGAGGAAACATTTGTTGATCATAGTGGACAGGATATGGGTACTGAGGGTGGACAACGGCTGTTTGTGGATAAATTTGTATCGAACTTATTGCCCGATTTGTGCAATAAATTGAAGAATTCAGAAAGTGCGTGGGCCGTTTCTACCTCAGCTCAGATTCTGGCTACGGCACAATATTATGAAAATAGGGAGAAAGAAGAAAATGACCGAGCTGATAAAAAGACAAAAGAGCTGAAAACTAAAGTGTTGTTACAACAAGCATATCCGCCGCGTTCTAATCAGAATGCGTCTCAGCAGAATAGATCACAGTCGCAATCGAATAGATCGCAGTCGCGTAATGATTCCTCTTTCAACAGATCTTCGTTGGGGTACAATCAATGTGCTTATTGTAGACAGGAGGGACACATTAAATTTGATTGTCCTGCTTTAACTGATCGTAATAGTGGTAATTCGTTTAGAGGAGGCCGTGGTGGTTCACAGAATGCATCACGTGGTAGAGGTCGTGGTGCTCAGAACGACCGCTCTGACAACTCATCAAATTCTAATAACTGTTTCGACCAACGTGGATCATCGCAAGGACGATCTGCGCAGTACAATGTAGACGATTATTACGTCGATCAGGGAACTGACGACAGTAATTACTAGGACAGCCAAAGACAAGGAGAGGGAGTGGTATCAGTTCCGGTCGATCAGAGAGGGCCTTACGTCGCAGTTGCTGCATCGGGCGTCGTTGAGCCTTTTCTGTTGGACACTGGTGCAGCGAAAAGTTCTATCATGCATTCGAAACTCCCTGGCGCACCTTTGTCTGGCTTAACAAATGTATCCGTTGGATTCTCTGGCGCCCCCGTTAGCAATCCAGTTTCGCGCCCTTTGCCCCTTAAAATTGGGCCTCGTGAGCTTGAAGCTCCGTTGATTTTAACCACTGGTTGTGGTGAGAATCTTTTGGGTCTGGATTTGCTTAAACGTTTGTATGCGACTTTGTATTGTTCTCCTGCGGGGGTAAAGCTTACGTTCGGAGAGAAAGTAGTCTCTCCCATGTATTTGTCCCTCGAAAAGCTTCCACCGGAATTGGATTCTCTTCCTGCGTCTTTGTGGGCGACGGGTCCAAACGATGTGGGCCTCCTTGATATCTCCCCTTATGTTGTTCAGTTGAAATCGAATGTGCGGTTGCCGCGTATTCCCCAATACCGTATCTCCCTTGATGGTGAACGAGCTTTGTTAGCGATCATCTATGACTTGATCGAGAAAGATGTTATTGAGGAGACTCGGGGAAACGTGTGCAATAGCCCTGTACTGCCTATTCTTAAACGTACTGATCCTACCAAACCGCCTGTTTATCGTTTTGTTATCGATTTACGGGAGGTGAATAAAATTGTGGTTCCTCAATTTCCTGTTGTGCCTGACATCACGGCGCTACTGACTCTGATTCCAGCTACTGCTTCATGGTTTTCGGTGATTGATTTGAAAAATGCGTTTTTCAGCATCCCGATTGCCGAAGAGAGCAGAGACCTTTTCGGTTTCTCTCTTGGTGGACGTAGCTTCCGGTTCAAACGCGCTCCTCAGGGCTACTGTGAAAGTCCGTCTATTTACAGTCAAGCCTTGAAGGGTCAGCTGGATGCGTTTAGGTTGCCGGTTGGTGCGGCCTTAATTCAATATGTCGACGACTTATTGGTGGCTGCTGATACTCAGGACATTTGCAAAATTGCTACGGTGTCATTGCTGCAACATCTCTGTGAGTTGAATCACAAAGTGTCACCTTCTAAACTCCAATATTGTTGTCAAGAAGTAACCTATCTAGGTCACTTATTGTCAAAGGAGGGAAGGAGATTGACCCCAGAGAGAATTGCAGCAATTGCGCGAATGGCTGTGCCACAAACCCAAAGAGATGTACGTGCCTTTCTAGGTATCACGTCGTACTGTAGGCAGTGGATTCCAAATTTTTCATTGCTAGCGAAACCATTGGTGGCTCTTACGTGCAAGGATGTTTCAACTCCTTTACCATGGACGGAAGAATGTCAGAAAAGTTTTTCTGAATTACGTGATTCATTGTGTTCGGCTCCTGTGTTAGGTACCCCTGACTACAGTAAGCCGTTCACGTTATATGTTCACGAGAAAGAAGGCTGTGCGTTGAGTGTCTTAACGCAACCTTTTGGTGGTAAGCAACGTCCATGTGCATATTTTTCCTCGACCTTAGACCCAGTAGCTAGAGCATTGCCGAGTTGTTTGAGAGCAACTGCGGCAGCTGCGGTCTCCATCCGACAATCAGCAGGATTGGTCATGGATAATATGCTTACGGTGATGGTTCCGCATGCAGTCGATACTCTTTTGAATCGAACGAAAACTCAGCACTTGACGAGTGCAAGGTTGTCTGGGTACGAATTGACGCTCTTGGCAAGCCACATTCAAATAAAACGTTGTAATGTCCTAAATCCGGCAACTTTGTTACCGATTAGTGCAGAGTCAGATCAAGTAACAGAACATGACTGCTACTTGCGTACAGAGGAGGAAACAAAAGGTCGAGTGGACCTTAAAAACACCCCATTGGAAGACCCTGACGGCACCCTGTATGTGGATGGGTCATGTTTTAAATTGCCGAATGGTGATGTGACTACTGCTTATGCTGTTGTGACGTTGAATACTGTTGTTGAGACTGCGAGATTGAATCAGAATTCTGCCCAAGCTGCAGAGCTGATTGCTCTTACTAGAGCATGTGTATTAGCGAAAGGGAAACGTGTGAATGTGTACACCGATAGCCAGTACGCTTTCGGTGTAGCACATAGCTTTGGACGATTGTGGCGAGAGCGTGGTTTCTTCACGTCGCATGGCACGAAAATACAGCATGGCCAGCTCGTGAACGATCTTTTGGATGCATTGACTTTGCCTGCTCAAGTTGCAATTGTTAAGTGTAGTGCGCATCGCAAGGTGACGGATGATGTTGGTCGTGGTAACGCGTTTGCAGATGAAATTGCTAAGGAGACTGCCCGGAACCTTAGCACTCGAATGTATGTGACGAGTTCGGTTAGGTGGCCTACAGAATCGAGTATGTGTGAGAATACTATAGAGAGCGTGAAAGCGATTCAGAATGAGGCCACCGACACGGAAAAGATGAAGTGGAAAGAAAGCACGGGAAAGTTGGATGTGAATGGTTGTTGGATTGATTTGTCGGATCAGAAAAGATGGATGTTGCCTGATGCGTATGTGCTGGCCGTTGTGACAATGGCACATGGGTTAGCACATATCAGCGCGAAAGGCATTTGCAAGTTGTTGTCGCCTGTATGGAAGAATGATGGCATTACAAAGTGTGCTGAACGTCTGGTGAAGAATTGTATGGTGTGTATAATGTACAATCCTGGCAAAGGAACCCCAACCCCCCCTGGCAGTTTTGCTCCTCCTTCGTATCCCTTTGAGGTGATCCAATTGGACTTCATCCATATGGAGCGATGCAATAACTTGAAATATGTTTTGGTTGTGGTTTGCGCATTCTCCCGATGGATTGAGGCCTATCCCCTCAAAGACAATACTGCTTTGTCTACTGCGAAAATCCTACTGAAGGAATACTTTCCTCGGTATGGAATGCCTAGAGTTGTGTGGTCAGATAATGGAAGCGAGTTTGTTGGAAGTGTGATGAAGAGTGTGTGTAAGGGCCTTGGAATTAGTCAGAAATTCCATAGCGCCAATCATCCCCAGTCAGCTGGATTGGTTGAAGGGTACAATGGCACCCTTAAACTAAAATTAGCGAAGATTCAGGCTACGACTGGACTTTCGTGGCCTGACGCTTTGCCTCTAGCATTACTGTCAACGAGGGCGACTGTACACTCCCGAATAGGGCTTAGTCCCTATGAAATAGTGTTCGGCCGTCCTGCGAATGTGTGGGGGGTTCCTAGGCCAGGTATATTTGTTGATCTTGAGTATCCGATGTTGATTGACTACTTACATGACTTGACTGCTAAACTGAGGTTAATTCATCAACAGGTTTACGACGCCTTGCCGACGCAGACGGAGGGTCCAGGCCACCAGCTCCAGCCCGGTGATTGGGTTGTCACCCGTAATTTTTCGCGCAAGAAGAATCTGGACCCCCGCTTTGTTGGACCTCACCAGGTGCTCTTGGCCACGAGGACTGCCGTTCGTCTTGAGGGACGGAAGAACTGGGTACATGCTACCCATTGTAAGCGAGTCCCTATTCCTTTGCCGGCAGACCCGTGGGTGAGGAAAGGCATTGCGTCAACAGAAGCAGAGACATTGCCGGCGTTTGTACCTTTTAGCGACGCACAACTTGTTGGTGAACACTCGGCGCAGCAGAAAGCCACTGTTGGAACATTGTCAGCAAAAGACTCAAGACCAAATCAACAAACTGATCAGCAGGACGCTGTCTCTTCAACGGATCCTTTATTTGACGAGCAGACACGTCCCGGGAAACATCGATATTCTTTGCGTTCTCATACTAAGGACAAATAAAATTGTTTTCTTGCTTTGCTGAAACTGATAACTGCAATATCCTCGTTTCCCCTGATCAACTTTGAACATTTCGTATGATTGAAAATTGTTTGTACATATATTGAGATTTTTGTATCTCTTTTTCCTTCCACAGCTGAATTATTGTGCTAAATAAATACATATTGTGTATTGAGGGCCGTAGGGCCGCGCGCGTACTTCCTTCTGGACAGTAGGTCTTGACGCTAGGTTAAAGGCCGTCGGTTCCTAGGAACTCCTGGGGATTGACCATTGCTGCACAGAACGAAGTGCGTCAAGAAACGTTGCGGACGGTCGTAGGGAAATGGCATTTTCGAAGCTGAACGATTTGGAAGGAGCTCAGGCGTATAGAGTCAAACTGCAGAAACTCAGTCGTACTAAATGTTTTGTATTCCAGTTGTTTGTACTGTTTTTAACTGCTTCTGCATTCTTGGCGGGTGGGGTGTATTATGCTATGTCTTACTTTTTACTTCCTACCCCTACTCCTACTCCTTGCTCTAACGTTACTTCTACTGCTACTACTGCTTCTCCCCATTCCTTTCACATTTTACCGGAACACGAACAGGCTAGACGTGTAGAATTCCGCAACAATTCCTTTATCCAGCTCCTCCATCAGCATCAGTTAGTGGTTAACACTACTAATTGTTGGGTGTGTGGGTTGATGCCACATACTACGGGTAAGGGAATTCCATATCTGGTGTTACCGTATAGTTCCCAAGGGTCAGCTCGAGCATACCAAACAATGCTTCGAAGCGCACTAGGTTTCCACCCCTCTCCAGAACGTTCCCCCAAACCGGGTCCTACCTCGTGGCAGTGGGTGGTATCGATGATAATACAGGATTTGGAAGATGAGATCTATGATGCTTTTCTCATCCCTAAGGCAGAGGTACAAGCCTATAGGGCACCGGATAGAGGGGAATATAGTACGTTCACTAATGAAAAGCAGCTTAAAAGCTCGTCTCCAATATGGGTCGTACCCCACACTGGTAATCTTTGTCTTGTGGGTCGTGGTTCGCAAGCCTCACTTGGAGTAAGTGCTTGCACTGAAAGTTACGTTCTGTCAATGTCCCCGATCCCTGTGTTTCTGGCTGCCAAGGGTACGTACTTCATCTGTCATGATCGTGCATATACATGGTTGCCCTCAGACTTTATGGGCTCGTGTTTTGTTGCAAATCTGTTGCCTCCGACGTTTACTGTAGATGCCGATTACCATAAGACTAGAGTTGTACGAGGCGTAATTAGCGAAGAGGATACTGCCGGTCAAGAGGCAGGAGACTTTTTCAAGGGTTTCCTCCCGTTTTGGGGACCTATGGTTAATAGTAGGAACCTGAGACATTTGACTCGAGTGGTGGAATCGACAGCTAATGTTACTGCCAGTGCCCTTGGTAATATCACCACAGAACTTCAGGCGGAGAGACTTATGACGTTACAAAACCGTATGGTTTTAGATGTCGTCTTGGCAGATCGCGGTGGGGTATGTAAAGTGATCCATTCGAGCTGTTGCATTTTCATTCCAGATAATGCTCCTACTGTCTATGAAGCCATCTCGAAGTTGCATAAGATCTCCGAATCCATACACGTGGATGTAGGGGATTGGACGCTACTCGGTTGGTTTTGGGGCCTGATGTCGACTTGGGGTTGGAAGATTCTGATGATCATCGGGGTTGTGGTAGTGTTCCTGTTCACGTGTTGCCTTTGTGTGCAGTGTGGTCCTGCCTTATGTGGCCTCTGTGCTACAACGTGTATGAGACAACCACCTGTTACCAAGGGGACTCGGTCGGACAGAGTTATGCTGCAGCGACATCTTGATGGTCTGATGAATATCGAATATGATTCCGACTAGTGCTTGCCTACATGAGGGCAAAAGGAGCGTCTGAGGTTCCGTGACAATTGTCAGTGGTGTTTTCGACTCGCACGAATATGGTCGAGTCTAGTATCTATGAACCGCAAATGACGAGTTTAATAAGTGTGCGCAGTTTCGCTGTGCTAACTTAAACCGTTCGTTTGTTACGTGGGCTTTTTCATCTGTACCCACGGGATCCATCTTAGATACGGCATCCATTTTGTCTCTTGCCCTCAAGTAGTCAGCGAACGGACGCTGTCCGCTTCGCGACCCTGGGACTCCCAAGATATTTGCGGAAGACACATGTCCTTTGAAAGTGTCTTTATGACGAGGGGGTTTGCTACTGTAAGGCAGGTGGCGCCGCTTGAGGCTCATCTTGCCGCACGGACTTATTGTCTCAGCCGTGCATCTCATTAGGCACGTCCCTTTGATGCCTGTATCTCGTGCTTCCCGGCACCTCCCCTTTTACACCCTTTCCGATCTCCCCACTGTCTCCGTCTTCCTCTGCACCTGTTTTCGTTCCTGTTTCAATCCACTTTACTGCTGATTGGAATTTGCTAATGGTGGGAAGATGGGTTTTTACAGTTGGGAACCGCCAAATGTTTCCGCACTTATGTTCCGGACCTTGTATGTTTCAAAGCGACCAAAGCGACCCCTCTGGGAGCTCGATGTGGGAACTGAGTTGTAAACCTTTGTGTTTAATGTTAGCCTATGGGTAAAAACTGTATAAAAGGAGCGATCCACAAAACCAATTTGAAGCAGTCTCCCCGAACTACACTCGATGTACTTCCTGTGACTTCTGTGTTCCCTGCAGTAAATAAACCTTGACTCTTTGACGCCGAAGGAAGTGTCCCGTGTCTCTGTGACTTGTACGCCGGAACAGGTTACCCACGAAGGTTTCAGGTGTTGTGCCCTGGCACCGCTGGGTCCAAAAGAACCCAGTCCTTCAGAGTGGAAACAGGCAGGATTTAATCAGGATTTATGTTGCGGCCGGCGGAGCTCGCTGACTAAGCGGCCATCTCGCTGCCCGTTCGGCCACGCCCCCGTTGAATCCATAGTTGATTCATAACCCATTGCCAATCATGAGGAAGAAGGAATGCCTGTTTCATGTTCTCTGCTTTTTAACGATTGGTTATGGGTGGCCAAGTGTACACTGTCTCGCAAAGATAGTTACCAATCGCGATGTGCCATTGATATTGCAACTTTAAATTCGTCTTAGGATTTTACTAATCGCATGTGTCGCTCAAAATCCGTTAGTGCATCAATATTTTATTTTAAGCGATCCTGACTATTGTCAATATCATTAAATTTAGTAGCAACTCTTTCTCCCTGACTTTCTGTGTTCACATTGACTTGTTCCCCTTATTCAATCACTGACTGCCCCCGGTATGGCTGCTTAATGCTCCTTGCCACAAGGGGACACACATTGCAGCACAGGGCTTTCCTTCCACAAATCATTGTTTCCATGTGTTTTAGACCAATTGGTTCCAGTGAACTGAACCAAAACTACAATTCCCAGAATGCATTATGCGATTAAATGTAAAGTAAGGACTGGAATATGTAGTGCCTTGTGAGACAACACACTTAATAAAATACAGTGGATGCATTTCCAAAAGGCACTAACCTAAAACTAGAGTAAATATATGACTTTGCTTCATTGCTTAATTTGCCTAGGCTTGTTTACACCTGATACCACCCTAATAGGCAAATTTTAAAAGAAGTCACGTGACGCAGCGCCGCAGCCAAAAATGCGGCGCTGCGTCACAGGGAGAGAGAAGGAGAGCGCCATATATACATGGATATGGTTCTCTCTTCCCCTCTCCCTAGCTCTGGCGCGGATTTCGGCTGCCGTGCGTCATAGCGCATCATAGTGCTAGGGTGTGCGCCTCAGTCTACCATAGATTTTGTACAGGAAGGGTACATTTCCGGTACAAAATTCTATACCTAGACAAGTTCAAACACTTTTCCCGCTTTGTATGTTTCCTGCACAGTGCAGCTCGCATGCAAAGTAGGAAAAGAAAGGAGAAATGAAAACATTTCTCCTCTTAAAGCCTCCTTTCAGATGGTGTTACATTTTGGTGCTAAACCCTGTCTACATTTGTTTGCAGATATAGTTTTGCTTCAAAGACCATGGGTGGTACCAAGGGAACACCCATGTACCACCCGTGTAATGCCCCCTTGGCGCTAAGTAACGCAAAGCACCTCTTGGCACTACTTTACCTTGTAGGGTACTTTCCAACGCAAAACTAATTTTGTGCTGGAAAGTAAATTGGTCAAAAAGTATTTTGTGCTGGTTTGTCACTTTTGTGATGCTAACTCAGTGCAAAATGTTTGAAAATCTACCCCCTACATCTTTGTTTATCTCATAACAGCGTATTTTTCATCCTGTTTTATCCTTTTCGATTTCCCTTTCTCTCCCATCCAGGATCCATCTCCCGTTTTCTCCCTCTCTCTTGCACTGACAGCCTCTGACTCAGGAAAATAAGTTCCCATCCCCAAAAATGAGTGCTGTTGACCATCACCTGCAACACTTAGGTAAGGTCTTTACTAAATGCATCCAGAACCCACACAACAGGCCTCGTCGGTACAGCCCAGCCCATTTCTGGCTGTGGTGCCAGGCCTCGCTTCCCAAGCAGCGGTCCCCAGTTCTCTTCCCTTGATGTGGCCAGAGAGGAGAAGATAGCTCTTACACGGGGAGGGCAGGAGGGGGGGAGAGGGGCTGAGAGCCCTGGAGGCGGAAACCTTGTATTTATCTCCTCAGAAGAACTTGGCAGGCAGGCGTTCCCACACTGGAGCGCGCGAGCAGCCAGCGCAGCGCGAGCGGGAAGGGCTCGGTGGGACTCTCTCTCCGGCCCCAATGTAGCAACCCGCGTTATCACCCCACGTGAGTCCGTGTCGAGAAGTGTGATAAACGGGCCCTCGGCCGCTCGTTAGTTTGTGTCGCTTCATGTGAACAAAAATGCAACCAATGCTGCCCTGAAGAAAGAGGCAAACTTCACTTAAACTAGTTGGAATTTCGTTACCGTTAATGTACTGTTCCAAAACAGCCACATATGTTCATTTCTGTGTGTGTTCGTTTTATTTTTTGTGGTACAGCACTCACGATAAAGCTGTTTAAACGAGGCCTATGTCAATCATGGGTGAAGCGTATGGTTTACAGTTTACTGTTTATATACGAGTGGCCATTTATGTATGTATATATATATATATATATATATATATATATATATATATATATATATATATATATATATATATATATATATATATATATATATATATATATATATATATATATATATATATATATATATATATATATATATATATATATATATATATATATATATATATATATATATATATATATATATATATTATATTCAGGCTTTCATGGACCCTGTAGCTAATCAGCAGGCTGCTGCAGAATAAACGCCTGTCTTTTCTTCACCCCCGTGAGTGTGGCGTGTTTTGTTTAACACAGGAGCTTCAATATTTTAACGGTCCGCCACCGTTTCTGCACCCGCCTCAAGAGTGCATGGGCATTTAGGCGAAAAAGGAGCGTCGCAGTGACCCTGCATATGCCCAGCACCGCCACAGTACCAGCCTGATTTGGAGCCTAAAAGGGGAATCATACAGATTCGGAGGAGACCGGATATTCACCACTCCTTCCCCATGTGCAGATGTTATCGTGGCAGGCGAGGGGATGCGGAGCGGGTGATTATCAGCAGCAGCACAGGATCCCTGATGAGGACTGCGAAATATGCACTAATAATAAAGACAGCCTACCTGTTCCAGTAGACACCGCGGCATCAGCCCAGCCCGCCATTAGGGGCGTGTCATATATTTAACTGGACCCGTACCTGCACCATATGTGATGTTCGTCATTTCCCTGAAGAAGAAGGAACTTAACCTTCGAAACGCGTCGGAACCTGCAAGACGAACCCTCAGCTTCTGAATCTTCTGAGGCTTTCATGGACCCTGTAGCTAATCAGCAGGCTGCTGCAGAATACACGCCTGTCTTTTCTTCACCCCCGTGAGTGTGGCGTGTTTTGTTTAACACAGGAGCTTCAATATATATATATATATATATATATATATATATATATATATATATATATATATATATCAGGGGCGGCTGGTGACATTTGAAACCCACCCTGCATCCATACATCATTCATTCATGCATCCACCCATCCATACATCATTCATACATCCACCCATACATCCACCCACCCATCCTGCATCCATACATCATTCATTCATGCACCCACCCATCCATCCATCATGCATCCACCCATCATGCATGCATCCATGCATCCACCCATCCATCCACCCACCCACCCTGCATACATCTTTCATTCATGCATCCACCCATCCATCCATCATGCATCCGCCCATCATGCATGCATGCATCCATACATCATTCATGCATCCACCCATCCATCCACCCAACCATCCAGCATCCATACATCATTCATTCATGCACCCACCCATCCATCCACCCATCCATCCATCATGCATCCACCCATCATGCATGCATCCATCCATACATCATTCATGCATCCATCCATCCATCCATCCATCCACCCACCCATCCATCATGCATCCACCCATCATGCATGGATCCACCCATCCATCCACCCATCCTGCATCCATACATCATTCATTCATGCATCCACCCATCCACCCACCTATCCATCCTGCATCCATCATTCATGCATCCATCCACCCATCATGCATGCATCCATCCATCCATGCACCCATCCACCCACCCATCCACCAAACAATCATTAATGCACTCACCCTGCATCCATCCATCATTCATGTATTTTTATGACCATATAAAAATAAATTATGGACTCTAACAAGCCTTTATGATCGATGTTGAAGGATGTGCCAGTTTACATATTACATCACCCCAACCTTTTTATGCTGGAAACCTTCTACCGCCCATGTATTTGCCATCCTGTAAGCCCTAGGTATGTACTATACAAATTCACATACAAACATACACCAACATGCATGCAATAATAAATGCATATATCATGCTATTCCGCCTCTACCGTTTGTTAACATTTTGAAATTTTATAACCTTAGTTCAAAGAGTACATTATATTTGTGGTGACAGTTAACTAATTTTCTGGAAAATGTTTATAAAATGAAATCTGTTGAAGGCTGTTGTTGCACCTATCAAAAAAGAAATTCTGAGAATTTTTACATTTCCAAAACCCCATGCCGTGAAATAAACGGATGACCTGGAATAGACGCACACATTTCTGCAGCAGATGCTTTAACACACTGAACTATCTCAAGTCATTTGTGCAAGCTAGTTTACTGGAACACCGAAAAACACACACTCTTACCTTGCTGCCGGTCCCGCACACGTCACAGGCTCACAGTGCCCCTGGCCAATCCTGGCGCCAGGGGCACAGGTACCCTCTCGCCCGCAGCACGCCCATTAGGGCTCCTGATGGGCATGCGCAACGCCGGCAAAACACAAGTGCGCATGCGTGGGCACGGGTAAAAATTCACCCTCCGTCCCCACGCATGCGTACTTGTGTTGCCGTCTGTACAATCATGTCAATGAATCAACATGACGCCCGCCCGGCGGTCTGACGTCATGTTGATTCATTGACATGATTGTCATGAGGGAGCTGCGGGCGGCGTCGGGCAGGGGGGGCTACGCCCCCACGTCCCAATGGACGAACCGCGCCTGATATATATATATATATATATATATATATTTTATTTTTATTTATTTTTTCTAACAAAAAAAACAGTTCGAAGACATCTGAACCTTTAGAAGAAAGAAGTCCCTAAACATGAAAAATATGGGAGAAATTGTCACTATATATATTATAATTATCTGAATGCTTATTTTTTCTTTAATAATGGAATGTGTCTATCCTACCTCTGAACTGGGGCTTACCTCTGTTCCTTTCGGTAACCCAATACAACCCCCACCTCTGGCTCTGCCCACCCATCATCCTGCCCTGTAATGCAAGTATTGGCAAAGCCGATTGGTTTCTCCTGTGACACCCGGGAAAAAAATTAATGAATTTGCCAAGGCTTGTTTGTTTGTGTCGTCTATGGCTGCTCATGCATATGTGTACGTGAGTGGCTGACATTTTTCAATGTTTTTTTATTATACTTTATCACGAAATTCACTTCAAGATGACCGTTCCGTGTACATATGCAGGCACAAGCACAATAAAGATCCAAGAGTAGTTTTTGTGATAAAGCATAACAAAAACCATTGAAAGATGGCTGCCATACATGCTCACGGATGTATCATTTGTGTGTCTTTTGCTTTCTTGCCCTAAGTGCGGCAGGTATGCCCAGAGGTGGTTCCCGGGCTCACTGTGCCACTGGATTCAGGCAAGCCTGACTGATGAAGGGTGATACCCTGAAACCAGTCCCGGGATGCTTGTTTCTGGTCATGGGAGGACCTGGCTTGGCAGTTCGGGCTGGACTGTTCCTATAAGGAGCCGAGTCAAGACTGATTTGCATATGGCTGTGTCTAAACTGAGGTGGCATGGTGAGCAAACAATGGATTCAACCCAGATCTCTTGACTGGGGGGGAATGTTTGATTTGTTCCGCATTCCCTCTATCATTTTCAAGCTAGCCTGACTGATGAAGGGTGATACTTCGAAACCGGTCTCATGATGCTTGTTTCTGGTTAAGGGAGGGCCTGGCTTGACAGTTTGTGCTGAATTGTCCCCATGAGGAGCAGGGTCAAGACTGATTTGCACATTGTCTAAACTGGGGTGGCATGGTGAGCAAAAGAACAATGGATTTAACCCAGATCTATTGAATGGAGGTGAATATTTATTTGTTCTGTATTCCGGCTATCATTTGTGTGCCTTTGTGTGGACCTCTGACCCTGCTCGCAGGCAGGTCGCTCCCCACGCTGCTGCACGGCTCCACCTGTGCCTGCCTCGCCGCCCGCATTGTTCTGCTTTGTGCCTCCCTGTGGCTGCTTGTTGTGCCCATCTTCCTCCTCTGTGCCATCTCTGCTGGTATTTTAATGTTGGTATTTGTACTTGTATTCTTCTGTGCCTCCCTCTGACTGCCTGTTGTGCCCATCTTTCTCCTCTGTGCCATCTTGCTGTTAATTGTACTTTTGCCTTTTTTGGGCCCCTCGCCCTTTTTCCGGCCGCTGCATCCCTGAGCGCCCCCCTGCACTCCCATTCGGCGGCCCGATTTCACCTCCCAGCTGCTCCTCCCTCCCTCCCACCTACCCTTATATGGAAGCCGCGCAGCGGCCGTGCCTAAGGCAAGCCCGTCTGCGACTGGACCTTGCCCAGCGCCAGGACTCCTGGCCCCCGCGAGTGCCTCAACGCCCACCTCGGCTATGAATCCAGCACCCTCCACACACTCAATGCCGGACGATCACGCACCTGCTGCCTGGCCGCCCCAAAGCGCACCCAAGGACCCTTCTGCTGCCTGAATTGCAGCTTCACCAGCATCCGGCCCGCCAACCCACCAACCTAAGAACCCAACTTCCTCAGATGCATTCTGCTCAACACCCGCTCCTCTCGCAAACACGCCGTCGAACTCTGGGACCTACTCGACACCAACGCCCCAGACGTTGCCTTCCTGACGTAGACCTGGCTGAACCTCTCCTCGGCAACCAACAGTGGCATAGCCATCCCGGAAGGCTACAGGATCACCCGCAAGGACCGCACCAACGGAGTAGGAGGAGGAATTGCCATCGTCCACAGAAACACTCTCAAAATCTCGACAGACATCGACGACACCCTCAGCACTGCCGAACCCCTGCATTTCCAGATCCACACCGACCCCAACACCACCCTCAGAGGCACCCTCATCTACAAACCCCCCGGACACCGACCACAGTTCAGCGACTCCATCGCCGACCTCATCAGCACACACGCCCTCGCCTCCACGGACTACATCCTCCTCGGGGATCTGAACTTCCACCTCAAGAACAAGAACGACTCCAACTCTTCCACACTGATTGCCAACCTCGCCAACCTCGGACTGAGACAACTCGTCACAACACCCACCCACTCCGCCGGCCACGCGCTCGACCCCATCTTCTCAGCAAGCTCCCACATCTTCTTCAACCCCACCACCGAACTCCACTGGACCGACCACCGCTGCATCCACTTCACCTTCCGGAAACCTACCACACACCACTGCACCCAGCAGATGCCTCACCGCAGCTGGAGCAAAGTCACCAAGGACCAGTTAACCACCGCCCTGGCCCAGAGCCCACCCGCAGACCCGACCGACCCCGACGCCGCAACCCATAGCCTCAGACAATGGATCAATGACTGCGCCAACACCCTCGCCCCACTCAAGAAGCCCTCCAACACCCACACCAGCAAGAGAGCCAGCTGGTTCACCGAAGACCTCCAGGCCTCCAAGCGAACCTGCCGAAAACAAGAAAAAAACTGGATTAGGGAACGAACACCGGAAAGCTACACAGCCCACAAGAACGCTACACGCAAACACCACCACCTCATCAGAACCGCCAAAAGGACCTCCTTCAAAGACCGACAAGACAACAACGCACACAACAGCAAAGAGCTCTTCAACATCGTGAAGGAACTCTCCAACCCCAGCTCCAATGCCAATGACATCCCACCATCACAAGACCTGTGCGAATCGCTGGCCACCTTCTTCCATCGCATGATCGCAGACATTCGTGACAGCTTCATCGCCGCCACCACCCCGGCAACCGATGAGACCCCCGCTCCCACGACCGCCACCCGCACCAACCGCCTGCTCGCCTGGACTAACATCAACGACGACGACACCATCAAGATCATAAACACCATCCATTCCGGATCCCCGGAAGACACCTGCCCACACCACATCTTCAACAAAGCCAGCAGCACCATCGCACCCCATCTCCAGAAAACCATCAACATCTCCTTTGAGACAGCGACCTTCCCAGAGAGCTGGAAGCACGCAGAGATCAACGCCTTACTCAAGAAACCCAAGGAGGACCCCAAAGACCTCCAGAACCTCCGACCCATCTTCCTGCTCCTGTTCCTGGCGTAGGTCATCGAAAAGGCAGTCCACAAACAACTGACCAGCTTCCTTGAGGAGAACAGCATCCTGGACCCATCCCAGTCCGGGTTCTGCAGCAACCACAGCAGCGAAACTGCCCTCATCGCCGCCACCGACCACATCAGGACCCTGGTTGACAACGGAGAAACTGTAGCCCTCATCCTCCTGGACCTGTCAGCCGCCTTTGACACTTACACTTCGAACACGCCTCCACGACGCCGGAATCCAAGAGAAGGCCCTAGACAGGACCACCTCCTTCCTCTCTGGCAGAACACAGAGCGTCCGCCTCCCCCCTTCTGCTCCAAAGCCACCAAGATCATCTGCCGCGTGCCCCAAGGCTCATCCCTCAGCCCAACGTTGTTCAACGTCTGCATGGCACCGCTCACCCATTTTGCACGTCGGCATGACCTTAATATCATCTCCTACGCCGACGACACCCAGCTGATCCTCTCCCTCACCAAAGTCCCCCACACCTCCAAAACCAACCTCCATGAAGGAATGAAGGCCGTCACCGGCTGGATGAGAAACAGCCGACTGAAGCTGAACTCGGACACGACGGAGGTCCTCATCCTCTGATCCACCCCCTCGGCCTGGGATGACTCCTGGCGAATGCCTGCACTAGGAGTACCCCGTACACCCACCGGCCACACACGCAACCTAGGGGTCATCCTCGACTCCACCCTATTCATGACGAAACAGGTCAACGCCGTCTCCTCCTGCTTCAACACCCTCTGCATGCTCCGCAGGATCTTCAAGTGGATCCCCACCATAACTAGAAGGACAGTTACCCAGGCCCTCGTCAGCAGTAGACTGGACTACGGAAACGCACTCTACGCAGGAGCACCGGCCAAACTCCTAAAACGGCTCCAACACATCCAGAATGCCTCCGCACACCTGATCCTCTACATCCCCTGCCGCAGCCACATCACACCCCACTTGAGAGACCGGCACTGGCTCTCCATCAACAAGAGGACAACCTTCAAACTCCTCACCCACGCACACAAGGCACTCCACAACACCGGACCAGCGTACCTCAACAGCCGACTCAGCCTCTACACCCCCACCCCTCCAGCTCCGCTCCTCAGACCGCTCCCTCACCACGGTCCCCCGCATCCAAAGAGTGACCGCCGGCAGCAGATAATTTTCTCACCTCGCCGCCAAGACATGGAACACTCTCCCCATCCGCCTGCGGCAGACTGAGGACCTCCTAACCTTCAGGAGACTTCTCAAGACCTGGCTCTTCGAATAGTAGCAGCTCCCCCCCTCTAGCGCCTTGAGACCCTCACGGGTATGTAGTGCTCTTTATAAATGCTATGATTGATTGATTGTTGGTCTTTTGCATCCTGCAGACCGGCATCATTGTGTGTTATACTTTATTCTTAGTTGCCTGTTCTTAGGTTTTCGATGGGGGTTTGAAGTACATCGGACAAATGAGAGAAGATGAGAAAAGAGAGAGCAGTGTCGGGGAGGGGCAGGAGAGCAAGAGAGGTAGAGCATGTTATACTGAAATGCAAAGGTCTCCATAGGAGACGGATTGCCCAGAAACAGCCAATTGAATTTTATGAGAGACAAAAATCACATGTGGGCTGATCCGAGACGTGACTTATAAAGTCTCACGCCAACGGCGGGAAGAGGAAGAATAGAAGTACTCTACGCATAGGTTAAAGTGTTAGATACAATAGGTCTGATGGTGACAGATTTGTAAGCTATTTATAGTAAAGACCTAAAACAGTAAATCAGCTAAGATTTTTGAGAAACGCCCGAATTTGCATCTGTGGAAGTGAATTATTCTGGTGTTTTCCTCTTCGTGAACGTGTGGAGGGTGAATGAAAAATCGATTTTATTTTACGCTTATTTTCATTGTGCAGCAGCAACAGATTACAAAAGAATAAATCAATGAATCTAATGAATCGGTTTGCCTATTGATCAAAGTTCCACCATTTTAACAAATGTAGTAAAAAAAACACAATATCTTAATCCCGCCCAACAAAGTCTTTTATGTAAATGATTACACATACTGACATTTTCATTAAGATCGCCATGCAGTTATCAGGTAGACATAAAAATGTTTCAACAGAGTAACTACCAATGGACCATTGCTGACAAGGCTTCAATCTCCCAAAAGATTAATAAATATCAGACCATTTTTATAAATGGTCTACAAAATACAACTAACAGTTAATTAACTTCTGAAAGATAAACTTTAATCATCTGTTTTCAATTATTTACAGTGGTTGTCATCAAATATTTACTAAAGAAGATGTGGAAAGCACCTCGTAAGATAGCCACCCCTCCCCTAACTGAAAACCTTTCAAATCTTGAACGCACCACACCGCGTCTAAGCGGAAAGGGCTTGCAATACATCCAGTACTTAGTAACTCTCCTGTAAATCCTAACCCAGCAGTATACAATCTGGGGCATCCCAGCACCAGGCTGGAAGGAATTGAGTAAGATTTAACGTACATAATCAAGGTTTTACCTCCTGGGATCAGTTTCCCATCCCATTCTTTGCTAAATATGAATATATCCAACCTCCATGTCTAACGGTCAGAAAAAGGCAATGTATTTTCATGCATGACTTTATTTAGTAATATCCAGGTACAGAATCAATGATCTTTCCTGGATTTTTAGCAAAAACCTGGATCCAGCCTACAAGGGTAGCCACAGAGGGTCAAACACTATATAAATGTGGAATAGAACTTTGATGTCAGTTGAGCAAGATTGCCGTCACCTGTGAACATGGTCTGACAAGACCGAAACGCGTCGGGGAAATACAGCTAGTGACCTGATTTGAATTAAACGATTGCCATGACCATATCGTGAGTGCAGGCTCTCTTCTTCGTCTGGAGGGAAACTTGTTTTATGTTTAGCGGCGTGGTCCTGCCGCAAGTCTGCACCACTAGCAAGTGTTCCATTACTGCCTTTGATGACCACCTTGGAGAGAATATATATAGGAGCACACAAAATCCTGGCCCACAGCTCTTCCAATTGGACCCTCCAGGTACGGAACTCCAGACGCTGAATATGGTAAATTCAAAAGTGCTTTATTTTGGGCATAATAAATTACTACAGGACAGTGCCTGTCATGACGCATTTCGACCGCAGAGACGCGGTCTTGATCACATGACACACCTGCATATTTTGGACATATAAATAACAAACATCCACCACACGTGTTAGAAACAGAAATGCATTGCTCATAACAATAAAAAACATACTGTTGCTAAATGTTACTGAAATACTAATGCATATATTTTACATAAATATGTTTAGAGTCTATTATCATAAAAACAGTGGCTCACATTTGTATATTTAATAAATTACATAATGCAGTTATTTGATATAACTAATTACGTCATCTGGACATAATAGACCATCTGATATTTATACAGAGTTAGTGTTTATACAACCTATTCGTAAAACGTTATCCTTCTGATACTAAAGTGCTTGTGCTTGAATATTAAAAGCAGTTAAGACCGTGGTGGCAATGAATAAATAGTACACTAGATCAGTTGAATGTAAGCTATTCTTCTTATACGTTTTATAAAGTGCAAGTGCTGTTTAATTCTCAGCCAGAGACCCACTGTAGATAGCATAATATTAGAACCACTAACAGTCTGTATGTTTACAATGTACCTAAATAATTTTATACAGTGCTAGTGCTAAAATATTGCCAATACCCCTCAAATGCTGTGAAAAGTGCAATGATGTTTTCCACCTAAATGCTACAACATGTTTAGCTGAAAGCTGCCCAAAAGGTCATAGTTAAACCTCTATAATATTTACACAGTGTCAGTGCTTGGAACACTAAAAAAGAATATATCTGACGTATTTCATCCTCTTTAATGCTTCCTTAAACTTAGACAATTAGAGGATATAATCAAGGTGTATTAGACACAACTTCACATTTTCATTGTTCATTTAACCCTGATAAGAGGGCTGAAGGGATACTTATCTGTTTTATCATGACTCAAGATTAAAAAGGGATAGTATGAAAGATAAAAGATCATTAATATGTACCATATAGTGAGCTAAATCAGACATTAAAGGACATTATGTAGATTGTCACTGGTATTCAAACCGTTGGGCATTTTGGTATCCAGATCAAGAGTGAATTGTGATTCCAATTGTCGTAGACGTTTTTCTCTATTGCCTCCCCATCTAGACTTTGGGACTGCCCCTATAACAAAGAATTTGAGCTCATTTAGGTTATTGTGGTGAACTAACTTAAAACGCGGGCCAAAGGATTATTGGGATCTGAATTGACCACTGTCCTAAGGTGTTGTAAAATTCTATTAAACACTTGAAGTTTTGTACTACCCACATATTTGAGCCCGCATGTGCATTCTAAAATATAGACTGCATGATCAGTGCAACACGTATAGTGGCCTTGTATCTGGACAGGTTTTGAACTGAACGCTGTTCTGTATTTAGTGGTATTTACTCCAAATTTGCAAGCTCGGCATGAGCTGCATTTGAAAAAAACAGTTTTTTTAGATAACCATGTTGTTACTGGAATATATTCTCGGCTATTCTTTACTAGTGCGTCCCTCATTGAGGGTGCTCGTCTGAATGTAATAGATGATTGCTTTGAGAGGATTTGGTTTAATGTAATGTCTCTAAGGACAATTAGCTAATGGAGGGTGGATCTGCACACTTAAATATGTGTGAAACTAATCAAAGATGGTATGGAGAAAATAATAATGTGTATGGTAATAGAGTGTTAGCGTGCCTACATGTGATGAGGGAAGAAGCCCACGTCCCTCAGGGTAAGAACAATTAAGCAGAAGTCTGAGGAAAACCTCAGACTACATGTAGCACAGCTTGGGGCTGTATAAGCCTTCGCAAGTTTAAGCTATTGTTTGCCACAAGTATTCCACAAGAAAAGAAAAGAACAGAAAACAATTCCTTTTCAATGTTTCAATTGATTTTTCATTCAAATAGAAACAAAATTACATGAGGACAATTGGCCAGTGTGAATTTATAGTATGTCTGATTTGTTTCTCTTGTCTACTATGTGTTGTGATCATACTGATTTCCTGTGTATTGTGTTCAGCTACAACAATGGGAGGTGTGGTGACTTTAATGTTGTCTGCTTTGGATATTAGGCAAGCCTCTCTAGTGTGCGAGTTTGCCTTGTTGAGGGCCTTTTGTAATTCAACATATTTGTAAGCTCGGGCTGTAACGCGTTGAACTGCTCTCTGTTGGCATTGCTCTAGATCTGTATCAGAGCTGCAAATACGACATTTTCTTAGGAATTCCCCATAAGGGATGCTGCGTATGGGGTGCTTAGGGTGTGCACTCCTGGCATGGAGAACCAAGTTCCCTGCCGTGTTTTTCCGGTGGAGTTTGGTATGAATCTCACCGTTGTGTACATAGTTTTCAACATCTAAAAATGTAACGCTTTGACCACTAATGTGGGATGTGAAAATCAGGTTTAAATCATTGTTGTTGACAGAGGATACGAATATTTGTGCTTCTTCTTTTGTGCCCTTCCATATTACGCATCATTGATGTATCGCCACCAATGATTAACATGGGTGTCACAGGTGATTTTATGTTGCACCTTGATGACATGCACCTCCCACTAGGACACATCTAACGTTTCTAAAATAAGTTTGTTAATACCCACATAACATTTGCATGTGTCAACAGTATTCAAACAACGGCCAGAGAACTCACCCAGCTATAGAACATTTTTCGGCCCTGTAAATCTTATATGCGCACAACGCTCCCAATGGACATGCAAATCTAATCTAAACTCAGTTATATGTAAACTATACTCTCATTAGATTAACTCACATGCATGCCGTGTATTACCAGGGGAATTAACCAAACAATTCATACTTCTAATTTTTCAGTATTTGAAGACGTTTTTATGATTAATTGACCCACCGCGGGAAACGTTGACGCAACTTTTCAGCATAAGGAGTTATAACATCACGGACCAGCCGCACCTCAGGTACTTGTCTTGAGATAGTGGTCTCTCTGCAACGCATATATCCCAACATCTATAATGGGAAAGCCCACCAATACCACTACGAGCGGAACCTAAATGCCACCTATATCAAATCATCTCTTGTAAATAAGTTTAAATAGTTATGCATACATCCCTGCATGCGATAACTTTATCCACTGGTCATGCTGCCGGAGACATTTGAATCAATGAATCTCTAGACGGATTTGTCATGGTTAACCTTTTTATTTTATTTTGCCCAATATAATCATGTTTTGATTGTAATAGCTGATTTTTGCTTTCTGTTTTCTGGCTTTCCCTTTGGTGGGCACAAATAGATAAAGAAGTCCTGTATTTAGATCCCGACCGGACTTACTCTAACTAATCTTCTCTACATTATCTGAAGATATGACATATGGTAAACATTGACATTCCATACCTTGTCTGGCTAAATAATATTTCCAACAACTATGGCATCTCCCGTTTTCAATCAATTACCATCTTTTTTGCCCTTTAGTCACCTTAGGGTTATTGATTGAAGTACAGCTAAATAGGTAAAAAAGAATTCCTGACTATCCTAATAGGTGTATACTTAAATCATCGACTGGAGACACACCAGTTTTTTCTCTTTGTTAAGTACTTATGTACTATCTTCATCTTTTCCTTTGGCTTTTGTGATTCTCCTGTTTTCCCATTATGTCTTTATATGATGAAATGGTAAATGTTTGTTGTAACTTGATTATGTCTTGTCAATAGTTTCTCTACAATAAAGAAAATAGAATGAACTGATGTAATGCGGTATATCATGGTATTTTATCAAATCACTGGCTCTATTGTTCAAGTAAAATGTATTGATTATTGTGCACTGCCTAGCACAGAGGCATACTTTTAAAATACTGTTTATCTATTTTCAGTAACAAGATGGTAGTGACCTGAGGAAGACACTTTCAACGTGTCGAAACGTGTAGACGGAAACCATCTCCCTACTGTATTATTTAATTATACAAACAAATAACGAGCATCTGTTGTTTATTCACTGAAAGAAATCTTTTTACTGCTTTTTAATCAGTATGTCAATGAATTATTTCGTGACACTTTTATAAAGTTTATTAAATTGAACTTTCTGTGCTAATTTAGTGCCTTATTATTTATTATTATTATTTTGTTACCTGAACTGTGCCAGTGTTTGTGTGTTGTCTGGGTGTATTATTTTCCACAAATGCATCTCCCACCAGCCTGCAGGAAGACATGCATAACTGGGGGAGAAGTATGCCCCCATTGCCACTCCCCTCAATTGCTGGTATACGTCTCTGTTGAAAAGAAAATAGTTATTGTTTAAACACAGTTTTAGCATATCTATTATCATGCAGTTGTGTCCGTGAAAATGAATTGATCTTTGGTCGAGATAATATTTGATCACTTCAATTGCGTCTTCATGATGAATACTTGTGTATAGAGAAGTTATGTCCATCACAATAAAGAGATAGTCTTGGTCCCATTCTATGTCTTTTATTTTTCTTAGTAAATCGCTGATCTCTTAAACGAAAGATGGTAACTTGGTTACAAACTCTTGTAGATAGAAGTCTAAATATTTTGACATGGATTCTAGTAGACTCTTTCTAGCCAAGATGATCGGACTGCTGGGGATTGGAGTGATATTTTTATGGACTTTTGGTTTGAAATGGAGGATTGGTGTAATGGGATGTTCATTTAAAAAAAAAAATCATTTCATTCTTAGTTAATAGTCCCATTTGTTTCTCTGCTAGAGATGTTGTAACACTGTTTCTTTTGTTTTACGTAGATCCTGTATTGACGCTTTTCTGTAACAAGCTAGGTCTTCCAAATGTCTATTTGCCTCCTCTAAGTATTGTTGTCTAGGCCAAAAGAGGATGTTACCGCCTTTATCCGCCTTATTGATTATTATATCGTTTTTACTGCCGAATTCTTTCATCATGTTAAAGTACTGGGTTTGGTGATATTTGTTCCGATGTTTTTTCCTATTAGTGGTCTTGTTGAGTTGTTTTAACTCTTCTGTCACAATGTCACTAAATATATCAGTGGCATCCTTTGGCATCATTGGAACGAATGTTGATGCTAGGCGAAAAGGACTTTGTGCTGCTTTGCTGATATTTATCCTGGCTAAAGACATGTCCTGTTGTGTGGAGTCCGAGGAGTCATTGTCATCCTTGGCTAAAGATTCTAACAGCCTTAATGTAGTGATATCGATTGCTTGTAAATTGGTGTCACTTTCTTGAGATATTGGGTCGTCGGTGGAATTGGCTGTCAAACCTTTAAACTGGTGAAATTTTATGAGTTTTAATTTTCAAATAAATTTGAACACGTCTACTCTTGACTGGTTGTATTGAAAGTTGCTCTCTGGACAATAGGTGAGTCCCAAAGATAGTAGTTGAGATTCAGCTGTTGTTAACACTATGTCCATTAAGTTGATTACGGTATTATCTGCTGGTACTTTTAAAGTTTACACTTTTTGGTTTGTGCCCCTCTGTTTGCATTGCTGTTTGAATATCCTCTGCCTCTCCCTCCTACTTTGGCTCCTCCTTCTACTTGTTTCGTTTGAGGATTCCATGGGCTTAGAGTTTGAAGCATTTCCTAGCGTAAAAAATTGAGTTCTTCTGCGGGTGTGAGGTTGGTTGCCTTCATTGTTTGAAAGCCTGATATGTCTTCCCTATTGTCATCTGAATCACTGCTGCTTGGGATAGAGCTTATTTCTGAATCCGAAACTGAGAAGGCATTGCCTACTTGTGATGTTTTTTAAATTTCAGGCAGTTTTTTTGTTAATGCTTGTTTTTTGAACGTGTCAAATTTTATGGAGAACGTAAAAACTCTTAGCTTGTGCGAATTTGAAGATTTTTCATGCCTTAATTATAACCTCATGTTTCTTTATCCTTCCTTTAATTTCTGCACGGCCTTTGGATACCAGATCCTTTTGTTCTAGTCCATCAAGTAAGCCATTGATCCTGTCAACTTCTTTGAATGTCTTTTCGTGGTCAATTTCACCATATTTTATGAGCATTAGAATTATATTCATTGAGGCCTGTAAGTTATTTTACGCCCACTCCTTTAGCATTAAGGGGTTCCGATTTTCAAATGTTGGCGCGATCAACACTCTTAGCCCCCTAGGTACTCTGTTAGCGTCACTATATTTTTCCAGTGATTTCTTTTCCCACCATTTGGTGAGCTCGGTTTTGAGTAATTTTTCTAAAGTTTTTAATAGGCTTTTCACATCATTCTTCATAGTTTTATTGTTTTGGCTACTCTGTTCACTTTTCATTTCAGGTAGGTTTAAAAATAGATGTTCCGCTGCAGCTTCGCGTTCTTGCAGCGCGTCGTTATTTGACATGATGTTATACACCTTAATTGCTCTGTATACTGAGGTGCTTGCCCCCTTCTTGCGCCACCTCACTTTCAAAGCGCAAAATCTCTCCCCCTACTGAGTAAATTGTTTTGGATGTCGATCCGACTTACCAGGCTGAATCTTCTGGTCCCTTGAGTCCTCCGATCACTCGGGTGCCGCCGGTTCCTCGCTGGATCGGCTGTCTTCCGACGTCTGATTCGAAACAGGCAGGGGGCGAACTCAACTCGTACTCCTTCCGGGTCAGTTTTGTCATTTCGATGATGTCGGCTGCACGGTGGTTCGCCACAAATGGAATGAGGGTCCTTAATATCAGACACAGCCTTGCACCAAGCAATTTGAATGAGCACACAAAATCCTGGCCCACCACTCTCCCGATGGGACCCTCCAGGTACAGACCTCCAGACGCTGAATATGGTAAATTCAAAAGTGCTTTATTTTTAGCATAACAAATTAATACAGAACAATGCCTGTAATGATGCGTTTCGACCGCAGACACGCGGTCTTGATCACATGACACGCCCCCATATTTTTTACATATAAATAACAAATAACCACCACACATGTTAGAAACAGAAATGCTTTGCTCATAAAAATCAAAAACATACTGTTGCTAAGTGTTACAGAAATACGAATGGATATATTTGACATTAATAAGTATAGAGTCCATTAGCATAAAACAGTTGCTCACATTTGTATATTTAACAAATTACAAAATGCTGTTATTTGATGTAACTAATTACGTCATCTGGACTGAATAGATCATCTGATATTTATACAGTTAGTGTTTATACAACCTATTCAGAAAACGTTATCCTTCTGATATATATATATATACTAAACGGACCCCTCCTCGCAAGTTGGTTGGCTCGAAAGCAGCGGATACTACTTTGCGGTGAATTAGCCAACTCGGAAGGAGTATAGTGAGCCAGCCCCCCGGAAATCGTGTGAAAGGTTGCTACAGTGTGTCGTCGACATAGCCTGAAGGTAAGTACTGCGGGAGCCGGGAAGGATCGGAGGATTATCCGGCTACCGCCGCTTACCCGAAGTGAGCCAAAGCGTTGTTGGGATTAACTGTGCAGTACTGTTAAGATTTATACCGGGATAGGAGTTACGGAAAGGAGAAAAATAACTAAGCGGCTGGGTGTGAGAAAATATACTCAGCGAGCCATTTGTTTAAAGTGCATAACTATTCCTGAAACCTAATATGCTGTGATGGCGGAAGCAGCAGACGTGCTTGGTGACCACAAGGCAATTGTGGATGCATTGTTCTCAAATTTGCCTGCAATCACTAAAAACAAGGAGGGTGTAAATGCGGAAGTGGATAACAAACAAACGTAAAATCTTTATTGAGAAAACTAGAAAAGTTACAAAGAACAGAACTAACCAAATGGTGGGAGAGTGAGTCCCTACAGAAATACAAAGAAGCCGGCAGAGTGCCTAGGGGGTTGAGAGTGTTGATAGCGCCATCTTTTGAAAAACCCAACCCCCTGATGCAACAAGAATGGACCACTAATAATCTGGATGCATCAATGAACATGGTATGCATTCTTATAAAGTATGCTGAAATAGATAGAGCAGAGGTGGTAAAGCAAATTGATGCAATAATTCAAGAACTAAGCACTTTGGAACAGCAAGATTTCATTAAGAAAGAGAAAGAGAATATTAAAAAACGTTTGGAAAAGCATGAGAATGTAATCAAGGAGTGCAAGGTTTTCAAATTCACCAAGGATAAAAAAAGACTATGAAACTGGAAAATGTTTCACATTTTCTAAAAAGTTTGATAACGTGAAAAGAAAAGCATTGATTCCTCAGACAGCAAGTACAGCGGTGCCAATCCTGAATGTTAGTCATTCAACTGACACGGAGGCAAGTTCCATAGTAATCAGTGTGGAGTCAGATGATGATATTACAACAAATGAAGGAGTCAGTTACTCTTCCAGTTTCACCCATCGGAAGAATTGGGGCTTATGGTAGAAGATCGGAGACAAACCCTGAGGCCAAGGATCCCAGTGAAAACCAAAGGACAAAATGAAACAGGCGCCGAAATCAGAGGGGGAAATGCAAGAGGCAGTTGGAGAGGGAAAAGAGGGAAAGGGAAAACCCAAGCAGATCAATAAGTATGGATAATCAAGCTATCAATAACACGGTCATTAATTTGAGTGACCTTGACCTGGATCCTGCAGAAATCCAACTGTTATCATTAGGTCTTTCTTTTTGTCCAAAATCAGGCTTCAAATATGTTCAATCTCAAGTTGGTCAAATTTCACAAATTGAGCAAAGCCAATAAAATAGCAACAACTATTTCAGTTGAAAATCTACCAAGTGTGAAATTTCAGGTATCTGATATTCCTTCCTTGAAAAAGGCACATTCGCTGGCAGGTTTGTCAGAAAAAAATGAGAATACACCACAAGAACTTGGTGGAATGGGAATTACAAGCACAAGTACTGTCATCAGTCCATTAAACCACCATCTACTTTTATCCCCGTTATGCCACGTGATGCTATTGACATTTTCAGTGAATGTGTCGTAGATGATTTGAAAAAATTGAATAGAGAGATTGTCAACAAGAAACAAAACAGGAGTTACAGTGAACAACAATACACCAAACTCATGAAGAAAATTAATGAAAGTGACAACATCATTGTAAAAAAGGCAGACAAAGGGGGAAATATTGTCCTTTGGCCTCGTGTTGCTTACATAGAAGAAGCTAGTAGGCACTTGTATGATGTTGTATGCTACAAAAAGGTTTCTTTCAATGAGTTGAGAACAGTTAAAGACTTAGGGCCCGATTCACAGAACTAACTTAAGACAAAATCCTAAACTTACTACTTTTGGTATTCACAGAAGTTAGGATTTTGTCTTAAGTTTGTCTTAAGACAGACTTAAGACAGACTTAAGTTAGGATTTTGTCTTAAGTCTGTCTTAAGTCTGTCTTAAGACAAACTTAAGACAAAATCCCAACTTCTGTGAATACCAAAAGTAGTAAGTTTAGGATTTTGTCTTAAGTTAGTTCTGTGAATCGGGCCCTTAGTGTTCAAGGAGCTTGCTCAAAGGAAAAGAGTGGGTTTAATCAACAAGGAGGAGTATCATTTTTTATAGACAGACCATCCGATTACTCCCACGTTATATTTTATACCCAAAGTCCATAAACAAATTCATCCTGTACCTGGGCGTCCCATTATATCGGCACAGGGTGGTCTATTAGAACCCATGTCTAAATATGTAGATTTTTTTATAAGAGGTTGTGTAGAAACCCTCTCAGCGTATATCAAAGACACGGGTCATTTCCTTGAGAAGCTCAGTAAAATTACTTGGTGTGATAATTACTGTTTCATTGTTATCGACATATGTTCATTGTATACTAGTATTGATCATAAACAGGGTCTTGAAGCTACTAAACAATATCTATTCCATCGAGATATTAGATTTTATGAACATAACAAGATGCTGTTAAAAATGATAAACATATGTCTCAAAAACAATTATTTTTTCAATTCAACTGTATACCAACAACTCCGAGGTGTGGCCATGGGGGCATGTTTTTCCCCCAGTTTTGCATGCTTGCATGTAGGCTGGTGGGAGGAGCATGTCCTAGGCCACGTCCTGGAGGAAAAATGTCCTGATAACATCATCACATGGTGGCGTTTTATTGATGATGTTTGCGTGATTTGGCAGGGATCTGTCGAATCAGCTCAGAGATTTATTAACATTATCAATGATAACAATCAAAACCTGAAATTCACAGCAAACATCAACAGGGAAAGGGTTGAGTTTCTTGATGTAGAAATTTATATTTCTAAAAACATCATGAACACCAAATTACACAGAAAAGAAACTGCGGGAAACTAAATCCTCCATGCAAGCACTACCCACCCTAGACACCTGGTCAAGAGTATCCCCTATGGGGAATTCTTGCGAATTAAGAGAATATGCAGCAATAAAGAGGATTTAGCGACATGCCTTGATGAAGCAGTGCAATGATTTTTACTACGGGGTTACAAGATGGTGGATTTGAAGAAATCTCTAGCTCAATTGGATAACCTACAGAATGTGCAGTCAGGAGGAGAACCAAGTAGCTATCTCAGATATTAAAGGGGAAGGAGCTGTGATGAAAAAGGTCCCTATCAGACTTATAACCACTTATAATTGTCATCATAAGAGGGTTAGACAAATAATTGCCAAAAATCGGCCTATTTTATAGTCTGATATTACTTTGGCCCCTGAGATTGAGAATTCCCCTAGCATTACGTACAGGCGAGCACCTTCTATGAGGGATGCTCTAGATAGATCTAGCCCTGAGATACAAACTAAAACTGACTGGTTGTCCAATAGAAAGGGTTTCTTTAAGTGTAGCTCCTGTAGAGCATGTAAATTTGGGACCAACATTAGGGAAGTACAGGATGCTTTTTCCCTAGAACCCTATAAACTCAAAGGATTTTTTACATGCAAAACAGAATTTGCTGTTTATATTTTGGAATGCACTTGCCAACTGAAATACATAGGCAGTACAAAACTACCTGTTTTTAATCAGATATTACAGCATTTACGTGCTATTGTCAACTCAGACTCCAGCTACCCTGTGGCACGGCATTTTAAATTACTCCATAACAACAATCTTAAGGATTTAACTTATTTTGTGATTGATGCCGTACCAAAAGCAATAAAAGGGAGTAATAGAGAAAGAAAATTACGCCAGCTGGAGAGTCAATACATTGTGCAGTTTGACACTAAAATGCCTAATGGATTAAATACAGGAGAAGATCTTTACAACTTTTTATGAACTGTATACTAATTAAATCTGTTTGTTGCTGCTATCCCTTGGACACTTGGGGGCATATTATCAAGGGGGTTTATCTCCGCTTTTTTGGCTTTAAAAGCCAAGAAAGCGGAGATAAAATTATCTCCCTATTACCTAGCTGTCGCTAACACCAGTTAGCGACAGCTAGTAGGAGATAGCGACCATCTTGGGCCCCACTTTGCATGTCAGTGATATTTATCACTAATGACATGCAAAGTGGGCATGCCAAGATGTTAGCGACTGGAAACAGTCGCTAACATCGCTATCTCCTATTACCAACTTTGGGAGATATTCGCGCTAAGCGCGAATATCTCCAAAAGCTAACACCTGCCCTGAGCAGTTCTTAGCCATGTTATCCAATGGGAGGTGGATAACATGGCTAAGAGCATTAGCTCGGTAATGCATGAATATCGCTGACTTTTCAGCGATATTCATGCATTGCGTCCGATTTTTATTGGATTTGCGATAAACCTTGGTAATACCAACGTTTATCTGCGATAAAAATCGCCGCAGCTCATCGGTAAATTTTTGTCTCTAACCAAGCAATAGCGATAATTATCGCTATTGCTTGGTAATATGCCCCTTGGTTTTTTAGATAATATTTTGTGATTATCTTTTATCTAAGATTGGATATGAAATGTATGTTATTTACTTGTGATTAATTATATTTAATGTTTGTATAAATACTCTTTTATTTGTGCGGATGGTTTTATGTAGGCTTTTTATTCTATTCTTGCCGGATTTTTACTGGTTTTACTGGGTTCTGGTTTTACTGGTTTTTATCTGGCTTCTATGGGTGGAAGTCTGCATCTTTGCTATTTGCACAAGATATTTGAATTATTATTATAAATATATGACATACTTTTATTGATCCTCTTGAGTTTGCGGAAAAGTTTATAAATGATTATAAATGTTTACTGTTCTCTGCACTTTATATGCATTTGTCACTTTCCAAGTAACTGGCACTTGAATGAATTGATACAATAAGGTATATTATGCACCAAAAGAATGAATCAATTATATATATCTTTGTCACTTGTATAAAATAGATATTTAATATGTGCTAGTTATAGGAACATTTTAATTCACATTGGGTAAAAAACATTTTTTATGAATTCACTGTTTACAACACACCCTCAATAATGAATTTTGGAATCAAAAATGTATATTTCGTTGAGGGGACCATTAAAATGAAAAAAGAAAAATGTATTCTTTAAGATTCTATGGGCACTTGCCCTATATTTTTTTAATTTCTGAATCTCTAACTTTTGAAAAAAAATGTTTTTTTTAAAGTAATTGAGATTTACAATACACGGAGAGTCTTTTTTCCATGTCTATAGACATGTGGGAGGAGTATATGATGCAGTGAACAGTATTTAATCACATGGGGGTCATGGCATGTCATGTGATCAAGACCGGGTTCCCCGGTCGAAACGCATCATGTCTGCAAGGAAATAAAGCACAAAGAAATCTGAACCTGCCATTGTGGTCCATTTCCTGATTTGTGCCTGGAGGTGGTGTTTTTTCGGGATTGTGTTCGTATATATATATATATATATATATATATATATATATATAAGCCAGTTAACCAATCAATTTTTTTTTTAAAACATTCATTAAAACACTTATTTAAACATTTATTCGTCCATCGACCCTTACAAATACATATATAAAACATATTGATATTTCAGAAGGACACACATTCACTGGATGGTGTCATCAGTGATGTCATGAGTGATGTCACTGACCATGTCATGAGTGATGTAATATGTGACGTCATCAGCAGTGCATTGCAGGCGCGCAAGTTATAGTGAGTCCAACTAACTATAACGTGGAATTTCAATGGTTTTATGTCAGTAAAATTTCCAGCTAACTAAAACTGGTGTGAAACCTATGGTTTTTTCAGTGAATTTAATAGGTTTTTTAAATGCTAATCTCTAACTATAACTGGTGTGAAACCTATGGTTTTTTCAGTGAATTTAATAGGTTTTTTAAATGCTAATTCCTAACTATCACTGGTGTGAAACCTATGGTTTTTTCAGTGAATTTCATAGGTTTTTTAAATGCTAATTCCTAACTATAACTGGTGTGAAGCCTATGGTTTTTTCAGTGAATATATATATATATATATATATATATATATATATATATATATATATATATATATATATATATATATATATATATATATATATATATATATATATATCCAAAATTTCAAAACACAGTTCATGCGCTCTCAGGAAATGAGTCCAGCATGAGTTGCTGGACTCATTTCCTGAGAGCGCATGAACTGTGTTTTGAAATTTTGGATCGTTATTTCCGGCTTGCTCGGCCGGAGTATGCGCCACCCCTCTTGGGTCCCAGTATCCTGGCAGGAGCCCTTTTTGTGGATATATATATATATATATATATATATATATATATATATATATATATATATATATATATATATATATATATATATATATATATATTTAATCACCTCCTGGAAAATCTTCGCATAAAGAAAGAACCAGAGTCGAAGCCCAAATAGTGTGCAGAAGGGTTTATTTAGGCACAAGGAATACTACCCAACGCGTTTCGAAGTCAGCCGACTATATAAAATTTCTATGGCAAAATGAAACCCCTCATTTTGTTCCTTTTCAAATTAAATGTATTAAGTGCTACCACTTTATTCCAATCAAGATGACTTCAGGTGTGCCATACTTTTGTCATAAGTAAGACTGTTAGCGTTCTAGTTGTTCTTTAGAACACTCTGGGACATTCTGTCATTGGGCCATAGTTGGGCTACATCTGGCTGATATTTGGGCTACATTTGGGCTCTTTTGTCTCTGGTGGCCATCTTGGGAGACTGCATATCAGAATTTTTTTAATGAAATATAAGAGGATTTGAGAAGTCACTCAAAATGTGCCCTAATTTTTTATCTTCAGCACTAATCATAATTTCTATGGCAAAATGAACCCCCTCATTTTGTTCCTTTGCAAATTAAATGTTTTAAGTGTTAACACTTTATTCCAATCAAGATGACTTCAGGTGTGCCATACTTTTGTCATAAGTAAGACTGTTAGCGCGCTAGTTGTTCTTTAGAACACTCTGGGACATTCGGTCATTGGGCTATAGTTGGGCTACATCTGGCTGGTATTTGGGCTACATTTGGTTTTTTTTGTCTCTGGCGGCCATCTTTGGGCTACATTGGGCTACATTTGGGCTCTAACATATATATAGCCCAATGTAGCCCAATATATATTTTTTCAAAGTTAATTTTCGTAAAAACCACTGGAGCACATATCTTGAGACATAGCAAAGGCACATCGGGCTACCAGTCCCTACAATTTTGCCAAGTTTGGTGCAAATCCATTCAGCCGTTCGGGCTAAAAGTGAGTTCGACCGCCCTATGGAAATGAACATGGGGAAAACACGTTTTGGGACCCCCCCTTTTATCTCGGCCCCCGCTTGACGAATCCCCCCAAACTTTCAGGGAAGGACCGGAGCAGAGCGGGCCACCTACTTTGAGAAATTCGCGAAGATTCGTCCACCGGCGCCAAAGTTATTCCCAATAGAATGTTGCGGATTTCCTATGGAACGTAGATCCTAACTGTAACTAGTTAATATATATATATATATATATATATATATATATATATATATATATATATATATATATATATATGTATATATATATATATATATATATATATATATATATATATATATATATATATATATATATATATATATATGAACAAGGCCTCTGGTAGGCTGAAACGCATCATGGCAGGCATGCTGAGACTTCAATAAATACTAAGTTGCACTTTCAACTGGTTTGGTTATCGTCTGTTTCCGTGTTTTCCAGGAGATTGGGGAATGCAGGAACCTCTGTGGCGAAGTTTTCGGCATATATATATATATATATATATACATATATACATGCATTTTCCATAATTTGTTTGGAGCATTTTTCCCTTTGGGCTAATTCGCTCCCACTTTAAACACGCTCCCACAGGATGAGCATTCTGATTGGCTGCCAGCAACATGAAGAAAAATGTTGCTGGCAGTCATTACAGAACTCGTCATTACAGTACTCGGGCCTCAGAACTCTGTCCTGACTTAAAGTAAAAAAATATATAAAGGAGAATGGTAATGATACCCTGTTTCCCTAGGTACTGTGGAGGGCTCCCACAGGGACCCCCTTGGGGCCAAAATAAATATTGGCCCCAGATTAGTGGGATCACTCATCTTAATAAACAGAAAACACAATAATAGAGGAGGGGGACATGCAGCCCCCCTTGCTGACCCACAGGTGGGCCACGGGAGGAGCAGTGAAAATGCTCCCAACGGGTGGGAGCATATTTCTATTTCCCAGTCAGCGCTCTTGCTGGCAGGGAAAGAAGAAGTAGCTGATCCTGCCTTATTAGGGCTCATCAATCGGGTATAGCCTGGCTCCTGTACCACCGGGTACACAGGACACACAACTGGGCACACCTGTCCCACCTAGGTAGTCACACTGAAGTATACAAAAATGTTATTGAATGTTCGAATCAATCTCAGCCAATTGTAATTATTCAAGTCTGCATCCCAGTCCATTTTTATTTTTCACAGGATGCCTCCTCAGTTTTGACCCAGCCATATGCAAATCAGTCTTAACCATGTTCTAATAGAAGCACTCCAGCCTGAACCACCAGGCCAGGTCCTCCATCAACTGGAACACGAGCAATCCCAAGAACAGTTTCAGCCGTATTAGGGCTAATCAGTGGGGTATAGCTTGGCTCAAGTGGAACAGTGTGCATGGGACACATTTGGGCATACCTTTCCCAATGCAGCCCGAGTAATTACTAGTGGCTGAGATTAAATCAAACATTTCATCCATCACTTTTTTGTATGTGTCAGCTTTCACACACATATGTTGGCAAAAAAAGAAATGATGCATGAGAGGATGTTGAATTTAAGATCACTGGTGGTATATGAAAACATAGATAATTTTTTAAACATATACGGTTCTATAATTTAAGTGGCAATTTGAAGTTTTGCAATTTATAATTACCATTTTGTGTATCATACTGTATCAATAGTGTAGAGAAATGTATACTACAAAATGTAAAACAAGCTTACACCATAACTTGAAGCAAATAGATCTTAATGATAAATTATTAAAGAATGATAATGTTATTTTAAGCAGATATGAAAAAAATACTGTGTATAAAAAATAAATATGCCAATGTACATTTCCATTGTGCAACTTTAAAGTTACTTTTCTAAAGGTTCCTTTCAGCACTGGCACATCTATTGGAGATCCGGTTGTGGAAGAGTACACAATATGTAGAAACAGACTAGCATTTTGTTGTCCGAATTCTGCCAGCTGATCCTAGGTGCCACTGCACGTCTCACCAAAACTCACAAGGGTAAAGAGCAGTTTCAGGGACACCCTCTTTTACTCTAGCTTTAGAAGTAGGCACTATAATACATTTTTCAGCCAATCTGTGAGCATACATTGAGGGCTGTGAGGAAAGATACAGCGGCATAAGGATTACTTTGTGCAGTCTCTTGGAAAGTGCAACCTGGCATCAAAACGTACTGCCTATATAGGCAAGGGGAAACGTTTTGAGCAATTGAGGTTTGACTATTTTTTGGAAAATAAGGTGTGATTATTTAGAGACTGGAATTTCTGTGTATGGGTGCTTGACAGGAGGGTGGTTGATCAGCTGTTTTAGTGTTTTTCTTTTGGGGAATTCAAGTTAGAAACAGGGGGCCAGAGTTTTCTCCCAGGGCATTGGGCCAATATCTTTTTTTCTGTCTGTGATGGACAGAAAAAAGGACATTACCCCATCCACCCTAAATTGGATGGGCCATGTAATGCCCTTGCTCTGACAACCCACTACTCCATCGTGTTGCCAGAGAAAGCTTCCCGTCGATTGGCTCAATGAGGCTCCATCAACCAAAACCTAATGGATCACACATCTCTAAATGAGGTGGGTGGACAGAGATTTCGGCGGACAGTGTACAATGCACTTATTATGACTACCACGGTGCATTTGACCGCCGTAGTAGAGGTGGCGGTCCAATCACCTCCGTACTAGGGGACCGCCTGCAGTATTACAACTATGGTGGTCGGACCGCTACCAGAACGCCTGCACCGTTCGGGATCAAGGATCCCGCTAGGCCAGCGGTCTTTCCCAGGGAAAATTATGCAGGCAGTGCTACAGCTGGCACTGCAGAGCATATTTTGAGTTGGCTCACCGCCACCCTTTTCATGACGGTGCGACCGCCATGAAAAAGGTGGTGGGAGGCAACAAAGGGGGTCCTACTAGGGCCTCCTGCCACTCCAGGGCCTGGGGGTGCAATCAGTAGGGCACATGTAGCGCCCTCCTGTGTTTATGCACCTCAGTTCCGGCATGGTGTTTGCCATACCGTACAGAAACTTGCAGATGGCGCTGTCACTGCGGCGGTCTGCATGTAAGGCTCTCCAATGAGTCTTACAGACTGCTGCCATTGCAGCGTCGCCTTGCCACTGCCCGCCACGGATTACAATCATAATCCAGTGGGCGGTGTGGGCACGGCTTTAGGGGTCCTACCGCGGAGCACTGGCACAGCGGCCGCCAAAGTCATAACAAGACCCTAAGTCACTTTTACGACAGAATACCCTGTCTGCTAAACTTTACATCAGTCACATAGTATATCTTATAGGGTTATTCTATGCTGAGGGTTGGAATAGAAGGAAGAGCCTTGTTCCAAGGAGATAACAGTTACAGGGAGCACAGCTGACACCCTCTAGGAAAAGAACTATTGCAATTAAGTGTGTGCCCGGAAATCTACGATTTTCTTAAATTTTCAAGTACACTCCCAGGGACTTTTGGGAAACCAAAAATTCAGTAAAGCCGCAATAATTGTAAGCACAGCGTAATATATCGGAAATGTACTATTTTCTTTTGAGACTTGGGGCCATATTATCAAGAAAGGGCGATAAATTATCGCCGCTTTTATCGGCAGGAAACTGCCGCTAAAGCGGCGATAATGGACTTGATAATATGCCATTGTGAATTCCCATAGAAGCCCAGGTTCTGGTGTTAACCTGGGCTTCTATTGGGAATTCACAAGGGATTGTAAATCAAGCCCATTATCGCCGCTTTAGCTGCAGTTTCCTGCCGATAAAAGGGGCGATAATGTATCGCCCTTTCCTGATAATATGGCCCAAGGAGCCTAAATTACCACCCGCTTTGAAAAACAAACTAACAGTAAAAGTATAAAAATCAGCCCCGTGAATCAAAATATTGATTTCTCTGTAGTGCCAAAAATCCTTGTAGCAGCACTGCTTGTTTTGTTCTGTTATGGCATGCTATGCTAGGTTTCGTTTGTTTTTGTTTATCTCTTGCAAACATTGCCCGCTGGAGCGCCTATGTTCTTGCATAAGAACCTGAGGACGTATCTTTGCTGCATCATAGTATCCAGCTGTGCATACATCTCTAAAACCTCACATTGATCCTCAAGTAATCCCTCCCTCCACCCCTCTGGCCGGAAGGGCAAAGTCAGGGCCAGGGAGAATTTGATCTGAGAAAGTTTGATCCAGTTTCGCGTCCCCTCCCTCCCTGTGCCGTGGACCGAGGGATTACTCCACAGATGTTGTTTGCACTAAAACTTTACAACCTGCACATAGCGTCACAGCCGGCCTTCGGATGGATGCGAGCAAGGGATACTCTTAAAGCTGAGCCTGGAAGAGTGCGGTGGCTGTGTGTTCTTTAAACTCCGGGTTGACATCTTGTCCACAAGTTCACGTTACACGTTTATGACCTCAAGACGCAGCTGGTTCCTTGGTTTGAAAAACACGTGCATATTTCAGCCACGTCGTTTCGCTCTTGTTGACAAGGCAGAATTTTTTAATAAGAGTTACTATCAACGCCACCTCTGGCTTTATGTGAGCAGGGCATAGACAGACCCCCCTTTTGAAAGACCCCCTCACCCTTCCACGTCTCCCATATGGTGTCGAGGTTTTATTAGCTCAGGCACAAGACACCTAGTTGTTTCCAAGAGAAGGTGTTGTGGTTTTTGCATAACGTTTGGATTTAATTTATATCTGTATCAGAAATGTAGAAAAAAATCACTTCATCGGCATCTCTTGGGGGTACTAGACTGCTGGGTCCCAAATCGAGATTGCAGGGTGGGAAATCATATTTCATCTTTTAAATCTAGTGTCAGCTGGGCACGAATCGTGTCAGCGTGGATGTTATTCGAAATATATCACATTTAATTCCACCAGAGATGAGATCGATAAAGGAGAATTCAGAACTTCGTGAGACAAATATGATTGCCTATTTTTCCAGTGATGGTTGATGAACTGGTGAGCATTGAAAGTGGTGGGGAGTAAACAGCTCCCGTTAAATGCATAATGATATTTGTAATAGTGCCCACCTTTTCAGTGCCAGGGACGGCCTCGCAGCTTTATTCAAGCCGCTGGCGTCACCTCTCACTGGCGCCGGCGTACCCATTCGTCCGCTTCAGGTGCGGGGCCATCCCACCAGGCTCTGCTGGCCACATCGCATAGGATCTCCCGCAGGTTTGCAGCACCTCAAACCCCCCATGCTAGGTACTTTTATTTATTTCCCATGCTGGGGGCACTCCAGGACTTGGATGTGTCGCGGGGGCGGGGAGGGCTCTACTCTCAGGTGCAGCTGTGTTTCCCCTTGCGTCAATGCCATGTTGCCCTCCCTTGCAGCCTCACTTCACCAGGCTGATGTCGGCTTGCAGGGTTGCTTGTGGGCGTCACCTCAGGAACGTTTGTCGGGTGTGCAGGCACTTCACATGCGGGGTGGGCACCCGCTTCACCTCCTCTTGCCCACGGGCTTTTCTCCATGCCCATCGGGCGGTCAGTCGCCTCCTGCGCCTGCTGGCAGGGGGTACCCTTGACACGGGCTGCCCCCCCCTCGACCACCAACAAGGCAGCTACACACGCGGGTCTGACCCGCTCATCGCCAATGTAATAGTGCGGGGCCTTAGGTCTCCATGCACTATTAGTAATGACACGGACACTGTACTTAGTTGGTAGAACTGGCCCAGGGCACATGCGCCTGGCCCCTTTTATTGTCAGGGTCACATGTCCTGTGACGCCTGTGGTGGATAGGTGTGGGGTGGGGTGTAAGCCAGCCCTCTGGGAGTGGCTGGTACATAGAAACACTGGACCAGTGACCAGAAGTTCACTACAATATTCAACGGAACTGCATTATTGTGACCATGATGGCTCCTGCCGTTTGTATATTGCTGGTCCTGGCATAATGGTAATAATTCTTACCATAATTTGGGCATTCTTGCCAACTTGGTGCCAATCCCATCGATAATGCCAGCCATGCACATTGGTGGTAATACAGAGAATATTGCAGGCATCTTTGACTTGGAGATGCCAACCCTTTGCATAATGCTGCCATTGCAACTTGGTGATAGCTCTTGGCATATTGCTATGGAGCCCACCCCTCTCAAAATGGCCATCCTTGGCACATTGAGACAGTCCTTGAGAATGAACTAACAAAATACCATTGTCCTACAGAGAAAACATTTGGGCCTGATTCACAAAAGTAAAATAACATGTGTCGATTTATCAGTGGCGTAACTAGACCTTTGGCCGCCCGTGGCAGTCCCTGCGTTTGCTGCCTGCGGCCTCTGCATGTAAGAACGGAGGCTGCTGCCAATTCCTGCATTTGCTGCCACGCAACAGCTGCAGGTAAGAGCGGGGGGAGGCCGCCGCTACCAAAACTCATAAGCCAGTGCGATTTATTGAAGTGCAAATTGACTACTTTACCAAGGTGTAAATCTGCACAATTTAGCTATTCACCATTTCCTAGTGTACATTTATGCCTAAGTGTAGACTTTCAAGCCTACACTGATGGGTGGAGTGTCCAACATGATTTACAAGTGTAAAGTTACTGGTAGTACCTTTTCAATGAGAAAGTACAGGGGAAAATGTTAAAGTTTATTATTCTGAAAAAAGAAATATGAAAAATATTTTAATATAGAATATATATGCATATTAGTTTAAACAATTTATTTTAAACCTAGAACTATTAAAAATATTACAGCACAGTAATTTATTCAATTAAATGTGTATTAAAACTAAATTCACTAACATACATACATTTAATTAATAAATTATGGGCCATATGTAGGTAGCGAAATTCAGTAAATTTGCCGTTTCCGACCGGTATTTAGGAATTTGAGATGTAGGAGGCCAAAAGTAAGGATTCGGTAATTATGAATCGGTAAATACCGATTCATCATTACCGAATTCAAAATTACCGAATCTGAATGGGTACAGGTCTTCACTTATCTGGGTGTGATCTTTGAGGAGAAGGGCTCATGGAAACCGCAGGTGTGCGCCAAGTCACTTGCCGTAACACGTTCAACCTCAGCCTTGCTAAGATTTGCAAAGCGACTAGGCTCACGTCCAATGGAGGCACTACTGAAAGTGTACAAAACAAAATGCCTTTCCATAGCCACCTATGGCGCAGCGCTGTGATGTTACTACTCAACCGGTGATTTGCAGATTGTAGAAAATCAGTTTCTTAGAACGCTACTAAGTGTTCCACAATCCACTCCAGTTTTTTCCCTACACACAGAGTTAGGCTTGGGCTTCATCACTGATCAGCTTCTCTTGGAACCATTGGTGTGTTGGGCCAAAATCTGGTTGAATAATGAAATTAGGCTTAACCATAGTATTTTTAGGGACTGCATGGCGCTGGATAACGTTTTAAAGATCCCGTGGATGGCTTATGTCAAGGGCGCCCTGGAAAGCCTTGGTAGGTCCAACCTTTTTAGTCACCCTAATACAATTTGCAAGGGGGACGTGAAATGGATCAAGGATAATTTCCTGAGGAGGGCAGCGTTAAAGCGGGAGAGTGAGGAGTTGTCTAAACCCAGAGTAAGAGCAAACTTCCTCCTCTTGACCACACCCTCGATTGAACCTTATCTAACAATTGTAAGCCGCCCATACCATCGACACCTTCTTGTTAGATTTAGGTTCAACATCATCCAGTATTCTCTGGGAGTCTTCCCTGTATGGGGGGTGCCAGATGAGTCAATTCCTTGTAGTTGCGATAACTTCTCAGAGCAGTCCCTTATACATTTTGTAATGTTTTGTGAGCACTTCAAGAAGAGTAGAAAACTATACTTGGTCCCTATCTTAAGGGAAGCAGGCTTTATGCAGGTGCGCCCAGCGTTACTCCATTTACAGTTACTAGGGAGTACCAAGATAATCTTCGGGGTTGCTAGCTTTCTGGTCGCAGCTATGCGCACAAAAACCAGGAAGCTATCCCCGAAGGGCTTGGAAGGGCGCCCTCACTATATTGCAGACTCAGCTAATATCTCTTAAATTAACTATTCTTCTTATGATTACATTGCGAATGTCTTGTTTTTGTATTAACATCTAAATTATCGACTGGATCTACTTATCACTTTGACTGATTTTTTAACTGTTTTAACCATATGAATTATACGATATGTAAAATAACTTTTTAACAACTGTTTTTATAAATTGTATTGTATTGTTGCTTTTATGATTTTAACTAATCGAATAAAGCTGGCTTTTGACTTTGACAAGCCTACACTGATGGGTGGAGTGTCCAACATGATTTACGAGTGTAAAGTTCCTGGTAGTACCTTTTCAATGAGAAAGTACAGGGGAAAATGTTAAAGTTTATTATTCTGAAAAAGAAATATGAAAAATATTTTAATATAGAATATATATGCATATTAGTTTAAACAATTTATTTTAAACCTAGAACTATTAAAAATATTACAGCACAGTAATTTATTCAATTAAATGTGTATTAAAACTAAATTCACTAACATACATACATTTAATTAATAAATTATGGGCCATATGTAGGTAGCGAAATTCAGTAAATTTGCCGTTTCCGACCGGTATTTAGGAATTTGAGATGTAGGAGGCCAAAAGTAAGGATTCGGTAATTATGAATCGGTAAATACCGATTCATCATTACCGAATTCAAAATTACCGAATCTGAATTACCGAATCCTTATTTACCGAATCGGTAAATAAGAAACAGTAAAAATGAGAATAGAGATGTAGGTAATTTCGAAAATACAGAATTTCATGAAATTCGGTATTTAAGAGTCGATAATTACCATGGATTGAAAGCAGGTGGTAACCAGGTGCAAGCCATAAAACAGGCCCCAAAATGCAACCGTGTGATCAGAATGGCAGCTTTCTATGTGATAGCATGGCGGCTACGGCTACAGGCAGCAGGAGAGAGGATCTGGAGACGGGAGGAGCAAGCCTACAGACAGCGGATCACACTCTTCCAACTTACTGAGGCAGAGATCCATGAAACGTACAGGCTACATCCCACACCATCCTGGACTTGATAAGGGACCTGCACCCACTCCTGGAGCACCCAACACCAAGGGCGCACGCCATACCACCACATGTGCAGGTGCTCTGTAGCCTACACCTGCTTGCATCTGGCAGTTACCAGGGGGTGATAGCTGCAATAGGTGGGGTGTCCCAGAGCTGCCTGTCCCGTTTCTTCAGGAAGTTCCTGGAGGCCATGATGTAGAGAATGCATCATTAAATCAGCTTTCCTGACACACAGGTGGAACTGCTGAAGACCAAGACTGACTTTTATCAAATGGTACAGTTCCCACATTTCATCGGCTGCATTGATGGCACACACATCCCAATCTGCCCACCTGCAGCCACTGAGTACATCTACAGGAACAGAAAGTCCACCCACTCCATAAATGTGCAGGTAATCTGTGATTCTGCCAACATAATCACAGACATTGTGGCCAAATTCCCAGGAAGCACCCATGACTCCTACATCTTCCAGAACAGTGGGATCTACACACGCCTGGCAGCGGGGGAATTCGGAGAAGGATACCTGCTAGGTAAAACACTGTGACACAACCTGATTGATATTGCAGATGTAGGGGTTGTGCATGTGAGTAATGACTCTCTCTTTTCCACATAGGTGACAGCGCATATGCCGTGCGTTCGTTTATCCTCACTCCCTACCTGAACCCATCAACCCCGAGTGAGAGATATTACAATGTGACACACAAATCTACACGCAACGTCGTGGAGCGCACCTTTGGGCTGTTAAAAAGCAGGGTCCGCTGCCTCCACAAAAGCGGAGGTGCACATCAGTACTCACCCCTCATCTGCTGTAAAATCATTGCAACTTGCTCAATTCTGTACAACCTTGCCACTAGGAAAGGAACAGCAGTAGAATTAACAGACATTGAGGATAATGATGATGAATGTGCACAGCCTGAGCCCAACACAGCAGGAGTGGCGCCAGCAACAGATGGGAGACAGAGATGGGCAGAGATCACACGCAACTATTTTTAAGTAAGTAAGGAGACACAGACAGGCGTTGCATGTACATGACGTAGTTTATTAACTGGGCACTACAACAATGAACAAATGGCACACCATGCTAGTCCAATTGGTGACAACCTTAATAGGTAGTCATGGGTTACTTCACCCTAAATATGTTCATAAATGTGTGGGTAGCATTAACGTCTGCGCCCACGCACAACAGTGCTGGATGCCTGCAGCTGGCTATCCTCACTGTCTGCTGAGCCAGGGCCCGCAGAATGCCACCTGCTGCTTCTCCTTGTGTCTGGTACAGGGGGGTAATGCTGCTCCTGCTGGTGGTCTCATCACTCTCGCCCACACCTAGTGCTCCAGCGTTGGCTGACTGGGTGGTCAGTACTACTTCCAGTGCGGATGTCACATTCCCCATCTCCCTGGAGACGTCAGTGCAGCAGTGCACAAGCCCCTCCTGCATTGCCATGGAGCGCCTGCAGAGCAGGGAAGTGGCAGTTGCCAGGCGGTTCACTGCCCTGGTGTGCTGCTCCATTTTCTGCCTCTCCCTGTCCCTTGTTGCCCTGTCCTCGTCCAGTTTGTCACACAGCACCAACACAGACTGGGACATGTCCCGCATGCCCTCAGCCATCTCCTTGATGCCCTCCGCCATGGAGCTGATGCCCCCCGCCATGGAGCTGATGCCCCTGTCAATGTTAACCATGTTCTGGTTTAGGTGTCACATTTGTCTCTGTACTGACTGAATCGCCTTCCCCTGCAGGCGCTGCACCTTTACCATACTGGCCTCCAGCCCTCCGAAGACCCCATCACCCTGCTGAGTTGTGTTGAGGCTTGCTGTGGTGGTGAGTCAATCAGCAGTAGCGATGCTGGCTCAGGTGTTGCGGCTGGTTCTGTTGGTGCAGCTGCCTGTGGTGTTGATGCCGGTGGTGGTGTGCTGCGACCTGCACTTGTGCTGGCATCCTCTGTTCTTCCCTTTCAGGGCCCCCTTCACTCCTTCTCCTGCGCAGTCCTGCGCGATGACTCTCCTGTGGACAGATATGGACATTAGCTCAGTAGTCCTGCAGCCCTGCATTTCAATATTAAATTACATTCCTGTCACACTATCTCAATGTCCTCTGCTGCTTCTAACTGATGGGCCTGGCATGCCTTGTTGTTTAGTGTGATGACTGTCATGATGGGTGTTTCACTGACTACATCTCCCATAATGCATTGCTGGTGTATACTAAAACCTGTACTAGAGTGAGTTACACAGCCACATTGGGGAAGGTTGATTTGCTTCCTAGATGTCCTTGTCTACATCACTCAAATTACCATTGGTGTGGCTGCGACCCAATCACATCAGCTGGTCTCTTGCCATGTGTTTCACAGTGTGATGACTTTTCTTAACCTTCAGTAAGAAGGAGAATGGGTACAAGTACAGATTAGCCCTGATCCAGAACTACCACCAAAATCACTCATAAACCACAAGGAGATAACTTCCAATTCTCAAAGTTGCCAAGGCTTCCTACTTTTGTTGCTGACGCAGAGCAAGCTATTTCTTCCGAGGTGATAGGGACTAAGCAAATTAAAATTGGTGTGCAAATACAGCTCATTTGAGCTATGCCTAATTAGAACATTGATGGTAATTTACATTATGCCCAGTTGCACCATGGCGAGTCTCCATTATGCCAAACTTGCACAAGATTGCCATTTTGGCTCATCTCCAGTTATTTTGTCACAGTCAACTTCCATTACATCAAAGTAGCATAGTGCTTGCCCTGTTAGCACATAATGGCTACTTTCTATTAAAGACAATTATCAAAGCATTGTCAGCATCCAGTATGCACAGCTATCACACTAATAGCCAGTTACCATTATGCCCAGTTAGTGCACATGAGCAGATTCCATTGCACTTATTTAGCAGGTTATGGTCAGTGTTCCTTATGCACATTTAGGGCCTTATCATGAGTGTGGCGGTGGATGGACTGCCGTAGCGTGGAGTGCATATTCTGACAACCCTTACTCCGCTGGGCATTGGAGGAAGCTTTCCATCGACAGAGCCAAAGGGGGCACCATGGATTGAACGTGGCAATCCACCCAACTTTATATAGGACAGACTGACTGTCAATATGGTGGACTGGATACTCCATCACATTTGCAAAGAAGTACACATGCTAACAGCGGCGGCTTCTCCGCTAAGGCGGAGGAGCATAGCCACACTGCTCAAAAATAAAAATAAAATGATAATAATGTATTTTTATTACCATTTTATTTTTCCTATTGTAGTCAGTGGCAGGCAGGGCTGGCCAGAGCAGGGGTATGAGTGGTTTGCACTCCCTAAGTGTGCATGACTGTTTGGCCCTCTTGGGCCGGCCAAACAGTCATGCGCACTTTGCATGTTCCCTACCAAGCTGCATTACACAGCCTGGTGAGGAACGTTCACAGGCTCCCTGTCCCCATCCGAGCGCTCAGATCAATCACAACACTGCATTGCAGTGTTGTGATTGGCTCAGGGGAGCGTGTGTGTCCAGGTGCTTCCTGCTGACGGCCCGGACCAGAGACAGGAAGAAGGAAGAGGACGGAGGAGAGGTGGTGGCAGACCATTCAAGGTAAGTTTTCTTATTAAGTTTGCTTATTTTTTCATTCCCAACCCCATACACCCCCCGGCTCACCACCACCGTCAGGTAGCAGCCTCTACTTCATGCTAAGCCATTTCTGCAGAAACAACATTGGCTCAGTATCCCACAGTGCATTCAGTTCAAAATACAATGGGGCTTAGTATGGCGGGAGGACTTTGTCCATTAGGATGTGCCTGCCACACTGGCGGGCGCATACTGCATTTCTGACATTGCGGCGGGTGGTGCTGAAAGCACCGCCCACCGCAATGCCAGAAATGCACATGCATTTGACAGCACAAAGTGACAGGCACCGCGCGGTACCTGCCATATTGTACTGTCAAATGCAGGGAGGGGCCATAGGTACCCCCCAGAATCCCTGGGGGCCCGCTACGGGCCCCCAATGCTGAGAACCGCATGCCTTTCCGTGGCAGCGTTGCCGCCACGCAAAGGCATGTCCCCGCATGTATGCTAATATGGATGGCGTGTCTACCAGACACCGCCACCATATTATCAGCTTTTCCGCCCGGTCAACTCTTCCACCGGGCGGAAAACCGGCGGACGGTCTTTCCGTTTGCTTGAGACTGGCACCTTTTCTGTTATTTCATGCTCATCAGAAAATCCAGCAATTGTGTCTATCTTTCCGGGTCCTAGTTATTCAGCAGTAATGTTCAGGCCAATATTGGCTCCACTGCACAGTCACCCAGCCATTGGCGATAGCGCGCACAAGAAGTGATAATTAACATAAAATAATGTAGTATGGTGATTAATATGTCCCACCATATGTAAGATGCGTATTGCCTGGTAACCTTGTGCTCTCTGCACTTACAGAGACAGTCACTACAGCCTTGTAACTCAGTATGGTCACAGAACTCAGCAAGTGGCTATATCTTAGAGTATGACAGGGGTTGGTTTATTCCACCAGATTTGGTTTTTTTGCCTAATAGCACATACTGGGTACTTTCCCTAATGTTCACAGAGTATATCAAGCCAACTTTCCACTATGCACAGTTAACACATCACTGCTACTTTTTATTAAGTCCTATTAGCACACCAGGATCAGTTTCCAATATGCAGTTTAGCACATCCATCCTAACATTATGCCTCGTTAGCACACCCTGGCTACATTAAACCCCATTATGCCCACTTAGCACATCATAGCCAGTTTCCATTTTAGTCAGTGAGTACTTCATGGTCACTTTCTGCTCTGTGCCCATGAGGAATCTATTTGCCAGACTCAATAAATAGTTGGATGACTGCTGCTCTAAGAGCTTAAAGGTGTCTTTGAATGAGAACATGCAAGGCACTGTGACATTGGGATATAAAAATGATTTTGTTATTTTTCCTGTAGCAACATTTACGGCCGATGCTAAAGCCGCCCTGCTGATTGATATCCTTTCATGTAAAATATTTGAGGCATGAAGTTGAGATGAGAGGGTTTGGTCAATGGGACACCCTGGTCCTGATAAGAGTCTGTGATTTTCTTATAGTACGGATTCTAGGCGGCATTGTCACTAGCAGTGCTGTGTATGACAAACCTGTTTTAGTTAGTGATAAAACGACTTAAAATAAAGTATCTTTTAAACTCATGCCGACTTTTGATTGTTAGTGTCACACACTGGCACTCCATTTTCCTTGTCAAAAGGATAATTGAGGAGTTTACATAAAAAGGAACAATGTGCGCTTGCATTTCATCTTTTGACGAAAATGGAAGGGGCCAGCTCAGGAGCTTAACCAAGCATGAGACCCACTGGATGGATGAATGGAGGGACGAATGGAGGGATGGATGGAGGAACCATTGAATGGATGGATTGATAGACAAATGGAGGGATGAATGGAGGGTTGGATGGACGGATGGAGGGACGGATGGAGGGATGGATAGATGATGGAGGGATGGGTGGATGGATGGAAAAATGGACGGATGGATGGATGGATGAACGGATGGATAAATGGAGAGACGGATGGATGAAAGAATGGATGGATGGAGGGACGGTTGGATGGATGGATTGATGGATTGATGGATAGGTGGAGGGACAGATGGAGGAATGGATGGATGGATGAATTGAGGGACGGATGGAGGGACAGTTGGATGGATGGATTGATGGACGGATGGAGGGATGGATGGAGGGACAGATGGAAGGATGGATGGATGATGAATCGATGGAGGGATGGATGGATAGACGGATGGAGGGACGGTTGGATGGATGGATAGATGGATTGATGGATAGATAGAGGGATGAATGGAGGGATGGATGGATGAATGGAGGGATTGGTGGAGGGACAGTTGGATGGATGGATTGATGGATGGAGGGACGGTTGGATGGATGGATTGATGGATTGATGGATAGATGGATGGATGGATGGATGGATGGATGGATGGATGGAAGGATGGGTGGAGGGATGGTTGGACGGATGGAGAGACAGATGGAGGGATGGATGGATGGATGATGGATGGATGGAGGGATGGATGAATGATGGATGGATAGATGGATGGATGGATAGACGAATGGAGGGATGGATGAATGGAGGGACGGATGGATGGATGAATGAATGGATGGATGGAGGGAGAGATGGCTGGATGGATGGATTGATGGATAGATGGAGGGGCGGATGGAGGGATGGATGGAGGGATGGATGGAGGGATGGATGATGGATGGATGGACGGATGGATGAAAGGATAGAGGGATGGAGGGACAGATGGAGGGACAGATGGAGGGATGGATGAATGGAGGGACAGATGGATGATGGATGAATGAATGGATGGATGGGGGATAAATGGAAGGATGGATGGATGGATGGATAGATGGATGGATGAATGGATGGATGGATGGGTGGGTAGCTGGATGGATGGTTAGTTGGAGGGACGGATGGAGGGATGGATGGATGGAGGGACGGATGGAGGTTTGGATGGATGGACACAAGGATGGAGGGATGGATCTAGGGCTGTATGGGGGGACGTAAGACTGGATGGATGTCACTGCCATCCAATACAAGGCAGATACAAGTGTTTTTTTGTAACATTATTTCTTTCTCCTGTGCTTCATGGGAGGATATTGTTACAGAGAACAAGGGAACCCAAAAGTAGCAATAGGTCTGGGACCTTTGGGAGTGTAATGTTTCAAAAGACAGTGGTCCCAAACATTAGAAAAATATATGAAGTCGGAATGAATATAGACCAAAATTGAAATCTATATTTTTACTGTCCAGCCGGACAGGATTTAATAGTATGAATATTTATATATATGCGACAAAAGAGATGAAAAACAATTGCCAAGCGGGACACCGCCTGTGTCCTACTATCACATATGACATACATATAAGGCAAACAGAAAAAGAACAGGGCAGTCTGTAAATGCTTAAATTTTGACAGACGATGGAAAAAATACACTTTACGTGATCTTATCAATACAATGTAGAAAATTATCAAGTGTAAAATATTGACGACGTTTCAATCCCTGTTAGTATGGGATCATCATCAGGACTTATAATTAAATGCCTTAGTGTCAAGAAAAATGGCAAGGTCGTCTATTTATTAAAGCACCTTTGCAAGGACCGATTAATGTATCAATAATGAAACAGGTCCTGCCCGCCAAATTAAGGTGGTTGAGGCAAGTGGGGACTGTTTAAAAGGTAGTCAATTGTTACCCGGGTCCCGAATGAAGCTCGTGGGCCGATCTTGTTAGTATCGATTCAGACCGGAAAAGGGGCAAAGGAACCGCCGCAATGGGGGTCTGTAACGTCGGACGAGTGAATACTCGTTCCGTCCATGGGAGGATATTGCCACATATTATAACACTGGACAAGTTTCACTGAAAACAGATGCAATAAATAAGCAGGGAATATAAAAAACAAGATATTAATCATATTTTTGCTTGCCTCCATTTTATGTGAACAGATTTCTGTAATTCCCATTTCAACTATTAGGGTAACATTGTATTATGTAACAGTGCCCAATAGTCCCACTTTGCACATAATTGACACTGTCCATTGCACCCAGCCATTTCACTGTGTGCAGTTATTGTTATACCCATTAAGCACCTAATGAATGCTCTTCACTATACTCAGTTTGCATACATTGTCCAGCTTCGTGCATGCAGCTTTTGCTGACCATGGTCTAGTTCCACAATGCCCAGTTAGGGCATCATTACCACTTTTTCTTAATGCCCCATTATGACTTCATGACACCTTCCATTATGCCCACTTAGAACTTCACTGCTAATTCAGGTCAGTTTTAATTGTGCCTAGTCAGCTTACCATGCCTAGTTCCATTGAGCAGGTAGCTCATCATAGCTAGTTTCAGTTATGCACAGTTAACGCATCATGGGCAGTTTTCATTTTCTAGTTGGTATTTGTTATGCAGCTTGCCCGGTACAACCTTGGGATTGGTCAAATAATTCCTGGGTTCATGAAAACTGCGGGGGAGGGATGTGTGTGCAGAAATGCAATATATTTAGAATGACTTTGGTATGGCTGATGATGTCATAAAAGGTCCAACGCTATTCGTTGTCTGTTATTTTGCAGGAGGTGAGCTCCGCTTGCAGCTTGGTATTGTCTTAGTAGGGAATCGGCGTTGGCGGTGATTGGAATAAATACAGAATCCTGGGGAGAATATTCATCTTCAGTACATTAATATGACCCAACCAGGAGATGTGGAGCAGTTTCCACCACTGGAGGTCTTTCAAGATCGCCCTGCAAAGGCACGGCCAATTTGTCTTTGTCCAGAAGGATATGGCGCTTGTGATTGTAAGGCCTAGATATTGTATAGAATGCCGAGCCCACTGGAAAGTGGAGAGTGCCTGCAAATGGGGAGGCGGGGTGGTGGGAGTGTGAGATTAGGTGCCTGGGATTTTGCTAAATTGGTTTTGTACCCAGAGATTCACTTGATGGCATCCAGATTGTGAACCATCGCCGGGAGGGATGTATCCCGCTCTGTTAAGCGCTAGGAGAATGTCATCTGTGTACAGTCAAACCTTATGTTCCTGACCCCCGAAGGAGATGCCCTTGACTTCCCAAGAACGCCGCTGTTGAATAGTGAGGGGCTCCACCACTAGGGCAAAGAGTAGTGGGGACAGCAGGCAACCCTGCTGGGTGCCCCGGAGCCGAGGAAAAGGTTGAGTGGACTGGTCGTTGATACGAATAGAGGAGGTAGGTGCCAGATTAGAGGCCATGATTTTATTGATCATGACAGGGCCAAACCTGATCTTCTACAGAACCGTTCTCAGGAATGCCCAGCCCACACGGTCGAAAGCTTTTCGGCATCCAAGGAGAGGAGAAGAGCAGGAGTGGAGTGTCTCTAAGCTTTCTTGACTAGGTGTGCCAGGCGGCGAATGTGTTGGGTCCCTGTTAGAGTCAACCAAGGGAGAAGCTTCTCTAATCGGTTGGCCAGAATTTTGGTATAGAGCTTTGCATCTGTATTTAAGAGGACGACCTGGTGATAGGATGAAGAGAGCACCGGATTCCTGCCTGGTTTAGGGTTCAAACTAATTTCAGAGTTGGACATGGAAAGCGTGAGTTATAGAGTGTGAGCAAGTGGGCTAGGCGCTGGGGCAGGAAGGTCATGTAGAAGGTCAGGTGAGGTCATCGGGCCAGGCGTTTTCCCCTTGTGGAGCTCCGGAAGCGCTCTGTGGAGCTTTAGCAGCTGTGAAGGGCTCCTCCAGCGTGCAGGGTCCAGAGATGACCAGGGGCTGTTTTGGAGATATATATAGCGATCGAAGCTGGGTCTTCCCCCCCAGAGGCATAGAGGTTCCAATAATAATCTTGGAAGGCCTTGTGTTTATCTGCCTCTTGGACTGCTCATCCACAATTGCCTTGCTAAACCTTTACAATCTGAGATCTCGCTTGTTGGTGTTGCACCCGGCGCCAAAGATGGAGCCTACTTTATCTCCACCCTCATTAGTTTTTGTTTCAGAATGAGTAGGGAGCACTCGGTATTATTGACTTGATGAGCCCCATATATGTCCCCCAAAATGGCCAGTTGACGCTTTGCATGAGCGTGGATGCTGTTTAACAGTACTTTCTAGCGCAACAATGTCTTTCGTGAGTTTGGCCCCCAGTAAACACGCCTCACAAGTCCTGGCAATGGAGATGGAGGTCAGCGTATGGTGGGGGCAGCAGCTACACAGTGTGCTCTGTCAAAGACCATGGGAGTAAGGTCTGGGTCCCTTCGAATGGCCATCAGGAGGCCCCTAGGATATGATGCCTTCCCCCTCTGCCCTGTGAGGGATGCCCCTGATGCGTAGATTGTTGCAACATCGCTGATTTTCCAGGTCCTCCTGTTTGGCTTGGAGTTCGATATTTTGTTCCTCCAATGCGTTGACTCTTCTCCACAGGCCCACTTGGTCAACTGCTCAAGAGTCAACAATGCGTTCCAGATCGATGACCCAATCTCTTACTACTGTGATGTCCTTGCGTAACTTATTGAGACAGCTTTTGAAATCATCATGGGGGAGCTTATGTCACGATGTCCTGGTGCTCCAACGCTTCGCAGGGGCAGTACTGACGAATGTCCCGATCACCCTTCCACCGGTACCCTCGCTTCAAGAGCAAGACCACCAGCAGAAGGGAAAGGGGAAGTGGACAGAGAAGAGAATACCTGTACTTCGACTGGCACCTCTATCTTCTAGTGACTGCTATATTTCTTGCCGTCTACTCTGAAGGTGCCTAATACACAGAAGGGAGAGAAGCAGAGAATATACCACAAACCTTTCTTCACTACGCAGACTGTTCTTAAAGGTAAACAAAACTTGTCCTACCAGTTTTAGCCCAGGTATTTGCCTCTCTTCTATAATGTGAATTGTTATCTGGCTGAGCTTCCTGCTGTGAAGACATAAGCATACATTAGTTTCTCTACCCCAGGTAATTCTTCTCACTCTCCCTCTGACTGAACTTGTACCTGTGAAGCCTTATGCCAGACTTGGTCTCGGGGTTTCTGTGAAGGTGAGTATACTCGACAGCTGTAGCAGTAATAGTTCAACAGTCTTTCCGTAGCACGCAAAAAGGAAATAGGGAGGTAGAAAAGGGAAGGAAAGGAAAAGAAAAACGCAAGGGGAATGTCCGGGGGAAGATACGAATGCTGGACAATTAAGTTCTTGTACTTGAAGGCTTGACGTGAAGATATAACACCTTACTTGTCGAGTTCTGCAACCTCTTCTGCTCTATACACAAATTTGTCGAGTCTTCTCAGAAGCAAGGACTTCTCAGGAAACTGCTGTGACGTCTCGCTGACCACTTGTTACCGCTCTATGGATAGCGGTCGGAAACTCTGTCAGGAATGCGGTGCCTCTCTGAACTGTGAGAGCGCACTGTGAGAATTTATACTTCAATAGTCTCTGAAACACTCTGTTACTATTAACTCTCTGACTTTCTGCTATTTATTTCTACTATTCTCCCGTCATGAATAATTGACGCGGAGCAGCGACAAGGAAAAGCTTCTCGAACGGAATCTTCGTTGAAGTGCGCAGTTAGAAGCGCGCGACTTCCAGAAGTCCACTAGAGGGCGCACCTCTCAAATACTCTAAACGGAACATTGCGCGGCCATCTTAGGGAGGTGACCTATGTACAGTCTTATCAGTTCTCTGTTTGATAACCCTGATTACCTCCGGAATTTCTCAGCTTACCAGAGGAGCAAGGGAACCAAACATTAGCTCGTGTAGAACGGGGCAGAAACAGGGATTTAGATAACTGTCTTGAGGAACCTACAGTAGCTACTCGGTGAATCCTGACAGCTTATCTCTTGGCGTATATCTGACATAATCTTTTATAGGGAGGGTGGGGGTGCCGCAGGGGGCTGTGGGGCCAACTCTCTATTGGTGCCATGGCTGATTTGGCCCAGAGAGAAACCAACGAGCTATTCATGGCAGCCCTACCGCTGGACATGTCAGGCAAGACCACTGCATTGTGGCTTGCAGGAGGAGGCGAGAGAGCAGGACAACACAGTTCGGAGATCAGTGAGGAAGGCTGGCACCAGGACGTGGGAGGCCAATTCAGCAAAAGCCAGTTCAGCAAAAGGCACCCCCGCGGGTGCAGGAGGACCAGGTACCCCAGAAAAGGCACAGCAAAGAGTAGATAGGTGAGGAGCAGGCCCCCCTGCAAGGAGGCAGGCAGGTGCAGAGCCAAGTGAAGTTGGTGCACCACAGGGACCCATGGAGTCCTGTCAGCGGAGTAAGGCCAGAAAGGCCCTCCAGCACATCTGCAGGGCGCAATTGCTTCAGTAGTGCATCCAGTCTGGGGAGCCGCACAAGTCTTTTTTTTACCCAAGAGCTACAAGAGCGGCCAGGGGCATTCAGCGGGCATCCAGAGGGCAGAGGGTTTCCGTCCATTGGCCCTTGTATGGGCGGCAGTTCACCCAGGATTTCCATGGGGTGGAGGCCCAGTTCCCAGTCCCCAGAGAGCAAAAGCTAGACCCACCAGGGCCATGGCTTTCCAAGGCTGGGGTGCCTGACTGCACAGATGCCGAGAGTGCCACAGGAGGCAAAACCGCAGCACACGTCCTCTCAGTCTGCCTTCCCAGCAGTCAACAGGGGCCACTCCAGAACGCTGCTCACGCTGCTCAGGTCCGGTTTGAGGACTACGAGGGCCATAACAGTAGATGGTTATGGTCTGCTAGGAGCATGGGGGTGGAGCAGCAGTTTCCAGTTGGTGTAAAAGAGGAGGAAGGGGTCCAGGGAGTGAGCCCACGCTGTCCCCCAAGCCCTGCAGCCAAAGTCTTGTGGCACCGGAGCACCCAGGCAAATCCCCTCTGGGCCCCGTCCCCAGTGCTGAAAGAGGTGTGGCACAGCGGCCAGGGTGGCTGACTGCAGAACACGGGGGCTCAAATTTCAATCCTAGTTGGCGATGGCAGGTTGCCCTGCACCATGTGAATCTGGGTAATAGCTTGCTTAATCTTCCTGACGGCCCCAGCGCATTGACACCCTCGGGTAATTGCTCGCGCTTTACAAATACTGGTATTGGTCCCGGAGTGGAGGGAGACGCCTGCCCCTAGGGCTGAGCCTAGTCCACGGACATGGCAAAGCCTACTGGCAGCACACCCGGGGTCCCCACAAGGGGGGGTGGCGGGGCTCGAGAAAGGCAGCCCCCTACCTCGGCACTCCACCAGCAGGGGCGATCTCAGTGGGCTGGGGGCTAGGAAGCAGAGGGCGTACCATGTCAAAGGCAGCTCCAGCCACATCCTGTTTTGGGCCAACAGGTCGCTCCTTGCCAGGGTGGAGTGGCGTCGCGGACTTCGACACACAGCAGGCGGGCGTCCCTCGGGCCCAGATCCAGGTGGGAAGCTCCAGGGACAGCAGCAGCCAGCAGCAGGCCCAGCATCTGTCAGGTGCTCCCACCGTGGTGTAGTGCTCTAGGGTCACCCAAGGCAAAATGGCGGTCGGGGTCTCCGCAACCCAGGGGTGGCATGAAAGCTGGTGCTCCGGAAGCACAGGGGACAGAGGCAATGCCTTCCCCATCACCCAACAATGCTGGAGGTGCTCAAGTGTCCCTGCAAGCCAATTTCTGGACGATGGAGGAGCTGTGAAAGGTTTTGAGGCCCGATGGCAGCATCAGCTTCGAGCACTCATGCCCTGCGCCTTGCTCGGTCAGGCCATGCCCCGCTGTTCCAGTAACCTTTGATACCTTCAGCTAATGGTCTTGCTATCAGCCAGATTGGAAAATGAAGCCCTGATCACATCTCATGGATCATGCTGCCAGACTCCACATCAATCTATGGGAGCACAGATCTTGATCCCAAAGTTTGGAATGCTTTCGATACTGAGATCCAAACACCCCTTCCCATCATGGCCTTGTATGGTTTAGAAAAAGCCTTCCTACTGGTAAAATCCAGAACCACTCACATGTCATATTTTATGCCCTCTTTTTGCAGCTTGCTCTGGAGGCGAATTAGTTTGGCATCTTTGTGCCTCGTGAAGGAAGCATAAGCATGAATTTTATTTTTGAAGGAGGCTTCGAGTGGGCCTCCTGCCACCATAATGGACGAGTCACGGTGGGCAGCTGGTAATAAACAAAAGACAGCTTGAAGAGCGCATAACTGTTGTAAAAATGTTGATAGCATGTAGCAGAGGAAGGCTTGACAAAAGAGCGGGTTTTGGAACTATTTCAAAAACTTTTCTTTAGTAATAACCATCAAATATTAATCGTTTTTTTGCTTGACTTTTTATACAAACTGTTTGTGTTGTCAAGGCTTACTTTCTAGCAAAGTAGCATTGTTTTTTCTTTGTTTAAGTAAAACACTGGAATCAAAGTTCCTTCCACGCTTCTCCCCCTCCCCCCTTTCTCTTTTTTTATCCGTAGGGGAGCTGGTGTGTGTAAAACGCACTGAGCGTCAGGGCTGCCGTCTAAACTTCAAATGTGCGCTGTAAATTCTGCCGAGGAATTTGTTTAACCTCTAACCTCAAAGAAATAAGTGGAGTGCTAAACGTCTTGGCACGTACAGCAATATTTTTACAACACTTGGCAGTGTGGCAAGAAGTCTGCGGGAGGCTTAAAAATACGACACTGAATACAGGGCCCTGTGAGAAGGTGCTGGCCTGGTTGGCATGTTACACGTATGCAGGTCTCAAGGGGGGGCCCTAACTGACTGGTGGCTTTAAGACTCATAAAACACAGCACATAAAACACTCTCGTGACATCTGGGCCTCCCCTTACCTGAAGCATGGGGGTGTGGAAGCACGCTCGGTCTGATGAATGGTCATATTAATAAAACGTTCAAGAGTTCCTTATAGATGCTTCTAGGCACTTTGCATATACAGTTCTGGAAGCCATTAAGTGTGCCTTTATATGATTCTGAACCTTCTAAGCTCTCCTAAACGTCCTCCAATCCACGAGAGCTTCTCTTGGCAGAGCAAAAGTTTTTTGTTACGTTTGTAAGTTGCACATTTTTTTGTAGCGCCTATCTGCCAATTCCGTGGCCTCTTAGCACTTTTGGATGCAAATATATGTGAAGATGGTTGAGGTGTGTCCATAAAGGAGTTGAGGACAGACCATATTTCATGTAATGAGTAGGGTGTCATGTTGGCTGTTAATCTTTCCCTTCAGTTGTGTTTGGAGGAGAAGAAGTAGGTGATGAGACATGCTGTCCAAACCTGTGCCCGGTTGAAGAGTCCACAATTTATCTATGCAGGTTTCATCACAGCGGAAATGTCGTTCTTTGGCATTTCACCTTACTTATGTAATCTGAGAGGTGAAGGACTTTTTTTCGGGGTGATGTGGGACTTCCTACTGTATGGCGTGTCACTGAACAGGAGTTTGCAGACTGCCTTCATGAGTAACCGTGTGGAGTGTAAGTGGTTGGCTCCTTTGATTGCCATTTGCTAGTTCTGGAAGCTACTGAGCAAACCCTCTTCCTGAAAATGTAGGATAATTTCAAACATCTCCCAAATCAGTATTGGGTGTAAGGATATCGCTTGATGGAAGAAGACACTTCTGGCCAGTAATATCCGTGCGCCAATTGCATATGGAATCCTAGGCCGAATTAGCCAATCACCACTTTTCTGCCAATGGTGACCAATCATCTGGAGGGAGTGAACTATGCTTTTAAGATGCACATTCTGTCTTCGACGGAGCTGTGATCAAGGTTGGGCTTATAATGCAGACAGAGATAGGGCACACACCATCTAGAACAAAATCTGTGTTTTGCTGGCCAGTATGCAGGGGAGGCAACAGTGAGGTATGTGGTATGGTATCAGTGACCCCACAGCCCTCTTTCTGACCAACCATGTAATTTCTGCACAGTTCTTCAATGAAGCATTAGCAGATATCACATTGCTAACAGTCCAGTGATTCAAACACCCCTGTTTATCACCCATCCAGGCAGAGAGGAAAGCGGTCAATTTTGGAAATCCTCTCTCATCTGATTTACTGATGTTTCATCTTAATATCAACTCAGTAATATTGTTGGTCAGCAATATCATCAGTAACAATATCATGATGTCAAGAAAATTGTAGGGCAATATATTGAAGGTTAGATTTTCTTTTACTTTCTAGAACATATATTTGAAAGTAATACTGATTTCTTCAGTACTGTTGTATTTATTAACTAGCTTTCATTTATTAGTGTTTATTTTAGTTTTTTTAATTTTAGATTACATTTATGGTATTTAATTAATTATTGTTTTATTATAAATGTTTACCTTTTTGGCTGGTGAGTGGGTTTCTAGGGAAGTGAGTTTAAATATAAATATATATTTGGTAATTGGTTTTAATTGTTAATTGGTTGGGTGATTATGTAAATTAGTTTAATAAATGCTTAATAATTCATTTTGTCATTTTTACATTTTTATTTTAAAATTTGAAATAGTCTAAGGATTTATTAAAATTATTTGTTTTTCAATTCAACATAATAATTGTATTTTTATTTATTTATCTATTAGGGGTCATAAAAACAAGGAACAGCGTTAAAATTATCGCCACTTTAGTGGCATGAAACTGCCGCTAAAGTGGCGATAATGGGCTTGTTAATGTGCTCTTAAGAATTCCAACAGAAGCCCATGTTAACACCAGAACATGGGCTTCTATTGGAATTCTCAAGAGCATATTATCAAGCCCATTATCGCCATTTTAGCGGCAGTTTCCTGCCGCTAAAGCGGCGATAATTTTAACGCCATTCCTTGATAATATGCCCCTTAGTGTTTAATGGAGCGCAAACGTGACCCGTTAGGGTATCAGAGCACTTTACACGGCTAAACAGGATGTTTACAAAAATTCAGAACAGACGAATCATGTGGACGTTATTCCGTGATGAACAGGATATTGCAATGAGAGGGAATAGGCGAACATGGGTAAAACTTGAGGGAGAAAGTCAAACCTTAGCGGGAGCAGAGGCTGGCTGAACAGCACCAGTCTCTGCCCCATAAAGTGAAAGTGAAGTTCGAATGAAGCAAAAGGAAATAGCAAGAACCATTATACAAGACATTGCGTAGGGTACATCAAGGAAAGCAGATTGGCATACACTGGTGGAGGTCAAGAAGAGAGCAGCTGAACTGTATATGCACTGAGAGTGTTATGGAAGAAATTTGCCCATAAATAAATTCTTTGCTTCTTTTTTGCATTACATTTTACATTTATTTTATTATTTTACTTTGTTGGTGGACTATTGGGTTTCTAGGGGAGCAAATTTGGAAGATTATATATATATATAAATATATATTTTTTATTATTGTTTTATTATTTTTTATTATTCATTAGATAATTGAGTAAATGTTAGTAACATTTTATATGTTAAAGCTTTTAGTTATTACATTTTATTTTTTTTATTTTGAAATTCATACTTTTTTATGGACTACTTACAATTGTTTTGTAATCATATTGATTGGATTAATTTGTAATTAATTGCAATGAAATGATTTATGTTTTGCTGGTTTGCTCAGATTGAAGGGGAGTAGGATGGGACGCTTATTTTTAGGTGATTATACATTTTCCCATACTAGTTCTGTTCATTAATATGGTAATTTTACAGTATATGTTTTTTATTTTGATTATTAACATTCTGTATTACTTTCAAATAGCTTTAATAATTAATCTAAAAGTTGTTTTTAAATGTAATTAATTTCTAAGTTTACTTAACTGTAAAATAACTAATTGCTGAAGGTTTTAAAAAACAATCTATTATCACTAATATATATTTTAATTGGTAGTATTTAAGCTTGGAGCTGGAATAGTAAATGCAACCCTTTCAGAGTTTACAAATTTCCCAAATGTAAGTTAGGTTGGTGTAGGACTAGTTAATCTGACCCCTCCAGAGTCCAACACTTTTCCAAAGTTAGATTATGTAGGAGTACAAATCATAAATGTGACTAAGGCTTCCAGATTCTGTTTTGTTGATTTTTACAGATGAATACAGATAGAAAATCATCTATTTATCTGTATCTATTAATGTTTAAATATGGAAAAATACAGAAAACCTCTTCTTATGAGTGATGTTTGATACTGTGTATCATAAGCGCTAGGCCAATAGCTGTACAGATCAACACGCAGTGGAATAAAAACAATTTCAATTTTCCCTAAAGAAATTTAAAGTTAAAGATGTGTACGTGCATTAAAATGCTAATCTCAAATCAGTGGATGCGTGAGTAATGAATTATATAAGACTTCCAAAGCACTAAGACCCATATGGCATCCATTTGAAGGTGTCACTTTAGCGGTTAAATACATGTGGAAATATAGTAATTTCCACATTATTCGCCAAACACAGAGTAAATACAGATAAAAGTGCAAAAAATAAATATGGATAAAATCCGGGGAAAAGTCTAAAAAATAATACTATAAACATGGAAGCCCAACATATGACTTTTCCTTTAACAATTGTTATGTGAAATGCTGCTAATTGTGAGATTAAGCCATGCATTTTTATGACTTTTATTTAAATATTCTACTTTTACACACTCATTTTCTACTTTTCTGCTTTTTATCCTTATCTTTTAATTCTATTTTTTTTACTGCAAATTCTGCCCCTTCATAGTTCCACATGCTTCTAAACAACCCCTCTTCACCATTCTAGAAGCTTCTAAGGTGTTGGAAACAGTGAAGGTAAGACTGAAGCAGGACAAAAGCGAAAGCAACAAGAAGCCAGGAGCTCGAGGACTCTGGCAGGAGAAGCAGGGTCAGGTCAAGGTTTGCAGGCCCTGTACTAGCAGAACGTGTGAGCCCTCTGTAGACTTTTATAATCGCTCTGTCACCTCATCACACATGTGAAGTTGTACTTTCACTACGTCGATGTCACTGCAATCTACATCTGTTACAATGTGATAGACTAGTGACAAAGCCTTCCAGGTGTCGACACTTCCTTTTTCATTAAATTTGGATTTTCTACTCTAGCACTACAGTGATTTCCAATATGTTCTGTTGTTTTTGAGGTGAAAAGTGTGGCATACAAGGACTCAAATTACATAAGCTGCGAGGCACACATTTGTTATCTTTTATACTGGGTGGGAGTGACAAGTAATCCCCCCGCACATCAGAACTATACCATCCTATGCAGAATTCAAGAGCCAACTCAAATCCTTGTGCCATATCCGTTCCCTTGGTTGCGGGTAACTTGGATCAGCAAGCGTCCCCGGAATCCATGCGGTAACATTGAATCCTGTTATCAAGAAGTCCTGCTGTCCGAACTTTTCCTCATTCCAAATTGTCGCTCGCTGATCGCTTTTATTGGGTTTGTGTCATGTTGTTCTCTTTTTCATTCCCTCTACTGTAAAGCGCACTGCTACCTTCGGGTCTTGTTAGCGCTATAGAAAACTTCTAAATAAATAAATAAATAGACCCGTTTTGAGCTACATAAACTGCATAATATATTTTTCTTAAGTTACTCTGGCATAAGCTGTGCACCTGATACTTTTCAAACGTTTCCGCATTTGACAAAGTATGCCTTTTATACGTGGATAATTTTCGGAAGAGTCGTTTTATGTCATATAAGTTTGTTTATCTGCTAAAGAAAAGACACAATTAATCGGCAGTGACATAACTGAGCACTGGTGGGGAATTTATACCCCTTGCGGGGTTTATTTGCCACCTTGAAATGCACGGAAATATGTTCATTGACTGTGTTAGCACTGCCGGTCGACATTGCCACAAGTGTTATTTACTGCCAGTGGCAATTTCATACTACCTACACCACTCTGGTCTTCCTGTGGGGTAATATTAGAGGGAATTCCACAGTCAACATGTTACTAAGGGCCTTATTGTGAGTTTGGTGGTCTGTGAACCGCAGTACCTGCGGTTGCGGTCTGAACGCCGTAAGCTGGGCGGTCCGACTGCTGTATTACGAGATGTGCAGATTGCATTAGGAAAGACCATGGCTGAACCGCCGACACCGCCAGCACACCGCAGACTGCAACGGTGGGGGGAAATAGGGCAATAGAGGAAGTTTCACTGCCGTCCTTATTACGTATTGGTTCTCCATGAGCTGACCGCGGCTGTGGGCCCACCAGCTTCAAACTAAGGGTTTGGGGTGTGTACTCACCCCTTTCTTGTTCTTTCTGTTAGAGTTCGACATGTATCCCTTTTCTTTAGGTCCCCCCTTCACAGCAGCATCTTCACCCCAGGGATTCCGACCCTGTTTTTGACGATGTACAGGGGAGTCCTTTTTGTACCATATCCCCATTGCCTGGACTACCCATATATGGGCTGACTCTGATGATGAGTAGGTGGTATTTTTCCACATGTATCATGCACATGTGTGCATCCAACATATATGCAGTCAAAATGCACAGGCATTGGTACGTATGGAAAAGTAATCACCACTGCTGTAAAATCTTTGCAGCCACACAGCGGGCAAGGCAGTAAACTTGTAATGCAGCGGTCGAAGACCACTGGCGCTGCCGTCCCCTGGCGGCTGTGGTGTTTGGGCGGGCGGACTGCCAAACTCGTATTGAGAACTCTAGTCATAGGGTTGGGGTGTGACATGATGCTGGACAAAAAATCCACACACTAGCTCCAGTTGGAGACAGAATTTGCTTATAAAATGCTTGCCTTCAGAAGTCTTACCAATCCCCCTCCTACTTACGAAATAAGGTAGCCCCATTTATCCACAACCTTAATTTACGGGCTGAAAATAAAAACTTAATAGTCATCCCTATGGGAGTCCAAAGTCAGCCATACTTTTCTCTACGAAACTTCAGGTAATTCTCATGAAAACTGCATTTACTACTTGTAAGTCGCCACATTTTCAGTGTGTGGATTTTCAGGTGAAATTTATATTTTTTATCCTTTTTCGGTATTAAAAAAAAATAGGAACACCACCATCTATTCAGAATCAAAGTTACGAGTTAACTCGTCAGAGAACAACACATTCATTTTCAGCGTCAGATACTATTCACAAAGAAATGTTGCCAGTCTGTGAGAAACACTGTGCCAGAGTCTAAAAGGAAAACACTAGAAACTCTACGAACTATGGGTTGCCCAATAACCATGATTCTCACAAGACTTAGCTCGTGGAACAAATACGTGCATGCGTCTAGTCAACCCTAGTTATAAACGTACTTCTAAAGGGTGGAGGGCTTCTTCTGTTCGAGGATCTTCCATTTGTAATTCCTTCCCACAAAGCATCAGGCACTTTCTTCATAATGGCCTTCAAAATAGCTAGGAAGATCTACCTGCTCTAGGCTATAGCTTGTTAGTCTTGTGCATTAGACCTCTTCTTTTACTTTGTAGGGGATATGTGTGAAATAAGCTTAGTGTCCTTCAGCATTCCGGGAATGGACGGTGAAGCAGGATGCAATGTTAAAGGTAAAGTCACAGACTTCTGACACCTGATGGCTGAAAAGGAACATAAGACCCATTCAATGTACTCAGGACAGCATTGTTAGCACAAAGGCACTCTTCGTTGTTGCTGTTGTTATCCTTTCCAGTCTATCACTGCATACGTCAGTACAGTATGGCACCAGAATATTGGAGTTACGATATCTGAAAAAGAAACAATTGATGGACGGAATGCTGGACAATGCAAACATTCAACCCCAGTCAGAAAGATCTGGGTTTAATACATCATTCTTTTACTCACCACACCACCCCAGTTTGGACCCAGCCGTATGCAAATCAGTCTTGACCCTGTTCCTTGTGGGAACAGTCCAGCCTGAACGATATCACCTAACATAAATATCCTGCCCTAAATATTGCCTTATTGGAGTTAATAATAGAAAATCTCCACACAATTGATATCGTTTCTGTGAATTTTCTGTGGGACATGATATTTATGTCAGACGAAATTCTTAAAACAATATTCTGATACAAAGCCATTTTGAAGAGGTCAGATATGAAAAAGGAAATATAAAAAAGGGGTTGTGCACTTAAAGGAGCCCATGGTATGAATCAATTTAACTTTAAAAATAGTTTGGGTATCTAGCTAAATGTGATGGAAATTTAAAAGACTTGGTTTAAAAAAAATGTATTGGATAGAATGCATAATAGGCGGGCCTGCGGGCACAAACAAATGTTCTCACGAGTTCTTCAGTAAATTCATGTCCAAGTGCACATTGTCGTTTGGTCATAAGTAAATACTTCTGCAAAAGTGAGCACACCACCAAATATGCTCACTTCCAATAATATGTATGTGAAAAGAAAGATTTCATGCATGTTATGCTTCTCCTGACTTTCTCGTTCTCTATCGCCCGTCCATCTCTAGATCTTTCTTGTCTTTATTATTCTCTCCTCTATTTTCTCTTTTTATATAAAATCCTATCCACCGTCTAGAGTTAATCCCTGGTCCAGTATGCAGAGAAGGGGTCAGAGGTTTGCCTGTCTTGGTCTAGCATGTCCTTGCACCTGCTAGCAAAGTCCACATGTCTCTACAACAATAAATAAATACATTTGCTTGATTATCTCCTGCTGACTAGATTTAGTAAAGAGACAAAGGAGTAAAGTCTAAAAAATAAAAAAAACTATATCGATCAATCAAATATGTATACTGAATTTCATTATAGTGAAGTCAGAAGCCGAACAGAACTGAAATGTCATTAGGACCTGGATTCTGGAGTTGGTGCAAGAAGAGGGTTTGACCGCAATCCCAGGTATAGGATCACTAAGAAAAACCCTCTTTACAACCGGTTTTACAAACAGCGCAGCGCTCAGACGGAAGCCGAGAGGGTTTGGTTATCTGAAGGTATATAATAGTCACTGTAGCATTCAGTGGCTGAATAAAAGGTGCAACCTTTTATTTCCGCCCATGCTTCCTATGTTAAAAGTGTGTTTATTGCAGGGATGATTGATGCTTTGGCACTGTGTGGGACAGGGACGGAGGTGGTCCATGGCAGTGACTGCCTGGTGTGTTAGGTAAGCTATCTCGAATGGTATATGCAAGGCCACTATGATTTTGCAGTTGTGCAGCCGTGGTGTTTCTTGCATAGTTGTAGACTTGCCGCATTTGCCACATAAATTATAATTTGCTGCATAATCTGATTTTAGCAAAAAATGTGTTTCTAGCTCAAATGGTCCAAAAGCTACTAAAAACGCAGCAACAAGTGTTGCCGCGCAGTGGAAGGCCCTTTGCAAAGCTTGAATATTCACCTTTATGTTGTGTATTGCTACATTTGATTGTTAAACTGGTACAAATGTGGTGCAGACAATGTTAACAAGCGTAAAAATGACATTCTAATAAAATAATAATATCACAAAATGGTCTGCATTACGTAGTATAATTCGCCTTTTCTTGCTGCATAATTTACTCAACCCTGGTGCATAATTTGACCGTCCCCTGCCGCATAAGTCCAGTGGCGCTATGCATGTATCTGTATGCATGGAACTGACTAGCGTTCCTTTTCTTTCTGGCGTATCGCCTCTGCCATGTTATGTGAGGAAGTCTCAGCTCCTGTGGGTTGTCTCTTAACTTTAAGAAATGGTTTAAGCCCAGCACTCCAAACTCAACCACCCCTCGGTGAGGTTAGGTGATGGTACCTGACCAGATAGCTGTTTATTTTTTATTTTATTTTTAGTTTTATATAGCGCGAACTAGACACGAAGATTTACATAGCACCAGTTTCGTTACATGAGGACATATTCGTTTGTGTTAGGTACGGTGAGATTAAGTGATTTGCCCAGAATCACAGGATATTGAGCATCGTTACTGAGACTCGAACCCGGATCCCCAGCTTCGGCATCGACTGCTCTAGCTGCTAGGCTACATCCTCTAGCAACCTTGGAGGGACAGACTTCTTTTAAAGCCTCACAACAATGGGTGGAGACTTGTCTGCAGATGAAGAGAGTCCCAATGCGGAAGAGTGGTTGTCAAGAACTGGCAGGGTTAAAGCGGGGGGGGGGGGGAATCCTGAGCTTCCCCACCTGGACCAGACTGGCTACTGAGGACACTTGTCCCTGGGAGGAGGGAACTCCCATTCCGTATCTAGGCAACAGCATCCCTCTTGTTGGGACCAAGCCAACCCCCTCCATCTACAGCAAGCTTTGCAAGGATCTTCCTTCTTGATCAGTGGTGTAAGAAGATATTTAGCTTAGGGTCTTGCGGGACATCCCTAGGGGGGGTTATAACCCTCCCATTTAGCAAAGAGGAGCTTTGAAGGGAAAACAGACAGTAAAGGGCGCCCCCACTCAACATTGTCAACAAGAAAATAAACAAACAACCCTGCCAGGCACTGTGCCAATGTTGGGATTTGTCATATGTTTCCCCTCAGTACTTCGTATACAAAATCTAGATTTTTTTATTCAATATATTTAGAAAAACATCTATAAAAATATTTGTTTTACCACGTTAAAAATATAATGTTCCCGAAAGACTATCTCCCCCCCTCCCCCAACTCCCTCCGCCCACCTTTCATCGAAGCCTAACCCATGGGCAAGGCACTGACTCATTTTCCAAGGTGGCTTTTAGCTCCCAGAAGCCACCCACAACATACCCAGAAGACGCACCTGCACATGCCACCCCCCCCCCGCCTCCAGTCCCATCCCAATAACTGCCTGCACGCAGCTGCTCTTGGCAAAGGATAACCTAATGACTGCTGTCAGTCAGATGTTGGTGAGGTGTTAGGCCTGATTATAACACGAGGGCTCTGTTTTGTGCCAAAGAAAAGTCTTGCGAGTTCTCTCGAAGCCAGCACAGGCCCAAACCAGCAGCTTGGAAAAACAAACCCACCTGCAGGCTCCAGCCAGGGTCTGTGAGTGAAATGCACATGTTACACTTACATTCGGTCCTTTTTTTGGCCTTCGCCCAGGCACGTCTGTGTGTTTTGCCTCCAAATTTCATTAGATGTCCTAAGTTCGCCACAAAGTGCTCATATTTTTGTGCAATTTTTTTCGTTGCGTCCATTTGCACTGTAATCTTTATTTGCACAATAATAAAAGTCGTTGCAAGAAGTACAATACAGGAATTTAGAATTTGCTTGTTTGCCTAGGTTAAAAAAAGGTGCAATTAGTACAATAAAAGAACAATATGCATTAGGAGTAAAAAAGCATTAAATAATAGAAAGTCATTGGAAAAACTTGCGATGGAGGCGATGTAGTGCGTAAGTCATGTTACTCCCAGGGACGGACTGGCCATAGCAGGCACTGAGCATTTCCCCAGTGGGCTGGAAGGGTGGCGACTGGATTTGGACCGATTGGGGCTGTTGGTGTTACTGGGGGCCGGTTTTGAGGCAGTGCTGCAAAATCGGGCTATTGTAACAAAAGCGCAGCAGTAGTGTTCCCACCAGCCACCCCCATTGCCCCCGGGGCCGGCTGGGATTGTCAGGGCTGGCTTGCGATACCAGTCCGGCCCTAGTTACCTTGGAGGATTTTGGAACGAAGCATAAAGGGAAGTCTCTAAAATAGAAAAAGTAGAAACAGAGGGGAAAAAAATATATATATATAACCCTGGATGTCGTTGTCTGCGGTGGAAACATCTTTTTTACTTGTAGTAGGAACTTTATTGCCCTACAGGAGAGCTGGATGTTGGAGCTATTTAGCAGCACCATCACTGTGGGTGTAAGAACTGATCTGAAGTGCCATCCGGGCAGGACGTCTGAAGGGCCCTAAAGGGAGGACGATTTTAGGTCGAGCCTAGCGGAAGCTGTAATAGAGTATGCAGTGGAAGCCCCACCCACTCCCGCCTATATTTGTCATTGGCTTGTATCATTGTCCTTCTTAAATGCTAGCTTCTGATTCGTAAATAGACTTGTTAGTCTCTCCTTGGTCCCGCCTTGTCTGCATTTGTTACTGCCCATAAGGACTGGATCTTTTACTTGGCTTGTTACACAGTCTGCATTCTAAGTGGGTGAGCACTATTTTATTTATTAACACTGATGGGGACAATGGCGGCTGCTTTTTTTGGTATTTGCATGCTGAGCCTGCTGAGCCTGGCGTCCGCTTTATGGACACCTTGCTCAGTTTAAATTGTATTTTTAAAACTTTGATGTTGAGCGCGGCACCCACTTCAGGTACACTGCGTTCTGTTTTTTATTTTTTTAAACTTTAATACTGAGCGGGCGCCGGCTTCAGGGACATCGCGCTCTTTTGTTTTTTATTTTTTAAACTTTATTAATGAGCACGGCGCCCACTTCAAGCACACCACACTCTGCAATGCCATGGGTATTGCTTTTGCGGGACTTTGGACTGTTGGTATTTTAAATGACAATGCCTTTTAATTTTTTATAAAAGGCATTGCCATTTACAGTGCCAATGGCTCGAAGGCTCGCGATTGCGAGACCTATTGCATTGTAAATGCTTGTTTACACTAGCCATCCTTTGAGCACTTCTGCTGAATATACATCGGGAGTGGGTTCGGCTGGGACAAGCAGAGTGCGTTTTACAGGTGAAAATGTTGAATACCTAATGGTAACCCTTAAACTGATTCTCTCATGGTCGTCCCAGTCCCTGGAAGCCTGACATGAACCCACCTCCTCACACAAGCACGCAGCTGCAAAACCACTGTTTTTGCTGGGTGGATTCATTAAAGAACGAGCCAATAGGCCATCAATTACTCTCCTCTGTCTAGAACCCCAAACCTCAAGGTAAAGTTCCCAAATGCTTCCAGTCTACAGCGACCAAAAGCAAATCCCAAGGAGAATCCACCTTGTTTGAGGTTCTACTTAACCTCCCTTTCACTGGCAAATGGTATGCCCCGCGGCCCAGATGGATGGCTCTCACACGAATAAAGGGAAATTTGTGGTTAAGCTAGTCTGAAATATTGTCCTAACATAGGGCTCAATGTTGATAACTTGAAATGATATTGAATCAGATTGATGGACCTACATGCTGCTTCTGCACTCCGATTGGCCACCCTTCTAAACAAAAGCAATGGGTCTCTGTATTAGGGCCATTCTGTTTGTCTGCTGGCAGCCTGTCTGACAGCAGTGATCTGCCTGGGGTCCAGAGAGCTGCGGATGCATCACTACAGGTAGTTTTCTGTGTCCAGGCTCTAAATCCACCATGTTCTATTTTTCAATCTGTATGGGAGTCACATGCAGCAGGATGAAGGCATTTATTAGATGATTCTGGCAGGGGGTAAAACATCACCAGCATCTTACAACGTCAACTCAGAACCAACCCCATATCATGGTTCCACATTTCATGAAAACATGATATGCTAAACCTAACACCCCCCCCCCTTTCAATAATAGAAACAGAAAAATAAAACTAGGAGAACATGCTTATTAGCAAAACTGAGAGAATAGAGGAAATGAGTAACTAATAAGGAAGTATGTCATAAAACACAATAATATAATATAAATGCCATTCTTATCCAACAACATAATCTCTACATTAGTCAGGCAAACACCGCCTGAAAACATTTGAAAGTGAAGGAAGAGGCAAACTTGCATGACTTGAAGTTTGCCTTTACTCCTATCTAGTTTATTCTCAGATTTAATTCCCACAGAATACTTAGAGCCTGATTTAGATCTCGGCGGACAGGTTACTCCATCACAATGGTGATGGATATCCCGTCCAGAGAAATACAAATCCCATAGGATATAATGGGATTGATATTGGGGCGGACAAAAAATCGGTCACCGTTGTGTCGGCGTAACCTGCCTGGCAAGATCTAAATTAGGCCCTTAGTGTCTTTGATAGGATTCTTGTGTTGACGGTTAGTAATCTCATTGCACTGCATTGTGGTCAGTAGTAGAATAGATCTGCATTCATGACCCAGGTGATGTATTATTAAGCCTTTTTTGTTGGTGAATGTGTCACCATCTACAGCATCCAAGTAAGCCTTGGAAGCTTCCTTCCAGCCTGACCATTCCAGGTGTGGTTTGCCAGGCAACGACAAAAATGGTTGAGGAGGTGATATGCCTCATTAATGTATGTCCAGTTCCAGGATCCCAACTGACAAACATGCAACATGAATACTGCAAATAATCGCCCGATGCGGACCTTCTTCATATGTTGTGGTCCTGCCCGGGGCTATCCTCCTACTGGCTGGAAGTGGGGGATACCCTAGAGGAGGTAACGGGGAGATCCTTATCAGTTGATGCGGCAGTGGGGCTCCTGCACTGGTTCCCACATACCCCCAAAAATAAAATCACTAGTAAATTCATTGATCTGGGGCTTCTCCTTGCTAAACGGGAGGTGACCAGGAATTGGAAGGCACGGGATGGTCCAACGGGGGCCCGATGGCACGGTGAACTCTTGAAATGGGCGGCGGGGGAAAGCACGCTGCGATACCAGTTAGCTAGGAGACAGCATAACGAGAAGGCGCAGGAGGCAGCGCTAGAATGGGAGACATTAGTGCAGGCCCTCAGAGATTATTGCGTTCCCAGCGATTCCGAAAGTGATGATGCAGCTCGCCCCGAGTCCCGATAGACGATTGCACTTTACATGTCTGCAGCTTTCCTCATGGGTCCTCTCACAGATCCTACTACGGCTGTTACCGTGCACTGATGGCGGGGTTGGGGGGGGTTTTGGTTTAGTTCATAGTGTTTTGAGGGAGGGGTTTTCTTTTGGTTTTCCTTGTAGGATGGTTTAGAAAAGCAGATGACGGGTAGTGGCTTATCCGGACCGGCTTCGTCTCCCTGTTGAGTCCCCGTTGGATATCGCCGCCCGACCCTTGGGTTGTGGGCTAAATGGCTGTGTAATGGTTCATCCTGCTTGGGGACTTAGGGATGTAGTATACTGATTTTGATTGAATTTATAATGCTGGCCGCTTTGTAAAAATTTACTGATTCCTGCAATAAAAATATATTTAAAAAAAAAAAAAAAAAAATGAATACTGCAAATAATGGCAATAGTAACACTGCGTAAAAGATATATATTTTTTAAATATATTTTTATTTTCTGATTGAGCAAGTAGCAAAGCATGTGTCATAAACAGTACCACTGTAATAATCAATCGCATCCCAACAAAAAAAAACATGGTCGTCATCAACATAGCAACCCCCTCGTCCCCCCCTTTGATTCATGCTGGTTTAAGTTTACCAACAGTCTCCTCACATGTCTGTTATGCAGTCCCATTTGGGTCTAGGGAACAATAGTAGTTGGTAGTCAGGTATTTTCTCTAGGGCGGTCCTTCCTCAGGCCCCCTTACAGATATCTCCTGTGTTGTATGTGTTGTGGATTGTTATGTATCGTTTCCCAAGTCCAACCCATAGTGTTGTGTCCACGGGTCCCATATTCTGTGGAACATTTTGGGTCGTCCCCTGCTTCGATATGTGGTTTGTTCAGCTGTGATGCATAAGTCCATTCCCCTCGTCCATTCCGGGATTGTAGGTTCTTCAGCCACCCCCCATCTTCTGGCTATATCCCTTTTGGCCACCACCAGTCCCAGGGAGGCAGAATTTAGCTGTGCCCTTGTGACGTCTACTTCACTTGGTGCCCCTAATATCATGAACCGTGGTTCAGTCGGCAGTGTCACTCCCAGGAATGTTCCCAATAGCTCAATTACCTGCGTCCAATATACCTGCAGCTCGGGGCATGCCCAGACTGTATGAAAGAAGTCGCTTTTGGCCGTTTTGCAGGTAAGACAGTATGGTGACTCTGCCCTTCCCATTTTGTGCAGCCTATCCCTGACGTTGCATGTTCTATGTAGTATCTTATATTGAATGAGACGGAGCCCTGCCTTGATAGCTACTTCTCTAGGCTGCATTAACGCCGCCTCCCAATCTATGTCCTCCATTGACCTCACCTCTTTCTCCCAACATGCTCTTATCCCTATTGGTCCATCTGGGATATTGTTCTTAATAGTTTTATAGGTGAAGGAGACCGCCTTGTTTATTAGTTCTTCTTGTATGAGTCTGCCCTCTGGAGGTGCGTACTCAGAAGTTGTTTGCTTTGAATGTTATCTGCCTTCCATGAGTGAGGTAGTTGCACATATTTGATGAATCAGGAGTTATTCATGTCGTACTCCTGTTTAAGCTTTGCCCATGTTTTACGTTCTCCTCTTTCAATGATGTCTCCAATTGTGGACATCCCCAAGAAATCCCAGGTCCCAAACCCTTTTAGCTTTCGTTGCTTTTTGAGCCAAGCTCCTTCCCAGAGCGGAGTGCTCTACGTGACCCAGCCCGTCCAGCCCATGGTTTTGGTCGCCCTAACCCATGCCATAAGAGTAACTTGTGTCGCGGGTAGCAAGTGGGTGCCCCCCTTCCCCCATATAACTAGTGTAGATACGTTTGTGGTAGCATTTCTTCCCTCTCTAGGTGATACATTGGACAGTCCCAATTTTTATGTATTGATTCGTTTAGAGGTATCAAGTGGGAAGCCCAGTGGTAGGCCTCTATATCTGGGAGTGCAATTCACTGCGTAACATATTTGATCATCAAAAGAGTTCATTTGAAACTACAGTAGACGTTTTCCACTAAAACTTGCAAATGCTGAAATCTCTTACTTGATGATGGCTAAAAAACCTTTATTCCATTGAGTGTCTCAAAATCAGCCTGACTCCAAGATGGCAGCCATAGTTTGTGTATAAAATTGGATGCAGTCCAAACAGGAAGCTGTACAATGGAGTTGCCATTAAAGTAGAAAAAAACAGCCTAGGGAAAGTTTTACTTCCAATTTAAACCCACCATGTCCAGATGTCACCCAGCATGCTCAAATTGAAGATCCCTTCACTTGGGTTACAATGCATGGCAGGGACAGTTTTGAAAAACTGATGGTCATGGGAAAGAACTGGAGACCAATCATAAATGGCAGCAACTCTGTGGTGTGATCCCTCGCTCGTCGCCACTGTAAAGAAGTCACACTTCAGCAGATTAGCAGTGAAGGTGTTTCTTAGATGAATCCAACAGGAGGTAAACCATCACCAGCACCTCACAACATCATCCTTTCAATTCACTCAGGACCAACAGCCCATCAAGGTTCCACGTTGCAAGAAACCATGATTTACTAAACCCAACACAATCCACATGTTGGTCTACAGATGGATTTAACAAAAAAATAGATTTTGTCAATTTCACATTTCAAAGATGTTTTGGTTCTAGTGGTAAGGACAGGCACAATGATGAGATAATCAAAATCATTGGATTACTAGTGAGAGTTCTTCAGCGTATCCTGATTCCTGTACTCTCTCCAGACCTTACAAGTCCAAGGAATAACCAAGGGATGGATTCAAACTTCAGTTTGAGCCACAACCCAAGTGGAATGAGACATTCTCATGTGTTTTATTACCGAGTCAGATGTAAGAGATTAGACCTTTAAAAAGAATCAAGAATCATTCTTACAATCTCACTCCTGTTGAATATTACACCTCAAGTCTGCAGTGAGAGACGAAGAGAACCATTTTGCCACCCTGGACTTATGAGCAAAAGATGGTCCCTGGATACAGATACCCTCCCAGAGTCCACTGTGAGGGCCCTCGTTGATGCCTTCATGAAGTCCATTATCAACAATGTAAAAAACCCTACCAATAAGTGCCCTAATCCATTGACTATAAGTGGGCATATAGGGATTTTGGCCCTGCCTCATGGCCTCAAAATGATAAACAGACTGCTACACTTGTACACAGACTTAAATTGCTACAGGTCAATATGCACATCATGGAGCACATCTAATAAATGAAGCAAAGTTCTGGGAGGACAATCAAGCTCTGTAGAAGAGTCAAGAAGTACTATCTTTTCATCCCTGTGGGACTTAAGGCAAACTTTCAACAAACCCCAGACCATTTCTGAGAATATTACTGTCTGGAAAAATGCAGACACTCTCAAGGTTTGAGCGGATATGAAAGATTTAAAAATGTACTTGTGGTGAGTAATCTAGATACATCATGCTAATTATTAATAATCGAGTATATGCTTTACGAACCGGAAATCATTTCCGGTTCCTCAATACATCAAATGTGGTTTGCTTTGGACCTCACAGTTTTCGTTCATAAGTGTATGGGGCATTGAGAGAGTGGATGGGCTATGGGGCAAAATAAAGAGTTGACAAACTGCCCCTTTTTTTTTTACTAACTTTGACCATAATAGTTCACAGGCTCTTATTGATGTAAAACATGTTGTACATTGTTTTGTTGTGATCTCACTTTCACAAGTACTGTGCAGATCTCACCGTGTGGAACACCTGTATATAATGTTGTATGGTCTGTTTTATATAAGTGGTGTGTTGTTGTAAGTCACTACACAATCTGCAAGGGTTTTTTGAACACCTTACTAAATAATTTGTTGTTAAAAATCCTTTTTGTTACTTTCCTGGCAGGATCTTTCTAGCGTGTTGGTGGCAGCTGAGGACATGACACCAAAGGCGCAAAGGATTCTGGTAATTGTAAGATGGACGTCATGCGGGAACAGATCTATGGCAATTCCATTGCTTCATTGCATAATAGGGTTTGGGCTACGCATGTGGCCAAGTCGTGGAATAGAAACTTACAGTGACTATGTGACATGATGCAACGGGGTTGACCGGTCTGGAGGTGCCCTCTGTGGTGGAACAGTAAGTAGACTGTATGGCTGATGCCATCTTTGATTTCATTTGTGTCACTGCATTTACCGGGGCTTTCATGTAACGCTGTGTGAGTATGTGAGTGTTGTGTCCCAGAATGCATAGCTTCTGCATATTTGTTTCCGAGGATAAATGCTGCTTGACTAAGACTTTTTAAAGATGGTCAGGAAGGTTTTTGAAAACAGAAAATATGCCTACATGTCCAAGCACTTTCCCATGTTCACCTTCTGTTATGCCTAAAAAAGAAACTGAAATCTAAACAATGTGGCAAAGCAGGCATGTGTCACAGCAACAAGACATTAAGGCCTCAGTAGAGGAAAGCTTTGACAACAGAAAAGGTACTGGTTACAGCACCTACAACGTATGATTGGCTTTCCACAACTTATTATTGTCTACATACAACTTATGAGTGGCTACCTACAACTTATGATTGACCATCAAGTTGACACTGTGAGCTGACCCACTTGAACCAAGCAAGTCTGCAATTCTCAAAACATTGTAGAACACTTCAAAACATCATTCGGTATTCAAATTCACCCAAAGATGACATCATGACATTTCCCAGGACCATTTTCATAAGCGGTGCCTGAGCTGTCAATGGGTCGTATCAAACACCGCAGTAATGTACCAGATGTAGCAATACACCACTGCAAAAGTATGCCCTCCATCTTTAAGAGTAGCTCTGCAACACTCACCGCCCCACCCCTACCTAGAACACAACAACCGCCCAATCTGTCTGTCGTGTGCTTCAGATTCCTATGATGATGATGATGAAAATTGCTGCTGTTTTTGTTGTTATTATCATTGCTATTATTATTATTAAAGCACTACTAAAGAGTTGATACATCCCAATGTTTCCAGTGCAACCACTCTAAGAAGACCACGTCAAGTAAGAGTCCATATTAAAAGACTCTCTGATTATACAACCATGCCACCTCTTGCACCAAAATAGAACATAGCTCTGCAGCCCTGTTAATAAAAGCAAACATTTTGTGTACCTCCGTGTGACATTTCTTCTTTGATGTTCTTGAGGACACTGAATGAGAAGAATCCCATAAACACAGAATGATCAGTTAAGTGTATTGGGGCAGAGGCCCCACACTTGAAGGGATGTCCCATAGGCTGACAGTAGTTTAGGAACTATTAAATGTTTTGGAGGAAGTCATGGAAAAGGGGGCTAAAGGCACACACTTTTGATGAGTGGGGAAAAATAACTCTCATAGAAGGGAAGCTATCCCCTGGCATTAATTTGCACTGAGTTGCGTATTGGCATCATATGACACAGGGGCCCTGATCACAAGTACTATGTTGAAATATGATGATTGTGAAAGCACCTGTTTGTGCAGAGATCACAATTAAAATTCAGCAAGTCAAGCTTGCCAGAATTTAACAGGGTAAAAATACGCAGAAAGTAATGGGATATGGAAATTTTGGTGCAGTAATTACCCAACTCCATATGTTCTGCCCCGTTTTTTAGGGCCAAACTCAAAATAGGCAATTATTATTGCACCCAATAAATGCCAAATACCTTGGAGTGAGATTTAATCAGGAGCGTTAATTATTGTATCCTACACTGGGCGCTTGCAGTGAAAAATATCAATGGGCCCGATTCACAGAACTAACTTAAGACAAAATCCTAAACTTACTACTTTTGGTATTCACAGAAGTTAGGATTTTGTCTTAAGTTTGTCTTAAGGCAGACTGAAGACAGACTTAAGTTAGGATTGTGTCTTAAGTCTGTCTTAAGACAAACTTAAGACAAAATCCTAACTTCTGTGAATACCAAAAGTAGTAAGTTTAGGATTTTGTCTTAAGTTAGTTCTGTGAATCGGCCCCAATGTTTTTATCCATGTTTGTATTTTGTCTACATCGATTAGAAGAACCATGAGCAGTGGCATTCCACAAACCGCCTAGAGAGCTCTGATCCTCCACCTTCGCTTTGGCCCAAGTCCCACGCATCGATCGCAGCTGCTGCGGAGGCTGCTCCTTCTCCTACCTCACCACCAAGTCCTGGAAGGACCTCCCCCTCCAGCTACGCAGTTCTCCATCTTTGAAGGACTTCAGGAAACAGCTCAAGACCTGGCTCTTCGACCGCCACCACCCTCCGAACGAGGCTCACGGAACCCCATCATCTGGGGACCTCCCCCCCCCCGCGCGGGCGACAAGCCACGCTCTACAAGACCCTCCGATTGATCGATTGATGAGCAGTAATTTTTTGCTGCCAGGAAACTGCCCATGGGTGACAAAGAATGCTGCAAAATAGATTATGTCGCAATATGTAATATGATGTAAATAGGGCCTGTGCAAAGTAGTGGTGTACTATTAGAATAGCAAATGTTTACGTCATGCTGCAACAAATGTGGACTCCAGAAAATCGACAATCAATGTATTGCCAAGGTACGTATATCTAGGTAATGGCAGATTTTATATTCTGAAACCTACCGTTACATACCTGAAGATAAAACTCTTTAACCGCATGCGCGCTAGCGGTTTTACCGCTGAGCGCTGCGATTTTAAAAATCCAGCGTTACGTGACAAGGTCAACTCGTCACACGCACAGCACAGGTAACGCCCATGATGAGCTGACCTTGTCACACGCATCGAAGGGGTTAAATAAATAAAGAAATAACAAATAAACATATATCTTCAGGGTACATAGATGTGGAGTTAAAAATAGTCAACCGTACCCAGGTACATTACCTTGACGATACAGCAGTAGTCAATATTGTGCAGATGATTTTTTTGTCGGTCGATATTTGTGACCAGGATGTTCAGGATTCCAACAAAATTAGCTCCACCCAGAAGATCTTATATCTTCTATCTACTTGCCAAAGTGAAGTGGTTATATTTTCAGATTGTGTGGATTATTTTGTTAGAAACTTGTATATTCAGGAATATAGATGGAATAATTATATAGCAAGGTATGAGGTAAAGCTCCTTACCACAGCCCCAGCTGCACTCACTTGGGGAACTTGCATAAATCTTTTAACACGTATTTTAAAGGGTATTATTGTACTAATCATATTTTAATAAAAATGTCAACATTAATCACTGAAACAGACAGGTTTTCTTAAAAAAAAAATACTATGCATATATTTACCTATTGCATTAAAAGAATTTCCTGAAATTGGTTTCCTCACAAAAATGTCCCATTTGTTTGCTTTTCTTTCTTTCTCTGCGGTAGGCCAAAGGCAGGCTCATTCCTTTTCACAGTGGTGCTGATACAGTAACTTTGTAGCTTATTTGAGAATTCGTTTTGTAACTGGTGTGCAGAGGGTTTCTTGCAAAATGCATGTGGAACTGCCCATGAGGCTGCCTGACAGTCATCTAATTTCTGCAGGAGTTTGTGAAAACAAAATAGACATCTTTAGCTCACAGTTGTGGCTTGCATGTATGGAGGGTGGTGAGGCGGGTGAGACAAAAATAAAAGTAAATTCATAGGTAAAAAAATAATTACACTTACCTTTCTGGCGGGACGTCCTCCTCGCTCGGGTCTTCGCCTGGCTTGAAGGCTCAAACGCGGGACCAGGAAACTGAAGTAACCAATCCTGGCGCTGCTCTCATGTAGCATGAAAGAAGCGCCAGGAATGGAGGGAAAGACAGCTAGGTTAGAGAGGTTTAAAATGCGATGTCTGGCTGCGGTAGCAAGACGGCCGGCCTAAGAGACATGTACATTTTAAACTTGAAGTGGCCTGCCCATCACTGCTGTCTGCTGCTGCCTGACTGGCAGCCGCAGAAAGCCCCGCCCCCACATCCTGATGCTCGGCTATGGACGAGGTTTTGAAAAATAAAATGGTAATAAATGAACGTTTTTTACCATTTTATTTTTCCATCTCTGGGGGCAATTTAGTTAGTGGGGCGACGCTCCTCCACCTTAATGGAGAAGCCGCCCCTGTTAGCTCATCTGGAAGTGACTGTGGCCCTGATAAGGAATCATCTATGATAACAATGTAATATTTCTGACATCATTTTCCTTCTGTTGGCAGTGAAACAGCGAATCACGTGTGGCCACAGACTCAGTAATTCCATCTCCAGCATGTTATTCTCTATTCCTTGTCGATAAACTCGCGAGGGCTGGGAACGAGGATGGAGATACCAGCAGGAACTGGTAACTCCAGGCACGATGTCTGTCCCTCCAGTTATCGACCATCTTGAAATGATCTCCTTCATATACCTTGAGAGCAGGTCAGTTTTCCAGACATATTCCTGTGTCTGAGAAAAAATACAAAGTAATGAGGGCACAGAGTGATGAAACATAAACAGACTTGGTGACAACAAGGTGTACTCTCTCAGCAGCCAGGCTTATTGATAAATAATCAGTGAAAAGGAACCGTGATTAAAAAGCCATGTCCCTGAGACTAGAGAATGTTCAATATCACAAAACATCATCTCCTTTGAACAGTGTACGTCATTCCCTTATTTATGTAGAACACTATTGATTTTAGGATTACACAGGGTTACCAAAGGACTTCATGTTACCAGTGACCAGAGGTTCCAGTCCTTGTATTTCCTGTTCCACACTTTTGAAACCAAAATATTTTAGTCCGGCCTCGTTGAAGCGACGAAGGCCAACCTGCAAGGTTCTTGGTCATCTTTAACTATAATGTCATGGAAGGGCAATGATGATGCACAGTTCAGTAACTGACTTTTGTGAGTTTAATGTGTGTGATCTGTTTGTAATTTGTTTTTAACATGTGCATTTATTGTCGATTTTGACCGAATAAAGTTTATTTTCATTGATTGAAGTACAGGAGTTTATTCTAAAGTTAGAAAGCAATACGTCAAATCTACCACTAAAGAAGGATGGCAAATAACTCCTAGCTCTGCTTTAACTGTTGTTGTACATAGGTGCCTGAAGGGCCCGCATCTCTGGTCAGATACTGTGGGTCACCACAGTTGGGAAACTCTCCAGGCCAGCTATGGACTCGTGTAGAAGCGGACTAATGTGTTCGATGAGCCCTGACTCCACAAGTTGTTTGCTTATAGAGTCAGTCTTTTGATCCCATCTCTCACCTACTTTCCATGCTCCAATGTGATTTTTACTGTCATTGAGTCATCACTTTTGAAGTGACTTGATATCTTGCATTTTTTAGGGGGAGACCATCAGTACACCCATCTTAACTTTGTTCTTTTCCTACTCCAAAGATCCCCCTTCCTTCGTCCCTTATTACCTCTCTTTGATCAATGCTTATCCCGCTTTGCACCATCTTGGCTCACATTGTCTTGTGTAACTTTTCTATTCATGCTTCTGTCTGCCCTATTTCCTGTAGAAACTGAATTCAACTTTGACTACTGTTGTGTTGTCAGGCAATGATTTGCAGTTCAAATCTATTTCAAAGGGTTAGTCTTATCTTGTATGTACTAAAAAGTGAGTCACTCGTAATTCTTCTACACTGGGATTAAATTAATAGGCCAGATGTATTGGTGCAATTGCGACCATTATTTTTACGACCAGTGTGGTAATTTGCAAATTGACCTATGTATTAATAGGTTGGTTTGCAAATCACCAAATCCTAGTGGGTCGCAATTTGACCTACCTCATGAATATTAATAAAGTAGGTCACAAATTGTCTGTAATTGCTTTAAAGCAATAAAAAAATAAAACATGTAAGTGGTACCACTGCCAACTGCTAAGCAATGTTTTGTTCAACATTCACAAAAGAGAAGCGGTCTCCTAGGCCTGCGAATGGCTTACCTCCTCCATTGAGAAAGTGGTAAAAGATTAATGTTTTGCGACCGGATTCGGTTGCCAGATCATTGATAAATACCACTATGATATGGTGTTTGGAAAGGATGCAAACAATACACCCCTTCCATATACCAAATCGATATTGTATTGCAAACCCAAACTGTGATTCAATCGTTTGTTACTGAATCACAAGTTGAGGCGTGTTCATAAGAAAACACAATTTTTGCAATCACAAACAGCCCAATTCTGCAAATTGAACCATTTGTTGCTTCTTACATCTGGCCCTCAATGCCTTGCCTTCACCATTTTTTTATTATTTCACATGTAGAAACACAATTTGTGGTAAATTAATAAAATGTTGTCATTGTGTTGCTCCTTCGCTCATAATCTTGGCCACTGGAATTATGTGATTATGTTGCCAATTTATTTTCTATATAATTAAGCATTTGCCGCACTTGCCACATAATCCATCATCTGCTGCATAATTTGCAGGATTTGCGTCTCAAGTGGATCAATGGTTAAAAAAATGCTACCTCCTGTGTACCCAGACAATGAAAGACACTTTGCAAAGATTAACCGGTCATCTTTCAGTTACTGATTGTCTATTTAAGAGTTAAATTCATACTGTTGAAGTTAACTTTTGACCTCCTAGTATTAACGTGTAAAAAGGATAAATAATAAAGTGATACTTCCACAAATTGTGCTGCATTACGCGCCATTGTTTTCTTTTTCTTAATGCATAATTTAGTCAACTCTGCTGCATAATTTGATCCTCCTCTGCCGCATAATTCCAGTGACCCTGCTCATAATGCAGTCTACTTCCAAACACAACCTATTGCTAACAATGCACAAAGAGTGGGCTTTGAGAGAACCCCTTTAAACCACTGGATTACTTTGACCAGCCTCTTTTTTATCCATTTGTTTGAGACTTTATCAAACACATCTTCGATCAGCACAGTGGAGTGTCCTTCTCTCACCTAATGATAGTAGCAGTTTGCGCATATCCTTTTGCCTCCACTCGCATGCTTGCATTGAACTGCACGAGTGACCACATTACAGCTAAAGCCGTCCATGTCCGCACTTAGCAGCTCCCCCTTTCACTTCTAATGAGCGAACTCATCTTTCATTGACACATTAAACCTAGCCCTATTGGCTTTCCCAATGCTTGTTTTTGTCCATGAGTTTTCCACCAGACAGGCTTTATAGTTTTGCATGAAGGTGGGAGACAGAAAATGTGCAAGCAGGTTTACCACCCGGAAGCAAAGTTGTGGTTGGCTTCTTTGTTGCCTTCGTCCTGTATTTATTTTTCTGTTATTTTGTATTTAATAGAGGTTTGCCAGTTATATCTATGCCTCGCCGGCTTACACTTGAACCCCCCATACCTCTGCACATTTTCATTTTTTGGCTAGAAGAAGGCAGGTGGGGAGTCAACGGTGCAATCCCTGGTGATGAGAAACTGATAGCAATAAAAGATGCATATTATTTGGAACTTAACATTACAAAGACAAAAGGTCAGGGAAATAAGTGGATCATAGAATATTTTTCATAACCTATCCTTGATCTGAGAGTGCCGGTGTATTAAAAACCACCCTCACTCTACCAGCCCTCATTGGGGAACTCCCACATCCTGGTCAGAGGAACGACAGCTCCAATGAGCAATAGCGTGGCAGGGGACCCATGGGCCCTAGTGTAAGCAAGGAAAATGGGCCCCATCCTATTGTTTGTCAGGAAAACAAACAGTTCCTCAGACCCCCGTATTCTGGTGCCACTGCACCTACTGCACTATTGATACCTACACCCATGCTCGCGGGTGCTGACCATCATGCTTACTGCTGTAAGAAAGGCATGGGGAGAAGGTGGCCCAGCTTGTTTTGTGAAGGCCTGACTCCTGCTCAGGTGATCAGGCCTTCACCTAGCAGAACACAACAATCTTTACACACAAAATGACCCTAGATCATACGCCATCACGGTGGCCAGTCTGTAGTCTGCCCAGCAGCAACCAGTCACCAGGCTACAGCAGAGAAGCTGCTGCTAGGACCTGGGAGAAGAGAGGGATGGTATGTCGAATGGGACCAGCAGCTTCCCTAAAGACAGTCCCAATGTGCTCACTGCTTCTCCCGCCCCTGCTAGGGCCGCTGGGCTTCCCCGACTGGTCTAATCCCCAAACACATACAAATGCAATGTTCAGAACTGTAGAGAAAGTTGGGCCTTATCCTATACTAACAATTCAGCTCTTAATTTAAGCCAGTGATTTCCGGTGCGGGCACTGACTCTTAATTGTCAACACTGGCACTTATGATAGTTTGCCATATAGTGGTACTGTTTGTCTAATTTAGAGATGAGCACAACAACAGTTGTTTACTAATTAAATATGCAATAAAATGACTAATGCCTGCCCCTAACCTACTCTTATAGTTTTGGGGGCCTGGAACAGCCTGCATTGTCACACTCGTAGGCAGGAAGGCGAACAGAGTGCTGGGATGCGAGGCAGTGTGCTCCACGAGCTAATGAGCTGACGAGATCTGGCGATCACACCTGCGCACAGTGAGTGGTACAAAGACCTGAGAAGACTTTGGGCAGCAGTTCCAGCACTCCACTCTCTACTGAAGAAGGACAACTATCCTTAAACACATGTCTAGAGATACACAGCACTGGCTGCACCAACAAGGGTGAAAAACTAAAGACTGTCACTGAAGGAAGTGTTATCATGCACTGCATTTACCATGATGCATTGGGGCTAACTGGGTGCTGGGATGTCAGGCAGTGTGCTCCCACCCTCTTTTTATGTGATGGTTAGTCAACAGGGCTGATGCTTTGGCACTGTGTGGGACAGGGACGGAGGTGGCCCATGGCAGTGACTGCCTGTTGTGTTAGGTAAGCTATCTCGAATGGTATATGCAAGGCCACTATGATTTTGCAGTTGTGCAGCCGTGGTGTTTCTTGCATAGTTGTAGACTTGCCGCATTTGCCACATAAATTATAATTTGCTGCATAATCTGATTTTAGCAAAAAATGTGTTTCTAGCTCAAATGGTCCAAAAGCTACTAAAAACGCAGCAACAAGTGTTGCCGCGCAGTGGAAGGCCCTTTGCAAAGCTTGAATATTCACCTTTATGTTGTGTATTGCTACATTTGATTGTTAAACTGGTACAAATGTGGTGCAGACAATGTTAACAAGCGTAAAAATGACATTCTAATAAAATAATAATATCACAAAATGGTCTGCATTACGTAGTATAATTCGCCTTTTCTTGCTGCATAATTTACTCAACCCTGGTGCATAATTTGACCGTCCCCTGCCGCATAAGTCCAGTGGCGCTATGCATGTATCTGTATGCATGGAACTGACTAGCGTTCCTTTTCTTTCTGGCGTATCGCCTCTGCCATCTTATGTGAGGAAGTCTCAGCTCCTGTGGGTTGTCTCTTAACTTTAAGAAATGGTTTAAGCCCAGCACTCCAAACTCAACCACCCCTCGGTGAGGTTAGGTGATGGTACCTGACCAGATAGCTGTTTATTTTTTATTTTATTTTTAGTTTTATATAGCGCGAACTAGACACGAAGATTTACATAGCACCAGTTTCGTTACATGAGGACATATTCGTTTGTGTTAGGTACGGTGAGATTAAGTGATTTGCCCAGAATCACAGGATATTGAGCATCGTTACTGAGACTCGAACCCGGATCCCCAGCTTCGGCATCGACTGCTCTAGCTGCTAGGCTACATCCTCTAGCAACCTTGGAGGGACAGACTTCTTTTAAAGCCTCACAACAATGGGTGGAGACTTGTCTGCAGATGAAGAGAGTCCCAATGCGGAAGAGTGGTTGTCAAGAACTGGCAGGGTTAAAGCGGGGGGGGGGGGGAATCCTGAGCTTCCCCACCTGGACCAGACTGGCTACTGAGGACACTTGTCCCTGGGAGGAGGGAACTCCCATTCCGTATCTAGGCAACAGCATCCCTCTTGTTGGGACCAAGCCAACCCCCTCCATCTACAGCAAGCTTTGCAAGGATCTTCCTTCTTGATCAGTGGTGTAAGAAGATATTTAGCTTAGGGTCTTGCGGGACATCCCTAGGGGGGGTTATAACCCTCCCATTTAGCAAAGAGGAGCTTTGAAGGGAAAACAGACAGTAAAGGGCGCCCCCACTCAACATTGTCAACAAGAAAATAAACAAACAACCCTGCCAGGCACTGTGCCAATGTTGGGATTTGTCATATGTTTCCCCTCAGTACTTCGTATACAAAATCTAGATTTTTTTATTCAATATATTTAGAAAAACATCTATAAAAATATTTGTTTTACCACGTTAAAAATATAATGTTCCCGAAAGACTATCTCCCCCCCTCCCCCAACTCCCTCCGCCCACCTTTCATCGAAGCCTAACCCATGGGCAAGGCACTGACTCATTTTCCAAGGTGGCTTTTAGCTCCCAGAAGCCACCCACAACATACCCAGAAGACGCACCTGCACATGCCACCCCCCCCCCCCCCGCCTCCAGTCCCATCCCAATAACTGCCTGCACGCAGCTGCTCTTGGCAAAGGATAACCTAATGACTGCTGTCAGTCAGATGTTGGTGAGGTGTTAGGCCTGATTATAACACGAGGGCTCTGTTTTGTGCCAAAGAAAAGTCTTGTGAGTTCTCTCGGAGCCAGCACAGGCCCAAACCAGCAGCTTGGAAAAACAAACCCACCTGCAGGCTCCAGCCAGGGTCTGTGAGTGAAATGCACATGTTACACTTACATTCGGTCCTTTTTTTGGCCTTCGCCCAGGCACGTCTGTGTGTTTTGCCTCCAAATTTCATTTGATGTCCTAAGTTCGCCACAAAGTGCTCATATTTTTGTGCAATTTTTTTCGTTGCGTCCATTTGCACTGTAATCTTTATTTGCACAATAATAAAAGTCGTTGCAAGAAGTACAATACAGGAATTTAGAATTTGCTTGTTTGCCTAGGTTAAAAAAAGGTGCAATTAGTACAATAAAAGAACAATATGCATTAGGAGTAAAAAAGCATTAAATAATAGAAAGTCATTGGAAAAACTTGCGATGGAGGCGATGTAGTACGTAAGTCATGTTACTCCCAGGGACGGACTGGCCATAGCAGGCACTGAGCATTTCCCCAGTGGGCTGGAAGGGTGGCGACTGGATTTGGACCGATTGGGGCTGTTGGTGTTACTGGGGGCCGGTTTTGAGGCAGTGCTGCAAAATCGGGCTATTGTAACAAAAGCGCAGCAGTAGTGTTCCCACCAGCCACCCCCATTGCCCCCGGGGCCGGCTGGGATTGTCAGGGCTGGCTTGCGATACCAGTCCGGCCCTAGTTACCTTGGAGGATTTTGGAACGAAGCATAAAGGGAAGTCTCTAAAATAGAAAAAGTAGAAACAGAGGGGAAAAAAATATATATATATAACCCTGGATGTCGTTGTCTGCGGTGGAAACATCTTTTTTACTTGTAGTAGGAACTTTATTGCCCTACAGGAGAGCTGGATGTTGGAGCTATTTAGCAGCACCATCACTGTGGGTGTAAGAACTGATCTGAAGTGCCATCCGGGCAGGACGTCTGAAGGGCCCTAAAGGGAGGACGATTTTAGGTCGAGCCTAGCGGAAGCTGTAATAGAGTATGCAGTGGAAGCCCCACCCACTCCCGCCTATATTTGTCATTGGCTTGTATCATTGTCCTTCTTAAATGCTAGCTTCTGATTCGTAAATAGACTTGTTAGTCTCTCCTTGGTCCCGCCTTGTCTGCATTTGTTACTGCCCATAAGGACTGGATCTTTTACTTGGCTTGTTACACAGTCTGCATTCTAAGTGGGTGAGCACTATTTTATTTATTAACACTGATGGGGACAATGGCGGCTGCTTTTTTTGGTATTTGCATGCTGAGCCTGCTGAGCCTGGCGTCCGCTTTATGGACACCTTGCTCAGTTTAAATTGTATTTTTAAAACTTTGATGTTGAGCGCGGCACCCACTTCAGGTACACTGCGTTCTGTTTTTTATTTTTTTAAACTTTAATACTGAGCGGGCGCCGGCTTCAGGGACATCGCGCTCTTTTGTTTTTTATTTTTTAAACTTTATTAATGAGCACGGCGCCCACTTCAAGCACACCACACTCTGCAATGCCATGGGTATTGCTTTTGCGGGACTTTGGACTGTTGGTATTTTAAATGACAATGCCTTTTAATTTTTTATAAAAGGCATTGCCATTTACAGTGCCAATGGCTCGAAGGCTCGCGATTGCGAGACCTATTGCATTGTAAATGCTTGTTTACACTAGCCATCCTTTGAGCACTTCTGCTGAATATACATCGGGAGTGGGTTCGGCTGGGACAAGCAGAGTGCGTTTTACAGGTGAAAATGTTGAATACCTAATGGTAACCCTTAAACTGATTCTCTCATGGTCGTCCCAGTCCCTGGAAGCCTGACATGAACCCACCTCCTCACACAAGCACGCAGCTGCAAAACCACTGTTTTTGCTGGGTGGATTCATTAAAGAACGAGCCAATAGGCCATCAATTACTCTCCTCTGTCTAGAACCCCAAACCTCAAGGTAAAGTTCCCAAATGCTTCCAGTCTACAGCGACCAAAAGCAAATCCCAAGGAGAATCCACCTTGTTTGAGGTTCTACTTAACCTCCCTTTCACTGGCAAATGGTATGCCCCGCGGCCCAGATGGATGGCTCTCACACGAATAAAGGGAAATTTGTGGTTAAGCTAGTCTGAAATATTGTCCTAACATAGGGCTCAATGTTGATAACTTGAAATGATATTGAATCAGATTGATGGACCTACATGCTGCTTCTGCACTCCGATTGGCCACCCTTCTAAACAAAAGCAATGGGTCTCTGTATTAGGGCCATTCTGTTTGTCTGCTGGCAGCCTGTCTGACAGCAGTGATCTGCCTGGGGTCCAGAGAGCTGCGGATGCATCACTACAGGTAGTTTTCTGTGTCCAGGCTCTAAATCCACCATGTTCTATTTTTCAATCTGTATGGGAGTCACATGCAGCAGGATGAAGGCATTTATTAGATGATTCTGGCAGGGGGTAAAACATCACCAGCATCTTACAACGTCAACTCAGAACCAACCCCATATCATGGTTCCACATTTCATGAAAACATGATATGCTAAACCTAACACCCCCCCCCTTTCAATAATAGAAACAGAAAAATAAAACTAGGAGAACATGCTTATTAGCAAAACTGAGAGAATAGAGGAAATGAGTAACTAATAAGGAAGTATGTCATAAAACACAATAATATAATATAAATGCCATTCTTATCCAACAACATAATCTCTACATTAGTCAGGCAAACACCGCCTGAAAACATTTGAAAGTGAAGGAAGAGGCAAACTTGCATGACTTGAAGTTTGCCTTTACTCCTATCTAGTTTATTCTCAGATTTAATTCCCACAGAATACTTAGAGCCTGATTTAGATCTCGGCGGACAGGATACTCCATCACAATGGTGATGGATATCCCGTCCAGAGAAATACAAATCCCATAGGATATAATGGAATTGATATTGGGGCGGACAAAAAATCGGTCACCGTTGTGTCGGCGTAACCTGCCTGGCAAGATCTAAATTAGGCCCTTAGTGTCTTTGATAGGATTCTTGTGTTGACGGTTAGTAATCTCATTGCACTGCATTGTGGTCAGTAGTAGAATAGATCTGCATTCATGACCCAGGTGATGTATTAATAAGCCTTTTTTGTTGGTGAATGTGTCACCATCTACAGCATCCAAGTAAGCCTTGGAAGCTTCCTTCCAGCCTGACCATTCCAGGTGTGGTTTGCCAGGCAACGACAAAAATGGTTGAGGAGGTGATATGCCTCATTAATGTATGTCCAGTTCCAGGATCCCAACTGACAAACATGCAACATGAATACTGCAAATAATCGCCCGATGCGGACCTTCTTCATATGTTGTGGTCCTGCCCGGGGCTATCCTCCTACTGGCTGGAAGTGGGGGATACCCTAGAGGAGGTAACGGGGAGATCCTTATCAGTTGATGCGGCAGTGGGGCTCCTGCACTGGTTCCCACATACCCCCAAAAATAAAATCACTAGTAAATTCATTGATCTGGGGCTTCTCCTTGCTAAACGGGAGGTGACCAGGAATTGGAAGGCACGGGATGGTCCAACGGGGGCCCGATGGCACGGTGAACTCTTGAAATGGGCGGCGGGGGAAAGCACGCTGCGATACCAGTTAGCTAGGAGACAGCATAACGAGAAGGCGCAGGAGGCAGCGCTAGAATGGGAGACATTAGTGCAGGCCCTCAGAGATTATTGCGTTCCCAGCGATTCCGAAAGTGATGATGCAGCTCGCCCCGAGTCCCGATAGACGATTGCACTTTACATGTCTGCAGCTTTCCTCATGGGTCCTCTCACAGATCCTACTACGGCTGTTACCGTGCACTGATGGCGGGGTTGGGGGGGGTTTTGGTTTAGTTCATAGTGTTTTGAGGGAGGGGTTTTCTTTTGGTTTTCCTTGTAGGATGGTTTAGAAAAGCAGATGACGGGTAGTGGCTTATCCGGACCGGCTTCGTCTCCCTGTTGAGTCCCCGTTGGATATCGCCGCCCGACCCTTGGGTTGTGGGCTAAATGGCTGTGTAATGGTTCATCCTGCTTGGGGACTTAGGGATGTAGTATACTGATTTTGATTGAATTTATAATGCTGGCCGCTTTGTAAAAATTTACTGATTCCTGCAATAAAAATATATTTAAAAAAAAAAAAAAAAAAATGAATACTGCAAATAATGGCAATAGTAACACTGCGTAAAAGATATATATTTTTTAAATATATTTTTATTTTCTGATTGAGCAAGTAGCAAAGCATGTGTCATAAACAGTACCACTGTAATAATCAATCGCATCCCAACAAAAAAAAACATGGTCGTCATCAACATAGCAACCCCCTCGTCCCCCCCTTTGATTCATGCTGGTTTAAGTTTACCAACAGTCTCCTCACATGTCTGTTATGCAGTCCCATTTGGGTCTAGGGAACAATAGTAGTTGGTAGTCAGGTATTTTCTCTAGGGCGGTCCTTCCTCAGGCCCCCTTACAGATATCTCCTGTGTTGTATGTGTTGTGGATTGTTATGTATCGTTTCCCAAGTCCAACCCATAGTGTTGTGTCCACGGGTCCCATATTCTGTGGAACATTTTGGGTCGTCCCCTGCTTCGATATGTGGTTTGTTCAGCTGTGATGCATAAGTCCATTCCCCTCGTCCATTCCGGGATTGTAGGTTCTTCAGCCACCCCCCATCTTCTGGCTATATCCCTTTTGGCCACCACCAGTCCCAGGGAGGCAGAATTTAGCTGTGCCCTTGTGACGTCTACTTCACTTGGTGCCCCTAATATCATGAACCGTGGTTCAGTCGGCAGTGTCACTCCCAGGAATGTTCCCAATAGCTCAATTACCTGCGTCCAATATACCTGCAGCTCGGGGCATGCCCAGACTGTATGAAAGAAGTCGCTTTTGGCCGTTTTGCAGGTAAGACAGTATGGTGACTCTGCCCTTCCCATTTTGTGCAGCCTATCCCTGACGTTGCATGTTCTATGTAGTATCTTATATTGAATGAGACGGAGCCCTGCCTTGATAGCTACTTCTCTAGGCTGCATTAACGCCGCCTCCCAATCTATGTCCTCCATTGACCTCACCTCTTTCTCCCAACATGCTCTTATCCCTATTGGTCCATCTGGGATATTGTTCTTAATAGTTTTATAGGTGAAGGAGACCGCCTTGTTTATTAGTTCTTCTTGTATGAGTCTGCCCTCTGGAGGTGCGTACTCAGAAGTTGTTTGCTTTGAATGTTATCTGCCTTCCATGAGTGAGGTAGTTGCACATATTTGATGAATCAGGAGTTATTCATGTCGTACTCCTGTTTAAGCTTTGCCCATGTTTTACGTTCTCCTCTTTCAATGATGTCTCCAATTGTGGACATCCCCAAGAAATCCCAGGTCCCAAACCCTTTTAGCTTTCGTTGCTTTTTGAGCCAAGCTCCTTCCCAGAGCGGAGTGCTCTACGTGACCCAGCCCGTCCAGCCCATGGTTTTGGTCGCCCTAACCCATGCCATAAGAGTAACTTGTGTCGCGGGTAGCAAGTGGGTGCCCCCCTTCCCCCATATAACTAGTGTAGATACGTTTGTGGTAGCATTTCTTCCCTCTCTAGGTGATACATTGGACAGTCCCAATTTTTATGTATTGATTCGTTTAGAGGTATCAAGTGGGAAGCCCAGTGGTAGGCCTCTATATCTGGGAGTGCAATTCACTGCGTAACATATTTGATCATCAAAAGAGTTCATTTGAAACTACAGTAGACGTTTTCCACTAAAACTTGCAAATGCTGAAATCTCTTACTTGATGATGGCTAAAAAACCTTTATTCCATTGAGTGTCTCAAAATCAGCCTGACTCCAAGATGGCAGCCATAGTTTGTGTATAAAATGGGATGCAGTCCAAACAGGAAGCTGTACAATGGAGTTGCCATTAAAGTAGAAAAAAACAGCCTAGGGAAAGTTTTACTTCCAATTTAAACCCACCATGTCCAGATGTCACCCAGCATGCTCAAATTGAAGATCCCTTCACTTGGGTTACAATGCATGGCAGGGACAGTTTTGAAAAACTGATGGTCATGGGAAAGAACTGGAGACCAATCATAAATGGCAGCAACTCTGTGGTGTGATCCCTCGCTCGTCGCCACTGTAAAGAAGTCACACTTCAGCAGATTAGCAGTGAAGGTGTTTCTTAGATGAATCCAACAGGAGGTAAACCATCACCAGCACCTCACAACATCATCCTTTCAATTCACTCAGGACCAACAGCCCATCAAGGTTCCACGTTGCAAGAAACCATGATTTACTAAACCCAACACAATCCACATGTTGGTCTACAGATGGATTTAACAAAAAAATAGATTTTGTCAATTTCACATTTCAAAGATGTTTTGGTTCTAGTGGTAAGGACAGGCACAATGATGAGATAATCAAAATCATTGGATTACTAGTGAGAGTTCTTCAGCGTATCCTGATTCCTGTACTCTCTCCAGACCTTACAAGTCCAAGGAATAACCAAGGGATGGATTCAAACTTCAGTTTGAGCCACAACCCAAGTGGAATGAGACATTCTCATGTGTTTTATTACCGAGTCAGATGTAAGAGATTAGACCTTTAAAAAGAATCAAGAATCATTCTTACAATCTCACTCCTGTTGAATATTACACCTCAAGTCTGCAGTGAGAGACGAAGAGAACCATTTTGCCACCCTGGACTTATGAGCAAAAGATGGTCCCTGGATACAGATACCCTCCCAGAGTCCACTGTGAGGGCCCTCGTTGATGCCTTCATGAAGTCCATTATCAACAATGTAAAAAACCCTACCAATAAGTGCCCTAATCCATTGACTATAAGTGGGCATATAGGGATTTTGGCCCTGCCTCATGGCCTCAAAATGATAAACAGACTGCTACACTTGTACACAGACTTAAATTGCTACAGGTCAATATGCACATCATGGAGCACATCTAATAAATGAAGCAAAGTTCTGGGAGGACAATCAAGCTCTGTAGAAGAGTCAAGAAGTACTATCTTTTCATCCCTGTGGGACTTAAGGCAAACTTTCAACAAACCCCAGACCATTTCTGAGAATATTACTGTCTGGAAAAATGCAGACACTCTCAAGGTTTGAGCGGATATGAAAGATTTAAAAATGTACTTGTGGTGAGTAATCTAGATACATCATGCTAATTATTAATAATCGAGTATATGCTTTACGAACCGGAAATCATTTCCGGTTCCTCAATACATCAAATGTGGTTTGCTTTGGACCTCACAGTTTTCGTTCATAAGTGTATGGGGCATTGAGAGAGTGGATGGGCTATGGGGCAAAATAAAGAGTTGACAAACTGCCCCTTTTTTTTTTACTAACTTTGACCATAATAGTTCACAGGCTCTTATTGATGTAAAACATGTTGTACATTGTTTTGTTGTGATCTCACTTTCACAAGTACTGTGCAGATCTCACCGTGTGGAACACCTGTATATAATGTTGTATGGTCTGTTTTATATAAGTGGTGTGTTGTTGTAAGTCACTACACAATCTGCAAGGGTTTTTTGAACACCTTACTAAATAATTTGTTGTTAAAAATCCTTTTTGTTACTTTCCTGGCAGGATCTTTCTAGCGTGTTGGTGGCAGCTGAGGACATGACACCAAAGGCGCAAAGGATTCTGGTAATTGTAAGATGGACGTCATGCGGGAACAGATCTATGGCAATTCCATTGCTTCATTGCATAATAGGGTTTGGGCTACGCATGTGGCCAAGTCGTGGAATAGAAACTTACAGTGACTATGTGACATGATGCAACGGGGTTGACCGGTCTGGAGGTGCCCTCTGTGGTGGAACAGTAAGTAGACTGTATGGCTGATGCCATCTTTGATTTCATTTGTGTCACTGCATTTACCGGGGCTTTCATGTAACGCTGTGTGAGTATGTGAGTGTTGTGTCCCAGAATGCATAGCTTCTGCATATTTGTTTCCGAGGATAAATGCTGCTTGACTAAGACTTTTTAAAGATGGTCAGGAAGGTTTTTGAAAACAGAAAATATGCCTACATGTCCAAGCACTTTCCCATGTTCACCTTCTGTTATGCCTAAAAAAGAAACTGAAATCTAAACAATGTGGCAAAGCAGGCATGTGTCACAGCAACAAGACATTAAGGCCTCAGTAGAGGAAAGCTTTGACAACAGAAAAGGTACTGGTTACAGCACCTACAACGTATGATTGGCTTTCCACAACTTATTATTGTCTACATACAACTTATGAGTGGCTACCTACAACTTATGATTGACCATCAAGTTGACACTGTGAGCTGACCCACTTGAACCAAGCAAGTCTGCAATTCTCAAAACATTGTAGAACACTTCAAAACATCATTCGGTATTCAAATTCACCCAAAGATGACATCATGACATTTCCCAGGACCATTTTCATAAGCGGTGCCTGAGCTGTCAATGGGTCGTATCAAACACCGCAGTAATGTACCAGATGTAGCAATACACCACTGCAAAAGTATGCCCTCCATCTTTAAGAGTAGCTCTGCAACACTCACCGCCCCACCCCTACCTAGAACACAACAACCGCCCAATCTGTCTGTCGTGTGCTTCAGATTCCTATGATGATGATGATGAAAATTGCTGCTGTTTTTGTTGTTATTATCATTGCTATTATTATTATTAAAGCACTACTAAAGAGTTGATACATCCCAATGTTTCCAGTGCAACCACTCTAAGAAGACCACGTCAAGTAAGAGTCCATATTAAAAGACTCTCTGATTATACAACCATGCCACCTCTTGCACCAAAATAGAACATAGCTCTGCAGCCCTGTTAATAAAAGCAAACATTTTGTGTACCTCCGTGTGACATTTCTTCTTTGATGTTCTTGAGGACACTGAATGAGAAGAATCCCATAAACACAGAATGATCAGTTAAGTGTATTGGGGCAGAGGCCCCACACTTGAAGGGATGTCCCATAGGCTGACAGTAGTTTAGGAACTATTAAATGTTTTGGAGGAAGTCATGGAAAAGGGGGCTAAAGGCACACACTTTTGATGAGTGGGGAAAAATAACTCTCATAGAAGGGAAGCTATCCCCTGGCATTAATTTGCACTGAGTTGCGTATTGGCATCATATGACACAGGGGCCCTGATCACAAGTACTATGTTGAAATATGATGATTGTGAAAGCACCTGTTTGTGCAGAGATCACAATTAAAATTCAGCAAGTCAAGCTTGCCAGAATTTAACAGGGTAAAAATACGCAGAAAGTAATGGGATATGGAAATTTTGGTGCAGTAATTACCCAACTCCATATGTTCTGCCCCGTTTTTTAGGGCCAAACTCAAAATAGGCAATTATTATTGCACCCAATAAATGCCAAATACCTTGGAGTGAGATTTAATCAGGAGCGTTAATTATTGTATCCTACACTGGGCGCTTGCAGTGAAAAATATCAATGGGCCCGATTCACAGAACTAACTTAAGACAAAATCCTAAACTTACTACTTTTGGTATTCACAGAAGTTAGGATTTTGTCTTAAGTTTGTCTTAAGGCAGACTGAAGACAGACTTAAGTTAGGATTGTGTCTTAAGTCTGTCTTAAGACAAACTTAAGACAAAATCCTAACTTCTGTGAATACCAAAAGTAGTAAGTTTAGGATTTTGTCTTAAGTTAGTTCTGTGAATCGGCCCCAATGTTTTTATCCATGTTTGTATTTTGTCTACATCGATTAGAAGAACCATGAGCAGTGGCATTCCACAAACCGCCTAGAGAGCTCTGATCCTCCACCTTCGCTTTGGCCCAAGTCCCACGCATCGATCGCAGCTGCTGCGGAGGCTGCTCCTTCTCCTACCTCACCACCAAGTCCTGGAAGGACCTCCCCCTCCAGCTACGCAGTTCTCCATCTTTGAAGGACTTCAGGAAACAGCTCAAGACCTGGCTCTTCGACCGCCACCACCCTCCGAACGAGGCTCACGGAACCCCATCATCTGGGGACCTCCCCCCCCCCGCGCGGGCGACAAGCCACGCTCTACAAGACCCTCCGATTGATCGATTGATGAGCAGTAATTTTTTGCTGCCAGGAAACTGCCCATGGGTGACAAAGAATGCTGCAAAATAGATTATGTCGCAATATGTAATATGATGTAAATAGGGCCTGTGCAAAGTAGTGGTGTACTATTAGAATAGCAAATGTTTACGTCATGCTGCAACAAATGTGGACTCCAGAAAATCGACAATCAATGTATTGCCAAGGTACGTATATCTAGGTAATGGCAGATTTTATATTCTGAAACCTACCGTTACATACCTGAAGATAAAACTCTTTAACCGCATGCGCGCTAGCGGTTTTACCGCTGAGCGCTGCGATTTTAAAAATCCAGCGTTACGTGACAAGGTCAACTCGTCACACGCACAGCACAGGTAACGCCCATGATGAGCTGACCTTGTCACACGCATCGAAGGGGTTAAATAAATAAAGAAATAACAAATAAACATATATCTTCAGGGTACATAGATGTGGAGTTAAAAATAGTCAACCGTACCCAGGTACATTACCTTGACGATACAGCAGTAGTCAATATTGTGCAGATGATTTTTTTGTCGGTCGATATTTGTGACCAGGATGTTCAGGATTCCAACAAAATTAGCTCCACCCAGAAGATCTTATATCTTCTATCTACTTGCCAAAGTGAAGTGGTTATATTTTCAGATTGTGTGGATTATTTTGTTAGAAACTTGTATATTCAGGAATATAGATGGAATAATTATATAGCAAGGTATGAGGTAAAGCTCCTTACCACAGCCCCAGCTGCACTCACTTGGGGAACTTGCATAAATCTTTTAACACGTATTTTAAAGGGTATTATTGTACTAATCATATTTTAATAAAAATGTCAACATTAATCACTGAAACAGACAGGTTTTCTTAAAAAAAAAATACTATGCATATATTTACCTATTGCATTAAAAGAATTTCCTGAAATTGGTTTCCTCACAAAAATGTCCCATTTGTTTGCTTTTCTTTCTTTCTCTGCGGTAGGCCAAAGGCAGGCTCATTCCTTTTCACAGTGGTGCTGATACAGTAACTTTGTAGCTTATTTGAGAATTCGTTTTGTAACTGGTGTGCAGAGGGTTTCTTGCAAAATGCATGTGGAACTGCCCATGAGGCTGCCTGACAGTCATCTAATTTCTGCAGGAGTTTGTGAAAACAAAATAGACATCTTTAGCTCACAGTTGTGGCTTGCATGTATGGAGGGTGGTGAGGCGGGTGAGACAAAAATAAAAGTAAATTCATAGGTAAAAAAATAATTACACTTACCTTTCTGGCGGGACGTCCTCCTCGCTCGGGTCTTCGCCTGGCTTGAAGGCTCAAACGCGGGACCAGGAAACTGAAGTAACCAATCCTGGCGCTGCTCTCATGTAGCATGAAAGAAGCGCCAGGAATGGAGGGAAAGACAGCTAGGTTAGAGAGGTTTAAAATGCGATGTCTGGCTGCGGTAGCAAGACGGCCGGCCTAAGAGACATGTACATTTTAAACTTGAAGTGGCCTGCCCATCACTGCTGTCTGCTGCTGCCTGACTGGCAGCCGCAGAAAGCCCCGCCCCCACATCCTGATGCTCGGCTATGGACGAGGTTTTGAAAAATAAAATGGTAATAAATGAACGTTTTTTACCATTTTATTTTTCCATCTCTGGGGGCAATTTAGTTAGTGGGGCGACGCTCCTCCACCTTAATGGAGAAGCCGCCCCTGTTAGCTCATCTGGAAGTGACTGTGGCCCTGATAAGGAATCATCTATGATAACAATGTAATATTTCTGACATCATTTTCCTTCTGTTGGCAGTGAAACAGCGAATCACGTGTGGCCACAGACTCAGTAATTCCATCTCCAGCATGTTATTCTCTATTCCTTGTCGATAAACTCGCGAGGGCTGGGAACGAGGATGGAGATACCAGCAGGAACTGGTAACTCCAGGCACGATGTCTGTCCCTCCAGTTATCGACCATCTTGAAATGATCTCCTTCATATACCTTGAGAGCAGGTCAGTTTTCCAGACATATTCCTGTGTCTGAGAAAAAATACAAAGTAATGAGGGCACAGAGTGATGAAACATAAACAGACTTGGTGACAACAAGGTGTACTCTCTCAGCAGCCAGGCTTATTGATAAATAATCAGTGAAAAGGAACCGTGATTAAAAAGCCATGTCCCTGAGACTAGAGAATGTTCAATATCACAAAACATCATCTCCTTTGAACAGTGTACGTCATTCCCTTATTTATGTAGAACACTATTGATTTTAGGATTACACAGGGTTACCAAAGGACTTCATGTTACCAGTGACCAGAGGTTCCAGTCCTTGTATTTCCTGTTCCACACTTTTGAAACCAAAATATTTTAGTCCGGCCTCGTTGAAGCGACGAAGGCCAACCTGCAAGGTTCTTGGTCATCTTTAACTATAATGTCATGGAAGGGCAATGATGATGCACAGTTCAGTAACTGACTTTTGTGAGTTTAATGTGTGTGATCTGTTTGTAATTTGTTTTTAACATGTGCATTTATTGTCGATTTTGACCGAATAAAGTTTATTTTCATTGATTGAAGTACAGGAGTTTATTCTAAAGTTAGAAAGCAATACGTCAAATCTACCACTAAAGAAGGATGGCAAATAACTCCTAGCTCTGCTTTAACTGTTGTTGTACATAGGTGCCTGAAGGGCCCGCATCTCTGGTCAGATACTGTGGGTCACCACAGTTGGGAAACTCTCCAGGCCAGCTATGGACTCGTGTAGAAGCGGACTAATGTGTTCGATGAGCCCTGACTCCACAAGTTGTTTGCTTATAGAGTCAGTCTTTTGATCCCATCTCTCACCTACTTTCCATGCTCCAATGTGATTTTTACTGTCATTGAGTCATCACTTTTGAAGTGACTTGATATCTTGCATTTTTTAGGGGGAGACCATCAGTACACCCATCTTAACTTTGTTCTTTTCCTACTCCAAAGATCCCCCTTCCTTCGTCCCTTATTACCTCTCTTTGATCAATGCTTATCCCGCTTTGCACCATCTTGGCTCACATTGTCTTGTGTAACTTTTCTATTCATGCTTCTGTCTGCCCTATTTCCTGTAGAAACTGAATTCAACTTTGACTACTGTTGTGTTGTCAGGCAATGATTTGCAGTTCAAATCTATTTCAAAGGGTTAGTCTTATCTTGTATGTACTAAAAAGTGAGTCACTCGTAATTCTTCTACACTGGGATTAAATTAATAGGCCAGATGTATTGGTGCAATTGCGACCATTATTTTTACGACCAGTGTGGTAATTTGCAAATTGACCTATGTATTAATAGGTTGGTTTGCAAATCACCAAATCCTAGTGGGTCGCAATTTGACCTACCTCATGAATATTAATAAAGTAGGTCACAAATTGTCTGTAATTGCTTTAAAGCAATAAAAAAATAAAACATGTAAGTGGTACCACTGCCAACTGCTAAGCAATGTTTTGTTCAACATTCACAAAAGAGAAGCGGTCTCCTAGGCCTGCGAATGGCTTACCTCCTCCATTGAGAAAGTGGTAAAAGATTAATGTTTTGCGACCGGATTCGGTTGCCAGATCATTGATAAATACCACTATGATATGGTGTTTGGAAAGGATGCAAACAATACACCCCTTCCATATACCAAATCGATATTGTATTGCAAACCCAAACTGTGATTCAATCGTTTGTTACTGAATCACAAGTTGAGGCGTGTTCATAAGAAAACACAATTTTTGCAATCACAAACAGCCCAATTCTGCAAATTGAACCATTTGTTGCTTCTTACATCTGGCCCTCAATGCCTTGCCTTCACCATTTTTTTATTATTTCACATGTAGAAACACAATTTGTGGTAAATTAATAAAATGTTGTCATTGTGTTGCTCCTTCGCTCATAATCTTGGCCACTGGAATTATGTGATTATGTTGCCAATTTATTTTCTATATAATTAAGCATTTGCCGCACTTGCCACATAATCCATCATCTGCTGCATAATTTGCAGGATTTGCGTCTCAAGTGGATCAATGGTTAAAAAAATGCTACCTCCTGTGTACCCAGACAATGAAAGACACTTTGCAAAGATTAACCGGTCATCTTTCAGTTACTGATTGTCTATTTAAGAGTTAAATTCATACTGTTGAAGTTAACTTTTGACCTCCTAGTATTAACGTGTAAAAAGGATAAATAATAAAGTGATACTTCCACAAATTGTGCTGCATTACGCGCCATTGTTTTCTTTTTCTTAATGCATAATTTAGTCAACTCTGCTGCATAATTTGATCCTCCTCTGCCGCATAATTCCAGTGACCCTGCTCATAATGCAGTCTACTTCCAAACACAACCTATTGCTAACAATGCACAAAGAGTGGGCTTTGAGAGAACCCCTTTAAACCACTGGATTACTTTGACCAGCCTCTTTTTTATCCATTTGTTTGAGACTTTATCAAACACATCTTCGATCAGCACAGTGGAGTGTCCTTCTCTCACCTAATGATAGTAGCAGTTTGCGCATATCCTTTTGCCTCCACTCGCATGCTTGCATTGAACTGCACGAGTGACCACATTACAGCTAAAGCCGTCCATGTCCGCACTTAGCAGCTCCCCCTTTCACTTCTAATGAGCGAACTCATCTTTCATTGACACATTAAACCTAGCCCTATTGGCTTTCCCAATGCTTGTTTTTGTCCATGAGTTTTCCACCAGACAGGCTTTATAGTTTTGCATGAAGGTGGGAGACAGAAAATGTGCAAGCAGGTTTACCACCCGGAAGCAAAGTTGTGGTTGGCTTCTTTGTTGCCTTCGTCCTGTATTTATTTTTCTGTTATTTTGTATTTAATAGAGGTTTGCCAGTTATATCTATGCCTCGCCGGCTTACACTTGAACCCCCCATACCTCTGCACATTTTCATTTTTTGGCTAGAAGAAGGCAGGTGGGGAGTCAACGGTGCAATCCCTGGTGATGAGAAACTGATAGCAATAAAAGATGCATATTATTTGGAACTTAACATTACAAAGACAAAAGGTCAGGGAAATAAGTGGATCATAGAATATTTTTCATAACCTATCCTTGATCTGAGAGTGCCGGTGTATTAAAAACCACCCTCACTCTACCAGCCCTCATTGGGGAACTCCCACATCCTGGTCAGAGGAACGACAGCTCCAATGAGCAATAGCGTGGCAGGGGACCCATGGGCCCTAGTGTAAGCAAGGAAAATGGGCCCCATCCTATTGTTTGTCAGGAAAACAAACAGTTCCTCAGACCCCCGTATTCTGGTGCCACTGCACCTACTGCACTATTGATACCTACACCCATGCTCGCGGGTGCTGACCATCATGCTTACTGCTGTAAGAAAGGCATGGGGAGAAGGTGGCCCAGCTTGTTTTGTGAAGGCCTGACTCCTGCTCAGGTGATCAGGCCTTCACCTAGCAGAACACAACAATCTTTACACACAAAATGACCCTAGATCATACGCCATCACGGTGGCCAGTCTGTAGTCTGCCCAGCAGCAACCAGTCACCAGGCTACAGCAGAGAAGCTGCTGCTAGGACCTGGGAGAAGAGAGGGATGGTATGTCGAATGGGACCAGCAGCTTCCCTAAAGACAGTCCCAATGTGCTCACTGCTTCTCCCGCCCCTGCTAGGGCCGCTGGGCTTCCCCGACTGGTCTAATCCCCAAACACATACAAATGCAATGTTCAGAACTGTAGAGAAAGTTGGGCCTTATCCTATACTAACAATTCAGCTCTTAATTTAAGCCAGTGATTTCCGGTGCGGGCACTGACTCTTAATTGTCAACACTGGCACTTATGATAGTTTGCCATATAGTGGTACTGTTTGTCTAATTTAGAGATGAGCACAACAACAGTTGTTTACTAATTAAATATGCAATAAAATGACTAATGCCTGCCCCTAACCTACTCTTATAGTTTTGGGGGCCTGGAACAGCCTGCATTGTCACACTCGTAGGCAGGAAGGCGAACAGAGTGCTGGGATGCGAGGCAGTGTGCTCCACGAGCTAATGAGCTGACGAGATCTGGCGATCACACCTGCGCACAGTGAGTGGTACAAAGACCTGAGAAGACTTTGGGCAGCAGTTCCAGCACTCCACTCTCTACTGAAGAAGGACAACTATCCTTAAACACATGTCTAGAGATACACAGCACTGGCTGCACCAACAAGGGTGAAAAACTAAAGACTGTCACTGAAGGAAGTGTTATCATGCACTGCATTTACCATGATGCATTGGGGCTAACTGGGTGCTGGGATGTCAGGCAGTGTGCTCCCACCCTCTTTTTATGTGATGGTTAGTCAACAGGGCTGGACTGGCCATAGCGGGCACCAGGCAATCCCCTGGTGCGCCGCACGGTTGGGTGCCAATTTTGGGCCCCTGGGGGCCATTTTTGGTAAAAGGCCTTTTTTGCTGCAAAATCGGCCCTGTACCAAAATCGGCCGATAACCAGCCCCTGCAAAGAGCTTGGCGGCCCCTCCAACCCCCTCGAGTGGCGAGGGGGGGGGGCAGCCGAGCACTTTGCCAGGGCCGGTTGTGGTTCCCAGTCCGGCCCTGGTGTTGGTCCTGTTACTGGCAGCGCTGGGAAGGGCAATGGGATGATGCAAGCTGCTGTGGCCACCTGACGAGGGACCCAGCACTGTTTTTTTTTCCTGCAAGGTAGGTACTGATAACATCATAAATGCCCCAAGCTCTGGCTGCTACCAGCTGCAGCTGTAGTAAGACCCTCTGCATCCAACATTTAGGGCATTAGTGCCAGTGGCATACTAATAAACGGCGTACAGTAAGTTAAAAAAATATCCACATCTGTCTGATGGGTTCTTTGAACTACAACTCCCATAATGCATTAAGTAATTAAATAAAAAGACAGGAAATAAGACGTGTCATGCTAAGTGATGACACCATCATAAGGAGGTGAGAATGGCCACATCCCAGGCACAAACAAACCCATCTTGCGTCATTTTCAGCCCCTACTGTTGGAAAAAGTGTTGGTTTGTCGGCTGAGGGAGCACTAGTTAAAATAACTGGACTTCCCACAGGATTTCTTCACATCTGAGGGTTTAAAACCCTAAAGAGAAACAGGGCACGTCTATTCAGTTAGGCCGGTGTCACCCAGTGACCTTGCCACTGCATGCAAAATGGCTGACTTCACTCCCACCATTGGCGGACACACACGCCATGTTCAAAAGCAAACACGGCCACGCCTCAGCAGCTGCATGCAATGCCATAAACGATGCAAATGAAAGTTATCGTGTCATCAAAGTACGACCAGCTTGGCCTTGAGATGCCAGCCTGCGCTTTCTCTGGAAATGAGCATTATCCGCCCGTAATTTCCCTTGCAAATTTGTAGCGGGCGTCAGGAGTACTGGGCACGAGCCCCGCCCTCGGGCCTTGTCAATAAACCACGTCACGCGACCTAGAGTGGCGCGTGGACGGGCTTTACAAACAGTGTAACAAGCACCGCCGCTCCGTATTAACCTGCTCTTTATTTATCATCCTTAGGTGATTTCCACAACTCCTTCTCCGAGCCTGTTCCCCATCCACCCTCCGCCCACAGTATAGCGCCAGCTCTGCAAGAAGAGGACTCTTTGCGCTAGGTGAATCATACCGCTGCGTGCTATCAGCAGTGCAGCAGGTACAGTGGCACCGGGCCCACAGGGGTTATTGGCCTAATTATGGCTGTATTTTTTACTACCATGCTCGCTTTTAAGTGCTTGGTGGCCTTGCTACACACTGTGGGGCAGATTTACAAGAAAGTGACGCATCTACCAAGATGCGTCACTTTCCTTGTGCCACCCAAAAAAATGTTTGCGCCACCATGGATGCGCCGTATTTACAATACGGCGCACCATGGCGGAAGGATTGACAGATGTGTCCGAAATTCAGACGCATCTGTTGGGGCAAAAGTCACCCATTGCTGGAGTCGTGTCGCATGCACAACGCAACTCGAGCAATGCATTTTGTGGCCTATTCCCACTACACTGCGTCACTCCTTACGCCAGCTTCAAGCAGGCGTAAGGTTTTGACGCAGTGGCGTCCTAATAGTGATGCAGTGAAATCTTGTAGATTTCACTGCATCACTTTTACGAGGCTTTCCTGACGCAGGTATAATGTGGCGCAGGACTTTACAACGTGACGCATCTCCTTAGATGCGTCACGTTGTAAATAAGGCGCATTATTTGCGCCGCCATTGCATCAAAAAAGTGACGCCTTGGCGGCACAAAGAGCCGCAAGGGGATTGTAAATCTGCCCCTCAAAGCGCATTACACTTTATTCTCTGTACCTACGAAAAGGTTCTTTAAAAACGTCAGTCTGTGTAAGCATGACTGTTGTAAAGTGTTTAAGACAGTGATAGAACATCCGCTATAATTGTTCTAGGAGAAAAATGTCACAAAAAACACACCTGGAACAGGGGAATACTTTCACTTTTTTTTTTAAAGAAATTCTCGCGCATTTTTGTTTTCCATTTTACAAAAAAATTCTCCTGTAAGTCATGGTGCAGGAAGCAGGAATACTCAGCAAATTTAGAAAACTGCGCTCAGCACGAAAGTTGCAACTTTCGCCCAACTTTGTGGCTAAGATTGAAAAATCCCCTAACATGAGCCCCATTCTGGTGCAGATGGACCCCCACCCCCTCAGCTCTGAGGGGCAAGCCCTTTGCGCCACTTTTGCATCACTTTTTCCATGTTAAAAATTACCCAAAAGTGGGGCAAGCGGCTTCTAAATCTGCCGGAGTCTTTGCATGCCTATGAGCCAAACTGCAAACAAAGATGACATTTTTAAGCCCCTTATGAAAATGTACAAAAACATTTTGAGGTACACTGTTCCTTACCTCTGGAGATTCTTTGTGTAGATTCTTTACAACTGATTGAAATCTCTGCCGATAGTGGCACAGAGCGTTTCTGGTTACATTTTAAGCTTTAAAAAAACACGTCATTAAAAATATTAGCACTTAGATAAAACACTTAGGGCCTGATTAGAAGTAAAGGTGCTGTTTATCACACCTGGTAAATGACGATACCCTGATACGAGTTACTGGGGAATAACATGCCGATTTTGGTGTTTAAATCTAAAATACGCATGGTACGGTAAATACTGTGCACATTTCCCTTGTTAAATTTCGTCAGGTTTGACTATCCTAAATGTATTTCATTTTGGGTTATTTGACACACCTGATAATCATTGGATGCATTAAATAAAATCAAACTCGTTAATTCTGTCCCATGCATAGCAGGGGTCTAGGCACTTAGTGGCTGAACTAACCTCCCAACATGTAATCAGGGCCATAAACTTAAGTCACAACACACACTTCACTTAAGTATTAAGTACAGCTTTTATATCAAAATACAATTCCTATATTTTGAAGGAAATAACAGATTCTCCATTTTACTTATATAATTGAACACAAGGAGACAGCCAGTGAATACAATATTTATAGTAATAAATATGTTGTGCTAACTAAACATCTGATTCAAATAGGCATATGCTGACTATGGGTGGACATAACTGGCGTAATTCGCTCGTATAATTATTCGTAATTACCACAAAATTACTCACAATTATGTATAATTGTGTGATAAGTGTAATCCTGCATTTAGTGCTATTTTCGTTCAAAGTGGGCCCGAGGATTCATTTTATTCTAAGAAAATAGCACTAAATGTTACAGGACACGAACAGCCGTAGCCGGCAGCAGCTCACTTTCTCTTCATTTGTTGTTCCTGTGCTCCTGCTGTAGGATTTTTGCCCCAAATAACTCTTAATTACTCAAGCTAGCGTAATTGTGTAATTTTGGCAATGTGTAATTACTGAAATTACTCTGATTTCGGTGGCGTAATTAAAATTTCGCCCAGTCCTAATATTGAAAGCATCAGGTAAACAGAACATACATGAATTTGCATCCTGCAGGTACATCTGTGTTAGTGGCTGGTGAGATGACACCACAAACCCCTGTATAGCCGAGGGGTCCTGATGCAGGACATGTCTGTAAGGTATTGTGGAAATAGGTGGGCTGATATTAACATCACCGGCAGCCTTTTTACAGTATTCGGAATATTACCAGACGGTCTGGGGAACTCTGTATCTGTCACCATTACTGAAAGCCCCCACCGGCAGTCAGCAACATTACCGACAGGTTCTCTACATGTTTTTTTTAATGAAAAAACGGGGTTGACCCTGTGTCCCTCAGAACCTGGGTAGTTAATGATTAAATATAAAGTGGTTCTGTCGGCTGACAACACAAATAATTTGCAAATGTTATTACATGCAATAAAGAAACCTCCCTCTGACAAAAACTCACAACAGGTTCTTACAATGAATTGAAAGAAAGCCTGTATAAAGCTTTTTGTATCTTTATATTTCTCAAAATTCATTTAAAACAATTCAAAAATGACTGTCAATATATTGATAAAAGTGCAAAAAGTGACAATAGTGAATAAAAGTGCATATATCACTATTGTCACTTATTGTCACCCGACAGAACCACTTTATATTTAATCAGGTTCTCTACATGGAGCAAAATAGGAAAAAAAACATTCTTTCAGAGTTTTTTTATGTGGATTTGCAAAATACAGCAAAGGTAGTTGTTAGACCTGTCTGGCTTTTTGCGTAGTCCCTCCAATTTATTATTTATTTTGTCCCCTTTTTGCCCCTCATACCCTTGATAATTTTTGTCCACTGGCTTTTTCTAGGTGTTGGCCCAGGGGATAGGTGTTCTTTTCCCCCCTCATAATTTTTCACCTCAGGCCCAGAGGCCTGTTCTGACAGGAAAAGTTGGAACCACACAAAATGGTGGCCACCAACTGCCCTAACTGTCAAACTCAGAACTTGGCCATAGCCTAGCATAGGGCGTTCTAGAACCTTCTGGTCCATTCTGGACCACTGAGGGTCAGCCTATATAAGGCGGAGCAGCCATTTTGTCTACCTGTGAGAGTCAGCTGGAGGACAGGCTATCTTGGAAGGTGGGGGAAGGCTAGTGAGAGGGTTGATCTCCTGGACTGGGAAGCAGCCTAATTAATCCACTTCTCTACTCCTCCTTTGGGATCCTTGTCTTGTCCCCGCTGTGGTTGTTTAAGGGAGACCCTGGGCGCCTGACTGACCCCTAGCTTCAAAATAGTGGGGTGTAAACAGGAGAAGGAGACTGTGGCGCTGCGGAGCGCAGTCCTCTGCCCAGTGAAAGGAATTCTGCTGTGATTCCCTCTAACAGAGGAGGGTTAATTCTTGTGGCCCTCACCCTTTTATTTAGCCCTCAATACCATCCTGCCCTGGTTGCAGAGACTGTCCCCTCATTCAATCACCCCACAGAGTCATCTCTCACCTGCTGTGGAGTGAAGCCGGCGCCTGGTGAGCTGTCCTAGCTCAGTGGTTGAGCGCTATCTGAGAGGGGCAGTGGGCGCTGAAGGAGCAGTGGCCAGGAGAGATCGGCGCCGGATTGTGACTGAGGAGGCGCTTTGAAAGTGAAGGGTGCCGGTTTTCCTGAAGCGGCGCTGATCTCGCTGTCTGCAGGGCCCCCGGGGGCACCGGCCGCGTCATTGTGCATAAACCCAAGGTTTCAAGTCCGTAAGCGCTACCGCGCATGCCCCAGGCATTCCCACTCCCTTTGTGCAGGAGGGGCCTAGGACCGAGCAGGCCCGGAAGGAGCAGCGTCTTGCCAGCGGAGCCAGCGCGGAGGTAGGCGGGAGCGGAGGCGGGTCTGGAAGCGAGGCGGTAGCGTGAACACCTCGCGCATGCCCAGAAGTGTGCGCATTTAAGCCCCGAGTGAAGAGAAGCGTCTGAATCCCTTCGGCGGTTGAACGCGTGTGTAGAGACACCTCTTCTCTGCTCGAGCGCCCCTGAGAGAGCTGGTGTGAGCGGGAAGGGCGGAGGAGCTGAGGCGCTGAGGAGTCTTGCCAGCGCTGAGCTCCCAGGAACTGCCGAGTGACTTCCCCTGTGTCTGGTGCCGATAAGCTTCACCGGACGTGACATCTTTAAGTAAGGAGCTAAACTAAAGGGGGAAGTTGGCGCTCGAGCCTGCCAGATGTGGGTTTATACTTTGGTGATTTCTCCATCCACTGTGGTGAATAAGGAGGGGGAGTAGACTTAACGATCAACCTATCGAGAGTGGGCTGGAAATACCAAATTTACAAGGAAAGTTACAAGCTCCTTCTAGAGCTTACTGGTCAGCGTAGAGCTTGGGCATTTTCTATGCTCTTCACTGTGTATGCCCTTATTTGGTGGAAGAGATACAGATAAGGGAGGAAAAGGTTTAGGCATTGAGGTAAAAACAAAGCCAGTGCTGTTGGAAACGTATGTAATGAAAGATACTACTGATGTTGATTTTTAATGCCAGTTGAAACTGCTAAAAAGACCTCTATTAATTCCATGATATCTGCATTTGCTTATACTGAGTTGTAGTTTTCTCTCCCAAGGCTTAAGCGGATTGTTATTTCACCTGAATGATTGTAAAGTACTGAACTGTGAATTCTAAAGAATAAGAGAACAGAGTATATTATTTTTATAAACAAGTACTTATTTTCCTAACAAATTGGTGTAGTGTACTTTTTTAAGTGTATTGCGTGGATTTACTGCTGGGTGGTCTGCAACCTTCACACTGTGCCTCTAGAATTGTATGTCTTGCCCCTAGGCCAGGCTACCCTATGTGACCTGACATCCCAGGTTCTAACAGTAGTAGAATGATAAACTGACACATTGAAGCCTTCAGAATTGGTAATAGAATATACATATACAAAGTACCTGTTTCATGCAAGCATGGAGTCAGCCACCTCTGGATTATGCAGAAATTGTGTCGCACAAAAAATGAGATTGTAATGCCAAGTCAAGGTCACTAAAGTCAGAAGATCAAAGGCAGCAATACAAAGAGGCGAGTATGAGAACTGATCTTCAAAAAAAACAACTAAAATGAGAAACCTAAAGGATGTGCATTGTAATACCCTATATTGTTTCGAAAGGGAAGGCATTCTTTCATGACCTCTGTAAAAATTTAAAACGTCTTACCAATTTTCAAGAATTTGAAATAAAAACTGTGCGAACCAAACACATTTTAATACACTTGATATAAATTGTCCTGAGGGGGCTATTCTAAGGGCCATCAACAATTGATTCAGTGAACCAACAATTTAGCAAGATAAACAGGTATGAAGGTGGGCCAACAAACAGTTATAGCTGCCTGCCCAGAAACCTAACTTGTGCCCAGCAGACACATATCTTTCTGCAAGTGCATGGATAACCATGAGTGACATGTGTCTTGGGTACCTTGACCCGGAGCAATAGTTCGGACTACAATTATATATAAAGAACATGGACACTTTAGAAGTATGGTATTCATTTATCCTTGACCATTTTGAATAGCTAAAGCTTGGAGTTCTGGTGACAAGAGCAGAAAAGGAGGTCTCTCGAAAGAGAATTGCTGCCATAACATCGCAGACCGCGACATCACAGACATTACATCCGATGACCAATAACATTGGGGGAGTCGATACATCGGAGGACAACGGCATCTTCTTGAGGCAATTTAATAGATGTGTGATATACAACCCTTGTTTCTGTGTTGCTCATGCAGTGACCTGTGTAAAAACAGCTGAAACCAACTTAGTCAAATTATGAAGTTATTCTGAGTTGTGAGAGCTGCTACACAACCTTTTGTTTACCACCATATGGTCTCTTGGCGCCTTCCTTGGAGATTTCAGTCCATCCAGCGACTTCAGCACCAAACCTGTGAAAGAAGCCTTCATCTCTCTACCCCAGAAATAAACTAACTTATCATCAAACTCATACCAAAGGCAATATACTGGACCTCATCCCCTCTGCATCCCCCATCCCCCATCATCAACTGGTGACCCCCTTCATATTCCTGGAAAAGACTGACCATCTCACCGTCCTCTTCACCATCACACATGCCACTCCCTCGCAGGAAGGGCAGCAGAAAAAGAAGAATGTTACCTTCCGCTCCTTCGACATCCATCCAGGAGAACCCTAAGAAGCACTAATCAACCTATGGCCCTCAACAGGTTTCAATACCCTTCTCAACATCTGCAGCATCACTTTGAAGAACCATCTAGAATATAGGGGTGTGAGAAATTTGGAAAACAGCCTTAACAAGGTGGACTGAGCGACGGGTGCCATATTCCTGCAAGCCGAACCACGCATGCCTTAACCATGCATACGCCTTAACAACGCATATGCGTGGTTAAGGCAATGCGCTGTCTAGTTGCAGTGCGGATGTGCGGGCACAAGAAGACAGGAAGAGGAAGGATCGGGAGAGGACACAGTGATGTAAGTGGGGTTAGGGCACCGTGTCTTGGGGGGTGGGGAGGTAGTTTTTCGGGGGGTGGGTGGTTTTTAGGGCTCAGAAGGGGACCAGGGTTGTTTATAGGCAAGGGAGAAGTTTTAAGGCTCAGGAGGGGGCTGGGCCGTGGTGCTTTACAGGTGTACGGGACAGTTTTTAGGGCACATCGGGGTAGTTTTTCGGGCATGGCGACAGTTTTTAGGGCTAAGATTGGGGCAAAGGAAAAGGACAGTTTTAAAGGCTGGGGGGAGTTTTAGGCCTCGGGGCAGGAGGGGGCTGGGTCTGGGTACTTTAGAGATAGATGTAGGTAACAGTTTTTAGGACTCATGTCGGGGTAGTTTTTGGGGCGTGGGGTTGATTTTTAGGACTCAGGGCAGGGTGGAAATGGACAGTTTACAGGGCATGGGGCATGGAGCATGGGCATGATCTTTAGCATGCATGTCCCTTTACCCATCATGTCTTTACCATGAAATTGAGTGGTAAAGGCATGCATGGTAAAGGCAAGCATGGTAAAGACGCAGTCGTGTTTGATACACCTGGCACAGGCTTGTGTTGTTCAGGCATGTGTTGTACCATCATACAACAGAGAAATTAGAATGATTTGCTTTCATGTAATTATGCAAAATTTCAGAAAAAATCAACAAAAATACACATATTTACTTGAAAATGTAAAACTCGCATTTGGTGCTTTATTTTAGTGCAAAATGTGTCCTCACTTTCATTTTAGATGCAAGGATTGATTTGGAGTAAACACAAAATAGCACAAAAAACACAAATGCTGGAAACAGCATCTGTCTGCGTTCTAGTCTTTTGCATAATTCTTGTGCGTCATGCTAAAATGTTGCTACAAACTGCGTACAAGGAGACAATATGGTATAATAGAGTAAATTTGGGCAACAAACATAACATGAATTTACCAAAATTATGCAAGGTTACACCAGCGTAATGTGGGTTTCTCAAGGCCTTGTGAAAAGTTTTGCTGTTCTAAAAACGTGCACCTCCAAGCCAAAGCAGTCACCCTGAACATAGTAAAAAAAATAGCACACCAAAGACAGTTGAAGAAATGGAGAATATGAAAATGTCACAATGTCCTTATACTAAAAGCACTGTGCTCCATCCGTCGTTCCATGAGCACCACAGCTTAAGTCACCTACTACAGGACAACCATCAATAAAGCAATCATCAGGAGCAAAGCCCTCTTTAAGACCATCAAATAATGTGGCATCCAAAAAGCAGAACCAGTTATCTCACCAACAGCTGCCAGATACAATGCTATCTGCCTCTATTTTTTTCTGAGAAAATCAACGCAATCAGAATCTAACATTGCTAGTAAGCATGGGCGAATTTTGCGAATCTCGCGTTCGCGAATTTTGCGGATTTGCGAACTCGCAATCCGCAAAATCCGCGAATTCTCGCGAATTTGGGGATTTTTTTTTTGTGTTTGCGCGGGTTTCTGCCAGTTCGCGAGGGTTTTGTACAATGTCGCAAATTGCGAACCTACCTGTCGGGTCGCAAGTTTCGCGAACTTGTTGTTTCTACGTGTCCAGCCTGTTCTTCATCACTGCCACTCTCTGTCACCACTGCCACTCTCTGACTACTCATGCTACCCTCTGGCCCACCCATGCCACCCTCTGTTTCATCACAGCACCCTCTGGTTGTCCAGTCAGTGTACATTATTGTGGCAACGCAAGCACACCTTCCCTGCCTCAAGTGACCTGAATTAATTTGGGGCTGATTAATGTGTCACAGAATATTTTTTTAGCTGGCACCTGCTTCCTTAGTGCTTCCTGATTAGTGATCTTTTGCACTTGCTAAGTGCTTTCATTGTTGCAAAATTAATTACAACACCTGCCCTGCCCCAACTGACAATAATGAATTAGGGGCTGATTAATGGATTTGAACTTCCAGCCTGGCTCCTGCTTGTCTCCCTTAGCTGTAATTCAGGACCTTTGTGGCATATGTGTAACTATTCTGAGGTTCAGAGCAGGGTCACATAATAGTTGCAACTGGCAACTGAACTCTGGAGGGGCCCCTCAGGAAGCACTACAGGAAATGGCTACTAATGATGAGCCTGAACTTTTGAACCTGGTAAGTAGTTTCAGTTTTGCTAAGATCGTATTTCTGCAATTTTGCACTTATTCGCGGGGCGCGAAGTTGTACTGGGAAGCCGCGAACTCACGCGAACAGTGCGAGCAAAATCCGCTGCTCGCGGATTTGCGGATTTTGCGGGAGATTCGTGAATCTCGCGGATTGCGAATTTACCGAAAATCCGCAAAATCCGCGAGCGAAACGGATTTTCCGCCCATGCTTAATTGCTAGTTCATCTTTGCATCCACACCATCACATGCACTCTGTCATCAGACCAGTAACTTACACTATCTCCTACCCAGACCTTGGCAACATTCTGAACTTAACTCAAAGCCATCAAGTCTCTGTAAGGGGAAGCCCTCACACACCTTCTCCACATTGTCAATGTCTAGCCACATTTCCAGGATGCCTAAAGACCGTAGAGATCCTCCCCCTCCTGAAAAAATCCACGCACGATCCATCCAACTTAGCCAACTTTCACCCAGTCACCACCCAACCACAGGAGCACATCAGCAAGAATAAGCAAACTCAACCCTATCAATTAGGGTTCAGATCGTACAGTAGTATTGTAACAGTCATGCTCCAAGTGGTTGATAACTCTGTCTCCCTCAATGACAAATATGACCTCTGACTTCTGGTCCTGCTCGACCTCCCCACAGCTTTCAATACATTGACTATTCCGTATGGATGCACACCTTGAAAAACTTGCATGAACTTCACTGGCACAATGCTACGATGGTTCATGTCCTAGTTGTAGTTAAGGCCCTCCTCATTGGCATCCCAAAGACCACTCTCACCCCCTGAAAGGCATCCTCCTCCATACAGCAGCACAGCTCATCAAGTGGCTGAAGAAATCTGACCATACATTATCACATTAAAGGAACTACATATAGCTCTACTTGCAAGACTTGATCTTGACTTCTGAAATAACATCCTTTTAACACATGACACAAGAACCCTTGCTTCTCCATTTCAGAAAGGAACAAAAGACCCACCTCTTCCAATAGTTATTGCTATGTGCAGCATTTGTTCCTTCGAAGCTTGGTTCGTTCAAGTGAAATTGCAAAAGATTTTTGAATTTTATCTCATTTGGATTTTTGGAAAATGCTTTTACTACTTTGTGGTAGTCTCAGAGAGATTTGGCATAGGGATAAATGGACAAGGGAGAGTGATTACCTATCTTCACAGTTAAAATAAGTCAGTTAAGCAGTAGAGAGATACCCACTGCTGATGCGAACCCTCTACCTCTAAACTGAAAAGCAATGACAGATCATTCACATGAAGTCCCCAAATTCTGGTAAGTAGCTTGCAATCGTGGAGACTAGAGCTAGTCTTAAGCATCTGACCAGCAGGGTAACAGGGAGAGCCAATGTATGGATAGACATATGGGACAAATTCCTGGAAAGTTAGGTGGATTTTTATGGCTCCCCTGAATGCAAGGAATCCATTTTTTACTGTAAGGTTTGGCAGTGTTATATTCCATATAGGTACCATAATATAGGCCTTGGTAAACTTGTTACCCTTCACCTATATTCTCTCTCTACATTACACTAGTCACGGTTTACACAGACTGGCCTTTTACCTAGATATTACCTGCATTCAGGACGCTGGTTTTTCCCTAGTTCGAAATCTCATCCATTATGCAGGAGGGTTCTTGGAAGCACAGCGGGACTGCCATCTACTGTATACAATCTATGTACAAATTTCATAGCCGACGACATCCTTAGGCCGACACAGTAATAAAGCAAGGTAGGACTCCTGGGGAGACCTATGGGTATATATACATCACATATTGCTAAGAAAGCAAGAGGAGATCGAGACTTCCCGGCCGACACACTGACCAGAGATGCTGAGGGTCCTGCATGCAGACGCTCCAGCTCACAGTGGTCTTAAATCCCTCTCAGGGTGTCCAGCTCGAGACTGGGACAGGGTCCCACATTCTCACGTGAGGTAATGAGGTTGACTGAATCCTAGAGGAATTCTTTGCTTAACACCTACACCCATGCTAGGTATACTTAGGTACATCTAGTTAGGGATGCATCGTAGAAGTATGCACCTTTTATCATGTGTTTTATATACTCAAATGTATTCATGATTTTTGTAAGATGGTAGAACTATACCATCCTTTTACTTTCATAGTACTGTTAATCATTTATATCCTATACTGTCTAACGGTTGTTGCAGCACATCCATTCTACACCAGAAAAACAACTGTTCAATAAATGATTATTGAAAACGCCCAGCTTGTTTAATATCGTGTATCTCTCTGAGAGAAACGCAGTAAGCACGAGTGACTGAGCGAAATGTAGTATATTGTTTCCAAGGTCCTGAGGGATCAGGGTTGTCACGTTTGATGGTTTCCAAGAACTATTCTCTGCCTGGTAAGAAGAGATTCTAGTGGCACTGTGAGCTAGTTGGTACAAAAGGGGCAGCATACCCGGTGGGGTGATCAGAGTTTGTCTAACACCAATCCTACAGTGTATGTTGTCTAAACGCGTAGATCCTGTATGTTTTCTATAGGAACTGCACACAGTGGTATAGTGGTGCACAAAGAAGAACTCTGGAATTGGACAGATCTTTCTCCAAATGTCTTGTATTCGGTCAACCAAATTGTGAGTCGATTTGTAGGCAGTCCTTAGAACCTGGCTGGATCATAATGAACAAATAGCTAAGCAAGTTAACACGGAAAGTGGCTGTGTAAGGTATTTTGGACAAGACAAAGTGTTTTTACAAGCAGAAGTACTTTTACTGGGAGCCAGTGGACATGCAATACACACAACAGATGCTACTCTGTTTGTGTATATCCTGTGATATCATTGGATATATCCACTAGATGTGTTCTCAAAGGCTGTGATGTCAATGGAAGAAGACGTTTGGCAGGGTGGGCAGATCATGCTGCAAGGATATGTTGGCAGAGGTGAGACCATGAAAAGTACAAAACAAGCTGGGCATTTATGTAACATTTGGAGGTTTCGATATAGTTAAGATGTGCTGTATGTTAATAGAGTGTGGTCATGACCATCAACCTTTGCGTATAATTGTGTAGGTTCCTCTGGACAGTGTTTAACTTATAAAACAATACGTGCCAGGACCCTCATCAGGAGGCTACCACAGCTTGCACTACCCATTGCCCCTGCCAGTGCTGCCAACACCAGTACTAACACAACTACCAACCATCACATTCCTATAAGTGTGACATTTCAGACTATTCCAGCACTGCAAAGCTATAAGAAAGGCTTGGGCAGCAGGTATTAGGTATTAGTTATTAATAATGGATTTTGACGTAATAAAGAACTGTTGTTGTGCTCATCTCTAAATCAGACAAACAGCGCCACCATTTGGCAGACTGCCATAAGTCCCGGTGTTGACAATTAAGTGCCAGTGAACACCAAAAACCATTGGCACAAATTAAGGACTGCCTCTGGGCCTGATTTGTAAAATAGGCATAACTTTGACTGGCTCACTACCCACTAAATGTCTGTGAGTGACAGGTGCCCTGAGGATGTCAACTAATGGGTTAAAATCCATTGCTACAATGAAGTTTGGTCCTTCAAAGTTGCCACGTTACTGCAATGATGTTTTATTCTCTAGGGAAACACGCTTGCTAAAATGCGGTTTGATTCTCCAATAGTACCACCCCTGCCACAAGGAGGTTTGATTCTTGCTACAATGCTCCAATAGAAGATTGGCTCCTGAGTATCTAATATCTCACAAATATACATTGGCCTTGGGCTAAATGGGGGCCTCCTGAAGGTTTGGGGGCTCCATGAAGGGTTGGGTTATGCCCCTGCCTCCTGTGGTACCAACTTGCTACATAAATTATTGATTCTGCAAGGGTACCACTCTCACTACAATGAGATTTCATTCTTCAAGGGTACCACACCTGCTACAATAAGGTGTGGTCCTCCAGTGCACCACAGCTGCACCTATGAGGTCTGATTCTCCAAGGGTACCGCCCCAGCTCCTATGAAGTTTGATTCTTTAAGGGTCCGCCCCTGATACAATGAAGTTTGATCCTCCAGTGGCAACACCTGTGCTCCTATAAGGTTTGATTCTGCAAGGGTACCACCTTTGCTACAATGTGATTTGATTCTCCAGGGGTAGCACCCCAACTACTATAGGTTTGATCCTCATGGTTCCAAACATGCCACATTAAGGTTTGATTTGCAAGGTTTCCACCACCACTTGGGTCAAAGTGGTGTTAGGAGTGAAAGGGCCCTAGATGGGTCAGTGAGTGCCTGGACATGCATGTCCAATGTGTTCCAAATGCTAGATATCGGGTGGGAAGATTGAGTAGGTGAGCTTCCTGTCTGTATAAATGTCACTATGGAATGCGGTGACTGCTCTCAGAACATTCCACCAGGATGGCGGGAACAGAGAGCAGCAAGTGGGTGGAGGAGGTGAGCTATCCGCAGGCTGGGTTGTGCAGACGAGAAAAGACCAGGCACGGTTTAGGAAGGAACAGTATGCTGGGAGGCTGCTGGTGAGTGGACCATTCAGGCACAATAGTCAGATATTTGTGTGAAAGCTCTTTTAGAGCTTCCTAGGCTGCTGCATGAACCCTGCACTACACTACTGGCAACCATCGAAATGGCACTGGTTCCTTCAGTTGGCTTGAACAGCTAATTATTGCCATTATAAAGAAAGTGCCCATCAGTCCCCTTTTGTTTGTTTTTGGAATTTATTTGGCAAACACTTCTGCCTGCTCAAAGCTGTAATGAAACAAGCCAACTGGCATGGTAACGAGGGAATGAGAAGTGTGCTAGAGCGACCGCGCGCGCGGCCTTGTGGGAGCTCACACCTACACGCAGCGCACTCAATGAAACCGCAGTTGACCCTCTACGCTGCCTCGGTGAAGAGCTGCGCTAATCCCCCTCTTAAACTCGCACTTATGTGTAGCACTGAGCAGAGCTGTCGAATCCGTGGGAGCATACCGCCGGAAGCAGTCTGGGTCCATGTTCGGTGGGCTCTAACCCTTCCTGCCGCGGGCTGAATTTGTAGTCTAACCTCATAACAACGAGCCTGTTATAGCCCAGATCCCAGAAACTGGACCCAGTGATACCTCTGGTTCTGTTAGAGCAGGGGTGTCCAATCAGTATCATCTTAAGGATTTTGGGGGCACGGGCAGGATATATTTTAGGGGCCCGGGAACTGAACAATTTTACAATTTGTTACCCATTTCCTGCTAATTCAAGCGTGCATGATGCCAAACAATATTAATTTCTATATTGCATTTTAACAGGGTCACACTATAACAGTTGAAATATGTCTAGCCAAACACTCCAAAAATCCTCAAAATGACACAGGGTAGGAAGACAGTGTCAGTGGTATGCCAAGAGGGAGAGCTGTTTAGATAGAGAAATAGAATAGACAGGGACCAAATAAAGAGAATGTTCACTTTCTTTGGGGCCCATTGGAAGGTGGGGACCTCGAGCAATTGTCCACTTTGCCCATGCCTTAAAACACCTCTGTGGTCAATGCAGGTCTGGGATGACCGGATCTGAGCCACTCTTTCAGTATAGGTCTAACAAAACAGGGCTCATCCATGTAACATACAGGGACCTGGGTTTAAATAATAATTTTGAATACTAGTTCTAGAGGATTCACCCAAAATATTCAGAATACTGCTCATATGCACATGGCTCTGAAATCCTGGCCTCGACTATAGAAGAATTCCACTCAGCTTAATAGGAGCCATTTTTTCTTTGACCGTAGGAGGTAAATGTATGTTTTAAAAACTCAACAGAATTGGCCATTCTATGTGGTTTTATGGTGAGTAATTATGGCCTCACCAGGTAGTTAACCATTCCATGATGTTCAGTTCATAAGTACACTTTACTGCTGGGGTGTTGCCGCACAGTAATGTTATTTTCAACGCAGATTTACTAAGCCACCAGTACTGTGCAAGTCTTAATCAGGGCCCAAGTACTTTAAATCTATGTCTAGCTCTTGCATAATAAGTCTTGAAGCAAAATACTTTAATAAGGTTACTTACCCACTTCAAACTATAGTGGTGATGTTATTTTATAGACCGGGGCAGTATTAGAACAGATGTCAAAATAGGTGGATTTCCCATCTTCCCTCCTGTTGGTTTCCTCACCTAATATACACAAAGTTCCCAATATCCCAACTTCTCCAATGACAAACCCCTTAATGTGTACTCACTGGCAGTGGAAAATGCGTTGGAGGGCTACCCAGTGTCAGGCAGCCCTTCCAATGCCATTTCCACCAGCATTCTTTCTATCTGGATCTTCTATGTAAGCCATGGTGGTCCCACAAAGGCCTGTAAAACGCCTTATCCGCATAAAGAAGGCTCCATTTACATGGCGGACATTAGTTATTTTATCGATATAAGTGGATCCTGACTTTGGTGGTCTATTTCGAGGAATAACTTATGGTGGCAGTTCCGCTATATTGGCATGATGATGACCCACCATCACTGATACGTTTTATTACAAGCGGCCCCCCAAATGGGAAAATGTCCACATCTGTTGCAGATAAGTTTAATTAGGTGGCTTCTGCTGTGGCAGACAAGGTCTTCAGTTGCTCCTACAAGAAGGCTATGATGGTTTGGTTGCAACTCAATAGAACAGTGTCAGTGCCTATGTGCCTGTACATAGCTCCACTGCCCAGCGGCGGCTTTAGGCATGTGCAAGCTGTGCACCTGCACGGGGCCACCAAACCCCAGGGGCCACCACGCCAATCTATATCCTTAATATAATAATTCACTGAGGATGGAAACATATTTGCGTGGCGACCCCTGGCAGGGATTTGGCGGCCTCCAGCTCTGGCCTCCGCGCTCCGCCCCGCCTGGACCCCCTCTTCCGGGGCCCCCTACCTACGCTCCCTGCCTAGGGCCGCCATGAGCCTAGAGCCGCCCCTGCACTGCCTTTCAGTTCAGATCTCACTTTACAAATATCACACACATATAACAGGATGGAAAGGCACCTATTGCAATCCCCTGAAGATGTTATGCTAATCTGTACATTCTTCCCGAAGCTAAGGAGCGGGAAACAGCTCAGTTCCAGGAATGTATTTTTCAATAGTACAGCAGCTGCAGTGGCGCAGGTGCTCAGGGGTATCAGAGACCCTCTGGACCAGAATTAGGGCTGCCTTTTGTTACTAAACTATGGTTAGGGACCCATGCCCCCTGTTTACACCAAGACCCATGGCACCTTAGCTATGCCACTGTTTGAACCCCCTTGGGGAGCAGGGTCAAGACTGATTTGCATACGGTTGGGTCTAAACTGGAATGGCATGGTGAGAACCTGAATAGCAGAGTTCTTACCCCCTCCAAAGCCAAGCCAGTGTATTTAGTAGTGTACCAAAGAGTAGTATTTTGAGTCACACCTTCTTGTTTCACTGGTCCAGATTTAGACTCAGAGTAGTATTTTATGCACTATAGAGAGCACATTTTCCTGTAATTAGGCACATGTTCATGGTTTGCATTGGAAAACGCCAACAAGAGTGTGAATAGGTCTGAACTAGAAACGTGCAACCTGTTACATAATATGTGCTGGCGCTTTTCACTAATACATTTAAATTGCACAGGATTGGAGCAACGTGAGTCCCAGTGGACGGTTAAACATGTGCAACTAAAGCACATTTTCCAGGACAAAATTCAAAGTTAAAAGCATAATGATTTATTCAAAATTAAAAAATTCTGCAGAAGGCAAAAGTAGTTAGGCATCTTCAAATCAGCATCTATACTGCATAAAAATAAAGCCAGCAGTGAGAGGTCATAACATAAGGGAATTAGCCAGAACCAAAACACAGTTCAGCAAAGAGCTATCATAAATGTACTCAGTTCCCAAGTTAAGGGAGAATCTAAATATAAATCAGAAAGAGGACAGATGTGAAGTCTACCTCTGAGGAAAGAGTCAAAAGGTCAAAATATAAATTAGCAGACAGTCTAAAGTGGAGACTTCTCGATTTGAAAGGCTGAGAAAGGTCTAATGGTATAAATTGGCTGGCAGACTAACATGGAGTCTGCCTTCGAGAAAGCAAGCAGGAATTCTGGCATACGTCCCAGAAAGGGCACATTTGATAGCTTTCAGACAGTGAAAAACGGCCCTCTTGACACAGTGTGAAATTAAGCAATACCGACAACATCCAATAACTTATCATAAAAACACGATGCATAAATTAAGTAACATTTGGGGACTCATATTTTGCATACACAATAAGAATTAGCCCATAAGGAAATAGCTTTGCACCACTTAAAACTTAATTTACACAGTAACTAAAGTATTGAACAGGCCTGTGCAAAAGCCCTTGACTGTTACAACATACAAGAACATCCAGACATTGCTTCCTCCTAAGGCACACAGTTAAATACATTTTGTTCAGTACAACAAAACAACACACGAATATAAATCCCATTTCGCCTATTTTATGAAAAAGAAAAACAAAGAGAAACATGCACTTAGGAAACATGTACAGGCAGTTTTAAAAGCCACATTTTATTAAGCAACTTTAAAATGCTTGCGAGTGCAAACAGATTGAGGCCCAATAATTTCAATTTGCAGCTTAGTTATGCTAACTTAAACACACATACATTTACATAATTTTCTAATTAATAAAAACACTTTTACATATGGCCTTGGCGTCTTGTGCCACCTGTTCCTAAAATTCAAATTATACCACTTGAGTGGAGAAAAATCGAATTTGAATGTTATGGGAAAGCAGAATATAAATTGTAAATTGATACTTGTATAGCGCACTACTCACCAGGAAGGGTCTCAAGGCGCTTGTACGAATACCGCTGTGGAACCCGTCCTGGCTTTCCCTGTGAGGCGTCCACTCCTGGGCACCCCCAAGGTGGAGGCCAGGCATCCTTAGCGTTGTGGGGGCCGTTGTGAAGATTAAGCAAGCTATTGCCCAGAGTTGCAGAGTGGGACTCCATGATTGGAATAGGCACTGAGGCGAGAATTATAAGGTCCGTGGAATTCTTTTGAGCGCAAGATCCGCCTAGGCGGGGAATTGAACCCTGGTCCCGGGCCAGACATCTGCATCAGGGTCTGCCGCTCTAACCATTGAGCCACACTTCTCCACTATTAACAATATCAACAAGTAAAAAGGAATGCACATATGAAATGTGTTACCTGATCATCGTGGAATTTTGTTTTTTATGTGGGCACCAGCACTTGTTTTTGTGGGGCAGACAGGAGAGAGAAAAGCAGAAAAGGAAGAGAGAATGAGGAACAGAAAGATTGGAGAAAGAGATAAATGGAGCATGCAGAGATGGAAAGGGGCCTGTGAAACAAAGAAACAGGAAGTGGGGGTGGTGCAAAGAAAGAGGCATGAAATAGAGCAGCCTGGCTGATACTCTGCAAGTTTGGCATTCAGCAATCCTGGAATCCAGCAAGGCTAGTGGTGGCCTCATAAGAAAGATTTAGAGACCACAGTCCTTACTTTGTTTACACATTATGACACAAATACGTACATGAAGGGGAATACCTCATATACATTTTAAACCATATGTTCTATGATTTGTTCATACTAACCCCTAATAAAAATCTGAAAGGATTAGCACTGAAGCACTCTCATTTTCAGGTGGGCATACATATGTGATCGAAAAATGCCATCAGTCACAAGGCAGGAAAGTCAATGACTGACATTGACTGAACCCCCATTCAGTACATGTCATAGGCAGAGCGGACTGGGAACCACAACCGGCCCTGGCAAAGTGCTCGGCCGACCCCCCTCCACACTCGGGGGGTTGGAGGTGCCGCCAAGCTCTTTGCCGGGACGGTTTTTGGCCGATTTTGGTACAGGGCCGATTTTGCAGCTATGCTGCAAAAACAGCCCTGTAACAAAAACGGCCCCCAGGGGCCCAAAACCGGCCCCCACCCGTGCGGCGCATCGGGGGATTGCCCGGTGCCCGCTATGGCCAGTCCGGCCCTGCTCATAGTTTGAAGCGGAGTGTAAATGAAACTCAGACAGATCAATGGCAGAACAGCACTGGCCCAAAGGCCCTCTATGTTTCCATATGGATATATTTATATATACAGATGTATGTTTTTATTTAATTAATTTTTTTATTGCAAGATCCTGTCAGAAAGTTGAGAAGAAATTATACTAAAAATGTTTGCAGTGCAAATATTCTACCCCTAGGGTTTGTCACAGACGATAACCAACATTATTCCTTACAAAGGTGATCTGGTGACATTTCATGTAGCGAAATACCTAATGTAGGCTTTAATACAACGAAATTATATTCAACCCTTAAATGCCTATTCATTTTAGCACCTGCTTTTCACAAGCAATATGTCAGGTTCACTGTGTTTATCGTAACTTTTCATGATAAACAGATAAGACCTGCGTCTTCAGAAGTTTTTTTTCCTGGCCAACCAATCAGGCCTCCAATTGTTATCACTGGCTTGTCACCATAACCAACCGAGGCCTCCTGTACTCAGTTTAAGTGGAGAAGTGTGGCTCAGGGGTTAGAGGCGGCAGACCCGGAAGCTGAGATCGGCCTGGACCAGGGTTCAATTCCCCACCTCGGCGGGTCTTGGGCTAAAAATTCCACGGACTCGATAATTCTCGCTCCGGTGCCTTCTTGACTCACGGGTTCACACTCTGCGACTCTGGGCAATAGCTTGCTTAATCTCCACAACGGCCCATCACGGCGGGATGCCTGGCTTTCACCTTGTGGATACCCTGCTGGGGTTATCTCACAGGGGAATACCAGGACGGGTTCCCTAAGCAAGCGCTTAGATACCGACCTCGGTCAGTGATTTGCGCTATATAAATACATTTACATTAAGCTTTCCCACTAGTCACACAGTCATATAATTCCAAACTATACAATGCTACAATTGGCAAAGCAAAATACTATATCTCCTAAGAGGACCTGACAAAGATTGTGACAGTGCAAAAGCTTCTACACCCACAGTTTGTCAGAAGGAGTATCCCGCACCCAAATCCTTGCCTACTACAATAATCTGAGAGATGCCATGTAACCAAGTACCTATCTGCATGCTTTAAAACAGAGTAATAACAATCTACTACTGTAGTGAAGGATGATCAGGAATCCAGGTAGCTGATGAAGAATATTTATTTAAAGTAAGAAGGTACAGGATAGTAGTACATTCATTAATTAAAAGTAGAAAAAATAAAAACCCCACCAGGAGCAGGATGGTACCAACTCAGCCCTAACTCTCAACTGAAATCCTAGAGCTCTGTAGCATCCTATGACATCACCATGATGTCAACATTCTACAGGGCTAGGCAGGAGACTATGGGGAAGGAAGTATGAAGTGCAGTCACTACAACTATTAAATGCCTATTGAGTGTAACATATGCTTTTCACAATCAAAATGTCAGGCCTTTTGCCTTCATCAAAGCTTTCATCATAAACAATCAGGCCTATAAACGTTCTCGTTGACTTGTCACCATAACCGACTCTTTCCAACAAGGCAACCATCAGGTATGCCATAATACAATTACAAATATGTACGAAATTCAGCTATCAAAACAATATAAAACCCTGTCTAATAGCCTAGTAAGGATTTCCTTAGTGCAAACCTTCTATTCCCCTAGTTTGTTCAGGTGGATCATCAATACCAAAACCTTTCCTTTCTACTGTAATCTGCAAGTTTCCATGTTACAAAATACATGCCTACATCATTTAGGACAGTGTAATAACAATCAAGCTTACGTTTATGAAATTACAAATATGTTCTAAATTACAGTTGGCAAAATAATATACAGCTCCTCTCAATAGAGCGTAACAAGACTCATTACAGTGAAATTCTACTCCCAGGGTTTGTCAGAGTGGTTGACCAAAACCTTTGCCTACTTTGGTGCTCTGTAAGATTACGTGTAACCAAGTACCCCTCTACAGCCTGTGATATAATGTGATAACAATCCACCTTTAGAGACCTATTGGCTTTATCAAGTGCTTTTAACAATAAATACGACATGTCTACCGTCTTTGTATTAATAAACAAATGAGACTGATGGCATGTGACATAAGATTTGCCTGCACCCCAACCAGGATGACCGCTGTTATCATTGGGTTGACACCAACACCAACTCAGACCCACTGAACTGAGCGTAATCTTTCCCACAAGGCAACCATCAGGCATTCAGTCATAAAATTGCAAAGTTGTACAAAGTTAGAGTCAGCGAAGCAAAATCCTATCTTGTATAACAGGGCTCAACAGGGATTCCCACAGTTTAAACCTTCTATACGAATGGCTTGTCACAGGGGGGGGAAAGGACATTGAGGAAGAGACAACGGACGCTGAGGAGGAAACTTCAAGGAGGGACGTGTGCATTCTGTGCTTAGCTCACGCATACACCCGGTAGGGGATGCTTGTTGCTGCTTGTGCAGCAGGTGTAAGAGGTTCCGTTTGCCTGCAGGGTGGTAGACAGGGCAGCTGGTGTGCTCGTGCCAACGCCACAAGCTGGTTGCTGAAACAATTCTATGACCTACCTGAGACTCCCACTTGCCTGAGCCATAGGTGGGGGTATTTGGGGGACCAGGGCGGGTAGTTGTCCAGCCTCGGCAGAGGCACTTTGGCAGTGGTTGGCCCCAATGATGTCAGTACAAAGTTTGTACAATAAATACTCTTACATCTCTCACCATTGCTGGATGAGCAATTGTGCTGCAGAACTCTCTAGAAAAGTGGCATGAGTGCAAGTGACTCTTCATTTGATGTTATATTGATTTTATGGCTCCTCGTTCTAAGCATTTAAGTGGTTAAGTGGACGAGCAGTAAAGTAGAGAAGTGAAACGAGAAGTTGAGGGCAGCAAACCACCATTTTTGAAAATAGTCTCACAATGGCCGTAAGCATTAGTTAGAATATGGAGAGTCACTGCTTAACCAGTATGTCATTAGCTAGTAACCAATAGGTTCAAGTTACTGTTCTCTTCTGTGCTATCGTTCGTGCAAGTTCACAGGAGGCAACAATAAGCGTTGTAAAATGGTTAATATGCTGTAGTGTAGCCAGTAGCTCGATGAGTAGAGAGAATGAATCCTAGTACCTGTATTACCAATATTCGGTGGTGGCTAGCGACTCTAGGCAAAAGGTTTTAGGTGGCCAGAGTTGACTACTGGTGGCTATTGTTGACTACTGGTGGCTGTTGTTGGCTACTGGTGGTCATAGGTGGCCATTTGTATGCCTTATTGTAGTTCAGTTGGGCTCAGATAATGACCTGTTCACTTCATGACCATCCATTGGTATTTTGGTTGGAGGCTTGTCTTGCTTGCTGTCTTCCCACCTTGTGCCTAACTGGTTTGATTCAAATCGATTTAACCCCTCCCATGCTCGTGACGGAACCGTTCCGTCACGAGCCTCGGGTGGGCTGTGCTGGTGACGGTGCGCTGGACGTTCTGAAGAGCGAGCGTGGCGGAACCGTTCCGTCACAAGCACAGCTCACCCGCGGGTGTGACGGAGCGGTTCCATCACGAGCACGGGACCGCCGCTCGGCCCGCCTCCCCCTTAGCGCTGCGGCGGAATAGCCACCGCAGTGAAGGGGTTAAGGAGATTATTAAGGATAGTAAGATGGTGTTTGCTTAAATAAGATTACTGCTTACAGCATGGGTGCCAAAAAATCTGGGTCTCCGTCTGGTAGATTGCACGATTGAGCTGAGAGCAGTGGCCAAGGTTTGGGTTCTACCCCAAGCTGGGTGTTGGATTTGTATGAGAAAGGGGACCGCAGACCCCTCTCGGCTTCTCTACAGAACTTTGTCAATAAACATTTGAAGGTTTTGGAGTAGAGCCTTACAACTTTTAAGAAAGATACTTAGGTCAAATCTGGTTTCTAGATTCATGGACCCATTCTCTTGAAAATGCACCCAAGACCATTATGTTTCCTTCCTTGAATCCAGCAGAGATTGTTGGGAATTTTGAGATCTCCTGAAAGCTTCTTGCTGTGTTGATCCCAAACCATTTTGAATTTGTGGCCAATCTATGAATTCTCCTCCTACTGAGTTTGCTGAATGTACCAAGAGACATCATTTTCGACTTTGCTGAGTTGTGGAAAATGGTTTGGATGCTGGGGCATCTCTCTTCCTCACCGCATCTCGAAGTTCGTTCTACCCAGACTCTGACACATGAAGACAGCTCAATCTTTTTTTCTTTTCAAGCCCTCTCCTTCTTCCGCCAACCCCACCACCTCCACACACACACCCCCGGGGTAGAAAAGTCAACACTTACAAAGTCATTACATCTCGGATCTTGCCTTCTTAATTCGGTAGAGGGATTTGCGAAGTTTACCATGTTAGACTTGTTATCATTAATGGTATCTACATTCCCCTAGGGAATGTTTAAAGCTCTAGTCTTAGCTAATTCCCATCAAGTGACACAGATACTACTGTTTGAAAGTATCAAGTTGGACCGTAATTTAAACTCAACCATGGTCCAAAAAACCCACAAATAGTGTTCTTCAATTCAATCCAAGTGACTCTGGAAGTATTTAAGTGTCCCAGTTTCCCAGTTTGGTTTACAGACTTGGGGAACGGTATGGCAAGAGTTGGGCCCTTTCCAGATTTAGCCTCATCACTCAAGGGTGAAGTCAAGGAAGAGTTCAAAAAGCAAGTGTTAGATTATTGGTTCACAATTTGTCAGAAGTGCTTGTCCTCAACGCCCCCTGTCTTAATTCCTGGTAATTCTACCCTGGGGAAAGGAAAAGTGCGGGTGGGCTCAGTCAAAAAAGAAGTTTTACTATTCTGGACAGCATCCCCAGTAAAATCTTCCACAAAAACTAAACCCAAGAGGAAGCGTGTTCAACTTCATTGTGATCCAGAAGTAAAAGAAGAAGCACTACGTAATAAACAAATCATAAATGCTTATCGGAAGGTAAGATCCCAAGTTTCTATACTTTGAACCACAGAAGTTTGGGAAGAGAAAGTCAAACCTACACCTCTTAACCTCTCTAGATGTTTAGCAGTTTTTAAACATACCATAACATTAAAACAAATATCTTCTTTAGATCTGTATCTGGGGCATTTTTGCTTGATTTCGGTGAGTGAAGGAACTGAAGTCCAATTTCAATCTACTCTAGTGACAGTGGCTGTTTTGGAGAAAGAAGCAGAGTTCATTTCTCATGACAGAGAGCTTTGCACGGACCTAGACCCCTCTGATTGTAGAAATACAGATTCAGGATCTGGCACCGTGTTCTTACTGCAAAAAAGAACTTTCCCACTTGGCTAAAAACTATTTATGGAAGGGTGAAAAGCGAGGATGTAACCAACCGTAATATAACCTCATTTTGACATGACGTATTTGATTCTGGTCATTGTGAGCTTACTATGCATTGTAAGGCCAACTCTGAACATGCAAATGCCCAGAAAGTGTATTCTGAGGGAAATCTCCCTTTGGGGAGTAGGCATCGCGCAGCAACAAAGAAGCTCGCTTGGAATATACATGGGTTTAAGGCAATGTCTAAATCAACTCCTATAAATCAGCATTAGATGAGTATTCAATACCAATGCTGCAGGGGACTTGGTTGCAGGAGTTAGCCTCCAAGGATTGGTTTGTTATTTGTGCAAAGAATGATTCTCCCTCAAATTCTGGGTGTTCCTCAGGAGGCCAGCTAACGTTAGTATCTGTTTTCTGTGGGAAATAATTTATTCCATTGAAAACTGTTAGACCTGGCATCCTTGACGTGCTTTTCCCCCCTACCTTTTTGCCTTCAACCCCCTGTTTTGCTGACGTCAGCATGTTTCAGGTCTACCATTCCATTCTCTGTATGCTGTTTTAAACTGCCATGTCGACCTGGCACAATGAACCATTTGCTAGGCTCTAACCTTTTTAATACATGTAAGCCACCAATAGTATAGGCTCTGGACAGCCCGGAGGGCAGGGTGCTGTATTTTTTAAAAGTAGGACATGCACTTTTAGGTTTTACATAGGCTGTCAGTGAAAACCCCTTAAAATTATTATTCACTACTGCATTGCCTACACGGCCTACCTCTCCCATAGGATAACATTGGAGTTATCATATTAATAATAAGCTGTAACTTCCAAAGGGGGCAGGTAACCAGTCTATGTTTGGCGTCTTTAGAATTGTAATGAAAAAACCTCTTGTTTGGTAAAGTTAGATTTTAAATTACAATTTTAAAAAGCCACAGTTGGCATTTTCCTGTCTTAGCCATTTAGTGCCTGCAGCCTGTCTCTGGGTCATTGGACTGAGTGTAGCTGACAGTTGGCCTATGTATACTCCTCCTAGACAGCCACACACCATAAAGAGCTTAGGTGTGCCCGGATGGGCCATCACTGGCAGGATGGGAGGGCGAAGTTGGGCACAGCCCTACTTACACTTGAATGAACTGTGTCCTACCTCCACAAAAAAGGCTGCATACCCCTTGTAGTTAGTCTGAAACCAGGAGAGGGTAGACAGAAAGCCTGTGTAGGTATAAATTTTGGACCTCACACAACAACTCTTTAGTACATTTCTGGACCTGCAGAGACTCTGTTACGAAGAAGGACTGCTATGCTGCTGAAAGGACTGCCACTCTGCTGGACTGCTGCCCTGCTGGACTAACAACGTACTGGATACAGCCTTGCTGGATTGCTGCCCTGCTGCCCTCCTGCCTGAGTTAGAGGGATATGGACCTGCAACTGAACCCATGACTCTCAGAGTTACTCCAAGGGCTAGTCTGCTGGCCTTCTGTTTAGAGCCACAGGGACATAACACACTCCCAACTACCTACACGAGCACCCAGATCCAGCTGGAGCAAGCCCTGACCCCCAAGTGTTGCCCCTCAGGTCCAGGACGCTTGGTGAGCCTCAGGCTGAATTGAAATTAGGTTTTTGGGCTCTTCGCGCCCTCTTAATGAGCCTGTTGGCCCGCAACCTTGTCAACCGCACAGGTTTCATGCGACCTGATAGCCACGAGTGGTGCATTGTGCGTTTTGGTGCCACTTTCAATCTTTGTAATTGCACATCTCCGGTTCTACTGATTGTAGTTTTTTACCACTTTGGTCTTGATTTACTAAGTAACATTTACTCTATTTTTCTAAATTGGTGTGGGATTTTGCTTGTGTTGTGTTTTCACTGTATTACTGGTTGAAGTGCTGTATAAATACTTCACAAATAGCCTCTAACTTAAGCCTGACAGCTCTGTCCCAAGCTTCCAGGGGATTGAGCACAGGTTAATCTGGAATTTGATTGTGCGTTACCCTGTCAAGGATTGAGGTTTGCTTCTTAAGTAGGGTTTCACTCCCCTCAACCAGTAACATATTTTTTCACAGAGACCACTTGTTATTGGCTAATAGTGCGTCCTTATGATCTATTAGTCTAAACAAATCATTAATCTGCCTGTATATATTTGCCCTGGTTGCATTATGTTTAATACGTAATGGGATCAATTTGAGATGTTGTTTTGCATCCTCACCTTTTTTTTGCAGAAGATTTTAATCTAAAAATTCCACCCTCAAAGTTTCATGTTTTATTGATTGATCAAATCCTCTGTCTTGGGTTTCCAACTGTGTTTTCCCAATCTGTTAATTCATCCAGTGCAACTACCCATGTTTTGTCAACTTTGGTGCAACATAATCTGATTAATCATAATTTCCAAGTGATAGTCAGCCAGCTGCTACTTTTCGACATGCAGTAGTACAATTTTGATAGAGTATTCCTTAATTTTGTTCTAGCAGTTTGGGGCAGTTGATAAATTTAAGGAGATTTGGCTTAGGTGTAAGTGACCACCTTGCGATTGAAGAAGTACAAAAAAGGTAAGTATAAGAATATATTGGAGCCTGGTCTTAAATTAACTTTCATTTATAATCATAGAAGAAGAGTTTCCATCACAAAAGAGAATCTTCAAGAGCTATTTAAGATCTTTGTTACTATGAATTTCTCGCAAATGAATCAAATGGTATGATCATACTAATTAAAGCAAACTATAACCCAAAGCGCGTTTCTGGTCCCCTTAAAAGGGCCACCTCAAAGGGTTGTTTGACTCAGAGTGTCATGACTTACAGAGATCCTTAAATAATCTTCCATGCAGAATGACTAAATATTGGGAGGAAAATGGTAGGTTAGAGCTTAGAATTCTGTGAAATACATATAATTTGCTGCTGAGCCCCAAAAAAGAGAAGCTTCTATGAGATAAACTGTAGTACCAGGCAGGAAGTAATTTCACAGTCTAATTCAAAATCTTTTTCCCGTCTAGTCAACAACAAGCTTATAGTATCACCAGTAAAGCTAGAAGCACAAGTCTCCGATGGGCAGAATTTATTACCATCTTATATAAAAGTTCAGCCAAAGATTTGATTAAACAACCTATTATTGAACATCAGAAGAGTATCAATTATTAGTACTACACAGAAACATCAGAAATAGGCTTAATTACGGAAATAAATAGTAATATGAATTCCTCGCAGGTAGGTGTACCAGGTAGTCTGTCAGACGTTTTGTTTAAAACTGACCACATGTGGGGGCAGATGCCCTAAGTTCTTTTCTAATTGGATTTTGTTATCACAGAAAATATCTGATACATGGAGGGGGCAATTATTACATCTATTCATAAGAAAAGTCTAAGAGATTACCTAAATCATAATTTACAGGTTTCTAAATTGAATTTAAATAAGATACAATACTTTGCTCACAAGAAATGGTGTCTGCGGTATAAAGACATTCATAAAACTTTGCAAATTCCCTTACTATATCTATATCTTTATTAGCTTGAGAACCATCACTATCCAACAAATCTTTCACTCTTGTATGCTCTTTTTTAAGGTTTAAAGTAGTATAAACCATATTTGACGACACTCTTAAGTAGAAAGGAAGATACATTATCAGTGGAAATGTAGTGGAATACAATTTTAGCTTTAACTAATTTATCCAAAACCTCATTTGAACATTATAATTCATACTCTACATTTATTATGTTCTCTATAGTTTCCATAGATTATTTCTCAAAGTTATTTTCTTTTTGGAGACAAAATAAATTATAAAACGATGAACTGCTGTTTGAGGTTTCACAATTATCCTGGATTGGTGAATTGGTGTATTTATGTATGCCAAAAAAATAAATAGCAAATGTTTGAAATAAAGAGGAGAAAGTAGAGTAATTTAAAAAAGAATGATTACATCTCCATCTACCTGACTGTTTTTCAGCAAGAACCAAATTAATATAAGTAATTAAAGGAGCATGAGCTGAAGTCAAGATGGATCCATTTCGATCAGATCATATTTTGGGTTAGTTGCTTGTTAAGGAATATATGGTCTAATCTTGATTGGGCTCAATGGCCACAAATGAATATTCCCTTAGAATTGGATAAAAAAAAGCCTCCAAAAATCAACTAAACTCTTTGGAATAATGGCTGATCAAAATTGCTTATGCATCTTAGTAGGGACAAATGTAACATTTGTGTTCTTGTCAATAAAACGATCCATAAATTGCCTGCAGTCACCTCCTAAAACGAAATAATCGATCATCTTATTCTAATGATTTCTTAACCATATCACCCAAAATATTATAATCTATTGGTGGAAGACCATATTCATTAAAACAGTTGTCCATATTTTATTAATAATTAGTCCAGTAACAATTTATCTGCCTTTGTTGTCTCTTTGTTGTGACTTAACTTTAATATCTACGTTTTAGTACCTAAAATGACTGTAACATTTTTCTTAGTTGAACCTGAGGAAACAAGAGCTTTACCTCCCCAACATCACTGACATTTGTGAGCTTCTATATCAGATAAACGTGTTTCTTGTAACAAATGAATATCAGGTTTATATTTGGCAAGGTGGGAAAGAACCATCTGTCTTATAATTAGATTATTCTCACCTAAAACGTTCAGAGAGACAATGCTGGATTATGACTATTGAAATATATATTAAAAACAGGTCTACAGTTAGTTAATAAATAATATATCATGGAATCAAAAGAAACCACTTGTAATAAAGCTGGTACACCAGATGAAGTTGAAGAAAGTATATTTATTTTAAGTATTCTAATTAGTTTAAGTCTTGACGTCCTATCCACACAGCGGCCAGCAGCAACTGATTTGTGAGAATTGTTAAGATATTTGAACAGAGTAAAAGTTCAAGAACAAAGAACCCTTTAGCACAGAACATAATGACACGGAGGTCATTACACCACTGTTGAAGAAGAAGAGAAAACTTAACAAGAGGAAAAGGAACAATTGAAAATAAGAAAAAAGGAGCTGGAGAGAAAAGCTTAATGCAAATAGAGAGGATAGATGAAAAGAAGTGGTCAGCATACCAAATAAATGGGAACTGAAGAATTTAGATTCATGAATACTTAAGATTTGGGAGCAGAGTAAGCACATTAGAAAGTGAATGTATCCATGAGGGTTGATGATGAGTGCAAAGTGAGACCCTAGACAAGACAAGATGATGAGACCAGAAATGAAAAACAATATCTTATTGTCGCAAACCATGAGCAGATCATGAACAAATTTAAGCAAATTACATAACATCCTGTTATCAAATCATATGAAGAAGAGGCACATCTAGATATTTCCATCTCCTCTCTTCTGCCCTCAGATATACATTTTTTAGGTTTTGCATGATCATCAATTGTAATTTTCCTATCCCCATAGGTCAATTCGAAGTATCAAAGAGGAATTAATCCAAATCTTGCATTCATGGACCTGAGTGATGGTCGACAATCCAAAAATGCAATTCTTCCTTCCTTCTCCGACAAAAATGGTTGGTTTGTTGCTTTTACAGTATTGATGACTTTAAATAGGTCAATATAAACTCAAGAAATAGGATGCTCATTTCTCTAGGTCTGGATGGAGAAGCAGATGATTTATGATTTTTACCTTGTCTATGAGGAAGGCCTTATGAAGGAAGAATTCAAAAACAAAAATCGGGTCATTGTTTTCAATTTCCATGTCAAGCTACAGATTCTTAGGTTATTACATCTGTTTCTATTTTCTAAGCCGTCTACTTGGTTATTAAGATAATTTACTTTCCTCTGTAATACATCGGTGCTGTTTGTCACATCCTGTTAATAACTCTTTGCTCTACTTCTGACACCGCTTTATTCACGAATAAGTACTTCTCATCTAGTGCCTGGAGTCTTTTATTTGTTTCTTCACATGCAGACCCTTTTTACTCCAAAAGAACCTCCATTGATATTAAAAATGTGGATTTCTCAGGAGATCAAGGGTATTGCTTCAGTCTTTTGGTACCAGAAACAGGGTATAAATATTTCACAGAAGTAACAAGTTTAGGAATAGCAGAAGGCAAGATGTCATGTGTGAAAGAAATATTATATTTTTGCTAAATGACATGAATTAGCTTCCAGTTCAAGAGGTCTGTAAGATGATAACCATGGTTTATTGTTTTGCCACGCAGCAAGTTAATGTTAGAATGAGAAAATGCGAAAAAAAATGTCAGCCATCAAGAAAAGAACCAATAATGAATACTGTATGAGATTTCAGATGACAGGAATTCGAGACAAGAGACTTCAGTACAAGCTGGTATTAGGTTTATTATAAATAACTGTTGAGCTGGGGCTCTTAGAGTTGAATACATCATTTGATGCATAGAAGCTAGTATATTGTGTCTTCACATTAGATATATTTCGCAAAAAGCCCTGATCATACACAACCATAACCTTCTTCATAACTGAAATAAATTAGTGTAGGTGTTTGTTTCATAAGCAACTTTGTACTTCAGAAAGTCTCCCTCAGGTTGTATTCAAAATGACAACTATATACAGAAGGTGCCAAGAAAAGCAAGATTAGTGTAGGACCCAGTATGTAATACTCCTTTCACCACGCAAATTGATAGCATACTGTCCTCAACACACAGTGACAAAAACAATTATTTCAAAATGTTGAGGTTTGAAAAGTTGTAAGTGCTGTTAGTGAGGTGAATGCAATGCACAACTTCAAGGTCTAAAGTGGTACCCGCACCCAGGAGGCATCAGAGAGCAGGGTGGTAATTTGCAGTATACTTCACTTGAAGGAATAAATGTGATACCCTGAGTCACACCAACAGCGGCAGCAACCCGCTTCCAAGGGAGAGAGGCAGCACAGCATTGAATCTTAAACGGAAACACAGAAAGCACTTTAAAGCAACATAACCCTCTCTATTACTATCGAACATGAATTTGTCTCCAAGTCTGCCTCAAGAAATACTCTGACCTGGCTCGAAGCCTTGTTGCTGAATGGCTATCTCCTATGGTGCCATAGCCACGCCCCCTACAAAATATTTTTACCCATCATGTCCATATTTGGGGAAGAAGGATTGGTTCCATGTTATACAAATTAAAGCATCTGGGGCCAGATGTACGGCCCTTTCATTTAGCTCCTCGCAATTTGCGACTCATTGCGAGTCGCAAATTGCGAGGCTCTAAATGAAATGTACAACAGTGTTATCACACTGTTTTGCGATTCCCACTGGGGTCGCAAATTGCGCGGCTCATTAATATTAATGAACCTCTCACAATTTGCAAGCCCATTGGGAATGCCAGCCTTCCCAGGGATGGTGGCCTGCTGGGCTCAGCAGACCACCATGTCTGGGACTGCTTTTTAATAGGGCAGGTTTTTTTTTGTTTTTTTTTTAATGCAGCCCGTTTTCCTTAAAGGAAAACGGGATGCAGTTAAAAAAATTAAAAAACATTTTGTTTAATTTTTTAAGGGCAGGCAGTCTCTGGGACCACTGCCTGCCCTTAAATTTTATTTTTAGAGACAGTCATAAAGTGGAAGGGGACCCCTTCCTAATTACGACTGCATTACCACCCTCTTGAAGAGGGTGGTAATTTGCGAGTGTTTGGCGACCGCATTTGCGGTCACAAAACATTGACACATAGCATTGCGGACGCAATTAGGAAGGAAATGCCCCTTCCTAATGGCAACTCGCAATTTCTAAATTGCGACTCGCTATTTAGGAATTGTACATGGCCAACAGTGATTTTGCATGCACAAACGGGTTCGCAAACCCGTTTGCGCATGCAAAATCACGTCGTACATCTGGCCCTTGGTCTTAAAAGAGATGGAGAAGAAAAATACATGCACAATTAGCAATTCTAAGGCTCACACTGAGATTCTCCCACCAAACGAGGAATATTTTGAAATGTTATGCATAAACAATGCCAGCAGCTGCTACCCTGCCAGTTTTCGTTAATGTGCCTTACCATGTGTCATTCTACTGTAGATATGCAAATGTCTTCCACTGAATCCAAAGAGCAAAACAAATGTTTGCATCTCATGAAAATGTATACATATGGGGCACCCATGGACCTAAATCAGCGACAGCCATGGGTGTCAGCTGCTTGGTGGCGTAGTTTTCAGTGGTGCAGCCAGTGGAGTGGCAACAGGGCCCTGTGAAGGGTTGGGGCCCAGCCTGCCCTTTACTGGCTGCTTTTAGCATTCTGAATGTTTTAATACAGTCCCAGTCTGGACACTGGCACTGCGTTTTACTCTTGGGGCAGAGAGGGTGAGGTGGGGGATTAAGGGAGAGAGGATAGAGGATACAGAAGAAATGGAAAAGAGAGGAAAGGAATGAAAGACAAACAGTGGCAAAGCCAATCACCTTTGGAACCTATTGGCATTGCCAAAGGGTTTAGCAAAATGTTATTGGATATGTTACATAAGTACGGCTTTAAATGTGTTAACATGTGTAAGCTCTCTTTGCTTTAGTGTAATTTTGTATTTCAAATTGCATTTACTAAGGTTTCACAAACCCAAGAAGTCTTTGCTTGAAAAAGCTGAGCTGTAGGGGTTTCCAATGCTTGTATGGCACATATGAGCTGAGTCATATTTAGGTGTGCAGGTGAGCTCTGATTGTGAGAAGGTGTTCCTAATAGGGCACGATTAAGCCGTCTGGAGCTGAGTCAATGGGCAATAACAGTGTTCAGATTACATGTTCAACCAATCCCTGGCACATAGGGATGGTCGGATATGTACCATTTAGAACTGCCAATTCTGATTATTTATTGCAAATTCATTGTCATTAGTCATTTATATCAAACTTCTAATAAGTACTTGCAAAGCCAATAGGTCTGGTTTCTTTTACGCCTATGTTTGTTGTTGTGTGATATGCCTGGATGCAATAGCAGAAAGATCACAAAGAGGCATCTAAGTGGTGGTCAGGTTTTATGCTGTGTGAAGCACAGGAATGTAGTTCACATGTTTTAAGCCACACCCTTTTTAGAGACCCACTTAAAGCACTGTGGTCCACAATAGACTTTTGCTGACCGACAGCTAAAAGCTGCCCTGTGGACCCAACCTAGAAATTCAGATGATGAAAAACTATGGAGTCCTTGTATTCAAATCTAAAATCTGTGGAGCATAAAAGTGTGACCACTTGGCTCCTCTGCGGCAACCTCTCTGCAGCATTTCTGGGAGAGCAGAGCACAGCTTGTGTTAATGTGTCAGAGGCTGTCATTGTATGTCCATGGCTCTTGGTGCCACTGAGCCCCTTTAGTGGAGGTTCAGTATTAGTTTCCCAGCAATCCAAAGGTCGTGTAGGTCATTTGCTCTCTTTTCTTTCTGCCTGGTCCGTTTGATTTTACTGTGTTGTGTTTTTCTCTGTTACAGGTCTGTCAATAAAAGCGCCGGGACACTCTATGGAGTAGCCATGCGCTATAAAAGACTATATTAACATAACATAACATAACATATCCTCAGTTTCTTTGAGAGTCAAGCACAAAGGAAGAGACAGGTACGAGAGACAGCACCATGGGAGTGACAGAAGCAATATGTAGAGCAGGGCAGAATCACAGAGGATGGGGTGGGGGAAGCAGCACAGAGGGCAGGGCAGAAGCATCATGGGAGAGCGGATGGCAGGGAAGCAACACAGAGGACGCAGGTATAGAAGCAAACTAGCCAGGAGAGGTAGAGTAACTAGGAGTGGGGGAAGTAAATAGGCAGGAGAACAAAGGAAGCAGGCAGAAGAGACAACAAGCACATGGCAAGGAAGAGTGAAATATGGAGTGCAGGAGGGAAGAGAAACATGCAAGAAGACAGCTAGAAGGCACATGCACATTTGTGGAGTGCCTAAACAAAAAAAGAAATAAGTACAGTCTGAAAAATGAGCAGTGGAACAACACAAATAATGTGTCCATGCTCCAGTGGAGGGACAAACACAAGCAGAGAAATGAAAGCCCACACAAGCTAAAGAATACGAAGTAAGCAAATGAGAGTGACAATGAAGCCAACCAATGGTAAGCGATGAGGGGGACTCTAAGTCCACTGCAAGTTTACAAAAAGTCTCCCAGCGCAGTTGGTGGGACCTTAAACAAAAGTGAAAGTCAGAAGCGAGAAAACAGTGATGAAAAAGGATATGAGGATAAACAAAAGGGGATAGGGAAGAGTAAGAGAAAGGGCAACAAAAAGGATGTAAGGGAAAAAGGCAAGGGAATGGATGGAAGAGAGAGAAGACGCGATGACAAGACATAGTTGTGAGAGAGAGAGAGAGGAGATAAAGAGAACATGTAGATTACTGCGATTTTAGGGAAGAGAGTAGTCTGCAACAACAAGGTAATGGATGGGATGCTTGAATTAATTTCAGCCAGTGGCAATCGCTCAGGCCGCCTCCCAGTCCACCGTTTTTCACCCACCATGCAACCTCAGTTTGGATCTAGCCATATGCAAATCAGTCTTTACCCTGCTTCAATAGGAGCGCTCCAGCCCAAACTATCAGGCCTGGTCCAAGCTGAAGTAGCTTGGTGGGTGAAAAACATTGGGACTGGGATGCGGCTCGAGCGATTGCCAGTGGCTGAGATGATTTCAAACATTCCATCCATCATCTTGTTGTTGTGACAGTTGACACCCTACGTGTGATGGGTATGACCAGACGTTGTTCCCATGCTCACTGTGCCACTGGAACTAAGCTACACCCCCCTGAAGAGCCCCAATCAGGGCGAAACAGGTCTTGGGTTGCTTCCGTTCCGGTTCAGGCTGGCCGAATAGCAATGAAGATCGACAAGCTGAGCAGAAACTATACAATCTTTAAAAGGCCCATGCACCAACCACCCTTTCATGCTCCTGAATGCTCCCAAAGGCAGATAAACACCAGTTGTGTAAGTCCTAGTCGAACCATGGTTCAGGCCCTACGTAGACTGGCCTCCTGAACATGCACGGTTGAGAGACGAAGCACCTGGTAGGGTGCTGCCCTGTTAACACAAGAGTAAATCAACCTGCCCACATTACCCGTCTACCCTTGTCCATCCAGGCAAGCCCAAGACTTTTCATAGATAACAGATACTCTTGCTGTTTTTGTTAACACAAGGGTACATCCTTCTACCCATCTAGAATTTCCTCCAATACCACTTACATGTTCATTATAAGAAGTGGATTGCATTTGAGGATAAAGAATTGGGACATAGGGCCAGATGTATCAAAGGGTTTTGCCCATTCTGTGTCTATGGGGAAATGTGTTGATATATATGGCCCATAGTGAGAATGAGGTGAAAGGAAACTCACATTACTTTTATTGTTTTGACTTGGACAGCAACATGGCACAGATTTGCCAGTTCTCATTTTGTTTAATCATGGCCTAGCTCTATGCACGCAACTGACGCACTCCCACCCCCAAAAACGAAGCAAACACCAGTACCATAGTTCCTGTAGAAACCCTGGGCCTTATTTATGAGAAATGACGCATCGCTGCGTGAAAGCAGCCATGCGTCACTTCTCAGTGCGCAGTCCTTGCGACATTCCTGATGCGTCATATTTAATGTATGACGCATCATGTCGCAAGGAGTTACAGATACGTCAGTATTTCTGACGTATATGTAAGCGCAAAAGTGACGCATTGCTGGAGTGTGTCACAAAAGTGACGCAACTCCAGCAATGCGTCCTTTCACATGGGGCAAGCCCCATATGAAAGGGCCTGCGTCAGTCTTACGCCTGCTGTGCGGAAGGCACAAGATTTTAACGCAACAGTGACGCAGTGAAATCTCATAGATTTCACTGCGTCACTTCTAGGACCCTTCCTTGCGTCAATATGCCTCCCTTGCATACATTATACCTGACTCAGGTATAATGTGGCGCAGGGGTTTACAAAGTGACGCATCTGCCTAGATGCGTCACTTTGTTAATATGGCGCAACAAGGCGCATGTTTTACGCCACTGGTGCGTCCCTAAAAGGGACGCACCGGCGCGTAAAAGTGACGCAGGGCCTCATAAATGAGGCCCCCTAAATCTACCACGGTGAAGCCTTTTTGTTGCTACTACCGAGCTAAATGACGTAGCTGCTGTTTGTATTTATATTTTAGTATCAAGGTAATTAACGCCTTAACCGCGGTGGTTTTCTAAAGGGTGGGCGGGGCTGCGTCGTCCGTTGGCCGTCGGCAGCACTAGGGAGGTAGTGCTCCTGTGGGCCAACGGCCAACGTCAGCACGGAACGGGTTAAAGTATTGCACAAAGCTGTGTGGGATTTACAAGACAATGTTTGTTTTGAAAATGTAAACACCTTTGAAATTTGCAGAGACAGCCACTAGTTCCATAGTTAATGAAAAGAGCCGTTTTTAATATTTAACCCTTTCATGCTGCCGCCCCACCTAATTAATGAATTGGCAGGAGGGATAGGTAGGTGGAGAGTAAAGTGCTTGTTAGATGGGTAGTGACTGGAATACTTTCCACTCACATGCACTATACTGCCGCTGCCTTTTTGAGATAGCACCGCAATAGCACAAGACCAATACCAGTGTCCCTAACAGATACCTGGTTATAAGGTGTCTGTGAAAGTAAAAAAAAAGTGGATGAGCTTTCATCATGAGCCCTGTGTCTATCACACACCATATGAGCACAAACACGCTTGGATATATGCTTGCAAACAAATGAATAGTGTAAGGATTTTTGGCGCTGCAGGCAAAACTGCCTGCAGCCAATGTAAAGCTCCCTGTTGTCATATTATATCTATTTTATCTTTTCTTGTAAAGTGGAGTCACCTAATGGCATTGTCCCAAGTCTGCTGCTTCATAGGATGACTCCTTACCTCCAGGTCATTATGGGAACTCTTTCCAGTGTCGTTCGTTTGTGTGATGGCCTAATGCATTCTGGGTGTCATGGTCTTATTTTAATTCTATTGAATTAATTAGACTAACACACCTGAAATCAATAATGTGCAGATAAAATGCTCAGGTCTGAAGACAGTATTCATAATGACCTAGAAAGAGGTGTCCACCCTAATCCTTATTAAATGTGCATTTCACGTGTGGCTTTTCTGTGTTCCTCAAGTTTCTTTACCTATGTCTTACCATCTGTCTGTAACCCACTCACTGTTTCTTTACCTATATCTTACTCTCTATCACTCTGTTTCTTCTTTCCTTTTTTATATCTTTCAATGCATACTTTAACTCTCTCGTCTTTCTGCTATCTTTCTTTTCACTCTTTCTCTTTCTTCATTTGTGACCATATCTTTCTTCTCTTTCTCTTGTTTCTTATTGTCTCTCGTATTATCACTCTTCGTCTCTCACTCTCTCTTTGTCTCTCCCTCCTTTTCTTTTACCCTGCCTTTCTTTTTTTCTTATCTATCACCCTCAGTTTAGATCTACTTCTCTCAATCTTGGGACCTTTTTATCAATGCTTTTTTTCAGTTTCCCTCTTTATTTTTGTCTCTATCTTTCCCTTTCTTTGTAGTTCCTTCTGTGTCTATGTGTCGCTCTCATGTAATCTGTTTCCTCTCCCTCTCTTCCTCTCACTTTTTTAGGTCTCGGCCTAGCGTACACTGCGTAGCAGTGTTCGCGCAGCCAAGATCCTTTTCTCAGGGATTTGAAAATGGACCTTGAAATTCCACACAGCTCATGGGTGTGCATTTCTTAGGTCCATTTTCATTGGGCTTTGCGTGCGTGTACTTTTAAATAGAACACGCAATAGGCCATGGGCGGTTGCGTTGCTCCACCCATGGCCTATTGGTGTCTATTACGCGCACCAAAGGCCATATGTCTTCAATTATGGTGCCCAGACACAGGCGCCATAATTGAAGACATATGCTTCACAGCTGCGCACGTGCGCGCTCCACTCGCGGGCGAAGCGCTGACGTCTTGCAGACCCATAATTGTGTACAACCGGATATCCGAGCTCATCAGCAATTACATCAGGGAAGCATAGGCAAGACTTTACTGAGTTAAGTGCTCACTGCAAACAAAATCACAGAAGGCCCCGAAAAGAAAAGAGAAAGTAAATATAGTTTCTTTTTTCCGATTGAGATTACAATGGAAATGCCCGAATCGTCCACGCTTGTTTATATATATCGCAGTCTGTTGGACGGCGAGACAAAGGGGCCAAACGATGCAGCAGCCAACAGTCGGATTTCCTATACTCATGCATATGTAATAAAACAATGAATGAGTAGAAATCCAGGCAGCCTCAGCAAACACAATTTACAGTCTCCAGCCCCCCACTGTACAGCAAGCTGCATGCAACGTGTCGCTCTCGCACATGTGCGGCGTGTGCTGATGCAATTATAAGGCGCTTTTGAGTCAAGTTTTTCCGGCAGCTTTTGAACATGGCGGCTTTCCTCCCCCAGACACAGCACGGCTGCTGGCACCGACAGAGCACCTGCAGCTTTATTGAGAGGTATATAAAGAAGAACAGAACCGGCATCCTGAGGAGCAAAGCACTTACAGATACGGATGGTAGACGGCATTCATTATATAATAGGATCCGAACAATAATATTTCTGCATATAAAAGAAACTAACGAACGTATCCCGTCTGTATAACGCAGCCACCCAAACGTTTACTCCATACCCTCTCACCCCACATGTCCGGCGTAATATTATACTGAAAGGCTGCAATGCATACCATAGGAATGTACGTTTTGCAGGATGGGCAATTAGTCTTTTGTAATGCATGCACCAGTGCTTTGCATTATCTCAGCACAATCTGTCTGGCACAACCCGGACATTTCATGCGTGTGAAAATATAAGGAAAATAAAAACATGTCTTTTGTTGTCAACGCAATGTTCCATGACTAAAACTGAGAGGGAAGGCTAGCGGGTTAATGCACATGCTGCGCAAATGTACCAAATACATTCTGATCTGCGTTGTGTGCTGTGGCACTGTAATAGTAACTTGTTCTAGCAGCAGCGAGTGTTATATGCGCCTACAGTTGCCGTGACAGCGGTTGCAGTGCCCTGCTCTGTCCTACACAGCATGGCTGACAGCAGTAGGTGCATGTGCTACAGCCATGAATATATAATAGTGGAAGCAGTGCCATGAATACGTCTCGCATACACACACTGACAGCAGCAGGGTGGATGTGACATGCTCAGCCTTACACTCGGGGACAGAGGCAGCCTGGGTGCGTTGGTCTCATCCGACACTGTATATCGCAGCAAAGTTGAACGGCTGAATGAGCCTGTGTGCCACGCACAGTCGTGCAACAGCAGTGACAGCAGCAGAGTCTGTGAACAACGGGCATTGGTACTGCGGGGAATGAGATTTTGATACCTTTTCTGATCACTTAAATACCTATCTCATTCATCATTTTGGATCGATTATTTTCTGTCATTGAGTAAAAGGCAAACCCCACATAGGTTAGATCAACCCCATAGACTGACGCAACTCTGAAGAACCACTTACAATTGATATAGTTTAAAAGTTTAATATAAAATCAGAATTAAGTGTATATACAATCCTCTCAGGATAAGATTCAACAAATATACAGGAACTAAAAGGAACATAAATTCCCTAAAGAACCTCAGTCTACAAAAGAATACAATTAAAATCAATTCAAGAATCAACAGATTAAAAAGCATAGATACAAAGTGGTTCCGTTGCGTCATCTATAAAAAGAGAAATAAACAAGTTAAATCTGTCCCTACACTATGCTAGATAACATCCCTACTTCGCAAGTTCCTTACCCTAAAAAGGTGTCAGCAGTTTGACTTCCTAAGAAGTTCAAACTCTCTTAGCCTCTAGAGGTAACTTATGTCGAGAAGCAGTACCCTTTCTGCCTACCCATCCGCTCTCTAAGGGTCCTCGGCCTACTGCTCTCTTGCGCTCTGCTCTCTGATCTTCTGTTCTGCGCTCTGAGCTCTTCGCTAACTTCTCCCCTGGGTGCTGTCCCTAAATACACAATCACCGTATGGATGGAACGCCCCTTTGACGCCCACCATGTGGTCATTACATATGATCTCATTCTCTAGGTCTTTCCATAGCTTCGTCTCTTCGCGTCGTCCGTTAAGTTGACCTTTCTTCTTAGACGCCATCTTCGTCTTCGTGCTGGTGACTTCATTGACATTCCATTTGACACTTTCAGAGCAAAGTCTATCACCTCATCAGAACTCTATTCTTTACGACTATATTCGTAACCTCATTTGGTCCTGTGAACGGTCATTCCTAAACAAGACCCAAATTCCAAGCATCTCTTATCTCACTTAGGCCATAAACTTCGTCTAGCATTGTCACTTGAAATTTAACAAGACCTTTGACTCTTGGCTCGCACGTTTAGATCAAAGCTATCCATGATTCCTGTGAGCCCACTAAATTACATGTAGCAGACTACACTCCTGCGAACCCTTGGTCAGTCAGGTTAAAATCACACATGACCAAACTCTTCTAACATTCCTACAAACTCTTCTACACAGTATAACCTTTAACACACATTTATATATATCGAATTTAGCAAATCCTTTAACTATAAGCGAATGCATCTCACATAAAATACAACATTATACTCGTGCTTACACAGTGATATATATATGCTACATATTTCTTTACTTTGCATTTCGTAACGTTTCTCCCTGTTATAATTACATACGTTCTCTCCTAGCACGTTTTACTATTCTTAAGCATTTCTACACATTTCTATATTAGCCCACTACGTATACGGGCCTTCTAATTCTAATGCACATTCTAAAGTGAATACAAATACATCTCCTATCACATTGGTTACTTCGGTTAATTTTACATTATAAGTGCTACTTCATGTTACAACTTCTACGTTTATGCGATATGCTTGTGAATATGGTATAGATATACTTTTTATTCAAATTGCGCTCTCTCAGTTCCCCCCTTTGATGACCTCTGGGGTCATCACTAAAATGCAATTTGAATGTTGCATTACACAGAACTAGTTACAAGATTCCCTCTTTTTATCGTTTCGAGAGCTCTCAAACTTTTATACTGTTGATCTTGCAATGCAGCTAATCTCCTTTCTTGCTCTCTCATGGATCTTTGTAACCTGTTCGTCCTATACCATTTATACAGTTTCACTAAACCCCATAATACGATTATACAAATCACTATTATTAAGATAGGTTTCAATATGTACCACACAACACTTTTACCAAGATTGGCAAACCAATCTCCAACTTTACCCATTCCATGACCTACTTTTTCCCAAACATTTATTTTTGTTAAATCTTCGATTTCTTTATGTATCTCAGTTATGTTCTGTATCACCTTCTCAAGTGGCTTTGAATTGTCTGGAATGTAAGTACAACATTCCTGGACTTTCAAAGCCTTGCAGACTCCGCCCTCCTTTGCTAGCAGAACATCTAAAGCAAGACGGTTCTGAAGAACCATTGCTCTAATTGACTGCATCTCTCCTTCCACTAGCATCAATGACCTTGCAGTACTTGCAGATAATCTATCTACAACTGTAGCTAGTCTCCTGATCTTAACATCGTTAAGTATTAAACCTAAAATAGGAAACATTGCTCCAAATATGTCTCCAACTACTTCAGCATCTCCTACTTCCCTTTTCGCTCTTATCGAAGCCTTTCCTTCTACGATCTCTAAATCCTTTGCATGATATATTTTGGGGAAGACAATTGCCAAGTAACACGAACCATACCAATTGTCAGGCAGTTTTACATAGGCATTTCTTCCACATACAAAATATACATTAGGAATCGCTTGCATCTCTTTCATAAAATCTTTCGTATAATACTCTATCCTAAAAGCATGTTCGCAACTTACTTCACCTACAAATACACTCTCATAATATGTCTTGCTTCGAGTTAAACATAACTTTCCTTTCAGCGTTCTATCCAAAGCTATTGGACCATTACTACCTTTCCTTTTGTGTGCCTTTTCTTCTTCGGTCCAATCAGTTTTCCACTGTCCTGACATTTTTAGAATCTTCTGCCTCCTGTATCTGTCATCTACTTGTCCTATGAACTTTTTCTCTATCTCTGACACCTTGCAAGTCAGATTATTTCTACGTGCATATGAAGTATCTAATGTATCCCAAGGAAGAAAGAATTTTGCCAATCTATCCTCCTTTTTATAATAGTCCCACTTATTCATCTGTTTATAATTCGGGACTTCAGGCAGTACCGAATCATAATTTGAAAAGTAGTACTCAAACCCTTCTCTACCATAAAATATACTGAGCAATAAACTACATGTTATCCCATATGTCAGTGGGAGATGATGATATCTGATGCCTTCATCTACAGAAGCCGGCAATTGCATACAAACATAGCAATCTTTGGCCTCCATGGCATCAATATACTCGTATAATAGCTTGGCATATGCGTTTGACCTAAAATTTCCCTGTGACTCGTCTACGTGTAACCTACGAGCTTCATTTGCCAATAACGCCTTTTCACGGATTTCATTGCTCTCCTCCTTCTTCCCAACAAGAGCAGGTTTCAAAGTCGTTACAGGCTTTACATCGGTTGTCTCCTTTACGCTTGTATGTCCTACTATGTATGATATGGTAACTACTGTAATCATGAGAAAAATTACTACTGCTATTAGTGTACCTATTATGCATTTGGCTTTTCGGTTTGGATTGCCGTTCTCCATGTTATCAAACAATGTAGCTCTTTCTTTCTCGTGGAAAAGTTTTCTTCTTCAGATCTTTACTTGCTTTATTTGATTTCTCAGTCCGTGAAGCACTTTTAACCAACAAAATGTCTTTTTCTCTTCAGCAACAGACAACCCTAAACCTTCTCCGTCCTCTAAATGTAATCCCTAATTTTATTCTTCTTTCCACTCGGCGCTAGGTTATCTTCTTCTTTATAGCTTAAACACAAAAGTCTTTAGACATCTACAATTATTCTTCGTACCTGCAGCTCTAATAACATATTCCAATAGTTCCAAACAAATGTCTTTTTCTTCTTGGGCTGGTATTTGATGACCAAAAGTCGGAAACTCTAATCGATTTAGCACTAGATCTTTGATCCGACTTAGATAAAGGGGAATGGGAAGTGTGAAAGTCAGTAACCCCTCAGTCTCGATTCCAGGCGTCAACATCCATATCTCCACTGCCACAAATGGATCGAGATTGATCACCTTCACGTCTCTCACTCTCCCAGATCTCTGTCCCCAAGACATCTGCTAGATAAGTCCACTCTGGTGTGGCGTATCTTCTGCAGGGCACACGTACCCTTCTTGATCTTCTCGGACTCTCAGAACCTGAATCCGTAGCTTCTTCTTCTTGATCTGAATCTTCAGCGATCGGGACAAGGGTGCTCTCTGGATTTGCTCTCAAGGTTGACCTTCTCCTTCTTTCCGGCCAACTAGCTTCTCCATTCCTTGTCCTTGGACTTGTCTCTTGATCACTTATAGCTTGTTCGGTGTCTGACTCAAATTCCCAGCTACTTTCCTCTTCTGAGACGGCTTCGGCCTCACTGGTGTCTTGACCATCATCAGCCTGCTCCGACACAGGCTCAGCCTCTTCAATCACCTCTACAGCTTGACTTTCCCTCTCTGTGGCTTCTTCGCTTTCTGCTGGATTTTCATCCGAGAGAGGAGCTGTTTCTTCCAGAGGTGCTGGAACTCTTCGGGTGTGTGAGGCGTGTATCCAGTTGGGCAAGCCTCCACACTTTACTGCAGTGTTCGTAACTAGTATGACTTGAAATGGTCCTCGCCAGCGCACGTCTAGACAGTTCTTCCTGACATGCTTCTTCACCAGGACCCAGTCCCCTGGACACAGGTCATGGCACAAGTCTTGAGCTGACGGAACCTCTGCAGCCTGGACCTGGAGGGACACAGAATGAATGGCATCAGATAGTCCCTTGCAGTAGTCCAAGATCAAATCGTCTGTGATGTTCAACAACGCTGCAGTCGGAATCGATGGCAATCTCTTAGCTCTCCCCATTAGCACTTCATGTGGAGAGAGACCTGTTCTTCTATCTGGTGTGCTACGTATACTCATAAGAACTAATGGAAGTGCATCAGGCCAACTCAGGGATGTCGATGAACAAACTTTGGCGAGTCTGGATTTAATCGTGCTGTTGATTTGTTCTACAATCCCCGAAGCTTCTGGTCGATAACTACAATGGAGCTTCTGGTCTATGCTCAAGGCTGAACATAGCATCTTCACTATTTCGCTGTTGAAATGAGTTCCTCTGTCCGATTCCAAAGAGGATGGCACCCCAAACCTCGGTATTAACTCTCTAAGCAACAATTTTGCTACTGTAAGTGTATCGCACCTACGTGTAGGGTAAGCTTCAACCCATCTGGAAAAGATACAGACAATCACCAAGACGTATCTGAGTCGATTGCATTTAGGCATTTCAATAAAATCCAGCTGCATTCTATTGAAAGGCCCCCCAGACCTCCCTATGTGACTCAATGTGACTGGTGTTCTTTTCCCTACGTTTAGTTGCTGACAGATCGCACAACGCTGACATACTGCTTCTGCCGCTACTCTAAATTTCGGGTTATACCACGTCTGTCTAAATACTCTCACCATAGCATCTCTACCTATGTGTGCTGGTCCATGCAATTTCCTTGCCATTGGACTAACAAGTTCGTTTGGTAAAACTGCTCTCCCATCTGCAGAAATCCAAAAATTCATTTCACTTTTGGTACAACCTGCTGTTTCCCATGCCTTTTTCTCATCATCTGGCGCATTTTCCTGAACGCATTTCAGTTCATCCCACGTATCCACAGTGTCTAACAACATAGTCAAATCAGTTCTTTCCTGTATTCCCCCCACTTCTACCTTGGTGTGAGAATACCCCTGTTCCGCACAGTAACGTGCAACTTCGTCTGCGTATCGGTTGCCTTGCGACACAAAATCCATGTTTTTTGTGTGCGCGGCACATTTGACAACTGCGATAGCTGTTGGTCCTTGCAATGCTTCTAACGATAATCTCACGAATTCTCCATTCCTAATAGGAGAACCCGAGGAGGTCATGTAACCTCTTTGAGACCACAACTGCCCATAGTCGTGAACTACCCCGAAACCATACTGGCTATCGGTGTATATGGTGACTCGAATTTTGTTGCCTGCCAAACAGGCACGGGTCAAAGCAATGATTTCAGCTACCTGAGCGGAATGTACTCCTTCCAGGCAGGCTGCTTCCACTACTCCGGTAATTGTACAAACTGCATATGCTGCTCTCAGCTGACCAATATCGTCTCTTACGCATGAACCATCAACAAAGAAAATTTCATCGGGGTCAGTCAATGGCTCATCCACGATATCTGGTCTTGGTTTGGTGCATAGTTCAGTCACATCAAGGCAGTCATGATCTGTACAAATTTCATCATCAATATCATTTGGAAGTGGCATCAAAGTAGCAGGATTCAACACAGAGCATCTCTTCAGGGTCACATTCTCAGCAGCCAATATGACTTGCTCGTAGCGTATGAGCCTGCTATTCGTCAGATGCTGAGTCTTGGTCCTGGTCATTAACAATTCCACAGAATGCGGCACGTACACCACTAACTGATGTCCCATAACCACATTTTCACATCTTTCAATGCTGACACCCGTTGCAGCTACGGATTTGAGACATCCGGGCAACGCTGCGGCTACTGGATCTAATGTAGCCTAAAAGTACGCTACCGGTCTACGCGCATTTCCGTGTATCTGTGCCAAAACTGCTAAAGCGCAACCTTCTCTCTCGCAGCAGTAAAGCAAGAATGGTTTCTCATAGTCAGGCATTCCCAAAGCCGGGGCACGACACAAGTCCTCCCTCAGCTGCAAAAATGCCATCAAACAATCTTTGTCCCATGGTACCGGATCACTCATTCCTTTGTGCGTCAGTTGTAATAATGGTTTTGCCTTCAGTGAAAAGTTGGCTATCCACTGCCGACAATAACCGACCATGCCTAGAAACATCCTGACTTCTCTTTGTGTTTTAGGCGCATTCATTTTCATGATCGCCTCTATTCTGTCTGGAGACACCTTCCGTTTTCCCTTTTCAATCCTATGGCCCAAGTATTGCACTTCGGTCAGACAATACTGCAATTTACTTGGAGACACCTTGTGTCCATTCTCGGCCAAGTGATTTAGTAAGGTGATGGTGTCTGTTTTGCAAGCTTTCTCAGTTTCTGACGCCACTAGGAGGTCGTCTATGTACTGGACCAGAACCGAGTTCATAGGCAGTACTAGACTTTCAAGATTTTTCTTCAACAGCTGGTTAAAAATCGATGGGCTTTCTGTATACCCCTGGGGAATACGACACCATGTTAAAACGTGATTTTCCAGCTTAAAAGCGAACAGATACTGGCTTTCCTCATCCAAAGGAATCGAAAAGAAAGCCTGGCACAAGTCTATCACTGTGAACCATTCAGCTTGGAACGGTATCTGAAACAATATCACTGATGGATTCGGTACCACTGGACAACATGAAACAACGATATTATTAATCTTTCGAAGGTCCTGCACTATTCTGTATTTCCCACTAGGCTTCTGCAAACCCATAATCGGGGAGTTACATGGACTTCCCACGATCTCCTTCAGTATTCCCTGTTTAATCATGGATTCGATCACAGGCTTTATTCCTGCAATCGTCTCCGGTGTCAACTTGTATTGTGGTGTTCTTGGGTACTCGGCATTGGGCTTTACCATGATCTTTACCGGTTCTACTCCTTTGATCAGTCCTATCTCTTCTCCAGTAAAATCCCACACCTCAGCTGACACAGTCTCCTTCAAATCCTGTGGAAGCTCCTCCACCGTTAAGGTAGGGTATAGTTCCACGCATTCCTGCGAGTTTACCACCTTAAAATCAGCATCATCATCGTTAGTCTGCACTTCTACTCCTTCAGGTGTGCAATATATAGTGCAGTTTAGTTTACACAACAGATCTCTTCCTAGCAGACACACAGGGCTAGAATCACAAATCACAAACTGATGTTCATCACTGTAATTCCCTATCTTCACTGACACTGGTTCTGTCAGAGGATTCGTCATTCTCCTGTTTGCGACTCCTACCACCTGAATCGTCTCTCCCGACATTGGCAGACCTGGGACTACCGCCAATCTCAAAGTGGATCGAGTGGCCCCCGTATCCACCAAAAAGGTCGTAGGACATCCAGCTACTTCAGCTTCCACGTATGGTCCTCTCTGGTCTACCTCCAGGGCTGCTCCTAGAGTACAGTCTTCCTCTCTATTCACTCGTTGTCCCGTAAGAGGATCAACGTAGTAGCATTCTTCTCCTCCTACGAACAGTGGCATTTGTCTATAGGTTTTCCCTCCATTTGTAATCCGAGGCGGTTGAGGAAACTGAGCTCGAGGAGTCTGAGTCCCCCCTTTGATAAACTTTCCCTTTGGAACTGCTGTTCCCTTCATCATGCTGGTTTGAACCTCATCCTCTTCCTGTTCTAATTCCCCCGTCTCGACATTATATGGACACTCGCGTCTCCAATGTCCCACCTCGTTACACTGATGGCACCTCGTTGTCTTTTTCAGTGTCGCGATATCTACCCTCGGTCTCGGTCTTTCCTCCTCATCTCTGCTCTGATTATTCTGTTTCTTTCCTAGTGTTCCTGTTCCCTGTTGTCGCTGTCCACCCTTTCCAGCTGATTGCATCTGCACCAACATCAGCTTTTCCTTAAGTTTCTTTGCCTTCGAATCGATTTCATCGCTACAGTACCTCGCATACCTCAGAATCTCATCTAAAGGTTTGTTTTGCCAACAGATCAAATGCTGTTGTATCATTAAGCATATGTCCGGTCTCAATCCCAGGACAAACTTCGACACAAACTATCCTATGTCCTTAGGATCCATCACGTCCAATCCACTGTACTGTTTGAATGCTTTCAGCAATCTCTCATAGAACTCGTGAACGGTCTCTTTAGGTTCCTGAGTTGTTCGATCTATCTTAACCCAGTCTATGTCCTGCACCGGCACTTTCTCCTTTAACCATGCAATTACCCTTTCGTACTTTTCCATGACTCTCTCTGATGGACCATTTGTCCGGGCATCCCTCGCGGGTTCACAAGTGGTCCATTCGACATTAAGTTTGCATGCCGTCCACAAATCTCCGGGTACGACAATGTCAAACAAAGTATTCAAGTCGATCCACAACACCTTAGAGATCTTCACGAATCTCTCTACCTGTTTATACCACTCAACGGGGTTCTCCCTTAGCTTTGGAAAGGAATTGGTAAATGCCGCTAGATCCCCCCTACTCCAGGGCACATGCACGTAGCTTCCGTTCGCAATTTCTCGCAAAGGGAAAGCTTCCATTCGCATTAGCCCTCCCTCCGGGGACCCCGGAAGTATACTCCTTCTGACGGTTCCCCTCTTGGACCATCTTTCCTCCCATTTATCCAAATCCCTCCATACTCTGATATTCTGGATCAGTTCTTTTATGTGTATTCTCAGCCCAATCGTCCTACGCTCATCTAGATCTTGATCCGTGCAATTTAGCCTATGGTTACCCTGTAAAGCTTTAGTTCGTGATAGGTCTATCATATACCTGTTTGCCAAATTAGATAAATTTTCATGAACTGACCTCGCTTTCCGAGTAACATCTTTAGACATAAACAGTATTTCATCCGGTTCATACAGCTCTATCCTTTCTATTGGCAATGTGCCGTCTATTATTTCCTCTAAGTCTGATTTTAAACTCATTACATCGAGCCGTTTTGCTTTTATCTCAGCTCTCAGTATCTCACTCCTAGGTGGTTCCTTTACATCCCTCTCACCCCCACTACGAGTCCTACGTCTGGGCACAGGTGAGTTATGAGGAGTTCTTCTCGCTTCTCTTTGTTCCCACCTCTCTAGATCCCAAGCCTTCCCATCCTTCCTTGGGGTATGGTGGAACAATGATCTATTCCCCATCACTGCATCCTGTCTTTTCGGTTCGGACTCTTTAGGTGCGAGATAGGATCCCCCGTTCTGTTCTATAGCACTGCAACTCCCTTGCTGTCTGGTGTCGCTCAATAAATGATAAGATCCTTCACGGTCCTCCATGTTTCCGCGATCTCTTCCGTGATCACCGGATGTATGGCGAGACCCTTCGCGACTCCCTATATTCTCGTGACTCCAATGTCGCACATTTTCGCCCAGGGCATGGTGAGTGCACCTGAAACTATCTCGGTACTCCTGCGTCTTTCGTTCCCCCTCACTAAGAATGAGGCGAGGCACTCCCCCACACCCTGCACTCCTGTCGTCGCACTCTTGTCTACTGCCACTGGTGGTATGGCAAGTATCTCCTTTGCTTCCTTGACTCCCTCTTTCCCACTCCGGGCTGTTTCGCCAGCTCCGCAGTGAGAGAGGATCCTATTATCCTGATCTCTCCACTCTGCTTCTGTTTCTAATCTTTTATTCTGAGTCTCTTCGGCAGCATCCCATTCTTTCAAATACTCCCTTAATTCCTTAAAGGATTTCGGTTTCGGTCCCCTCAAATCCATATGTCCTCTCTGACCCCCTTGTTCTATCCAAGGACCCGTTGCTGAATCCAATGGGGTACTTCGACTCCTTGGTCCGAGCAACTGCTTTTGGGAATTGATCGTATTATTCCTACTTTCTATCTCTGCCCTTTCCCTGTCCCATCGTGCCTGTTCCTCCTGCTGGGCTCCCTCTGGGTTGTAGATTGACACTATAGGACCTATGGTAACAGGTACTTGTAGAGCGTCGGGCAGTTGATACGACCTAGCACGCTCCGTTTCTGGCGCCTTCTGGACCACGAATCTTCCTACTACTCTCTGTATGGGACTAGATTGAGGTATCTCCTCACCTTTCTTGGGGTCCCACTCTGATGTGGGGAGCGATTTATATTCCCCCCACCTAGCTCCGTCCCCTTGCTGTAATTCGGGACTTTCGGCTTCTCTGTTGTACGGAGGTGGTCTATCTAACAATAGCCTCTCTATCAGATCCTCATCTGGCTCGCTATCCTCGTCTTCTTCTAGAGGTTTCTTTTCTCCCGTAACCTCAAGCATTGGGTACAGTTTGTCTGCTTCTATCTTTTCCACTTTTTAGCTTCGTCATCCCATTTAGCATCCTGCACTGCTTTTACCGATCGTCTCACTCTTTCTTGGCGCCTATTCAAGCTCTTATCGTGTGCCGCCCTGAACCATGCATTAAGGGCTTCGAACTGTGTTGGCCTCGGTAGAGGTCTCGTTGCAAGCATTATCGCTTTCAGTTGGTTCAATGTTTCTACCCTAAACGTCCCGTATCTCGGGAACGTTAGTTCCTTATTCCCTTCTGTTAGCTTATTCCACTCAGAGATCCATAGTATTGAGTGTAAGCCTACATTCACTGCCATATAATAAGCTGGTGTGCCTTCTGGTGGGGCTTCTTCCCCTGCATACATGTTTCCTTTATCTCTCTTAAAGATCGCCCTTAAACGTTTAAAACACTTCATTTTCAAAAATCTACGATTTTCCTTAATTACTCTTCCTTATTTACGTCCCGATGACAAACCACCAATCTCTGCGCGGCTCTCGCTAACCAGCCTATCTCAGCGCGGTTCTACGCTGACCGGCCAATCTCAGCGCGGCTCTACGCTGACGTCACTCGTCCCCTCTGCAGCAGTTCCCCTCCTTTCTCAGCTTGCCTCGCGGTCTTGCATACGTCTCATTCACACGCCGAAAAATGACTACTTCCGTCCAAGCGATCACTTTTCTCTGACTGTACGGCCACAGTCTAACTGTAATTGTCACCTCAACTGGCGAGACGTCTTCCTCTCACTTCGGACGCTCGCCTTAACTGATAGGTTACTTACACACAGTAAACGTACGACCAGCGTCCGTTACTCATACACTCACTCAAACAATCCCCCTATCATCGGTCTGCGGGCGATCAATGGTACCTCATGACCCCCTTTAATGGTAGACAATTACTCTGGGTGTTCGATACACCCGAACCACTTAAGCCCTCTCTGGACTTAAGATTTTATCCGGTTGCGCGCGCTCACAACCTTCCCTCAATCACACTACAGGCATTCATCTCCGCTTGACATTACAACACAGGTACAACATAAAACACCGCAATCTGGCAACGCATGACCCTTATACTCACTCTCGACCGACTCTGCTGCTTTTCTCTCGACGCACCGTCAGCACCTTCTTCGGCAGGGATTCTTCTTCTGGTCGTCGATGACTAGGGACCTTGGGGTAATCTAGACCTGACCTAGGTTGCCTTCCTCAAGAAGAAAACCATCTTTCTCTGCTACCAACTGCGGGGAATGAGATTTTGATACCTTTTCTGATCACTTAAATACCTATCTCATTCATCATTTTGGATCGATTATTTTCTGTCATTGAGTAAAAGGCAAACCCCACATAGGTTAGATCAACCCAATAGACTGACGCAACTCTGAAGAACCACTTACAATTGATATAGTTTAAAAGTTTAATATAAAATCAGAATTGAGTGTATATACAATCCTCTCAGGATAAGATTCAACAAATATACAGGAACTAAAAGGAACATAAATTCCCTAAAGAACCTCAGTCTACAAAAGAATACAATTAAAATCAATTCAAGAATCAACAGATTAAAAAGCATAGATACAAAGTGGTTCCGTTGCGTCATCTATAAAAAGAGAAATAAACAAGTTAAATCTGTCCCTACACTATGCTAGATAACATCCCTACTTCGCAAGTTCCTTACCCTAAAAAGGTGTCAGCAGTTTGACTTCCTAAGAAGTTCAAACTCTCTTAGCCTCTAGAGGTAACTTATGTCGAGAAGCAGTACCCTTTCTGCCTACCCATCCGCTCTCTAAGGGTCCTCGGCCTACTGCTCTCTTGCGCTCTGCTCTCTGATCTTCTGTTCTGCGCTCTGAGCTCTTCGCTAACTTCTCCCCTGGGTGCTGTCCCTAAATACACAATCACCGTATGGATGGAACGCCCCTTTGACGCCCACCATGTGGTCATTACATATGATCTCATTCTCTAGGTCTTTCCATAGCTTCGTCTCTTCGCGTCGTCCGTTAAGTTGACCTTTCTTCTTAGACGCCATCTTCGTCTTCGTGCTGGTGACTTCATTGACATTCCATTTGACACTTTCAGAGCAAAGTCTATCACCTCATCAGAACTCTATTCTTTACGACTATATTCGTAACCTCATTTGGTCCTGTGAACGGTCATTCCTAAACAAGACCCAAATTCCAAGCATCTCTTATCTCACTTAGGCCATAAACTTCGTCTAGCATTGTCACTTGAAATTTAACAAGACCTTTGACTCTTGGCTCGCACGTTTAGATCAAAGCTATCCATGATTCCTGTGAGCCCACTAAATTACATGTAGCAGACTACACTCCTGCGAACCCTTGGTCAGTCAGGTTAAAATCACACATGACCAAACTCTTCTAACATTCCTACAAACTCTTCTACACAGTATAACCTTTAACACACATTTATATATATCGAATTTAGCAAATCCTTTAACTATAAGCGAATGCATCTCACATAAAATACAACATTATACTCGTGCTTACACAGTGATATATATATGCTACATATTTCTTTACTTTGCATTTCGTAACGTTTCTCCCTGTTATAATTACATACGTTCTCTCCTAGCACGTTTTACTATTCTTAAGCATTTCTACACATTTCTATATTAGCCCACTACGTATACGGGCCTTCTAATTCTAATGCACATTCTAAAGTGAATACAAATACATCTCCTATCACATTGGTTACTTCGGTTAATTTTACATTATAAGTGCTACTTCATGTTACAACTTCTACGTTTATGCGATATGCTTGTGAATATGGTATAGATATACTTTTTATTCAAATTGCGCTCTCTCAGTACAAACAACGGCAGCAGGGTGCTTGTCTAGTCCTATACAAAATACCAATAACAGCAAGGTGTGGGTGTAAGGCCCACTCCTACACATCACTTACACCAACATAGAGCATGCACCAGGTCATATATCTGGCACTTGCAGCAGCAGGAAGGATGCGTTCGCCCTGTGTCCAGCCCCGCACACATCTGAACCGGCCGTGCCAGCGAGCATGTGAATGTCAGCCCCTACAGACCTCAATGACAGAAGCAGGACGCGTACGGCATTTCGAGCCCCACGCAGACACAGCAATGCTTTCAAACCAGCTGCCTGTGACCAGGACTCACCATGGAGGTGGACAACTTCCTTTTGACCCGATTGGCTGTCCACAGCATCCTGGAGGGTCTGTTTGGGGTCCATGCGGGCTCGGTCGCCGTCAGCAGGGTTCAGACACGAGGTTTAGCTTGCCGTGCGCGCCTCGCACCAAGCCCTGGACAGTGGACTCCGAGACCCGGCGGAGCCGCCTGCACTGCCCCGGCCAGCCCTGCGCAGGGGAGCTCGGTATGTCTGGGATGCCCTGTGAGTGAACCACAGCTTTGTGTGCTTGGTTTGTGGGTGTGCTGTAGTTGCGCTTTGGGGTGCGCCATGGCGAGGGGACGGCACAATACGTTCCCCAAACCAAGCAAATATCCTCACCAGGCCAAAGGATAGTAGTGCTGCTGCTCTTTTTCTCAGAGTTTTTTTTTTCCAGTAGCTGGAGGGCAGGGTCTTTACACAAAAGTTAGGAGTTATTCAGATAGAAGGCAAGTTCTTTATTTAATGTTAGGCCATTATAGCTAATGTCTCCTTGTGCCTGTTACGGCTCCATCCTTCCTCCGACTCTAATCAGCTGCTAGACTTCACCCACAACCCAGACCCAGACATTCCATACACCGTCACACTTCACAGGATAAACCTCAACAACAGCATGCACACGCAGCCTATGCCTCACATGCACGTCACTAGTTTTTAGAGCTGAAGCCAAACTGTAGTCTGTTTCCCAGCGTACTTTTCAGTTATGGAGCCAACACTTGGTAGCTTGAAGGAGGCATGATTGTACCACCGCAGCACAGCTCATAACCAGCCAATGCACCAGAGATTTATAACATTTTTAGGACAGTGCCCCCACTTGCTACAGCACCATATCCAAAAGACAAGCAAGAACAGGCAGAAACCACTACCTTCGGCCTCTTATGTCCGTTTTGATTAATAAAATCGGTCCCTACTTCCAGTTGTCCGGTTCGCGTGGAGTCATCAGCCGCTCATTATTCAAATGGGAACTATCAATTCTGTGCATTGCATCTCCCACAAAGATGGCCAAGGGAAGACTGCCAAGAGCAGTGACCAGTTCCTCTAACCGGAATCCAGCATCTAACTCCTCCTTTTCAGTTACAGAGAGCACCGAAGGAGGCGCCTCGCTCAGATATTTTTCTATCTCTTCCGTGCTTGCTGATATGTCTGAGGAGTAGAGATCTGTATAGAACTGTTTAAAGACCTCCCTTACCTGTCCTAGCTCTGTTACCATATTTCCTTGAGTATCAGCAATTTATTTAATATCTGCTGCTTTACATTGTTTTTATGTGCTCTGTTTAATCTGTTTAAATAATTATTTTAGGCAATTATACGTATTCTCCATTTGTATTGCACTTTTAAAGCTTTGCAAGTTCTTGTGTGCCTCTCTAGTTTAGGTTGCCATCTTGGTAGTATTTCCGGTGGGAAGTTTAGACACTTAGAGTCCCATATATCGGTCGACCAAGTGTAAAACACAAAACAGCGAAATAGGCAAATGGACATAACAACCAGTAAATTGCTTTATCTGGGTAAAATGCTATTATCTGCTGGAATTAATTTTACATGACGTTCTAGGTGTATTCTTGTAAAATGTGTTTTATATAGTATTGTTCATGCTAGTGAAACAATAAGAACTCGCTTTTTTTAATGCCGACATCACCCATCCACCCCTCTCAAGTCACTGCAAGTCATCTAGCTGACTATCTGGAAGAGTTAGGTTTCTTCTATTTACGGCAGCTTACCATATTTCTTCTATGTGATTTTCTGTATCTGGGACAAAAATCAGGCCAGGTTCTTAATTTTCTAGATACTATGGAGACCTTTGGCCTAAAACTCTTTTCAAAACACCCCACACACACTGCAGGGCATCTTTTAGACCCCATTTGTTCTGCAATGAGCTTGCTAGTGAGATAAAATTGGAATCAAGCCATTTAAAATCTGTCCAATCCGGCCAAATCACAGAGAAGGCAATCTCCAATTTTAATGACTATTTGGGCCATGTGTATCAAGCTAAATTGCTTTCGCAAACGCTGAAATTTCAGCGTTTGCGATCGCAATTTAGCTGTGTGCTATGTAGATAAGTTTAAACTTACTCGCAAAATAGGGAATCACAAAAATTGGGATTCCTTATTTTGCGCAAGCATTTAGAGAATCGCAATTTGCGATTCCCTAAATGCTATGCTAGTAGGCATTGCAATTTGGAATATTGCCTAAAGAAATCACAAATTACCACCCACTTCAAGTTGGTGGTAATTTGCGATTTCCTTTAAAAAAGCACTTTTTTGCTTTTTTTAAAGTGCCCTGTGGCACACATACATGCCCTCAGGGCATGTATGTGTGCCACATGTGAACACATGCACATTTCAGGGGTGCAACAGGGTGCCTTTTTGGAACCCCTGCACCCTTGAAATTGCGTGCGCAATTTGCGAGTACATATTGGGTACTAGCAAATTGCGCATGCAATTCCCATTCATTCCTATGGGCCTCTTGGCCCTTAGGAAGGAATGGGAAGCCAATCCTTAATTGCGACTCGCAATTTGCGAGTCGCAATTAAGAAATGCGAGGGAATTGCAAAAAAAAGCTCATTTTTATTTACATATCGTTTTGCAATTCTCAAATAGAGATTCTCTAAAAATCGCTATTTGAGAATCGCAAATGAATTCTTTCATATATATGCCCTTAAGACTCTTATATTGCCCATACAACACAAAATGAAAATACTGCTCAAGAAGGATAACCCTTGGTTCTCTTCAAGCTTACCTGCAAGTAAATTAGAACTGCGCAAGCTGTAGCATCTCCGGTTTAGATCTTATGTCATAGATAGATAGATAGATAGATAGATAGATAGATAGATAGATAGATAGATAGATAGATAGATAGATAGATAGATAGATAGATAGATAGATAGATAGATAGACAGACAGACAGACAGACAGACAGACAGACAGACAGACAGACAGACAGACAGACAGACAGACAGACAGGCAGGCAGATAGATCATTTCAATTGTTGACACTTAGTGACTAATTCAGCGGGTTGGGTAACTGTCAGTGGCGGCACCTCCGGTAAGGTGGAGAAGTGTTGCCCCACTGGCAAAAAGGAAAAATAAAATGACAATAACGTATCGTTATTGTCACTTTATTTTACCAATTGATTGCAGCCTCTGTGCGGTGTGGGGATAGGCTGGTCAGAGCAGCCTTTACAACGAAAGTAGTTGTAAAGGCATGAGTGGTAAAAGCACATGCGATGTAACAAAATGTGTAGTAATGAATACGAGTTATTACAACGGTATGCAGGGAAACAGCCACGGTGTAATGGCTGTTTCCCCGACCAATCATTTCATGCGCACTTTGCATGTTCCTACCAGGCTGTATTACACAGCTTGATAGGAACATGCACAGGCTCCATGTTCGAGACTGAGCGCCGATCCACGGCACTCAGACCAATCACGACACTGCATTGCAGTGTTGTGATTGGCTCAGGGGAGCCTGTGTGTTGGGTGCTTCCTGCAGCTGGCAGGACTACAGGAAGGAAGAGGAAGCAGGGGAGGAGGCGGCCGGTTGTTCTAAGGTAAGTTTTTTTGTTGGTGTTAATTAACCCCGCCTGCACGCCTCACCACCCCGTCCAGTAGCAGCCGCTACTGATGACTGTACATATGATACTCTGCAGAAAGTACTACAGAATCTATTATTTAAATTGACTTGGTCATTAGCTTCCAATTTGCTCCATATAAATAGAGAAAAAGAGTCAAATGTTCTAAACAAGTATGCAGAGCAAAAATCAATTTGGTCCACATCTAATTGCGTTCACATTTGTAAGGGATGTCACGTTTAGAAGGGGAACAGCAAGTTGTTGTGTCATGTTACAAGCTTCTTACAGCCGCATGTACTGACAAATTCAAATTGGGGCAAATTCTGCTGCGTAGGTGTTTAGAGCGGAAATCAGTTCCTTATCTGATAATTATTAACTTTGAGGTTGTTTATGTAGTCTGCTTTATCTACTTCATATTCAACGAGCTTTATTCGTAAATAAATAAGGAAGTCTGCACCACCTGAATGTAGAATTACTAATTTCAGTGATTCACAAAACTCTTCCAGGTTATTCCTGGGAACCCACACTAGCCACAGTTTTTCAGGTGTAGCATTCGAAATGTTCTGTAAATTTCATTCTTATATATAAGAATATACTAGTTTACATTCATGGGTGTGGAAAATAACACATGCTCACTTTTTTACTCCACAAAGAAAACATTGATCCACTTCTTTTTTTTAATTTTTTTTTTAATTCTTTTTTATTGTTAACAGGCTGACAAGGAAAGAGTACATTAAAACATAAATGCATAAGTTTAACATATATAGACCATATTAAGCATATAATAGAACAAGTAGGCCATAAGTTATTATGGAAAAGAAAAAAGAAAAAAAGAAAAGAGAGGATAAGCCACCTGAGAAATAACAGAGTTATAACAGTTTCTTTTTAGCAGTAATACAAAGAGTTATCCAAAATCAATTCATAATGATTTTTCCACTAGATCCAGAGAAAAATAAAAATATAACGTTATCGCTCTATAAAAGTTCCCCAAATTTTTTCATACTTTTTCAATGAGCGTATACCTCTAATATTTGCTAAAGCTAATTCCATTGAATGTATCTCGGTTACCAATGCACCCCAATCCCAAACCTTGGGTGTTTCTGAGCTGGTCCAAGCTCTAGCCAGAGTTAGCTTAGCGCAAGACATAAGTATCGTGGCCAGAGCGGCCTGTGGAAAGGAAACAAGATAAGTGTCTAATAGAACCGAAGTAGCCGTTAACGTAGGTAACTGGATCTGTTTCATTTTCAGGACATTTTCAATTTCGCACCAAAAGGTCCTAAGATTGGGACACGAGAATAACATATGTACCAAATCAGCTGCTTCTGTAAAGCATTTGGGGCATTTTGTGCGGTCACTGTAGATGTTATTGGATGACCATTTAGAAATTCTTTCCGGGGTGTAATACAGCATACAAGTTGTTCTGAATTGTTGAAGTCTTAAGCTAGATGATCGTACCCGTTTATTGATGTTTGTCAGGGAACTCTCTATCTGTTTAGATGTTATATTTGAACCCAATATTCTGATCCATTTGCCGGCCAGTGTAATACAATCGTTTGATTTAAAGTTGGTAAGAGATCTATATGCTTCGCTTATTACAGATTTATTTTTTAGTGAATATAGACAAGTCCATATATCACATTCAGTAGCCTCCAAGATTTGTTTTTTATTAATCAAATAATCATGTATTTGTAAATATTTGTACCTCATGTTTTCAGGCAAATTGTATAATATTTTCAAAGTGTTAAATTCCAGAAATCCTTGTGTGCCATATAGGTCCCCTAAAACAACAATTCCTGATCTAAGCCAACCACGTTCAATATTATTGTTAAATATACTTGGAAGGCCTGGATTACTCCATAATGGAAGCTTTGAGTGAAAAAAGCTAGTATTACAGAATAAGAGTATATTGCCCCAAATCTTTGTTATGTCTCTTGCGGTCTTAAATTTTACCCTTTTATAGTAATTAGGGTCATTAGTTCTAAACAGGAACATATTCGAATCGGACTTTAGCATAAAAGAGTGAAAGAACAGAGTCCTTCCTTCATTAAGTAAAGAGCGAAGGCGAGTAAAAAAAGCGGACCAAAAATATAATTTAAAGTCAGGAAAATTGAGCCCTCCTTCATTCGTGTTATTTTTCATATATTTCAACGATCTTCCTTCTTTTTTGTACCCCCAAATAAAGCTACTCAGTACGCCATCAAGTTTCTTAAAAAATTGGTTATTTAAAGCGAGTGGTATAGATCGAAATAAATACACATATTTGGGCAATACCTTCATCTTGATCAGATTAATTCTACCGATTAAGTTCAAAGGTAGTCTATGCCAGTTTTTTTTAATAATAGGCTGGTAGATTTAGTTAGTTCATTATAAATTATATTCTTGATTTCCTGTAGTTTGGCCGTTATTTTAACCCCGAGATATGTAGCAATATGGCAGATCTCAGGCACAGTCACAGTTGGAGTATAATTGGCTATTATTTGTGTTTTTTGTAGATTTAGTTTATAACCCGCCACATTCCCATATTTCCCGGCCTCTGATGCTATTCCCTTTAATGCCTCGACTATGTCTTCTGTATAAACCGCGATGTCGTCGGCATATGCAGTTATTTTCAATTCTTGTAGTCCTGATCTAAATGGTGTAATCTGAGTTTGTGATTGAAGGGCAAACAAAAAAGGTTCCAGTGAGAGAGCAAATAAAAGAGGTGATAAAGGGCAACCCTGACGGGTTCCTCCCTGAATTGAAAAATCTGAGGATGCCAGCCCCCCGTAACTGGTGTATGCTGTTGGATTATCATATAATGCTTGTATGCACATCAGAAATTGTCCCCCAAACCCAATTTTGGACAATACGCACCAGAGAAAGTCCCACCCCACTCGGTCAAAAGCTTTTTCAGCGTCTAATAGAATCATACCGAGTGGGGTGGATTCAGTCTCTGCAACGTCGAATGCAGTGATGGCCATATTAACGTGTATGGTGGTGTCTCTCCCAGTTATAAAGCCATGCTGTTGTGGGTTGATGATCTGGGGCATAATAGGAGCAAGTCTTAGTGCTAAAATGTTGGCAAATATTTTTGCGTCTGTATTTATTAAAGAGATAGGGTGGTATGACCCTTTCTCTTCCTTTGGTTTGCCTTTCTTCAAGAAGAATATTATTTTTGCCCTGTTCCAGGATTTAGGTGTCTTTCCATCTGAGCCTACAGACTGTATAACTTTTAATAGCAGTTGTTCAAGTTCGTTTAGGCATAGTTTGTATATTTCTAAGGGTATAGTATCTTCCCCTGCCGCTTTTCCTACTGGTAATGAGGCAATAGCTTGATGTAGTTTAGCCATTGTTATATCATCGGAGAGTGAATCTATCTCTGGCCTGTGTTGTGTATCTGTAGTGTGATCTTCAATGTATTTCTGTATGTCATCTAGATTAGGCACCATTTCTGGAGTGTATAGAGTTCTATAAAAGTCGGCGAATTGTTCTAAGATGTCTTGTGGTTGGGTATAGATTTTATTACCTGCCCCCGTATTTTTGTAATTATGGAGTTTGCCCTGTCCTCAGCAGCTTTATGAGCTAGTATTTTCCCAATTTTGCCCCCCCCCTCATATTGTGTTATTTTGAATTTGTGTAAGTTGTTTGTACTTTTGAGTATAAATTTAGTCTTGGTTTCATTTTTAAGTGAACAAAGTTTAAGACCAATTTCTGTACTTGTTGATAAGTTAGACCGAAGTGCGGATGATAGTAGTTCTTCTTGAATAGTTTTTTTTGACAACAATAAATCTTTATTTTTTTTAAGTTCTAGATTTAGTCTGATCACATAAGTCTGAGTAAAGCCCCTGATTCTTGCCTTACAGGCATCCCATACTATAGCAGGTGAAGCTGAGTTTATATTTATATCTGTAAATTCTGCGAGATGTGACTTAAGTTGCGTCATATAGCGCATATCTGAAATCAGATGTCTGGGGAAAGAAAATGGCTGAGGAGTAGCTCTGGTATTTGTTGTTTTAAAAATCAATATTATAGCATTGTGATCAGAAGAAATTCTAGGACATAAAACCATGGAGCTGTTTTTCAATAGATTGTCACTTATTAGTGCCATGTCTAGCCTTGAGCACAGCTTATGGGGTGCGGAAAAGTAAGTATACCCCGGTTTATTTGCGTGCAAGTATCGCCAGGCGTCTTTTATATTGTGTATACGGCATAAATCAAGAATAGATAACCTGGTTTTGTGCATCCTTTGGTGACTGCTAGCTCTAGTTGAATCTATTTTGTAGTCCATAATACAATTAAAGTCCCCCATGATAATAAGTTCTCCCTCCCAATCCAGAAGTTTAATATTCAGTTGGTCGAAAAGAGTGGGATCATCAGTATTGCAGCCGTAAACCACACATAAAACATACTTAATATTCTCAAAACTAATCTGTGCTATTGCCCATCTGCCGTCCTTGCCACAAGAGGTTTGTAATATTTCAGCCCTGAATCGTCTATCTTTGAGAATAGCAACTCCTCTTATAGATTGCCCAAAAACAGAACAGACGATAATATCGTATCCCAATTGGTTAAATAGTTTCTTGTCTTTCCCCGCAATATGTGTTTCGGATAAAAGGGCGACATGGGGGTTATGCATTTTCAATTCTTCTTTTATCAAACATCTTTTGTTCTTACTATTGAGCCCTGCTAGGTTCCAAGCTAAGCATTTTATTTCATAAATCTAAAAAGTAAAAAGAGAAAAGAAAAAAATATAGGCCTTAAGTTTTAAGCTTGTCTCAGATTGTCCAAAGTATTGTCTGTAGCCTCTTATCCTCATACACTGTCTGCTTCTATTGTCATTAGTGATTAAAAAAATTCTGAAATCATTTTGTGAGTTTACCCCCTCAGCCTGTGAACGATTTTTCTTGGTTTTTCCCTCCCCCCTTCCCCCCCATTGTGCGGAGAAACCCCCCCTCCCACCCCCCTCCCCCCTAGCTCTTACCCCAGCCGGGGAAGAGCCATCCCTCTGCATCTGCTGCCGCTGAAGGGGCAGCCTAGAGAGAAGCAGCCCAAAAACCACCTAACCACCCCTCTTTTTCCATCCAAAATTGCGGACATAGCCCCTAGCCAAACTTAGATAGCACCTTTTCGGCTTCCTTCTCGTCGGACAAAAAATAGGTATGGCCTCCTTTGATAATTTTAAGACGGGCTGGTTCCTGTACGAACACTTGCGCACCAATGGATTTAAAAGGGTCGATAAATTTCTTTAACTTCCATCTCCTGTCCATAGTAGCTTTGCTCAAATCAGAGCGTGCGAATAAAGACAGATTCTCAAAAACAACAGGGGAATTAGGGTGTGCTTTCAAGGAGATAGCCTGTCTTAAAAGACAATTACCAAAGCAAAGTAGGAAAGGTCTAGGAAATTTACTCTCCCTATTTCTCTGAACTAAGGGGAGACGATGGGCTCTTTGAACCTGAGAATCCAGATCCCAGTCAGCTAGGTCAGGGAAAGCTTTCTGTAATAGCTTGACTATGAACGCCCTAGCATCTGATCCTTCTGAACCCTCGGGAATGCCAAAGAGTCTTAGATTGGATCGCCTTTGGCGATTCTCTAAATCTTCCACCTTGAGTTGTAGGGCAATTATCTGTTCATCATGTTGAGACAAAGAGGATTCCATTCGTACGGATCCCTCTTCAGCGTTGACAACTCTTTGTTGGAGATCTTCAATATCCTTAGAGATCCCTCCGAGTTTGGAAGCCATCTCCGATAGTGAACTTTGTAACTTAGTGTTGTCCTCGCGGAGTTGGAGAAAGTGCTCTTGCGCTTCATCTCTGTGATTAGTTAGGGTTTGCAAGACAACATCTAAAGGAGAAAAGATAGAATTTTGTTCTCCAGAAATGTCAAGTTGGGGTGGAACTGGGCCAATTGATGTTGTTAAGTCCGGGGACCTCTGCACCGATGGACCGGCTAGATGGTTAGATAAATCCAAGGATGAATCCAAGGAGATAGCAGAGGCCGTAGTAGTTTTTGAGATCGGGTCTAGAGGTGCTGCTGGCGACTTCGGGAGAACCGAGCTGGAGCCTTCAGGTAGGAGCACTGGTTCACCCCCGGAGGCTGATGGGGTCAAGCCGGGGCCAGAGCAGCTTTTCTCAGTTTCAGGTATTGGTGGACTGGTGCCAGATAGCCGTAAAGTCATGTTCTTGACTAACCCTTTAGCCTGCATCCATTTCCTCAAGGGGTTTTTATCAATGAGAAGAGTCTTTTTGGTGGCAGGAGCAATGATGTTAACTGGTAAGCTATCCGCCATACCCACTTTCCCTTTCTTGCTCCTCGTCTTCATTTTGATTCTCAATTTAGCCTTATCTTTTCGGCTAGCCCGATGTTTTGCCACATCCAAAGAAGTACCAGTGACAGAGTTATCCATTTCTCCTTCCACCGCCTCATCTGTCTCCTCGTATTCCTCATTCGACCAGTCCCTTTCTAAATCTTCAGACGGCCCAACCCCCCCATCTAGGGGAATAGAAGCATTTGTGCCACCCCCGGTCGTCAAGATCTCCAAACAACCAGATTCTCTAGATGGAGCCTCTACATCCTGATCCAGTGTAAGACTCCTCTCATCAGGACACTCCAAAGATGAGGGTCCGGCACCCATACTTGCGTTAATTGAGACATCCGCATTATCAACAGCTTCAATGTGTCTCGCGTTATTCCCATCATGCAACTTTGAGTTAATCCCAGTACTGACCACGTCGCCCTTTTTATTGTCAATACTCAAAGTGTTACTTGTGTTAAATAAAGCAGGGTCAGTTATTTCTGGTATGGCAAAAGTAGGGGGGCGAAGAACTTGCCTGTTTGATGCTGGACCCCCAGCTGATGGATTTACTGGGGTCACTGGATTCACTGCAGGGATTATAGCAGAAGTAGTGGCAGTGTCATTATTAGAGATAGCAGATAGTCTCCCAGGTGGAGCCCCAGCCAGTAAAGCTGCTTCAGGTACACCTGCTCCAGGTACTGCAGGTAAAGTAGCAGGTACAGTAGATATACTTGGCGCCGTAAAAGCTGCCTCCGACTCTGCCACTGCAGTCTTGGTTGCTCGCGTGGATCTTGGAGCATTTTTAGGAGCATTTTTAGGAGCCATAATCCCTCCTAGCCTCAGCTCTGACTGCTCGGTGTTTCGCGTTGGGAAAGGAATCTGCTGACCCAGCCGAGCTCTCAGCCCAGACAAGCCGCGCGCCGAACCACGGAGCTAACGCAGTATTGTGAATCGCACGAGCTGCATGAGCTGAAGGGGGCGTTGAAGCAGTACTGGCCACAGCATTCGATACGCCGCGAGTTCTCCCGCAATCCCTCTCAAGCTCCGGGCCGCCCAAATGACTGCGGGAAACGGGAAACGAGAAGCAAGCCGATACAATCCAGATAATCGAGGCACAGCGCTCAGGAAAGCCAGGTACACTGCTCAGTGTTTCGTTTTTCGTTTTTTCATGTCCGGCGTTATGGCGCTTGAATCACGACCAGTCCCCACGTTCTTTCCAGTAACAACCCCATCAGGTGGGGTGGGTCGGTGGAGCTTAGACGGGCTGCTGCTCTACGGCGTCCTCACTCCGCCATCTTGGATCGCCCGAGAGTCATCATTGATCCACTTCTTTACACCTTCGCAGTCCTGGGAAGAGATTACAGGACTACAAGGTGTTTTAAAAGTGTTGTGAATACCTAAGAAAATATAAGGTTGTGGGTGTGAACAACGGTCCAGGGCATTCTGCTTTCCACCCACCAGAGTAGATTTACTCACAATGAAACCACACTGTGAGTAATTCTATTTAGTGTGGATTTTTTTTTATTTACTCATAAGTGAATCTATGTGCACGTATGAATCTGATTCACACACACAGAGTTTTGATAATTAGGCTGCTCGTTCTTATGTTCATTGATAAAATATTGGTTGTCTGTGGTTTTTTTCTGGTCATCTACAGTTGCCCTTGGTCTAGCCATGCCTTTGTCCAGGTCGCTTATTGGGCTTCCTGCAATAAATATACTTTTCAATGGGGAATAACTGACGTTTCCTGATTTTCAAAATATCTCACTGCCCTTCTCATGAAAACACTGGCCATGTTGGTAGAATACAAATCTTCATGGTAATCCAAGGAGTAGTTGAAACACTCTTAAGTCAATCGTAGTTGGGTTTGCAACTATTAAGAGGAGTGAATTTTAGCCAGTGTATGAACAATGTAAGCTTACACTTCCACTCTGATCACTATTTTATCCTGTATTTTACCCGAATATGATGTTATTGCTGTTATTGCTCTGCTATCTCTATACCTGTAAAGCGCTTTGATACCCGCAGGGGTCATGTTTGCACTCTATAACACTATCAAAATAAATAAATAAATGTGCTGTAATTTGAAGCTGTCTTTACCACCTCCCCTGAGCATGCAAATGCTTTACATATGTGTGCATTGACATGCCTATATGTTAACTCTTCGGGTTTGCAGAGACCGCAACAAGTTAGCCGAAAGTACACTTTCCCAAAATATTCAAGGACTGGAGTTAGAACAGTAAATTATCAGGTTCTTGGATTTTTGGCCCTATTTCCATGCCTTTTCAGTGTTTTTCAGAAACCATAAAAGTCTGACAACGTCTGGGAGAGACAGACGTCAAAGCACCAGCAGTGGTTGCACAACATTTAGTCCTGTCCCAATCATCAGGGACATATTTAAGGAATTTAGGGGCCCAGGGCTAAACGGATTTTGGGGGCCCTTGCTCAGAACAGGTTTGAATTCTTGATCCTGTTTCAACTCTATTATGCCATCTTTGGCCGGGTCACTGAAAATGCACAGACTTACTCATCCAAATTCTAAATGTGTTTATTTCTAAAATTCAGGGACAGTGGTGTGTTTTCAATATTGTAACACAGCAGCAGCTCACTAATATTACTGCAAATAATCTCTTGAGACCCCCTCCCATTTCTCATACATGGGATCTGGTTTTAATCTAAAAGAAAAATATTTATGGATGTTTGATGAAACCTAAACACAACATTTGTCTGCAAAATGCCTGTAATAGACTCTCACACTTCATTCACATTAAAAATACATTAAAGGTAAACTGTATTTAAAAGAATTTGTTTAAATATTTGTCAAAGTCATCAGGGCAAGACTCTGCAGAACAGAACTGGCCCTGTAAGGGGCAACTTGAAAGGTTGGGGCCCTGGGCCAGAGCCCACTTTGCCCATGCGTTAAAACGTCTTTGCCAATCATGGATGTAGTCATCACATGTGCAGCAGGTGCAGTGGCACCAGAGCCCAGAGGTCCGAAAGGGTCACTGCTCCCCAATTATGACTGTCTCTTACCACTCAAACAGGGGACATGAGTCCCATTTTCCTAGCTTGCATTATGGCTCATGGCACACTTGCTACGCCACTGGCCCCGGTCCAGCCTCCAGCATTCCCGGCCCCATTCGCACAGGCAGCCTTGACGACATTACTGAACCAAAGAAGAAAACATGGCCAGCTGATCTGAGAATAACAACAGCTTCAGCCTCGCGTCTTTCTGTGCACCAACTGCCTCTCCTCGCGTCAGCCTGTTTCTCGCGGACACGCTCTACCCGTGAACACATTGGGTGAACATATTTTTAGAATATATTTTTTTTCTCTCCGGCAACGGCGGTAAACAAAATCTTCCGAAAAGGCATAGTTTGCCTTTTCTCCAACCCGTACTAATTTTTTGTGCCTTTTTTTCTCCATGGGACTGTTTTGCAGAATTATATTACTCCGTAGAATATTCTAGGGAGTAGTGGAGAAGGGGCTGGTTGTTTAGAGTCCTTTTTATCTCATTGTCTTTAAATTGAATTAATTCATGAATTTATTTATTCATTCATTCATTCATTCATTCATTCATTTAAATATTCCTTTATTTATTTATACATTCTTATAAAGCACACTCAACTAGTGGGTGTCAGCAGGCTGTACATAAAACTAAGTGTAGATAGATGCAATAATACAAAGAAGACATCTGGACATGAAATTGCCATAAGAACAAGAAAGAGTGAAAGACCAGCTCAAACCAGAGGAGCTGAAACAGGAGGCAAAGGCTGAAAGGATGGTTGAAATAAGAGTGTGCAAGGAGAGAGGTAGGACAAGGATCGAGAGAAGAAGAAACATAGAAAGAGTGAGGGCACTAGGAAGAGAGTATTTACCTAGGAGAGAGGAGGAAGAAGAAACATAGAAAGAGCGGGGGCACTAGGGAGAGAGTATTTACCTAGGAGAGAGGAGGAAGAAGAAGATTAAAGAAAGAGCGGGAGGCTCCTGGGAGAGAGTATTAACTTAGGAGAGAGGAGGAAAAGGAAACAAAGAAAGAGCGGGGGCTCTAAGGAGAGAGTACTTACCTAGGAGAGAGGAGGAAGAAGAAACAAAGAAAGAGCGGGGCACTAGAGAGAGAGTATTTACCTAGGAGAGAGGAGGAAGAAGAAACAAAGAAAGAGCGGGAGCACTAGGGAGAGAGTATTTACCTAGCAGAGAGGAGGAAAAAGAAACAAAGAAAGAGCGGGGAGCACTAGAGAGAGAGTATTTACCTAGCAGAGAGGAGGAAAAAGAAACAAAGAAAGAGCGGGGAGCACTAGAGAGAGAGTATTTACCTTGGAGAGAGGAGGAAAAAGAAACAAAGAAAGAGCAGGGGCACTAGGGAGAGAGTATTAACCTAGGAGAGAGGAGGAAGAAGAAACAAAGAAAGAGCGGGGCACTAGGGAGAGAGTATTTACCTAGCAGAGAGGAGGAACAAGAAACAAAGAAAGAGTGGGGGACACTAGAGAGAGAGTACTTACCTAGGAGAGAGGAGGAAGAAGAAACAAAGAAAGAGCGGGGCACTAGAGAGAGAGTATTTACCTAGCAGAGAGGAGGAAGAAGAAACAAAGAAAGAGCGGGAGCACTAGGGAGAGAGTATTTACCTAGCAGAGAGGAGGAAAAAGAAACAAAGAAAGAGCGGGGAGCACTAGAGAGAGAGTATTTACCTAGCAGAGAGGAGGAAAAAGAAACAAAGAAAGAGCGGGGAGCACTAGAGAGAGAGTATTTACCTTGGAGAGAGGAGGAAAAAGAAACAAAGAAAGAGCGGGGAGCACTAGAGAGAGAGTATTTACCTTGGAGAGAGGAGGAAAAAGAAACAAAGAAAGAGCGGGGGCACTAGGGAGAGAGTATTAACCTAGGAGAGAGGAGGAAGAAGAAACAAAGAAAGAGCGGGGCACTAGGGAGAGAGTATTTACCTAGCAGAGAGGAGGAACAAGAAACAAAGAAAGAGTGGGGGACACTAGAGAGAGAGTACTTACCTAGGAGAGAGGAGGAAGAAGAAACAAAGAAAGAGCGGGGCACTAGAGAGAGAGTATTTACCTAGGAGAGAGGAGCAAGCGGAAACAAAGAAAGAGCGGGAGCACTAGGGAGAGAGTATTTACCTAGCAGAGAGGAGGAAAAAGAAACAAAGAAAGAGCGGGGAGCACTAGAGAGAGAGTATTTACCTAGCAGAGAGGAGGAAAAAGAAACAAAGAAAGAGCGGGGAGCACTAGAGAGAGAGTATTTACCTTGGAGAGAGGAGGAAGAAGAAACATAGAAAGAGCGGGGGCACTAGGGAGAGAGTATTAACCTAGGAGAGAGGAGGAAGAAGAAACAAAGAAAGAGCGGGGCACTAGGGAGAGAGTATTTACCTAGCAGAGAGGAGGAAAAAGAAACAAAGAAAGAGCGGGGAGCACTAGAGAGAGAGTATTTACCTAGGAGAGAGGAGCAAGCGGAAACAAAGAAAGAGCGGGAGCACTAGAGAGAGAGTATTTACCTAGGAGAGAGGAGGAAAAAGAAACAAAGAAAGAGCGGGGAGCACTAGAGAGAGAGTATTTACCTAGGAGAGAGGAGCAAGCGGAAACAAAGAAAGAGCGGGAGCACTAGAGAGAGAGTATTTACCTAGGAGAGAGGAGCAAGCGGAAACAAAGAAAGAGCGGGAGCACTAGAGAGAGAGTATTTACCTAGGAGAGAGGAGGAAGAAGAAACAAAGAAAGAGCGGGGCACTAGAGAGAGAGTATTTACCTAGGAGAGAGGAGCAAGCGGAAACAAAGAAAGAGCGGGAGCACTAGAGAGAGAGTATTTACCTAGGAGAGAGGAGGAAAAAGAAACAAAGAAAGAGCGGGGAGCACTAGAGAGAGAGTATTTACCTAGGAGAGAGGAGGAAAAAGAAACAAAGAAAGAGCGGGAGCACTAGGGAGAGAGTATTTACCTTGGAGAGAGGAGGAAGAAGAAACATAGAAAGAGCGGGGGCACTAGGGAGAGAGTATTAACCTAGGAGAGAGGAGGAAGAAGAAACAAAGAAAAAGCGGTGAGCACTAGGGAGAGAGTATTTACCTAGGAGAGAGGAGGAAGAAGAAACATAGAAAGAGCGGGGGCACTAGGGAGAGAGTATTTACCTAGGAGAGAGGAGGAAGAAGAAACAAATAAAGAGTGGGGGACACTAGAGAGAGAGTATTTACCTAGGAGAGAGGAGGAAGAAGAAACAAAGAAGGAGTGGGGGACACTAGAGAGAGAGTATTTACCTAGGATAGAGGAGGAAGAAGAAACAAAGAAAGAGAGGGAGCACTAGAGAGAGAGTATTTACCTAGGATAGAGGAGGAAGAAGAAACAAATAAAGAGCGGGGAGCACTAGGGAGAGAGTATTTACCTAGGAGAGAGGAGGAAAAAGAAATAAAGAAAGACCGGGGCACTAGGGAGAGAGTATTTACCTAGCAGAGAGGAGGAAAAAGAAACAAAGAAAGAGCGGGGAGCACTAGAGAGAGAGTATTTACCTAGGAGAGAGGAGGAAAAAGAAACAAAGAAAGAGCGGGGAGCACTAGAGAGAGAGTATTTACCTAGGAGAGAGGAGGAAAAAGAAACAAAGAAAGAGCGGGGAGCACTAGAGAGAGAGTATTTACCTAGGAGAGAGGAGGAAGAAGAAACAAAGAAAGAGCGGGGAGCACTAGAGAGAGAGTATTTACCTAGGAGAGAGGAGGAAAAAGAAACAAAGAAAGAGCGTGGAGCACTAGAGAGAGAGTATTTACCTAGGAGAGAGGAGGAAAAAGAAACAAAGAAAGAGTGGGGGACACTAGAGAGAGAGTATTTACCTAGGAGAGAGGAGGAACAAGAAACAAAGAAAGAGTGGGGGACACTAGAGAGAGAGTATTTACCTAGGAGAGAGGAGGAAAAAGAAACAAAGAAAGAGCGGGGAGCACTAGAGAGAGAGTATTTACCTAGGAGAGAGGAGGAAGAAGAAACAAAGAAAGAGAGGGAGCACTAGAGAGAGAGTATTTACCTAGGATAGAGGAGGAAGAAGAAACAAATAAAGAGCGGGGAGCACTAGGGAGAGAGTATTTACCTAGGAGAGAGGAGGAAAAAGAAATAAAGAAAGACCGGGGCACTAGGGAGAGAGTATTTACCTAGCAGAGAGGAGGAAAAAGAAACAAAGAAAGAGCGGGGAGCACTAGAGAGAGAGTATTTACCTAGGAGAGAGGAGGAAAAAGAAACAAAGAAAGAGCGGGGAGCACTAGAGAGAGAGTATTTACCTAGGAGAGAGGAGGAAGAAGAAACAAAGAAAGAGCGGGGAGCACTAGAGAGAGAGTATTTACCTAGGAGAGAGGAGGAAAAAGAAACAAAGAAAGAGCGTGGAGCACTAGAGAGAGAGTATTTACCTAGGAGAGAGGAGGAAAAAGAAACAAAGAAAGAGTGGGGGACACTAGAGAGAGAGTATTTACCTAGGAGAGAGGAGGAACAAGAAACAAAGAAAGAGTGGGGGACACTAGAGAGAGAGTATTTACCTAGGAGAGAGGAGGAAAAAGAAACAAAGAAAGAGCGGGGAGCACTAGAGAGAGAGTATTTACCTAGGAGAGAGGAGGAACAAGAAACAAAGAAAGAGTGGGGGACACTAGAGAGAGAGTATTTACCTAGGAGAGAGGAGGAACAAGAAACAAAGAAAGAGTGGGGGACACTAGAGAGAGGGTATTTACCTAGGAGAGAGGAGGAAAAAGAAACAAAGAAAGAGCGGGGAGCACTAGAGAGAGAGTACTTACCTAGGAGAGAGAAGGAACAAGAAACAAAGAAAGAGTGGGGGACACTAGAGAGAGAGTATTTACCTAGGAGAGAGGAGGAAGAAGACATTTACATGGAAAAAGCTGCAGTGACGTGAGAAACTGGTGAAGGAATGATACGTGAAGGGAGAGAGAGGAAGGAGAGGACAGAGAACAGGGGAAAGGAAAGTAAAAGGGAAATGTCCACATTATATCATATATTTAGGCTAATGAGACCCATTGTATAGGACAACATTCTGCCATTTTGATTCCATTGTCCATACGGTGTGTGACTGCAGTGGTACCTGAAGGGTTAAAAAGTGATCGTCCTGATGCAAAACTCCATGCTGTAAGTAGAGTTTGAGAGGCAGGCTTAATTTGAGCCTATGACTGGTGGTGGTGCCCACTGGCACTCATTTTAGGGGGACAGCACTTATTTTTCCTCATCAGATACTGACCAAGAGCAAGAAAGAAGGAAAGACAAAAAGGGGAAAGATGGACGATGAGAAAGGAGGAAAACCCGTCACAAAGGAAGAAAGCAGGAACATGCAAGAGTGAGATAAAAGGAGGAGGGAGTGTCTGGAGTGGATTAAAGATGCACGAGGCGGATTGAAGGCTATACTGCCTTAGTATTCAGCGCACTGAAATTAAATAGCGCTGGCTGTGGGTTTATGGGCGGAGCAATGTATTCATTTTTTTGCAGATTTATATAGCGCAAACTCGACCCAAAGGTTTTGGAGCGCTTTACATGAGCACCAGTTACATTTCCAAAGGATGTATTCATTTTTTGGTAGGCACGAGGAAATTAAATGATTTGCCCAGAATCACAGGATATTGAGCCGACCCTGACTTGAACCTGGTTCCCCAGCTCCAAAGTTGAAGCCCTGCCCCTAGCCCTTAGATTAAGCACTGGAAGAACTTTCTAAATGTAGATTTTTAAAGACTGCTAAATGTAAAGCAAAGATTTGCCCTAAAAGAGAACACTTGAGGGCCTTAGTTAGACTTTGAGGTAAGAGAAGTCTACAAGCCCTACCTACTCACAACTCTAGTTACCGTTTTGGTTGCTGATTGTATTTAATTATAAGGAGGCAAGGAAAGAGAACGGCCTGCTTTAATTCTCCACCCACAATACTTTTCAAAGAATCTTACAGTAGTAGAAATAAATAAAATAGATGTTTTAGTAAATGAGGCTAAAGCACTATTGCCAAAAAAAGGATTAAACCAGATCTCATGCCAGCTTGTAGGAAAACACCACCAGTGTTGCTTTGCTAAAGGTGGCAAAGACACACAAATAATAATAATAATAATAATAATAATAATAAAACATTTATAAAGCGCATGGCTGCACAAACTGTGTGTCCCCACGCTAACTGCTAACTGAATCTGTCAGAGGGAGAGGGGGGGAGGGGACAAAAGGAAAATCATTATTGAGGGAAGAGGTGTGTTTTTAATTTAGCTCTGAAAAGCGTTTCTGAGGGTTCCATACGCAAATGAACTGGGAGAGCATTCCAGTGTTTAATTCCAAGGTAGCGAAAAGATCTTCCTCCCATTCTGGCTCTGTAGATACGGGGAAGTTTGAATTGTGTAATTCCCGAAGATCTTAGGTCTCTGAGGGGACGATGGATAATCATCAGATTTCTGAGGTAGATAGGTCCTTTATTGTGGGCGATTTTATGGGCATAGCAGAGGCTTTTGAACCTGATTCTTTCCCTAACAGGGAGCCAGTGAAGTTTGGAAAGGGCTGCTTTGGAGGATGTTCTTCTGGGAAGACCTAGTACCATGCGGGCGGCTGCATTCTGTATGCATTGTAGCTGGTGTAACTGTTTTTGGTTAAGGCCTAATAGGAGAACATTTCCATAGTCTAAGTGGGGAGTTATGAGCGCGTGCACTATGGTTTTTCTGGCCTCCGTAGGGATGAGATCAATGATCTTTCGTAGGGTTTTTAGAGTGCCGAAGCATTTGCCTGTGATTTTATTGACTTGAGATTTTCCCGAAAGATCCGCGTCAATCATAACCCCTAAGTTTCTGACCTTTTCCACAGGGTGGGGGGATTGCCCAGAGCCGTGGGCCACCATGCCTGGGACCATATTGAATTATTGTTCCCTACCACCAACACCTCTATTTTGTCTCCGTTTAAACGGAGGCAATTGTTGTCCATCCAGGTGGCTACAGCACTCATGCAGTCCGAGAAACTACTGGCATATTTCTCGCTGTCTGGGGTAAGCTTGAACATGAGCTGGGTGTCGTCGGCATAGCTGACAATGCCCACCCCAAAGCTCTCTATGACGTGGGCCAGGGGCTCCATATAGATATTGAATAAGGTAGGGCTCAGACTCGAGCCCTGAGGAACCCCATAGCTCACGTCACGAGAAGATGATTTAAAGGGTGGACAGTGCAGCTGGAATGATCTTTTAGAGAGAAAGGACTGGAACCAGGCCAGAGCGTGGTCTTTCACTCCAATGTCTGAGAGTCGGGACAGCAGCGTGGCATGAAGCACAGTATCGAAAGCTGCGCTTAGGTCTAACATGACCAGCGCTGCTGTTTCTCCCTCGTCTACCATCTTGCGGATGCATTCTGTTGAGTATAGTACCGCTGATTCCGTAGAATAGCCAGGTCTAAAACCCGATTGAGTGGGGTGGAGTATATTTTCCTTTTCAAGAAAAGCCATGAGTTGTGAGTTGACTATTTTTTCTATAATCTTGGCACATTGTGGCAGGAGGGAGATGGGTCTTAGGTTTTGAAATTGAGTGATAGGGATGTTGGGGTTTTTTTTGAGAGGGATGACTTGCGCTGTTTTCCAAGCCTCTGGTACATTGCATTCTTGAAATGAAAGAGTTATCATATTTCTTATGTGATCTATTAGAAAGCTTTCCATAATGTCTTTACTTTTGTCCAAAGGACATACATCGGTAGGGGAACCAGAATGTATGCTATTAATAATGGTGATCAAGTCTTTTTTTTTCAGGGGTAGTGAATTGAGTAAGGGTAGGTTTTTGAGTAAGGGGGGTCCTGATCCTTACCTCTTTTACTGATATAGAGGGTTTGGGGAAAGTGGCGTGAATTTTCTCGACTTTTTCGATGAAGAAGTCGGCTATTTGTTCGCATATGTCGTTGGAGTATGTGTCCTGCGTATCTAAACACGAGGTGTCTGTTAGATCTTTATAGATACGGAACAGTTCTTTAGAGGGATTGGCTGCCTCTTCAATTCTGATTTTGTAAAAGGCGCTTTTTTCCTCTCTTACCATTTTCTGATATACTTTTAGTTCCGATTTGTAAATTTCCTTAAGCTCAGGGGAGTAGTTTTTCCTCCATTTGCGTTCTATTGCTTTGCAATGGGACTTTGCTATTTTTAGTTTTTCCGAGTACCACGGTTCTGATTTGGTTCTCCTGACAGGGGGTTTCGAGGTCCACGGGGCGATGTTGTCTAATGCCTTCCCTAGCCATCGTTCATAGTTATTCCATGTGTCTTGTAAGGACTGACATACCTGAGGGGTGTGTTTTTCTAATTCTAATTCTAATTCTAATAATACTGTTTCAAACACACACGGCTGCCAGAGAGATAAGCCTCCCCAGCCAACATTAATAACTAGAGAGAAAGTATTAGAGCCCATCAGATCATCCGACTGAACAACACTGCAGGTAAATACACCCAAACAAAGGCTGGGAGGTAGGTCTGTTGCCCTTAGGAGAATCCCTTTCAGAATGTTTGCTCCAGCCACGTTTTTTGGTGTGACCTTAAATTATTGATAGCAGAAATAACAGAATTAAAATCCATGGAATTCCAAGAGGGAGTCAAAGGCTTGGAGACTACAGGTGTAAATAACCCCAAGGACTGATACTGTCTTCCAAAAATCACAGAGGGTTCAGATACCCCTCAGCCTAACCCAGGTATTCACAGAACCACCCCCAACCACAATATGACATTAAAACTGTAGAAGCATCTCTAGGCGAGAATCCCCCACCACCTATCCAAGCAAATGTTCCAGGCGAACAGTAATATTATGTTCCCTGAAGGAGTGATGCCGAAAAAAACTATTTTTTTTAACCTTTTACTCTCTGTTAAATAAGGTCATTTGCTGGATAAGAGAGGATAGGGGTTGCTGATTCACTATGAAGAGTGATATTCCAATAGCAGGGATAAATCAATATATAACTAGGCACCCCTCCACTTGAGTTTAGATGACTTCCCCCAACAGGGTCTGCTCTGTATTCAATTTAGACCTGAACAATACATTCTTAGGCCCGGTCATTACCCAATGAATTTAACTTTATATAAAAACGAAAGTATGTCTGTCTGTCTGTTTGCCCTTTATGCATTACTACACCATTCATCCAATCACCATGAAACTTTGGGAAGTTGTTAAGTACACTCCCGCGAATGTTTCTGTAAAAAAAAGATGTTTTAAACCGGCCCCCAAGGGCCCTCATAATCTTTTGAATACTGAAATAAACAGCGAATTTGCGAGCATCGTCGACAGTTATGACCCCAAAATGGAAATCGATTGGTCAACCTACATCAGAAGCACGAAAGGAAAAGGCATTCCGAGCTTCAGAAACAGACAAGCAACAGGAAGCAAGATTAGAAGCTGTTCGAATACAAACTGCTCAAGCCTGTGATTCTCAAACGAACGAGAAACGAGAATCAAGATTGGAAGCCGATCGAGTACGCACTGGTCAATCCCGTTCTTCTCAAACGAACAAGCAACCAGAATCAAGATTGGAAGCCAATCGTGGACGCACTGCTCAAGCCACACAATGTTTTAAAAAATAAAATGAATAAGTTTCAATAACAATGACACAATGTAAATTGAATGTTATCATAACGAGTTTCCTTGAATTTCCTTTCTTCTGAGATCACAGCAACGCGCGACGGGTAAGCTAGTTTTGCATAAAAACGTACAGGCAACCATATTGTCCCGATACATCCAGTGGGCTAATTGCCTTGCTCCATGCAGATACCCGAACAAACATGTACTCCAGAAGAGCTCCTAAGATCCAAAAGTGAATTAGAGTGCTTTATGGCCTAACCTAGTGTCAGTGAGGGCTCCTCTGCTAAGGCGGAGGAGCATTGCCCCATTGAGCAGGCCAACAAGGAAAAACTAAAATGATAATAACTCTTTGTTATTATCATTTTATTTTCCGTCCTTGCTCAGCTGGGTAGGGGCGGGGTAGGGCTGCTCTGCTCACAGGGCAAGGCAGGAGTGGTTTGCCCACTCCAAGTGCGCAAGCCGCTTTGGCTGGCCGTCTCGGGCCGGCCAAATCGTCATGCACATTTTGCATGTTCTGCACCAGGCTGCATTACAGCCTGGTGCAGAACACGCACAGCCTCTCATTCTCTGGCTAAACACCAAACCACGGCGCTCAAACCAATTGCAACAATTTTGTTGTCATTTCCTTCCCCCTCCCCCTATGACCTGACCCGACACCCATCGCCATAAAATACCAGCCGCCACTACCGAGAGTATAAAACAAAATATTACAAATCAATTTCTAGAGTGACTTCCATTATCAGCTGTCAGAATTAGGCTCTCCCTATAATCTTTGCACAGAAATATCTCCAGTAGATGGTCTGCCGAAGATGTGGCTGATTTGGAATCAGTTTTTGGCCTAAACTTATGAAGAGGTTCTTGGGGAGGCTTAATGATTGAGGTGTCAGTCTTTGAGGGTAACTAATCCACACATTTTTTTAGATGTGCAGGTTTTATAGTCTTATAGTACTAGAAATTGTATAAACAGCAGCGAGCTTTCTTCTAAATTATGCGTATTGTTCATCAAAAGATTCACCATCTGAGATGACATAAGTAGGGACCAGCGCTGAAATTGAAGAAGTTTAATCTTGGGGATATGCTTTGCATTGACTTGGCTGACTGCAATTTCTAGGCCTTTTGGGTCTCTGTGGCTTTTGCTGTCTCAAGAAGCTTCACAAACTGCTCGATGTAGATTTTTTGCCAATATTAATTCTGTCTCTTGCATGACTTTCAATGTTAGAGAGTGAGAGGATTTAGAACAAAGTTATTCATAATGGAGTCTCTCCAATCTATAATTTAGTTTCTATTATAGGTGTTAAAGATACAAGACAGTGACTGCATTCGGTCTTTGGAGTGACTTATGAGGTCTCAACATGCCTAGCAGTCCTAGATGAAAGCGTTTTGCTTGGATATCCCCCCCGGGGTTGATAAGGAGCAGTGTGATCCAATTGAAAGAATCATTGTGGCAGTGTTTTCCAGTAAATTGTATTTTATTTATTTATTTAAAGAGTTTTGTATAGCGCGAACAGGACGCATGGGTATCAGAGCGCTTTACATATCAAGAGTAAGGAGATACATCTTGTACAGAAGAATTAAATAAAGAGATATGACTTATAAAAGACATTAACCACAATATCTACAGATTTTTAAGTGTACTTTCCGTGGCATGAGGTAGATAAGGTTTTCGGTATTTAAGTTCACTTGTCCTGTATCATTAGAACATTTCTGTGCTGAGATGTCCATTATTACCATGCTAAAACATAAGGTTTGTTGTCCAAAATGTCTGAGGTAACACCAGCCTTTAATAGAAATAATACTTTGGGTCTGATTACCATTTTGGCGGTCTTGGAGCGGGCTGCCACACCAGCGCCTTGCTCCAGGACCGCTAAAGTCGTCTGCACACCGCTTGCCGGGTTAAGTGGTAAAATACGGTGGGCGGCCTTCAGCGGCTGGCCCACGGCAGTGCCTTTCAAAGGCTAGTATGTGAGCCTTAGAAAAGCAGCCTCTTGGGGCTGCCACAGTGCGCTCCTTCATGGCGTGAACTGTTAAGTCCATGCCATGCAGCAACTAGGGGTGTATGCATACAGGGAAGAGCGCCATGTGCCCACCATGAAAACTGTGGTGGTGAGGAATCTTGTAATAAGCTTTGCAGTGTTGCAGCAGCACCGCCAAGCTATTGCGGGTCTCACACTGCTGCCACACTGCCGGGGATCTGGGATCCCTGGCGGTTGCAGTGGTCCTTTGACGATCCAACCCCCAAACATGTATTAGGGTGGTCGAACCGCTGGTGCAACAGTGCCCCCACAGCCAATGTGGCCAGTAGTCTGCAGATGGAAAAGCCCCTTTTGTTTCTTTGGCTTCTTAGTACCGCACTCCTCTATTTACTATTAATTTTCTAGTACATGTCCAAAGCTCCTACTGAATAGTTAGGTTCCGAGTCGCTTTTCGGAGAGTCATTTCAGCTTGACCTCCGCCGGAGAAGCAAGGGAGAACGTCCGAGTCCTCCGCCCCAGTGCTCGCTTTTCTTGCCTCTGCCCCCTGTTTATGCTCCATTGTGATTCTTTTTCTGCCCTCTGTTCCCTCATTGTGATTGATTTTCTGCCCTCTGTTCCCTCGTTGTGATTGTTTTTCTGCCCGCTGTTCCCTCGTTTTTCTGCCCTCCGTTCCCTTGTTTTTCTGCCCTCTGTTCCCTCATTTTTCTGTCCTCTGTTCTCTCGTTTTTCTGCCCTCTGTTCCCTCGTTGTGAGACAGAGAAGGCTTCCCCCGCTGCATGCGCCTGCCTTCCTCCGGCTCCTCCTTCCCCCTTCCCCGGCCGACAGCAGCATGAGGACCAGCAACGCCAACCCAGCCCGAGCCCCCTGCACGCCGCCAAGGCTCTGAAGAGCAGAGCTGCGAGAGTTTAAGCGATTAGCATTGTAAATGACAATGCCTTTTATTTTTGTTTTAAAAAACAAAACATAAATAAAAGGCATTGTCATTTACAATGCTGATAGCTCAAAATTGCGTAAATGAGAGACCTATTGCATTGAAAATGCTTGTTTGAAGAGGTTGGCACTAGTGTGCCTGACTAGAGTAGCTACGCTTCATTTACTTCTCCATTTGAATTGACTCTGGTAAATGAAGGCTTTTTAATGACGGTCTTCCTACTTCTTAGCCTATTGGTCAGTGATCTGTGCATGCCAGGGAGCCTACTGTCCCTCATCAGTGTGTTTTAATTGTATCTTACCGTTCATGTGTGTGTGTAACTGTGTTACCTACATCTACCTCGGTGTCCTCTTGCTGCACATCACCCTTTCCTGCTCTCCGGTCTGCTTTCATTTGAAGAGAGAGCCCGCCTCCATTGCCATCACACTAGAGCCTCCATTTTTGACAGTGTTCCCTCTAGTTTTTAGGACTCGGCCTGCGTAGGTTGCGCTTGCCCAGTCTCGCTGCAGAGATTTTATGTTTTCTAGAGTAGGGGCTTAAACCCACCCCGCTTCTCCATTGGCTGGCTTCCTAAACGGAGACCAGACATTGGAGGAGAGGGGCGTCTGTCCGTTTAAGCCCCGTCTTTTTGGGATTCGGGGGGGTGTTTTTTAGTTTTTTTCTCTCCTCTTCCCATTGGCTGGAATTTTACATTCCAGCCAATGGGAAGAGGAGAGAAAGAAAAACATGCCCCCGAATCCGAAAATGACGGGGCTTTTCGGAGAGTCATTTCAGCTTGACCTCCGCCGGAGAAGCAAGGGAGAACGTCCGAGTCCTCCGCCCCAGTGCTCGCTTTTCTTGCCTCTGCCCCCTGTTTATGCTCCATTGTGATTCTTTTTCTGCCCTCTGTTCCCTCATTGTGATTGATTTTCTGCCCTCTGTTCCCTCGTTGTGATTGTTTTTCTGCCCGCTGTTCCCTCGTTTTTCTGCCCTCCGTTCCCTTGTTTTTCTGCCCTCTGTTCCCTCATTTTTCTGTCCTCTGTTCTCTCGTTTTCCTGCCCTCTGTTCCCTCGTTGTGAGACAGAGAAGGCTTCCCCCGCTGCATGCGCCTGCCTTCCTCCGGCTCCTCCTTCCCCCTTCCCCGGCCGACAGCAGCATGAGGACCAGCAACGCCAACCCAGCCCGAGCCCCCTGCACGCCGCCAAGGCTCTGAAGAGCAGAGCTGCTCTCCCACTATGGTGGTGCTTCTCGAGCGGGAGAGCAGCGTGGCCACCTATGGGGCTGAGCAGCTGCCGGAGGAACCGGGGTGGCCGCCGGAGAGGAGCCGCCGCCGCCAAGCCGCCCCTGGAGTACCTGCAGCGGCCGAGCTACTGCGACGCGGCGTACGCCCTGGAGCAGATCTTCAAGGTGCGTCCTTGGTGCATGTGTGTGTGTGTGTAGTTGGGTCTGCTTGTGCTCGTGTTTTTCTTGCCTCTCTTCCCTGCTTATGCTTGTGTTTTTCTTGCCTCTCTTCCCTGCTTGTGCTCTTGTTTTTCGTGCCTCTGGTCCCTGCTTGTGCTCGATTGCCTCTGTTCCCTCGTTGTGATTGTTTTTCTGCCCTCTGTTCCCTCATTGTGATTGTTTTTCTGCCCTCTGTTCCCTTGTTTTTCTGCCCTCTGTTCCCTCGTTTTTCTGCCCTCTGTTCCCTCGTTTTTCCGCCCTCTGTTCCCTCTCGTTTTTCTGTCCTCTGTTGTTTTTCTGGCCTCTGTTCCCTCATTGTGATCTGTTTTTCTGCACTCTGTTCCCTCATTGTGATCTGTTTTTCTGCACTCTGTTCCCTCGTTGTGATCTGTTTATCTGCCCTCTGTTCCATTGTTGTGATCTGTTTTTCTGCCTTCTGTTCCATCGTTATGATTTGTTTTACTTGCCTCTGTTCCCTCGTTGTGATCTGTTTTTCTTGCCTCTGTTCCCTGTGTGTGGCTCTCTGTGTGTGTGGGGCTCTGTGTGTGTGTGTGTGTGTATGTGGCTCTGTGTGTGTGTGACTCTGTGGGTAGCTTTTTTTGTAGGTGGCTCTATGTGTGGGTGGCTCTGTCTGTGTGAGGGTGGCTCTGTGTGTGTGTATAGGTAGCTCTGTGTGGGTGGCTCTGTGTGTGTGTGGGTGGCTTGGATGTATGACGCTACAACGCATACTTTTACCACGCATACCATTACAACGCGGTATTTACAACGAATACCGTTACAACGCATAGGGCTTAGAGGTGCTGGATAGTGGTAAGTATAATTTTATATTCCAACTCCAGTCCCCGTGGACACTAGGGAAGGTGTTGGATATAAAATTATACTTATTCCCTATCCTAGAGCGCCCCCCAGCGCAATGCGTTGTAATGGTATGCGTGGTAATGCCTGCGTTGTAATGGTAGTGCGTTGTAAAAACTTCGTTGTAACAGTTGTATACCGGGTGGGGAATGTGAATGACTCTGTGTGGGTGGCTCTGTCTGGGTGGCTCTGTATGTGTGTGTGGGTGGCTTTGTGTGGGTGGCTTTGTGTGTGTAGCTCTGTGTGTGGGTGCAAATGCAATAGGTCTCGCATTTGCGAGAGATTAAGCTATTGGCATTGTAAATGACAATGCCATTTATTTATATGTTTTAAAAACAAAAACATAAATAAACAAAATGTCATGAGCAATGCCAATAGCTCTAACTTTAACAATGCCGAGACCATTACATTGTAAATGCTTGTTCTTTCATCTGGGATGTTCAGGTCGTCTCTGGTTTATTTAGGGTCAGCGTCTTTGCGGAAGTATGCAGGAGGCATGCTGCTGCCGCAACAAAGACTGGTCCATGTGCACATGTCTGTGCACAGGCCGGGCCTAGGGCCAGGGATGCTCTCCATTAAGGCTCAGTTGAGCAGAGACAATTTGCTATGCATCTCCCAGCATTGCTGCCTCCTCCCCTCCATTTCTTCTCTCTCTCCTGAACTTGCGTGACCTATCTGTACTTCCCTTACCCTCTGCTATGGGGACCTCAACTCCGGGAGACCCTTCTGCTACTGGCTGCTTCTACACTAACAAGGCTTCCAATACTCCTGGTACCAACCCTATACGCCCAGCAAACTAGCAGTTCCCTTATTGTGATATCACAGCAAGCTCAGTCACTCTCTGCCGCTATGCTCATATAAGGAGTGGGTGCACCAACCACTGTACAATACCAGTCTCAGTGGCCTGCAGATATTCTAAATGTTGAAGGCTGCCACTCTGGCTTTATCAACTTGTTGATTTTTCCCTTGTTGGCGGGTTTATTTTCAAACTTGCCTAGAGGTATCACTTTTCACTAAAACAAGTCATGACGTGGTGTGGTTTGTAAATAAAGTGTTACAAAATTACGTGCTACCCTGGTATGGAGCTGAGCTGAGCTCAGGTTGCAACAGGGAATGGGAGAGGAATCATCTGCTGGGTGTGGCTTTGGTGAGCCTGCATGGCTAACACAACAAGCATCTCAGCACTCGTCCTCATGAAATGCATCATCATACCGAGCAAGCATGGCGCTCCTTACTGAGTTTGTACAAATGAGAATTTGCCAGTCAAGATGGCGCTTGCGGCTGAAATGTACATGCGCACGGGAAATTACATCAGCGCCGGCGAAATGTGTCGTCATTGGAATCCTGTCTTCTCAGAGTGGTGCTTTAAATGGAAAAATGCACACAAACGGAGATAGGTCCTTAACGGGGTTGAGGGAGGGCTGGACCCTATATAAATCTAGCAACAAGAAAATTGCCCCCTTTCTCAGTAAATTTAAGTGTAGACCAAATAAACAAATTAATTAAATCTGGTCCGGTATATTTATTTATACCTTTTACTTTTTTTCTTTATACAAAACAACTTTCAAAAAAATGGCAGAAAGAGGATACACAATACAAAAGACAATTAACAATCTTATTCCATAATACTTGACACAAAAATGCTTTACAAAAATATTCAAAAAGAAACATCAACATTACATCCAACAAACGATCCACATTACAGTATAACAAAATAATAAATTAATAGATTAATAAAGTGTTAATCTGATGCACTTGGTGTAGAACACCATATTGGGCAGACTAGAGGAGTAAGATGTGTCTCTGTGTAATGGGACAGGATGGCCTGAGGGATTGACCACTGGTAGTAATGGGAGACTTATTGAAGTCTTGGAGTTGGAGGTTTCACATAGGCAGTTTGCCTTTCTTTCTTCAGTATCTTACCCTGACGCCCATGGTGTTTGAGGATCCGGCTACCCTTCTCACTTTAAGAAAAGCACCAGATTATCATTCTAACCAGGATCCTGGGATACTCACCTCACATCTAGGTAATCTTGAGTCAATCTGCTTACTCATCCGTAATTAAAACAAAGTCTTTCTTTTAATGCAGGCAAAATCATGCGGTATCCGGATTGCATAAAGGTAATTGTGTCGCTCAGAGCTGGCCTCATTGGTGAGTTATCTCTGCAACTTATTTTTCTACAATGGTATGTTGAATATCTATTGTACCTCTAGTGACATTTGTGAAACTCCTCTAAAATATAACTGAGTGTATTGCGCTTTCCACAGAAGAAACAAAAATAAAAAATAAACATCCCAAGGTAAACCAGTGTAATGCCAAGATTCATTTGGGGTCACTTAGGATTCCTCAAAGCCTTCTCTCCATGATCATGCTCTACGTGATGACTACAATTCGAATATATGACGTAACAACCCAAACCATTACAACGCATACTTTTACATCACAGTTTTTACAACGCATCTACCATTACATTGCATGATTTTACAACGCATACCATTACAATGCATTTTTACAATCTACCATTATAATGCATAATATTTTTTAGTGCAACAGTAGGGTAAATGTTGGATAGCGTAGGAGTAAAAATGACTATTCCCCCTCCAGTGAGTGCAACATTAGGGAAAGTGTTTGATAGCGTAGGGGTACAAATTACTATATCTACTCCAGTGAGTGCAACAGTAGGGAAAGTGTTGGATTGCGGAGTTGTAAAAATCACTATTCCCAACTACCCCAAAACCCATACCCACCCTAAAACTTAAAATTCTCCATTACTAACCTTACAATGCATTGTGATGGCATGTGTTGTATTGGCATGATTTCTAATGACATGCGTTGTAATGACATGGGTTGTAATGGATAGCGTTGTAATGGCAAGAGTTGTAAAGGCACCTGTGTTGTAAAAGCTGCATTGTAAAGGCATTACGATGTAATGCCTGCGTTGTAATGGACGTTTCTCCTACAATTAAAACCAAACAAAAAAGTGTCTTCAGACTACTGAAGTGGATCCAGCGGCAATGGTATCCTGGCTGTATTTATCACCCAAAGTCACAGAAAGAAGAATATGAGTGACTTTGACACCCTTTGTACAACTTTAAAATAAGGACACACATAACTGACTGTACAGTGAGCAAAAATCCTGGGATACTCACATTCATTCCGCAGAGAATTTCATTATTGATCTCAAGAAAATGTACCTTCGAATCTGGTAGATATATTTCCTTTGTGGCTGGATAACCCCATACTATGTATATTGCATGTTTATATCCTAAAAATTACGCATTTTTCAAGCCATCATGGACCAATGATGTACCACCCGCGTCTGTTCCAAGCCAGGAGGCTTACGGTGACAATGTCATGAAACTGGACCACGTAGGACTCCGTAGGGCATACAAAGATCCCATTCCGTAACATTGGACTCCATTCGCTGAGCCGGAATGCTTTCCAAGGCAGCAGCTTGGAAGAGAAGCGGCTCAGCGAGCAGTGATCCTACAATTGTCCGCGACATAATTGGACAGACCAAAGTGTAACCCAAGTAAACAACCAGAATTCCATGTAGTCTGTCTGAAATCATTACAGCATGTGTGGTTTTGGAGCAGGAATAGCTCATGTCTTTCTTTATATAAAATGGTTTTTCTCATGGATCTTTGAAAACATCCAGAAGAGAGTGCAAAAACAGACCCCATAGAGCTATTTCAACAAAACAAAAAAATATTTCACAGAAGGGGTCTGACTGGCTGTCAACTGACAGGCGATTGACTGCTCTTAACAATGCTCACCAAATTTGTTTTGAGTAGCAGGAATGCTCTTTAACACCAAAACATGCAGTTGAAGCAAGGAAAGCAAATATTAAATGCAAAAATATTTGACATCGGTGGCATTTAAACACCAATGTTTCAGCAAGTTTAGCAGAAATAATAGGAAAAGAAATTGCAGTACTAATTAAATAAAGCTGATTGGAGGGTAATGCTGACACAGTGTAGGGTAGATCGCACTGTGGGGGAAACAACCTTTACCATGCAGTCATTCCATCGCAACATCCTTTACATCGCATGTCATTACAACGCAGCCATTACATTGCATGTCACTACAACGCATGTCATTACAACTCATGCCACTACAACGCAGGCATTACAACGCATACCATTACAACGCATAGTACCCTTACACTATCCAACACTTACCCTACTGTTGCACAAAACTGGAGTTAGAATAGTCATTTTTACCCTACACTATTCAACACTTATCCTACTGTTGCACTCACTGGAGTTAGAATAGTAATTATTACCCCTATACTATCCAACACTTACCTTAAATGCAACTTAATGGTATGCATTGTAATGGTACGTGTTGTAAAGGTATATTGCGATGTATTGGAATGCGTTGTAAAGTTAGTTTCTGAAAATGCGATGTAATGGCATGCTATGTAAAAGAATGCATTGTAAAGGAGGTTGCTATGTAAAAACTGTGTTGTAAAGGCATGCATTGTAAATGTATGCGTTGTAACGTCATATATTCCACTGTGGCCAGACATCATTATTTTCCTAGATGCATATACCAGGTGCTGGAGAGAGGGAGGGTCTATGGCACTGCACACTCTGTGTCCGGCTAATGAATATTAATAAGTCAGGCAATGGATTTGCATTGAATGTCCTGCAGGAGTAGAGTAGAAAGGAAATCAAAAGAGGCCTACACAGAATACAGTGGCGTAGCAAGGGGAGTGGTCCGCCCCGGACTGCACAAGTTTTGGGAGCGGCGGTCTCACCGACACCACCCCTACTCGTTACCTGTGGCAAAAGCAGGAACTGCCATGTGCGGCACAAGACCTAACTACGCCAGTGACAGAATAGCAGGCCTCCTTAGCTTCTCTATCCACCCCTCATTGCATCACGTCATCTCTGCCGCTGCCCGCGTCCCCCACAGGGGGACATCAGCAGGGCAGCCCCCTTAGTCCCACTAGTCGGAGCCCCCCCTCCGTCAGTCCTCGTGGAGGGGGAGGCTCGGGCAGTGCACCTGCCCCTCCCCGGCTGGGTGCACCAGTGACCTGCATCCGGGGGAGGGCGCGTTGGGGGCGGGCCGGGTACTTAGGCCCCTGTAGCCCTGCATTCAACCTCTTTGACGGTCGTCTGCCCTCCCGGCTGCCCCTGTCCGGCCTGGTTCAGTCATAACACAGGGTTGGTCCTCCCCTTTCTCAGGCAAATAGTGGTACGTTACATAATACAGTATGTATATCTTGACTACACATCCATGTGCTAACTGATAGGCACCTGCCATGACGATAAGAGCACTTGTATATTACGCTTACACCTACAGTCAAAAATATAGGTTCCACTTTCACAAGTAAGTGGAAGCATAAACGGTGCAGACACTGGCTGTTCGAGCCCCGTTCAGGCTGCCTACTATTGAACTACAGGAAAAGGTACTAGCATGGCCATGGATTTATTCCACAGCAGCAGCCAACAAATAGTAATCAATTCAGGGGTGACTCAAACATCTAGCATATAGGAGGTCCTGATCTAAAGAAACCCCTTAGTGATGTTGTAAGGGTGGAACACAAGGCCCAAGTGGCGCAGGGTGAGTGTTGCAAGGAGGCTTACTGGGCGCGGTAACCAGACCGCTGTTGGTCAGTAGCACGACCAGGGGTGGGTTTTGCTGTCACTGGTTGAGAAGAGGGAATTGAGACTTGGACTTGGGGCACCAATCAGCTCCCCCGGCAGAAGGGTTGTGTATAGCGCAAGGCGTAGTTGCATGCGCCCATCCCCTGTACTTACGGTGCCAAGCAGTTCAAAATTGACTTTGATATTTGCCTGAGCTGCGCCAGGCATTTCCCTCACCAGGCACCTTGATTCCCAAATTATTGTATATAGGTCTGTTTCACACATGCACACTCCAAGAATGGGAATATTTCATATAAACAGCCGGGAACCAGGGATTCTTTGAGTTTCTTGCGGGTCAAACGGGCGTAAATAGTGCACCGCAAGGATTGAAAGGTAACACATGGCGGTTGAAACTTGGCAGCTATGGATAGGGGCGGCTAGCTCTAGGTGGGCTACGCAAGAAAGCGATGTGGTAGCTTAGTTAATTTGATGCTGCCTAGAACGGGACTGAACTGAACATGGACTAGGACAGCAGACTGGCTGGTTGTAGAGGTAGTGCTCCTTTTGTAGTAAATATAGTGAGGCAAGGGTATAGTGGAGAAATACCAGGCAATCTTCAGCACATTGCCAACACGCTGGGTAACCCTGTGGATTAGTCGGGCCTGCATAATCCCTCTTTACTTCCTAATTTCTGGCCCACGCTGAGACATTCACTTAAGGTATCACAGAGTCACCAGTGTCTTATACGTAGGCCCGCTGGCACTAAGGATGAGGAGCAGTTTGCACAGAATCTGGGCCTGCTTTAGCCGCACATCCTCCCCCAGTCTGACCCCTCCAATACAATTGAGCTGACTCCGCGTCAGGTCTGGCTGATACAACAAAGCCTCTAGCTGGTTTAACCTCACGGGACGCAGGTGGTGCGTTAAGGGCCAGGTGTGCGTTGGTTTGGCTGATTCACTTGAAGGGTCCCAAGGTTGGCAGGCAATTTTTAACAGCAAAATTCAACAGTTAGGGTTGACACGCAGGGGAGGCTGCACAACATGTAGTTACAGCTGTATAGGGTGCTTGCTAAAAGCTTCATAGGGTACAACGAAGGCCAGGCAAAGGGGGACAACTTGGATAGGTGTTAAACAGGAGGGATACCTACATAGTGTTAAAAGGGATGTAGCCTAAGCAAATCGCAAACTGGCCTTATATGCATGATGGAGATGGTTGCGGATGGATAGGGGGCTATCCAACCAAGGTAATATGTTATGGGGGCAAACATGCACCAAGAGAGGGAGCCCTGAGATTATCCTAGACAGCCTAAAAGACCCGCCCTATAGCCAGGCTTTCGTGAGTTGCGGGACAATCCGGCGAGGGGTACATGGGGTCAGAGCATAGGTTGCCACATCATTTAAAGAAGGAGTGCGGTGGCATTCCCACGGCTCTGGAAAGGGCAAGCATTCGTTCTTGTAGACCCCCCTCCTACACAGCAGGTACAAGGGGTCACCCATGCACATGTCGCATATCACAGGTTAAGATAGTCCCCAAGAGGTGGGAACGGCCACCGACATGCCTTGACAGGACAGGGCCAGCCACTTACAATAACAGGCAACTCTGAGGAATATATATGTTACAGGCAGGTGTTTTCAAACAGGGGCCTTAGCCAAGCTGGCTGCCAGGCAGGGGCCCACACAACTAAGGTGATGACATTAGGTTGCAAGCACGCACCAGTAAATGGATGCTCAAGCCCATTGCCAGAATGGCGAGATAGTCCCCAAGTTGGGAGGTGGCCATTGTGCGCCTCGCTAGGTCAGGGTCAACCACTACTTAGGGCTGATAGCAGGGACATGACGGGTCCCCAGCGAATCCTGTAAGCCTATAGCTAGACATATGACCCACTCTAGTAGGCGATACCAGTACTTGTATAAGTATCCAGGGTCACAGGTGTATAACAGGGTCCGGCCATGGGTAGGTTTGCACCCCACGAAATGTGCAACGACTTAGGTGGGACACTGTGCATTATTCCTTCATTCCTGTGGTGACCCCATTGTCAGGGCGCCAAGGTTAACGTGAACATAACCATGAAATTGTCTGGTCAAGGTGGCAAAGTCAGGAAGAATATGTTTCTCCTTGACGTGCGGGAGGCACTAGAAGCTGCGAGATTTAAGTAAGGAACTCTGAGGTGGGGGGCTCTGTCATCGACGGTAGCCTCCGCCAGAGCTGTGGCGGAGTTACAAGGCGATCTGGAGGCAGAATGGTACAGTAAGGGTACCTCTGCGGCAGACGGGTACAGTAAGGGTACCTCTGCCTGGCACAGTAAGGGTGCCTGAGCCAAAGACCTGGAGCCGCAGGGAGGTTCCGGGAAAACCGCAACGGCGCCCCGTTAGTCCTTCGGGCGGTTGGGGGGCCTTACCAACCGGGGGTGTGCCACACCACGCTCCGCCCTGAAAGGGGGGGCGGGAGTATGACATGATCACGTGATCCGTAAGGGGATCAACAAAGGCTGCACTGTCCGGGCGTCGATCCACCGTGCCGGATGGCTCATAAGGCGGGCGAGGCAGCGAGGGGCTGCCTGCCCTGGATCGCCCGTAAGATAACCCACAAAAACGTCATACTTTTTGATGTATGAAAATAAACCTGCAGCAGTTCTTTACCCATAATAATGTGTCCTGTGTAATCATTATGGGCAAGTGTATAAAATGCAGGGGGGAGCGGATGACGGTGTGTGCACTATGCCGCTGCCCGCGTCCCCCACAGGGGGACATCAGCAGGGCCGCCCCCTTAGTCCCACTAGTCGGAGCCCCCCCTCTCCATCAGTCCTCGTGGAGGGGAAGGCTTGGGCAGTGCACCTGCCCCTCCCCCGGCTGGGTGCACCAGTGACGTGCATCCGGGGGAGGGCGAGTCGGGGGCGGGCCGGGTACTTAGGCCCCTGTAGCCCTGCATTCAACCTCTTTGCGGTCGTCTGCCCTCCCGGCTGCCCCTGTCCGGCCTCAGTACTGGTCGTCCTGCGCCTGCCTGCCTCGCTGCACCCACCCTATCCTCGTATCCAGCAGCTTGGCAGGTGGCATGCTGATTTGGATGTTCTAATGTTTTCTTTTGTGTTGCAGGCGGAGTTACAAGGCGATCTGGAGGCAGAATGGTACAGTAAGGGTACCTCTGCAGCAGACGGGTACAGTAGGGGGTACCTCTGCCTGGCACAGTAAGGGTGCCTGAACCAAAGACCTGGAGCCGCAGGGAGGTTCCGGGAAAACCGCGACGGCGCCCCGTTAGTCCTTCGGGCGGTTGGGGGGCCTTACCAACCGGGGGTGTGCCACACCACGCTCCGCCCTGAAAGGGGGGGCGGGAGTATGACATGATCACGTGATCCGTAAGGGGATCAGCAGAGGCTGCACTGTCCGGGCGCCGACCCACCATGCCGGCTGGCTCATAAGGCGGGCGGGGCAGCGAGGGGCTGCCTGCCCTGGATCGCCGTAAGATAACCCACAAAAACGTCATACTTTTTGTTGTATGAAAATAAACCTGCAGCAGTTCTTTACCCATAATAATGTGTCCTGTGTAATCATTATGGGCAAGTGTATAAAATGCAGGGGGGAGCGCATAACGGTGTGGGCACTAATCAAAATTGTACCGTTCATGAGTGGACGAGTAAAAGAACGCATCAGGCCTATCAACGTTTTGCAAAAACGTTTTAGAGGCGTAATCCCTTAACCCTTAGTACCCCAAACTCAAGAAATGCTGGAAAAATGGGACTAATCATTACACAATAAAGAAGCAAATTACCATCGCAGTAAAAAGGGTATTACTAAACGTTGATTGTAACAACAAAATAATTTTACTATAAAATTCAATAGTGTTTGCTATCTAAAGTGACTAGCAACTGCGCGTTCCCAACTGGAAAATTTCAGCTGGCCAACTTCCTGTCAGATACAACGCGCCTTCCTGCGTCCCTACCCAAGAGCGGATCTCGCTTGCTGGGCCCCCCTCCTCTGGCGGCGTTCAACAGTTTTGTGGGGAGGGGACTAAGAGAAATAAAGAAAAGACACAATGGCTCGCCAATCACTTTTCTCATACTGTGAAGAAGTTAATTCCACACCCCAGTCTAAATATTGACTACCCTTCTCAACAGCCAAAGATATATATGTATAATATTGAAACTTGTTCTTAAGTAAACCGAATTTCCAATTATTTCACCCCCTTTGTGAAAGGCGGAAAAGCCACTGTGTGTAGATTCTCACCGGAAGCACAATACCAACAAAAGGGTAAATAGGAAGGCAATACACAGCATAAGAATGTGTGCATAAAGCCCATTCTGGCCTGCATATCAAGTATAAACCGGGCCATTGCTTTATCCGGAGCCCACGGTTGAAATTCTGCCCCCAATGTGAATCTAATCACCCATTCAGAGCCCCTTAATGACTTGTCATTTCTCTGCCCTGCCATTTTCTGTCCAATTAATTCTTTTATTGTGCACCGGATAAAGAGAGACAAAGGCCCTTCCAGGCAATAATGAATCATTAAAATTCAGCCGCTCTGCGCCTCTTTCCTTTGGCAGGTCCCCAGCGCACCGGCCTGTTTTGCATTCGCTGTGTGCGCTGTGGTTAAAAATCCACCACCCCAGCTAGGCTGCGTTAACTTCTTCCGAGAGGGGCCGAGTGGAAAAGTAAAATTAAGAAAGCGAAAAGATTTTTTTTTTTTTTTAACGCATCACCAGGACAGACTTTGAGATTTGAGAATTTTGGCCTGAATGGCTGCACCTGTTTTGATGACTATATTTGTTCGCCACTGTTTTATTAATTTTTGTATAATTGTGTTATAAATACATTATTTGTACTTGATTAATTGTCTATATAATTATTTGGTTTTTATGTTTTTGAATTAAATGTTTTTATTATGAATATGTATACTTAGAAATAAATGCAATCTTGTGTTTTTTAATTGGTTGTTGTGCTTTTCATACTTCTTCTCCCTGGTTGTATTATCAACTTTCTGTTTTTCTCATATTGCACCTGTTTTCACTCAATCACGTAAAAAGACATTTTACAAGTTGGGCCATACATAGTTAATTTCACTTGCCGATTAATGTTTTAGCCTTGCTGTCCATGTGATGAACACACATCTCCGATTTGCATGACACAAATATAGCCAGGTGTGTGTGGTACCCACTGAGCACACAAACAAACCAGAAACAACATTTTGGTATGGAACCTGCAATGGGACGTGACTGTCTCGCCCAATTTAATCAAGAAATAAAAAAGATCAGCGTTCCAAGGTGCTTCTGTGAAAAGTTGGCCTGATATGTGATGTCCACTATTCTAGTGGGCACCCTGCATCAGTCCAAACAACCCTTATGGTGATGGTTGTAAAGTCAACCTTATTGACCAGCTATCCTAGTGGTAGCATGGACAAAGCAGTCTTAGGCTAATACTTCAGAGAGCACGTGAAGCCAATTGTTTTACCAATAATAACCCCTTGAATACCAAATGAAAGGGCACCACACAAGGTATATATCAAATATATATGTATTTATTACTAACACAACCCCTCTGCACTCTTTATGAGTTCAGAGTTCGAGATACAGCACAAGTTACTAAATAAGCATACTATAAGTTGCACAAATACAATTCTGCCCTAGGGGCCTCACGAACCATATACTAAGTCAGTGGTATAAGAACCACTTCAGGACAGGCGAATAGGCCTAGGGCCTAAGGAATCGCTGGAACTACACTGAACAACCACAGGTTAGGAAGTAGGAGTCTCACAGGATGCGTGTGCAGTGTCTAAACACACACACGGGTTCTCATAGACTTTCAATGGGAACAGTAAAGTTTGTAAAGTAGTGGATTTCGGGCCCTTCCGGATGGACTACGGGAAAACGCAGTTAAACTAGGACACATGGATAGTTATTACCCACGGGAGCACCGGAGTACTCGAGTTACCTCACCCAGGGAAGTCGGGTGCATAGGTGTTCTTTCGTGTAGGGTTTTGTCGTCGAATCCTATGGAGAGCTGCACAAAGATGCTGCAGGCGACCAGGAGGAAGATGTCCGGTTGGATCCAAGGGTGGATCAAAGCAGTGAAGAACCTGAAAGTAGAGGGGACAGAGTCTGGGTCACTAGCCAGTGACCAGGAAGGAACCAGGAAGGAACCAGGCAATGTCGAGCTGCAAACAGGTGAAGAAGTGAAGCTTGTCTCTGCAGCCACGTGGACCAGGAGGTGTCGATGACAACCAGGAGCTGGATACGGATTGTCCCACAAAGGCTCTCGCTGTTGGCGGTGTCGGATTCCAAATTGGAGTCAACAAGCCTTGGCAAAGGCAACCCACGCAGGAAGGTAAGATCGGCTTCTGTTTAGACCAGCAAGGTCTGAGGAGCTTCCCCTTTACAGGAAAGCAGGAGCAAGCCCGGAGCAACTAGGCAAGTGGTGTTGATTTGTAAAGATGTCTTCAGAAGGGCCACTAGCCAACGGGCTATCAACTGAAAAGATGCATCAAGGAGAAATGCAGGCGCAGGCCCCACGCGGCACTCGTGGAGTGTGGAGGGATGAGCTTCGGTGTACTTACAGCTCGGGGTTGGGGATTCTCAAGTCCCAATGCACAACTTCAAGGACGCCTCAGAAGGTGCACAGTTAGCAAAAAGCAGGTACTGCAGGTAGTCCGGTGCCACGTCTCTCGTGTCCACCACGGGTCTCAGCTTTGCTGTGGATGTGGGTCGAGGTCAGAGAAGTCTGGAAATCTAGAGGCTGCGTCGCTAAGTCTTCGGGCTCCGACGGGAGCATCGACAAAGCAAACCAGCAAGTCACTGACGGTGCCTGTTTGCACAGGGTGGTCACTCCTTGACCACAAGGGAGATTCTTCAGTCTTCTAGTTGCAGTAGAATGTCAAAGGTCCAGAGTTTTGTTTTAGGGTTTCAGTTCAGGATAATCTAATGTCTCTAGACACAGCTCCTAGCTTTATACTAATCTAAGGGGCTGTATTACCTGCTAGGTCCCTCCTATGGGTGGAACCTGGGAAGGGGGTGGTTACACCCCTTTCCCTTTGTCCAGTTTCGCCCCAGTAACTGGTTTGAACCGGGCTATGCATGGAGCACCTTGTGTGCCCAGGCAGTGTCTCATTTCGTTCAACCCAACCTGCCCCACTACACTATAGCCTGTCTGGGGAGGCGCTCGCACCTCCCAAGGCAGGAAACCTATTGTCCAGGCCTCCCCTGCCGGAGTTTCGTCCAGCAGCAGAAGGTCAGACTCGTGTCTGTGGCAGCAGCATCCATTTTGTGATGCTGAGGCTCTGTTTAACTTTAACCGGGTAAAGCTACAACTGCATGTCTTCTCCCTCTAGAAGGGTGGAATGCTACCCCCGCCGCCAGGACTGGCGGGGGGTGGGGGGGGGGGGGGTAGTCTTCCAAAGCGTATAACACCTTACTCGACATGTTTAGATAAAGCAAAACCAAAGTTAGCATTAACCGCGATATTATAATGCACTTAAGAGTATATGGTATGGCTATATTATAGAACAGCTATAAGGACATGGTTCCGAAAGCTGCAGACAGGCTCAGCTCGTGCTAGAGCACCATCTCATATAAAACCAAGCACTCTGCCTTCAGGATTGTCAAGGACTTCCATAGGAGTGACTTATAGGTATATATGTGTCTATATATAATGGTAGGTATAGGAATACTATACCTAAGCAAGGGGGGATTACACAAGCTTGCCCCAGCTGAGTGATCAGCCAGTTGTGTCAGTTTGGATGGCCAGCCAGGGGTGGCATAATACATGCTGCAGTCCCTGGTAGGCCTTGGATGCACCTATGCCCTGGGTACTTATGGTACACTATACAGGGGCTCATAAGGGGACCCAATATCCAATTGGAGATGTACCTAAAGTACATGGCGTCTATTTTAACAGTGAGAGCAGATAGCCTGGAGCCCTGATTAGGAGGATCCCAGTGCAACTAAGTCGAAACCCAGCTAAACACTAGGCAAAAAGTTGGGGTAACCATATAGTCAGATATCCACCTTCCTACAGCTTCTACAGATGTATTGTATTGCAGCATTTACATAGCGCTTGCTACCCCTATGTGGGACGCTGAAGCACTTGCCTACATGAATAACAAAATGATTCTACCCTATTTTTTATGTTTTATATTTGATATGCTGTGATACACGGACAAGTGAGTGTTGCTGATCCTGGAAATGTCAGGGAGAAGCACTAAGTGTTTTTAAAATACCCGTCACACACTAAGAATCCCATAGTGTCATGCTTCATCATAGGGGTCTTCCTGTCCCTCTACGGGGCGGGCCCTGCTTCGACCAACGAATGCGCGGGAGCACTTGATTTTATGAAAATAGGCTATGTGTGGTGTGGATAGTGGGAGTGGTAGGGAGTGTGAAAGATACACAAATAGGGGCTTTTAAAAATTCCCTGGCTAGTGGAAAAAACAAACTTTATTCACTTCCCTAGCTGGAAATATTAAAAAGGGGGTTATGTAGGGGGTATGTATTACGCCCTACTTGGTTGACCTGTTTCGTAAGCAGCACTGCTTCACTCATCAGGACCTAATATGATCCTTACTGCACTCAAAAACTATATATTTATATGTAGATTGCCTATTTTCCAAAAGATAGACTACAAAAATAGGCTACTCTGTTTTCCTAGCCTGCCATACTATCTCTTGACCATACGGTCAAGAAGATTCCAAAGGACTCCTGGTGTCCCGTATCAATTTCCCTGGAACACCCTAGGTATTTTGAGGTGACCATATAGTTGCGGATACATTTCTTGACAAATGAGCAACATAACAAATTCTGATTTTAGTAAAGCGGTACAAAAGGGGGTGGTGATGGACGGAGCATCTGAACCAATCAAACACTCACACCCAGTCAACAAATCTAGGTTTAATCCATCACCGTTCTTTAGCCCACTCTGCCACCCCAGTTCAGACATGGCCATATGCAAATCAGTCTGACCCTGTGCCTCATGGGAACAGTCCAGCCCGAACTGCCAAGCCATGCCTTCCCTGGACCGGAACAAGCTTCCTAGGACTGGTTTCTGGCATTACAGAAGGACTGGGAAAGTCTGGACCTGAGGTATGGACATGCACTGGGCACATAGTCTGGAAATGTGATTGTTCCTTTTTCTGCCCAGGTAGGTCGGACAATAAGCGCTGTCTGTACCGAGCGGGTAATAGGCCAGTCCCACAAGAATTTTCTAATCTCCAGGCAAATAACCCTACAACTATCAATTTACCAATTTCTTTGTTTTATGGTATTGAGATATTGAAATAGTTTTAGACTAACTTATTTCTTCATTGTCTAATTCTATTGTTGAATGTGTGGCATAACTTGTGAGGCCCTGATGTGTTAATCTTGCTTGGACTCCTAATCCACCGTACTTATCCCACTTTCCTCAAGCCAGCAAGCCAGAGGAAAACCCATTAGCAGAATTTCCTCCAATATATGATCCCTTGGGTGGAGGATATTCCACCACTGAACTCTCCTCCATATTGAGCACTTTCTGCACATTTTGCATTACCACTAAACTCTAAATCAATGTCTGCTCCTTTTGAACACTGCCACAAGTTGGCAAGTGTCTACATGCTCGCGTAGCCTACATCAGAAAGAACTGCTGAGCTGATCCCCGGATCAACGGGGCAATGCCCATAAACCATTCCATTGCCCCATACATCTCCAATTTAAAAGTAAAGAAGTTGTTTCTGCACAGAGTAGGAGAGTGCACTTTTTTTATAGAGCCCAACAACAAAACCATGAAATTGAGGATAAGAAAATGAGGTCAAGATGTGATGATGCAGCAAATAAAATGGCAGTCATATAGTTAAGGTGCCCTACTGCGCATGGTTAGGGCATCTGATTATGAGTCAAGCCAGCCTGGCAAGATCCTAGCAGAAACTGCTCCATAATCTGGGCGCAAACGGTCCATAGAGTGCCACAAACTACCTTCATGAGCTCAAATGCCTGTTAGGCGAGCCTTGAAATCATTTGGTTGGCATCATCTGAAAAGGTTCAGGATGGTCTTCCTGGGAGTGTTTACTGAAGTTTGCAGAACAAAAAGCATTCTAGGTCATTATAGCATGACATTAATAGCATTACAGAACCAACACATTGAGCAGCAGGGAGACCACGTCAGGACCACAGACCCTGTCAACAGTAAACATTTCATGAGGGGTCCTTGTAGAACCACTGACTCAGAACCCTTTTTATTCCTGTGTCTGCTAGTGGCATCTTGTGATGTTTGTGAATAGTGGTACACACGGGACAGACAGGCACACACTCCCAACCACTCACAAGCACACATACTCACACAATTCACAAGCAGTACACGCACACACCCATCCACATGCGTGCATACATTCACGCACACACCCAAACATTCAAATAGCACTCCCTGGGCCACAGTGGTGATGACAGGACCAGTGGATGGCAAGAGGGAAAGTATCAAGGCACTGGATGGAGCTGGGGCTGGAGGCTTCAAGCAGGGAATGGGAACATAGAAGATTCCACCTCCTACTCTCACTGGCTAACCTTCTGATGGTCAGCCAAAGAGTGGAGAACCTTCACTAACTCTTCCCTATCTCCTCTGTGATGAGGTGTCATTGAAGGACAGGCAGCCCATGGCACCTAAGGGCTTACACCTGAAGAGTCTAGGGCTGGCTCTATTGGTTACTCTCCCTCTCATCATGATGGTGAGGACCTCACAGGGCTTTGCTGGGTTGATGAGGTCACTGCCTTCAGGGCTGAGAATTTGACAGCCCTGCAAAGTTTAACTCAGGATAACAGTTGCCTGCACATTAGCGCACGTAAAGCGCCTGGTAGCCTGACCCTGACTTGACGAGTGTCTGTCAGGTTGACCTTCACTCAGCCTGACAGACACGGATCATGCTTTGGGAAATGGAGGTGGCAGACCCCGCCACCCATAGTGACAGGAAGTCCCAGTTCTCTGCTCCATCTAGAAGCTGCCCTGCTGTTTGCCTCTGCTAAACCCATCTCTGATCAGACTTTAATCAGACCATTATTGTGCCATCACCATCACCCATTAACCTCTAGCCTCAATTATGACTTATGTTTGTGCCAATTTCCCTACTAAAATGTTTTTTTGCAGCACAGCAGCTCCTGACTGAACAGAGACACTTTGTTGACGCAGTGGTCCAGCGCGCACAGAGCCCAATGGCGGTTGCCATACTTGCTGTCCATTTGACAGCACACCCACTGCTGAGTATTGCCTTATCATGGTGCTGCATCAGGTGTTCATAGCAGCCGGTTCTCAAGATAGTTCTGGCTATATTAGGCAATTTCACCAGTGGGTTTAGATGGTGGGGCGAGGAGGGCTGTGGGAAGGCGATGAGAGCACGTGGGGCTGGGGGGAGGGGATAAGGAAGGTTGGGAGGGCCATCAAAATGGGTTAATCAGTAGTTGGGGTGGTGTGGCAGAAGAGAGGGTTGTCTCTGATTCTTTTTCTGTTTCTCCTCTTTGGTAGAAATACTTACAGCTTAGATGCCTCCCAGCTCAACAGAAGCAGGATAATTAGTTTCAAGTAAAGTATCAAATACAATTATTTTAAAAAAAAAATGGTATGCTTCTGTTGTAGGATGAAAAGCAGTAGACCTCTGCAAATGGTTCTAAAATCCAGTGGGACTGCTTTAAAGAAACAAGCATTTGCAATGCAATAGGTCTCGCATTTATAGGAGTTTGAGCTATTGGCATTGTGAATGACAATGCCTTTATTTATGTGTTGTTTTTAAAACAATAAAAAAATACATTGTCATTTATAATCCCAATATCTTTTGCAAGTGCGAGACCTATTGCATTGCAAATGCTTGCAAAAAAAACATTAGGAGGAGCCTGCTCATAGGGAAAATTTTAGCCTGCCTCCTGTGTGCTGCTATCCGGTTCTTTGAGGTCCAGTGAGTAGACATTCCAGAGCAGGAGGTGGTCGCAGTCTGCACTCATTCCCTTATCAGCAAACGGGAAGGGCTAAGCGTGTGGCCAATACCTTTGTGGGGCAGGGGATTGAGAATCCAGGTGAAGCATGGTGGCCAGGTCTTCTATGGCTCACGCCGCCTTGCTGGGAGGGGAGGCATTGTTGTGCTGAGAGGCAGAGGAAGGGGTGAACTGCTAGAGACAGCTGCCAAGTGGAGCCAGTCACGTCGTTCAATGAGTGGCCCATGGCAGCAGCAGTAACATTTCCTGCAAAAGTGGCCTTTTTTATATTTCATTTGTATTTAAGTTTAATAAAATTTGCGCTGTTACACATTTTAACCAGCAGTATGCAGAAATTCATGAGCCCACATTAACAAACTTAATGTTGAAGTAGGTAATTTGAAATAAAAATGTATGTTGAAAAAATTACCACAATACACAAATACAGGCGGATGTGGTGGTGGGAGAATAGCATGGTGAGATGTCCCTGGACAGGTGGGAGGTGGTGTTGGGGGGGGTGGACGGCTGGGAGCGGAAGCTGAACAGCCAACAACTGTACCTACACAACCGTAGACACGAGCATTCCCTTCCGCCATGGCCTCTCGGTGACCCAAACAAATCAACGAGAAACACCCTTAAACAAATCACAAGGCACCTCCTGAGGGCCTCAACGCCGACTCCAGCACCCCGCAGTGCTGTGCCGGAGGTCAACGCGCTTGGAAGCAGGAGCTAGTCGAGAAAGCGAAACTCCGAAATGAAAGTGAAATCATTAGCTACCCGAGGTGCCCTGCCCAGGAAGGAGGAGCTGCCACCGCCTAAGCTTTAGGGCGAGGGTAGTGTAAACACCCCACGCGCCACAAGATGGAGCTCTCCAATATCACGATAGGCTTAGACAACCCAAGAACATCCCAAAATATTATGCAGTTTGGTGTAGTTCTTTTGCTCTTTCTCACTGACAACGCACTCGGCGTCGTTTCTGATTTACCGCCCTAGAAACAAGATTATACTGTTCAAACAAGTCGCTCCAGTGTACCATGGGTCTTTCGATACCTTACGTAATTACTGAGGTCCTGATTATGGAGGTGATATGCGCATTGTTTTTTTAAACTCTACATAATGCGGGGAGGCAGCGCAGCAGCCCGAGGGGTCACGGGGTACAAAACAGGGTTCCCGCCATGCCATGACCTGACCCTGGGACTCTCCACACGGGCCCCACGAGGCCCGTGCCATTGTCTCATTGTTATCCTGGGATCCGAGGAGGAGGAGGGGCGGCCATCCCACATGCCAGTAATGGTAAACAAAAAAGTGCAGAGCAAGTAATTATAAAACAGACATGCCAGTAATAGTAAACAAAAACGTGCAGAGCAAGTAAAAAAAGCATTATTAGACAAACGTACCACAATGCGAAATGGACATCCCACATGCCAGTAATGGTAAACAAAAAAGTGCAGAGAGAGTAATTATAAAACAGACCGTCTCACGCCGCCAGTAAAAGATCCAATTCGGGTGGGCGGGGCTAAAAGAGGACAAGGCGGTAACCAGGAGGGACTAAAAAGCCTCAGTTACAATAAAAAGACACGGTTTACCATAACGAGTGACGCAAACCAATCAAAATAACGGGTGAAGTCGAGACACCACTTCTGAAAGTGTACTGATTACAAGAAGCCCTCGCAGAGCGAGCAGCCCATGCGCTGCAACGCCAGGTGAGACCTTAAAATACAAGCACAGGATTCAGTCCCTATTTGTTGCTGTTTCCTCTATTTCACATTATAGCTGAAAAAACAACATTCGGTAATTTTAAAAGCATGTGGAAAGAGGTGGATAGAAAGCATGAGTTTTGATCCAACTTTTAAAACCCTGGTAGATTCATTGATAACATTCTGAGACATTGCAAATCAAAAGAGCATCGCATGACTATTGCATGTCCACCCAGCATGCAACAGTGAGTGACGGAAGTGCTGCCCCCTGCAGGCAAGCTCTGTTGTGGGAAAATGATCTCACTTGTCCATGAATATATAGCGCTATCTAGACCCGAAGGGCCCGATTCACAGAACTAAATTAAGACAAAATCCTAAACTTACTACTTTTGGTATTCACAGAAGTTTGGATTTTGTCTTAAGTTTGTCTTAAGACAGACTTAAGACAGACTTAAGATAGACTTAAGTTAGGATTTTGTCTTAAGTCTGTCTTAAGACAAATTTAAGACAAAATCCTAACTTCTGTGAATACCAAAAGTAGTAAGTTTAGGATTTTGTCTTAAGTTAGTTCTGTGAATCGGGCCCGAAGGTATCAGAGCGCTTTGCATCAGTAAATGTTCACATCAAAGTTAACAAGTAGGTACAGAGCAGCTGAGTGACATCAGATCAGATGAGCGGTTCCTTACAACGACAGACGGGAAAATGCGGCACGCAGCACCGCTACACCAGTCTGCTTTGCACTGAGGGGATAAATAAACCAATTGCTTCATACAAGTCGGAACAGACGCGCATTAGGACTTCTCAACACCTACTGTGTTGTGTTAAACGGTAACTTATCAAAATGTGCTGCACAGGCATGTTTACCAGGGTTTCCAAAAATTAATGGTCATATTTTAGAAAATGTATACTGTGGGCAGGCGCTTGTCACATAACACTTTTTGAGAAGACTGGCTGTTATGTTAATAGCAAGCTGTTACAAATGTTCTTATGCATCAATTAGACAAGGTGAGAGAGTGGGCCAGTCTATTGCTGCAGAAAAATCAAGTGGTTTTTTTAACTTTGATTTTACTTGGAGATTTAATTGTCCTTGGGGCATTAAAAATCAAATGTTGGCAGAAGAGCTATCAACAATGCCCAGTTAAGAGGTTTATCAGGTGTCCAGAACATATCTTACAACACGAAAATATTACTTTAGGGAGGTGTGCCCCAAATTTCAGGAATCTAAAATGTATATGGTTCCATCTAGAAGGCCATGGCCGACATAAATTGATTGTGCGGTTCAGAGACTTATTTCCCCTTCTACTCTTCGGTTTTCTTTCCCTTGTCATCATTTCTCATTTTTTCCGTACAAATCCGGGTGAAATTCATTCCCTCAATCAAAAATCTGTTTATTTAACCACGAGGGCATCATAAACAACAACAATTCATCATTTAAAATAAAATTACATTTCATATGACATGTATAAAACTGGAAGTATTGTGTAGATCAGTGTTACATTTAATGGAACAAGATTAAGATTAACAGCTAGATTCATCAACGTAAAATCGGCTCGCAAAGGGCCAGATTCTGAGAATCTGGCCCTTTGCGAGCGCAATTTTTGCATTTGGGATTCATCCTCCCAAATGCAAAAATCGCTATTATAATATTCGCAAATTAGCGAGGAATTGCATTTAAGGAATCTCTATTTGAGATTCCTTAAATGCAATTCATGAAACATTTAAAAATTGTGAATTCGCAATTTTGGGCCGCTATTTACCGCAAAGTCAAACCTCGTGGTAAATAGCAGAAACTTAGAAAAATGCACTTAAGTGCATTTTTCTAAGTTGCATGTTACACACACACGTGTGACATGTGTGTGCTCACTGAGTGAGAGTAAGAAAAGAGCTAGATGCCAAAGGCCTGTTGGAATAGTAGCGTTTTTAGTGACCTCGAAACTCCATATAGGAGGAGGAGAGTCTTAAAGGTAGGGGGAGGTCATTCCAAAAGGTGGGTGCCAGTAAAGCAAACTTCTGCCCCCCAGCCCGCTTCTTTTTAAAACGGGGCGTAGTTAGTAAGGCCAGGCTAGAGGAGCAAAGGTCCCTAGAGGGAACATAGGGAGAGATTGCCGAGTTGATAAAGGCAGGGGCAGTGCCCGCTCTTGCTTGAAAAGTCAGACACCCCAACTTGAACCTGGCTCGTTGTTTTATAGGGAGCCAGTGTAGGCTCCTAAGCAATGGGGTCGAGTGATGGGACCTGGATAAGCCAAAAACCAGGCGGGCAGCCTGGTTCTGTACCAACTGCAGGCGCTGCAGAGCATAAGCAGGAGCTCCATTATAGATGATGTTGCCATAGTCAATCTTTGACAAGACCATGGCCATAAGGATCAGCTTTAGTGCAGAGATGGAGAAAAATCTGGCAACTTTCCGAATAACTCGTAGTGTAAAGAAACAGGAAGAAACCACCGAGTTGATATGTGAATGGAGAGTTAATTGGTTATTAAGCATGATTCTGAGTGTTTTAACTGAACAAGAGGGGAGAGGAGGGGACCCAAGTGAAGGGGGCCAGAAGGAGGGGGACCAGGGGTTGGCATCACCGCCCGTCGCCACAAGTTCTGTTTTATCTGGATTTAGTTTTAACTGATTGATGTTCATCCAGTCTCGGATAAATAGCATTGTGGTAAATAAACTTTACCTAATCATTTTTTCCATTTAATTATCAATACAAGACAGCTCATTAAAATGAGAGGCAGAGTCCGTGGAATCTGAGTCATACGGGCTTTAATATAATGCTTCGAAGCATGGGACATCGGGTTCCATCACCACTCAGGTTCAGGAAGGGACGTTCTCACTTTTTATTAACAGTATACAATATATATAGTAAAACAGTATGCATGGCAGTGAATACAGTAGGCGTAACAGGTGAAAAGAGGTGATAAGAACACATGTGCGTAACAGGAGGCGTGTAAGAAGGCGTACACATGGGCGTGCACTGGACATGTCAGAGAAACGTAACATAAAACGTCACAAGTGGGTGGATGCTTAGTGAAAGTTGCAGAATCAGCAGAAACTTCTAACCTATATGCGCGCGCAGCTGAGCATGACGTGTAACCGGGTAGAACTGGGGGCTTTGACTTTTGCACGAGTAGAGGAGACTAATGTCTGGGGTGTCAAAACGACCTGTACCTATAGCATATCTGATATCGTATGTTTTGAGGATGTAGTGTCTGGAGTAAAAGGTTTCTCGGGCAAGGGCCGTTCAACACTGATTGCGAGTGCGTGCAAAGGGATCTTCATGTAGAGTGCGGGGGCCATGGGCCTACCATGGTAACGGGAGCAGTAAATTACTTGCATGGAGACAGGGAGGCAGGGCCCTTTGCTCTGCAGCCGGGAATATGTTTACCTATTTCACTAAACTGGAATGTGTTTTCGAGGAGGCTGGACAGATAACTTGTAGGTAAAACATCATTTTGGCAAGCGAGCCAGGCCGAGCCGGGCACCGCTCGTCTAAGGCAGGAAGTAAGGCAAGGGTCAGGGATGCATACAGCTCTCAGAGACAGGAGAGATGAGACTCAGGGCCTCGTTTAAGAGCCTAACTCGACTGGGCCAGAAAACGTGGACGAAAACGTGAAAGTGTACCATGTAAAGACGTTGGCACCGTAGATCTAGAAACCTAATTAACAGGATATTTATGCATGGCTGGATAGCTGACATGTTAACGTTGGACGCAAATGTATTTGCGTCTCTCTAGCATGAACAGGAAAGAAGTTACACGACATACAAGGAACATGGGTGCATGGATAGGGTGCGGGTAGGGGGACGCTTTGGCTACCTGAAAATTTCTATTACCTCAGCATGACGGACTGGAAACTGCCAACTCCTGAAAGGGAAGAAAGATCAAAAATGAGTTGCAGATCATCTGCATAATTATATACAGTGACCTCCATATTATGTAAAGCAAACACCAGTGGAAAGACATAAAGATTAAATAATAGGGGGGAGAGAGCAGACCCCTGGGGGACACCACAGTTGACATTACGCAAAGGAGCCGAGAAGGTGCCTAGATGGACTGTCTGAGTACGGTCCATCAGGAAAGACTCGACCCAAGCTAATGCCAACCCCCCTATCCCCGCCGCCCTGACACGTGATAACAGAATGTCATGATCCACAGTGTCAAAGGCGGCGGATAAGTCTAATAAGACCAGTATCTTGGGGGTGTTGGCGTCGAGTCCCTCCCTAAGTTGGTCCATGACCGAGATCACCACCTTCTCGGTTGAATGTCGTGGTCAGAAACCAGCTTGACATGGGGCCAGGTAATTGCTGTCCTCAATAAAGGAGCTCAGCACTTGAGAAACATGCGCCTCAGCCACCTTTCCCAAGTAGGGGAGCAGGGATATGGGACGGTAGTTAGCTAGGGAAGAAGGGTCAGCCCTGGGCTTCTTTAAAATGGGGATGATGGTGGCAGATTTAAATGCAGTGGGGACTAGGCCTTTAGAGAAGGTGTCATTTAAGATAGTGAGGGCGGGGGCAGGACAGGCCAAGAACACCTGGGCCAGGATACGGGCCAGACACGTGTCAGAAGGAGACCCAGATTTTACACGCTTAAGGAGCGGGGAAAGAGACTCACTAGTTAGCTCCGGAATGTGAATGAGGCACTGGGTGTTCTGTGGCGGGGAACAATCTAAAGAAGGGTTTGATGGGGGAGGAATGTGTGCTTTTATTTGTGCCACTTTGTCAATAAAAAACTCATTCAATGAGTTACACAATGACTGGGAAGGTATGATCATAGGTGAAGGCCTGTCTGATAGTGCTAACTCGTGGACAGTTGCAAAAATTTCACGTGGCTGGCATTCTGCTGCCAGTATGAGTTGAGAAAAGTAATCTTTCTTGGCCTCTTGGATGGCTTTTTTATACTCTGATAGTAAGGTGGTATAGTTAATTTTACTGGTAGAGCAGTATTTCGACCTCCAAGCCCGTTCAGCTTGACGGACCGTTAGTTTAAGTGCTTTCAGAGCAGGAGTAAACCACTTGTTAGCATGGTGATGGTGGTTGATGGTAACCTTCTTCAAAGGGGCCTTTTCATCACAAAGATGGATTAGACAACTGTCCAGAGTGGCCAGCTGAAGTTGAGGAGGTGTATCAGTGAGATCAGGGCAGGTGGCAGTTAAGGAATCGCAGAACGCAGGAATATCAACACGATTCCAACTTCTAGCCCAAAGGGTTTTAGAACCACGGGGGGCATTTCGCAAGCGCAGGTCCAGGGAAAAAGACAGTAGATGATGGTCGGACCATACGCAGGGAGCGGTGGACAGGTTGGTAGTGGGTAGGTTAAGGGTCCATATTTGGTCTAGAGTATGGCCCCGAGTATGTGTAGGGGCACGGACGTGTTGGATAAAATTTAAGCTCGATAGCAATGAGGTAAAATCCTTAGAAGTGAGGTCTTCTGCGGGATCACTGGGCCAAAATATAAATCGCCAAGCACAAATACACTAGCGTTATTGACCACTAGAGGGGCCAGCAGCTCCTGGAAGGCAGGAATAAACTGGGAAGGGGTTTGGGGAGGGCGGTATACCAGCACACAGGTTACGGGAGATTTGGGTAGGACAGAGCGTGCAACCAAGCAGTCCACTGCAGGCAGAGGGGGGATGCTAGTATTTGAAACCGGAGGTTGTCACGGAAAATTAAGGCAACCCCACCACCAGTTTTGCCGTCAGGTCGGTCAGCTCGTAGAATGGAATAAGAAGGAGGAAGGGCCGCCAAGACACTGGGTTGGGAATCAGGACGATACCATGTCTCGGTTAAACACAATACTGAGAGTTCAAAGGAAAATAGACTTCAGCTTTTGTTCTAACAGAATCGGTTGTACAATGTTCCTGGAAACACAGAAACAGGGTGTCTGATAAAAGATGGGGAAAACTGTTACTCACTCCCAAAACCAAAGTGCCCTGACAAAAAACCATGATTGTCTCTCCAGTGTGGCAGTAATTGATATAAAAGTAAACCCATAGAAGGCTGGCACAAATACAAGTCGAAGTAGGTTTATGTTCTTTGATTTGTATAATATTGTGAATTTTGTTTAAACATTCATGCAAGTTTTTAAAGCTTAAAAAAACAGCAATATAACCCGTCTGCCGATATCTAAATCGGGCACAGAAATGTAGACCGGGGTGGCGGGAGTGTGTGTCTGTTCTGCATGGTATACCAATAAACACCAACCTACATTGACCAATTTGCAAGTGAAACTGTTATTCTGACTTTTTGTCATCCACTCACAAGCGTGAGAGGGTGGTCCCATAACACCTAATGCACCCTGGGAAGGAATCTCATGGTGACTGACCATTACAGTAGGCAGGGGTATCTATGTCCGTACTAGACTTTCTCCAATAGTTAATTGTTGAGCTGGGATCTTTTTTCTACGAAATACCATCACTTTTGTCTTACTGGTGTTAATGTCCAGTATGGTCCTCTCACTGTAGTGTTCTAAACAATCTCAGCGTCCAGACATATCTCGTCAAAAACAGCATTGTTGTCAGTGTACAGAAGGATAACGCCATTACTAAGTTTGACTTCTGAAGCTTTTGTGCAAAGGGCAGGTTGACCATATATGTGAAAAACAACATGAGGTCAGAATGCACTTGTTTTTTTAAAAATCATTAACGGGTGTATTTACCTAGAACAAGCTCCACCTGTACCTGAGCCCAATTTAATGTATCAAATGTCATCAGCAAGGTGAGAAACCACTGCAAATCCCCCAGCTGTCACTTATTATGTCACCATCCAAATGGAAAATGACATGCTTTTCTTTGATCAACTTTCTTTGCTTATGAAGCCTATTTTTTTCACCCATGCATCCTTATATCTTCTCACTTCTTACTTTCTTTTGTCTAAAACTTCTAATTCAAACTCTTGTTCTGCCTTTTCCTAATTGCTGTTGTTGTCCATCCTGAACATTATTGTACCGCTCCAGATTATCCAAGACTCTTGTACTTTCTTTTATTCTCTAATCCATGTCAAACACATCTCTCCTTGCCTTGTTCATCTTCACTGACTACTCGGGCTTCTTCGATTTAAGTGTCACTTCCTTTGCTTTATGTTTAAATGTGTTCACATGCCTGGTCTACCTTCTTTATAGTCTTCACTTCCATAAAATACTCTTTCTTATTCTCTGCCCTCCATCTATTTACTTCTTTTATGCATTCCAAGATCTCTGCGTCCTTCATCGGCTTTCGTTTGTTTGTCCTCTTAGCACGTAAACGGTGGAATGAACTTCCAGGCCACCTAAGGAGGGTTGTACCCTGAAATATTGAATATACAAAAATATCATGGCACAGTAATATCGTGAACAAAATATTAAGGACAAAATACTGAAAGGTAAGGAAGTATAGTTTATTTATTATTAACGCCACATCTATGTACCTTGAAAAACAAATGTATATATATATATATATATATATATATATATATATATATATATATATATATATATATATATGAATATATGAATCGGATTTAACCTGTCGAGAGTGCTGGTCCTTCTGTTTTCTTGACAGTGGAGGTTAATATATATATATATCTTCTATCTATGCTAATATAATAAAGAGAGAGCCCAAACCTTTGAGGCGGGTAATCTTAGGAACCACAGCACCAATCACAACACCCAATACAGCGTTGGAAAGGGCAGTTGCAGCAGAAGGACATAGGCTATGCAGACGCCCACCATATACATTTAAAAGGTAAAAGAACCGTGCCAGCAAAGTAGTCCCTTCTGGGCTTGTCTGCGTTGTGCTGTGGGCGTGTGCTGGGGGAGTGACAAACACTGGGTGGCGTGTGGTACGTTCCGCCCTTCATGCCATGTCTCATATCGTGTGCTGTGGACGTGTGCTGGGGGCGTGGGCGTGTGCGGGGCGCGGGATTACGGAAAAAAAAAGCGAGCGTTGTGCCCAATATTTCATTGTTTTTTCTTCCCAGGTTCTGTACATTCCAGCTCCGGGTGTGCTTGCCCCGCGCTCCCCTTTAAACCCTAAAAACGAATTCCACCCTGCTCCCTTTAAATACCCCTGCACCCCATAATCGTAACCCACCCTTACTCCTTAAAATACCCCAACACCCTTAAACACTTACCCATCTTAACCCTATAAATATACCCTGAACCCCAAAACCCAAACCCCAAACCTATCCCTAAACCCTAAAAATACCCCTGTACCCCAAAACACAAACCTAGCCCTGAACCCTAAAAATAACCCTGTACCCCAAAACCCAAGCCTACCCCTGAACCATAAAATACCCCTGTACCCCAAAACCCAAACCTAGCCCTGAACCCTAAAAATACCCCTGTACCCCAAAACCCAAACCTAGCCCTGGACCCTTAAAATACCCCTGTACCCCAAAACCCAAACCTACCCCTGAACCCTAAAAATACCGCTATACCCCAAAAACCCAAACTTAGCCCTGAACCCTAAAAATACCCCTGTACCCCAAAACCCATACCTATCTCTAAACCCTAAAACTACCCCTGTACCCCATAACCCAAAATTATACCTGAACCCTTAAAATACCCAAACACCCCAAAACATATATACCCCAGTACCCCAAAACATATACCCATGCTTTTACTATTCATGCATTTACAACGAATTTCGTTGTAAATGAAAGCGTGGTAAAAGCATATAAAATGTAATGCCATGCGTTATAATGGCATTGCGGAGTCATGGTACTTTGGTAATGAAAGTATGCGGAGTGATGGTATGTGGAAAGAAAGTTGCGGAATAATGGGTGTTTACCCTCCTCCGGCAAGTACATTGGTGGCACGGCGGCCCAAATCTCCAGCAACATACTCATATTTTTTCACAACCCATTTGAAAAATGCACTGGTGTCTCTCATTGATGGCCAGCACCGACATACACTTTAGGCACACCTCCCGCCACAAGTTCTAAAATTGCGAACTTTAGAGCTGGGGAGCTACGGTCGAATCTCTGCATCAGCTCAACATCCTGTGATTCCAGGCAAATCGCTTTGTCTCCCCGTGCCTACCTCAAATGAATGTGTTCTTCTGTAATGTAAATCGTGCTCATGCCATGTTTGTCGAGTTCGCGCTATATAATATTGCAAGGAAAAAGAAAGTAGGGAAACTCGAGTTCACACACTACTGAACGCGCACTCTTAAGTGCATCAGCAGTGCACTGTGAATCGGAGCGTTTCACAGGCCTGTCACAGATAAGAAATGCTATCAAAACGAAATCCTACAAAACAATATACTACTGGCCGGCAGCAATTCATACCCGGACAACGTCGGGACGGGCTGCTAGTATATGTATATATATGTTTATATAATGTCATGGTCCAGTAGAAGGCTGTGAAGCCGAAACGCGTTGACCATCCTTTTAACTTGTTATGCACTTGGGTGTGATAAATAAATAATTCTTATAAATCATACCTCTGTTGTGGTGCCATGTACTTTCACTGGAGGAGAATGATCAGCGAAGGGTGAATTTGTGATATATATGTATATATATCCTCAACATGCCTGCTCACACATAAGAACAGACTCCTCCAGCACACTCGGGCTCACACAAAGAGAGGCTTTATTGTGGCTACAGCAACCAGGTAATGCATTTAAACCGCAGCAGCAGTCTTTGTCAAACCTAGTGTTGCTGCCATTTTTGTTTCCCTTTTATACATCCACGTGAAGTTTCAACAACCTTAAACTGACAGTGCCAGATTTTTAAATTAAAGTGACATGTGCATATTCTCTCAAGAGAAAGCGACCTGTGCCAATTTGTTAATTCATCTTAACAAATAAATAAGTATAAAAACAAAATATTGTATACCAGTATGGAATTTCATCAAAGACAGTAAATGTTCAAAATGTCTTTGTGATACAAATAATACACTTTATTGTCCAATTCACAAAAGAAATTGCAAGACACATAAGGATCTAAGTCTCGACATTGCTACTAATGTAATCACGGCCATCATATATATATATATATATATTGTCAAGGGACATATATGTAGAGGTAGGTATCGAAAATCTATACATACTTACCTTTCTATATATTGGACCACAATATTCTGTCGATGGTATTAGTGTCAATCGATATTCTGCAGTCGATATGCAGGATCCACATCCCTAAGGATTAGATCAACCCTATCCAGGTTTTAAAACTTTGCTGGAAGCCCATCTCCTTAATCCGTCTTGATTCCAATGATTCAAAGGTGTTTTTTTTATTAACCCTGGGCGGAGCTGGCGGAGCGGGACTATGCGGAGGTCCACGGAGATGGGAACAAACTCAGTGGAACTCTGCTCCGCTCCGCTCGGCCACCCGCCTCCACCCCCTCTTTTAAAAATTAATTAGACATTAATTAAAACAACAAACAAACACTTACCTGTAATGTGGCGTCCCCTCTCTCCTACATTGGGTGATAATTGTGAAAACTGCGCAAGAGTAGGAGGGCAGCCCGGAGACGCCGCAGTACAGGTAAGTGTTTTTAGAGGTGGTGCTTGACTTAGAGTGAAGAACCAGCAAAGAGGACATGACGTACCACATTCAGACCCAAATGGAAGCTAGGGTGTTCAATTACCACCAAGGCTTTTGCCATCATGCAATTCTCCAAATGAAGCAGTAGTATTCAGGGCAAAACTTTAAAAGCAGAGTCAAGACAGTGATCAATCAAAAAGAAGAGTCATTCATACAATCCCTCTTTTGAAATATCAGTTTTAAGTTGAGGGGAGGTGAGCTGATCTCGAAATGTAATAAAAGGGATAATGAAAAATGAAACCAGCCACTAAGGACATTTCTTTATCAGCACCCGCGACCCCACCTGACCCAGCTGCTCTGCTGGGATTCAGGATCTGCTGCTTGGAAAGTTATATGCAATGGAATGGAATGAAAGTTGTGTGGATTTTACTCTTCTAAGAACTGGGATCATGGAATGAACCTTAGTATGGTGGCATTCTTGTTAAAAAAAATGAGAACAAGAATAGAAATGTCCGAAAAAGGATCTCTAAAATTCTGCGTTTACATTGGTATATTTCCAGAATGACCCGGGCCCCTATATCAGTGCTCACTGCTTTACCTCAAGGCTCAGCTGCCTTTGTTTTAATGTGTTTTACTCCAAACCAGATACCAATGTGTCTGGGCTAGTGGCCGCCTCAGTGAACTTTTCCAAGGTGTTTTCAACTTTTATAGAAACCTTGTTTCAGGAAATGTTTCCCCTGTTGCGTGGTTTTGTTACCACCTGTAACAAAGAAGTATAAGATAAGCCAGTGAGTTGACTCCTTCCCTCTTTCTTTGTTTAATATTTTGAAGAGATGAGGAAGAGGCTTATCAACGTTCCACCACCCCCTCCTGACTCATAGGTGACCAGGAAGCACTGAAGGGGCAGAAAATAAAGAGAAAAGGCACAGAAAGCCCCTGGATCCTTTGACGATTCTTTTATTTATTAATCATTCAGAAAGTCCCTTCTCGTGCTACCCTGCAGAGAACAATTTCAGCAATAAAGTAAATTTATTCTAAAAAAACATAGACATACAGTAGCTGATTTCGTTGCAATAGAAAAAAAGCGTTTTGAGCGCCTCCAAAAAATAATGTTCATGTCCCACAAACTCTGCACTTCGGTTGTGAATGTTATAAAGTGTACCTGGCCGCATATTAAAAAGCGAAATTCTGCCAACAAAAATATACGCAACAAAAGTATTAAAGAAACGATCATAAATGTTATTAGAACATTGACATGTTGGGAGCTCCATTGAAAACAATGGAGTGCTACCGGCTTCTAATGGCCAGTAGAAGCCCGGAGCTCCAGCATTTTGATGTTTGTCCGCAGCTGATGCTGTGAAAAAAAGGCCTCACGGAGCCCAAGAGTATTTCAAACCCCCCCACCCCGGGCTCCGTGAGGCCTTTATTTTGCAAATTAGAACATTCTGCACTCTAGGGGCGGGATGTTCTAATAGCCTTAGAGCTCCCATAGTGGGCTCAACCAGCCGTTAAAGGCCCGCTGCCTTGTTAAAGGTCCTTGCCGACGCTTGAGCAGACCTTTAATGGCCATCCGAGCCTGCTACGGTGGCCCCTAAGGCTATATTAGAGCAATTTCCTTTAGACACTTCTTTGCAATGGCATTGTGAGTGGCAGATATGGGTTGTAAGGGTGGGGATCAGGACCAGGTCTTTTAGTGAGCCGCATGGGAGTGGGGTGGGGCAGCACTAACCACACACTTCTTTCAATATTTATCACAGATCTAATACCCCAGCACAAGATCAATCTACTTCCTTTCACTGTCAAGTTATTTTTCACATTTGACCTTTCATAAGCACATAATAGATCTAAAATATCAGTGTTAAGCCAAGGCCTATGCTACCTCACAATGCCATAGGTCCCCAGTGACATTGACTTTAAGTCCACATTTAGATGGAGTTAAAACTTGCTACTGTGGTTTTTACTTCAGGTTCATTGTCCTACGAATATGGAGAGGATTATGTAGACATTGGCAGGCTGAACTCCATTCCAGGGCAGTGGAGGGGTGTACTCTGCTTCCCTTATTGACTACAGACCCCAATATCTAGAGTTCTCCATCAGCCAGATGGCGCTCTTTCTGCCCTCAGAGGAGCTGCTGCAAAGTTGGTTCCTCTCAAATTACTGACGCCTTACAGTGAGGGCATCATGTTTAACAAAAGCAACCTCCCAAAGCAGGGGTTTTTTGGTCAAATAAAAGATAAACTACTCTGAGGTGCTGGAAGCTTTCTCCAATGTGTAGGGGCTGTAGTTCGTATTTCCAGTTCACAACCATCTGGTGTACGGTCTGTTTATTTATAGTTTTATAGAGCGCAAACCAGACTCGTGAGGGTATCAGAGCGCTTCCAGTATTGAGGGGGAGGAATACGAAGCATAAGGATGCGAGGGATCACATTGGGAAAGCTAGGGATACATTGTACGGGAGGAGCACGTAGTATATAGTTCAAGCTACATGTGGGAAAAATTAAAGCAAGTGGATAAAAAATACAAGGGCTGCATTATACAGGAGGTGCGTGCCGTCAAAGGTCCAAGCTACGTGTGGGATCAATATTAAAGTAGTTCAAAATTAAAGCAGGAAGGCATAATATACACGCAGTCTCAGCTCTTGAGGGGATACCCCGGAGTGCAGGAAAATGTTTCATCCGTGGAGGCCTTGGATAATGCTGAGGTGGAGGGTGGAACATGTCGATGAGGGGATTGAAAGGTATTCATTAGATGAGGTATCTTCCCATTAAGAACGTTTTGGTCTCCTTTTTAAAGTGTGCCAAAGACGGAAGTCTTCTAACGGTCTGACATACACTGACTCACAAACGGCCTCCGCACTCGTGGCGGGGACCTGCAGTCGTGGGGGGAGTCTACGCATGAATGGCGGACTATCTGCAATGAGAATTCTCATTGTGGAGATTCCGCTCCGAGTGCAGAGACTCCCCTGCGACTTTGGGGCTTCCACCATGAGTGCGGAGGCCCTTTGTGAATCACGTCCGCAATCTCCATCAGACAAAGATTTCTGTTGACGGAGCATAGAGAAACATGGAGGTTCTCCCGACTCTAAATAGAGCGATTAGTTTGTGAGTTTTGCGAACCGAGTACTCTCTCCGCCAAACTCTAAATAAGGCCCAGAATCTGGTGCCAAGAGAAGCCGCAATGGAGACATGATACGAAGGGACACTACATCTTATTCTTCTAGATGCGATTACTAATGTGTTTTTACTTGTTGAGGTTTGGAGCCTGGGAGGATGGGTCGACGCAATTCCTGGTCTACTCATCAGACCTTCTTCATGTTTCTAGATAATAGCTTGTTTGAAAATTAGTGAATATACGCAAGGCATCTGCCTATTAATGAACAATAGCAGTGCAACTCCTCAATCCTACAGATACATTTTTCTGATCTCTGCCGCGGCCATGGTAGGGAAAGTATAAACCTTCCCCTAAGGGCCCAGTGTTTTAGGAGCATATCTGTACAGTAAAAGTGACTCTCCCCAGGCTTGAATTTTTCAAGGTGTAGCCCTCCAGTTAGAGGCTCAATTTTCAGGGCCGCTATAATGTATACAGTCAACTACACCTGCAAAGGCTGTACATAGTGGGAAACAGTGGTACAAAATGTATTATTGATTGCCATATGCCTAACACACACATTCATCTAACTTGAATGGTTTCACTATCACATAAGCATTACATTAAAGTACTTTTGTGTCTAAAAGCCTCATTTCAGTATTTACACATCTGCTGCAAAATCTTGTACAAAATCTTACATGTTTGCAACCATAATTCTGCGTGCAAATGTTACTGACACCTATGTTGGGGTGGTAAGTGATTCATCAGGAGGAAGGGGTCCCGTTGGGACCACTTCTTCTTTGAAAATCATTGTGGTAGCTTCAGGGGGACTAGGAAGTGGCCTAATGTCACTTAAGTTATCCAAAATGGAGACCTTTATTTAAGTATTTATTTATTTATTCAAAGCAACCCAGATTCCTTCAAGGAGCTCAGGCTTATACATTTGCCTGGACTATGTTGCTTAACCAAAAAACAGTTTTTTTAAATTCTGCTTTCTTTAATTCTAAGCAAAGCTGAGAAAGGTCAGTCAATGTCCTCATCATGAAACAGAGTGTAAAACTCACTTGCTACATCAGACAGAAGGAAACCTAAGAGGCCAGGTAGCCATGGACCATTGTATGAAAGTGCATTTTTTTGCATGGTTAGCCCCCTCCTTTTGCCTGATGTTTGGTGTGAATTCGAACTGTAAGTGCACTGGGTCCCTACTAACCACATTCCCAGTGCCAGATCTCTTTCCCAAAACACTGTACCATGATTGCCGCAACTTCAGCTACCCCTGTAAGTCCCTAGTAAGTGGTACCCCCTGGTACTTAGTGCATGGGTACTGAAGAGGGTCCTCTGTGGCTGCAGCACTTGCTGTGCCACCCAAGGGCCCCTTCACCAAGGCTATGCACACTGCCATTGCAGGCTACATGTCTTGGTGCCGGAAAATCCAAAGAGTCGACATGGTACACAACCCTGTGTTCTGTGCCTCCCATGCACTGCATAAGATATAGGTAAGTCACCCCTATTGCAGGCCTTTAGCCCTAAGGCAGGGTGCACTAAATCCTATGTGAGGGCATATCGGCGTGAGCAGGTTAGAGTGATGGGGCCGGGTGGGGGAGGATTTTGACAGACAATGACTAGGGAAAATTAAGGATTTATTTAATTTTCCCTCATCCTCAACTGTCAAAATGTCCCCACATTCGGCCCCACTGCCCCACAGCAGTTACCTGCATGTGCCGCGGCTCATTTCCAGTCCATTCTGCGATGTTGTAGGTGAACATTGAAGCCATACAGAGTACATGGGCTGCATACTTGTCAACACGATTTTCCTAGCTCTATGATGGCTTTACTGATTTCTAAGTTCAAGTTCAAGTTCAAGTTTATTGCTTGATTATTAAAATCATTACAATACCCCCCTAGTGCGTATAAAAGAATTACATAGACAATTTCTCAATACATAAAAATACACATCACTTTTTGTTAAAAAAAATTCCTAACAGTAAAATTTGGATATAAAAGATTTTGGGGTTGGCGGCTTTCAAACTTTGAAAAAACTACTGATTTCTAAGATGTTTGGTACCAAACAACTTGTCTTAATAAATCCTCACTTATACCAGTGTTGAATATATGAATGAATTCACATAGAAGACCCTTTTTGAGGGTCCCCTGAAACTTAACCAAACACTAGTGGGGTCTCTGGCCAGTTTCACCAGCCTTCTACCGCCAGATATATTTCCGACTTCATGGGATGAGAGCCAGCGCTCTCACAGGACAGAAACAATACTTGCTGTGGGCTGGGGTGTTTCACACCTCCTCCAGGACAGGTTAGCCTTCCAGGGTGGAAAGCTTCAAAGGCAATGCGGCCTTTGAAATTCAACCCAGGAACAACCAGATGGTGGGGTGGCCAAGCGCCCTTTCCTGCTACACTTTTGGTGGGAGGAAAGACAGGAAAATTAGTTCGATGAGGGCCCAGCTTTCACCTGCACCATTCCTAGGGCGGGACAGGCAAGGTGAACCCCTCTCCTGAAATTCCACCAGCTTGAGATGGTGAGAAAATATCCAATCAGGGGTAGGTTAGTGCCCCTATCCACAGGAAGTGGTCATTGAAGGGTGTAGACACCCTAAACATAGATAGCCCTCTGGCTATTACCTGTCTCCCCTTATAATGCCCCTAAATTCAGTATTTAGGTGGCTCCCTGAGTCTTGAACATCAGATTAATCGGATCAAAGATGACCAGGACAAAGATGCCCCGCTGCATGATAACTGAAGCCTCGCTGCAGAAGAAAAAGGCACAAACCCTTGCCAGCTGCTCCAATGACTCGACAATCACTGCCTGCTGTGTCTTCCTAAACCTACACGGACCCCAAGAACCACAGAACACCTACAACCTTCGAGAAATTGGTGGGAAGCTCCCTTGGAGTGATGGTATCACTCCCCTGAACACCGCAGCCACCGACCCTGTGAAGTCTGGTTTATCGACTTGCTGCTCCCTGATGAGCTCAGCTCAGCACTGAAGCAAGAAGAGGTACAACAGCTTTGGAGGGTCAGATCTGCCTCTCCACCAAGTTTGGAGGCACCAGGACCTACCAGAGCCACGGTGTACCAATACCCGGCGTACTGGACCCCCAAAGTTAAAAACCAGGAAGAGTCCACTTTGGACTCCCAAGGCATTAGAAGCAAGCATCTGTTGAGGGACATCGAGACACCCGAGACCCACTTCCTGAATGACCCAGCTATTCCAAGATCGTCTCTCGAAGTTGCCTGCTCCTGTCCGTGAGGACCCTAAAGATGTCCGGCTGACCTGTTCACTCTGCACTCGGCTCTAGCACTGACTAACCAGCTCTGCTCCTATGGTTCCCAGGCCCCTGAGCCCTCCTCCCTCTAAGGGTGTAAGTCCATCTGTGCAGTGCATTATCAAGTGGCCCCCTTCGTCTTTGCGCACAAGTTTCCAAGACCCTCAGCAAATGCATTTTTCTTCCCCATTGTTTCCTGTAGGTTGTAATTGTGCATAAAAGTGATGCATTTTCCGAAATTTGAAAAATCGTAACTCCATAGGTACTTACCTTAGAACTGTGTTCTTGGTCTTAGAAAATATATAAAATTCGACCTTATTTTTATAAATTTGCCTCTGATTTATTCTTGAGTGTGTGTCTCATGTATTGCCTCTGTGAGAACAACAAATGCTTAGCACTACCCTCTGATAACCCTAACTGCTCAGTCTCACTACCACAAAAAAAGAGCATTAGAATTATTTGCTTTTACCTCTGTGTACCATTTGTGGATTCTCTGGACTCTCTGCACAGTATACTTCTTTTTAGTACATTATCTAGAGAGGCAGCCTCCTACAGCCGTGCTGAAGATCATGCTGTTGAACTGTTGTCCTTATGTGTCAACTTTTACCCCATAGGCAGAGAGTGTACTAAACACGTTGATCCACCAGGCCCTGCGTGTTTAATGGTGTAGTACTAGACCTCTTAATATCGAATGTTGATTGTCGGGAAACAACACTTACAACGCAACTTTTACAACGCACTACCTTTACAACGATACTTTTACAACGCAACATCCATTACAACGCATGCCATTACAACGCAACCATTACAACGCATGTCACTACAACGCATACCACTACAACGCATGCCATTACAACGCAGTCATTACAACGCATACCATTACAACGCATACCTACACTATCCAACACTTACCCTACTGTTGCACCCCCTGGAGTTAGAATAGTAATTTTTACCCCTACACTATCCAATACTTACCCTACTGTTGCACCCCCTGGAGTTAGAATAGTAATTTTTACCCCTACACTATCCAATACTTACCATACATGCAATGCAATGGTATGCGTTGTAATGGTATGCGTTGTAAATGTAGTATGCGTTGTAGTGGAATGCGTTATAAAGGTAGTTTCAAAGAATTCGTTGTGATGGCATGCGTTGTAATGGAATGCGTTGCAATGGATGTTGCGGTGTAAAAAATGCGTTGTAAAGGTAGGCGTTGTAAAAATATGCGTTGTAACGACATACATCCTTGATTGTCTATCTCAGTGAAATAAGTAGCGACATATATATTGATATACGAACAGCAGTAGAATAAATACAGTTTACACTAGAAACTGTGTTACTAAATGATAAATAATGGAGCGCCTTGACTCTCTTGTTGAACATCTAGGTGCTTTTATTGCACAAAATACAGTGCTACAAAAAACCCATATTTCACAGGGATATATGAAATCTTTCACGGTTCCCTCTGAAATGTGTATTCCCTTATATTGATAGCCCCCTGGACCACTATGCAAAGCTTTATCATAGTCAGAGCCAAGCTGCACTGTTATCTGAATTATGTGGAATTATGCAGCACATCTGGCAGTATTCTTTTTATCCCCTGGAGCAATATACAGCATACTTGTGAAACCTGCCAAATATGGAAATTGTGTGGTTTTTCGGTCTATTTGCTGTTGTGCTTCTGCTTAATGGACAGTGTCAAATACTTGATAGAGTGCGAGCATTTGAAAATTAAGGCCTGGCAAAAAAATCCAAAACATTATTAGTTATGTCCTTTGTTCTCAGCATGTTTCTTACTACTCAAAAATTGGAATTTCTGCTACCTGCATAGACAGAGGTAACAGGGTCTGAGTTAGAGAGGGTACAAGAGTGGAATCCCTCATAAGACAATGACGGGTGCATCCTATTTCCTGGAAGAAGGACAATTAGGCTTTTATAAATCTGTCAGATCGTTGTTCAATATTTCACGCCTCAATAATGGAAATGCAGAAATGCCGGTGATTTGCTCAGCATTTCAACATTATCCCCAAAGGCACGTGTACAGGTCATGAACATGCAATCTGAAGTAGCCACGCTTTTTAGCTACATATAGAATTATGATAGGAATAGACCAAGGGGCAGATGTATAAATACCTATTTGCGATTCTCAAATAGCGATTTTTTGAGAATCGCTATTTGAGAATTGCAGAATGGTATGTATGTAAAAGTTTGCTATTTTTTAGCGATTTCTTAAAATTCCTTGATTGCGATTAGCAAATTGCTAATCGCAATTAAGGAATAATTTCCCATTCATTTTCTATGGGCCAGGAGGTCCATATGAATGAATGGGAAGTTATTCTCAATTTGCGACTCGAAATTTGCTAATCGCAAATTGAGAATAATTACAAGGGTGCAAGGGTGTCTTAAGGACACCCTGCTGCGCCCCTGAAATTTACATATGTGCACATATGGCGTACATACATGCCCCAAGGGCATGTATGAGCGCCACATGGCACCTTTACAGATGCCAAAAAGTGCATTTGTAAAAGAATTCGCAAATTAACACCAACTACAAGTTGGTGGTAATTTGCGATTTCTTAAGGGAAAATCGCTAAATTGAAATGCTTGATCCATAGCATTTAAGAAATCGCAATTTGCGATTCCTTAAATGCTTACGCAAAATTAAGGAATCGCAAATTTTGCGATTCCTCAATTTTGCTATGCATTTTGCTTCATACATTCCAAATAGCGAATTTTTAGTCGCAAGCGCTGCTTTTTTGCGAATTGCAGCATTTGCGACTAAAAATGACCTTGATACATCTGCCCCCAAATCTGCTATCCTATGCACACAATGTGAACTGAAAAAAATAAAAGTCAATGACAGGAAAAGCAAGGGATTTCAAGTTAGTAATATTATGGGAAACGGTATTTAAGTAGGGGCCGTTGAAATATCCTTAAGACAGTAAAATACAGTTTTTTTTTAATAATAAACATAATCAAAGAAAGTCAAGTTCCCTTCTGGGCTACCATTTTCTATTATTTGAATGGTGATCTGGGGCTGACATCAACATGCCACAGAAGATGAAAGACAACAGAACGCCTTCATGGTGCAGGTACAAAAAGACCCGTATGTTGAATGAGTAAACATGTTTTTGATTGGTCACAATTCAACCAATCAAACAAGCTGGCTTACAGTGTACTGTTTAACTTGTCGATTATATTTACAGTTGATCGTTAGCTTTATCCTTCTATATTTTATAACGTGTTTGACAACTGTCGTTAGAAATGGTTTCTTTCATTGCAAAATAGTTCATGGATTTTTTTTGATATTATTATCATTTTTGCGTTTCTTTTCCACAGCTATCCCACTGGCAAAACCTCGAATAAGTAATTATGTATTCCCTTACTGAGCAGTGTGGCTGGGCCTGTCACACGAGGGGGTGTTTCATGTCCCTCGAGCATAAACAAAAAGAACTGGTTGGGGCACTGTGGAACCCTGGCTTGGCACACCTGAGCTGGAAGTATCCGATGACTGAAACCTTATCACCGGAACTGCAACTTGCTCTCTGTGGGAAAAGTGCGTTTTCTAAAAATCGCAAGATGTTCGCCTTGAAAGAAACACCTCAGGTGGCGTCTTCCAGTGGCCTAGAATGTAGTTTTATGTTTTTCGACATTGAGAATAGTCATGAAACCCTAAAGCGTCATCTGCAGATGAATATTACCGCTTAAAGGGACACCAGCCATTATGCAGTCTGTACTCCACCGTGGAGATGCAGAAGTTGACTGGCCGTACAGTATGTACAAATCACGAATATCTGATCAGCCAATGGGTTGTAGTCTTGAATATCGAGTAGGGAATATCATTATAACTTAATATCGTAGCCTAAATATCAGGGAGACGCATATCTAGAAAGTTAGGTGCTTATAGTGAAGTATAGATTTACTATTCTTAAATCCACATCTACATACTTTGACAATGTGGATGTCACCCAGGTATGTGGCGGTGAAGTTGGGTATAGAAAAGCTCTTATCATTATTATAGAATATTTGTAGAGCGCACCGCTACCCATATACGAGCTTCCCGACTCTGGCGAAAAACCCGTGAGAGAGCCCGTGAAGGCCCATGAAGGCCCGTGCAGCCAAACTCGCCCTCGCCACAGTTCCCCATATCCGGAAAACCACCGCCGGCGGCAGATCCTTCTCCTACCTCGCCGCCAAGACCTGGAACGTTCTCCCCACCAGCCTACGACAGACCCAGGACCTGCTGGCCTTCAGAAAACTCCTCAAGACCTGGCTCTTCAATCAGTAGCGGCCCCCCTCCACCCCCCCCCCCCCCCCCCCAGCGCCTTGAGACCCTCAAGGGTATGTAGCGCACTTTATAAATGCAGTGATTGATTGATTGATTGATTGATTGATTAACTCTGCTTGTGTGAAAAAGTGAGTTTTCAATTGTTTCCTAAAGTTGAGTAAATTTTTGTCTGACCTTAAGTAGATGGAGAGTATCCCAGAGCTTTGAGACGAGGTAACTGAATGACCGCCCGCCCCCTCTTGCTCTCCTGACTCTGGGCACACTTAACAGAGAGCGATTATTTGTGCTCAGATCTCTGGAAGTAATGTAGGGAGTAACAAGATGGAGGACATATGGCTCCTGAAAATAGGTTACCTTGTGAGCAATGCAGAGGGCCTTGAATTGTACTCTCTCTTTTATTGGTAGCCAAAGTATGCAATCTATGCATACTTACCTGTCAATATGTTTGCTCTACATATTCTAAGTTATTAAGGTATGATATTATTCACTAGGCAATATTCTGGATCAACGCCAGCCGATGCAGTCACCACCTGCCAACCAAAGGATAAAAGACGAACGCATGAGGTTTCATTTTGTTAAAAAAAATAGCTGAGGCCCAAAGTGTTTCTTCGTATTCTGCTACGGAGCCACCGAATGCTGCACTTTCAAATGTCACAGACGTCTAGTCTGGATTCTGCCTCTTTCTTCTGCCAACCTACACTTCCTGTCTCTTTATTTCACTCTTACAGGTTGTTTTTCATCCCTGCTTTGTGCCTTTTTCTATGTTTCTTATAGTTCTCTTTCTCCGTCTTTCCTTCTTTTCTGCCTTCCTCTCTCTTGCTTTTGGTGAAAGCCTGTTGATAAAAATAAACCTCAATCTGCCAGTGTTCACTGCCTCAAACCACCAGCATGCTTTTAGCTGTGGGGTTGATTCTTGGCAGTACCTGGCGTACAGCAATGGAACGAAAGTAGAGGGGAGATGATGTGGCATAACGGCCAGAGCTGCACACTTTGGAACCATGGTTGTCATTTGGAGGTAGTCATGGGTCACAGCTATGACCTCTATCTTGCTTCCTGCTGCTCCTGGCACTTCCTTAGAGGCCTCAGAGAAGGACAAAGCTTTTTGCGACCCCTGACTACCACCAAATGAAGTGAATGTTTAGAACTGGGAAACCGGGCTTTGGCCAAACACAAATCACTTAGGTCGTAATTAGGATGTCGGTTGATAAGCCTCCGACCGCTCGTCGGAGGCTTACCTACCGACATCCTTGGCTTGGATTCCAACCGCTGTATAACCATTATGGCAGTCGGAATCCAAACCAGACGATCAATCCGGCTGGCTTCTGACGGGCTCAAAGAACCCATCGGCCAATCCGAAGCCAAACACAATCCCTTACAGACTGCATTTCCGCCATTGGGATTATGATGTTGGTTTCTGACAGGCTTTCCATGTCGGGGTTTCCGACATGGAAAGCAACTTTGGGGGCCCCTAGCAGGGCCCCCATCTCTCCGCGGCCAACCCACTGTACATTCCTGCACCATGTGGCAGGTACCGTGAGGTGGCTTCCACATAGTGCAGGGATTTACAGAAGCTACCATTTCTATATGGGAGCTTGTGCTGTGTCCGGTTTCCAACCGCCTCACAAGCTCCCATAGGGAAAGGTTTACGATTGCACCATGGGCTGTAGGATCGTAATTGCAGTTTCGGACGGCCGACCCAAGCTTGGTCGGTTTTGAAACCACAGGGATGACGGTCAGAGGCAACTCGGACCGACATCCTAATTAGGGCATGAATCTTCCTGTCCCTACAAAAAATGACTGTGTCCTTGTGTAATGTAACTGGGGCTCACGTAATGGTGTTTTTAAAGTGAACATTTGCTGCCTGGGTCTCCCAAAATAATAATAATAAGAATAATACATTTTTTCAAAATAACTGGGAGTGAAGGGCAACGGAGCAGCGGGTGGGGGTAAAGCAGCAGGGAGTTGGCAGGGGGAGATGAAAAACAGCTTACAAGGGAGAGCAACGGGGGAGAAGCACACACACAAAGCAACACGGAGTATGGGCACAGGGGGAAGTTGCTCATGGGGAGAATCGCTCAAGAGAGAGCTTGCAAAATGAGGGAGACAGCAACACAGAACTTGGGGAGCAGACATTTAGCAGTGTGGGGAGAAGCATATAGGGGCGAGAGCAGGAAAGCACATGCACCCTGATGCACACTCATGCTGTGCCTAAGAAGAAATTAAAAATAGTTACCTTAATGTAAGTAGTGGAAGTATACAATTCAGTCAAACCAAAGGAAGATAAATAGGCTAAGCTCCAAGGGACAAACAACCACAAGATGGAACATGATGGACAAGGAAAGCCACTGAATAAGAAACAAGGAAATGACAGTGACGATCAAGCCTGCCTGTGCCTAAGAAGAAATGAAAAATTGTTACCTTAATGTAAGTAGTGGAAGTATACAATTCAGTCAAACCAAAAGAAGTTAAATAGGCTAAGCTCCAAGGGACAAACAACCACAAGATGGAACATGATGGACAAGGAAAGCCACTGAATAAGAAACAAGGAAATGACAGTGACGATCAAGCCTGCCTGTGCCTAAGAAGAAATGAAAAATAGTTACCTTAATGTAAGTAGTGGAAGTATACAATTCAGTCAAACCAAAAGAAGATAAATAGGCTAAGCTCCAAGGGACAAACAACCACAAGATGGAACATGATGGACAAGGAAAGCCACTGAATAAGAAACAAGGAAATGACAGTGACGATCAAGCCTGCCAGTGGTAAGCTATGGGTGGGCTGTAAACCCAACGTACATTCTTTGTACGTCCACAATAGGTCTTTTCAACCAGACAACTTCTGCAGTCTAGCATGCAGGACCTAAAAAAGGAGGGGAATGTTTCTAGTTATTTAAGAATACTAAAAGAAAAACAGACACCACAAGTTACCATTAACTAATTAAAGGGTGCAATGGGAATCTAATGTAGCCTCTCTGTGGCAAGTTGATAAGTATCCAATTATGATCTGACCAAGCTACTATGTGACGCCCAAGGCTCACGTTCTTCTGTTTCTTCTTCTTGTACTTTTCTATTTCGTCACAGTGCAAAGCCACTATTAACAGTGCTGTTCAAACTGTCTGCTTCATTTACATTAATGGGGGAGGAGTCGGCTATGGGCCTCATTGCAAACAATAGAGAATGTTGGGACAGAGGCCGTCGAGGGACAGCAGACCTCTGCCCCAGCATTGACATAATATGCCAGCACTGCAATCCTCATCTCTCAAAGGTAAAGGACTCACAATGTCACCAAAAGTGACACATGGTGTAGTAGATGTTAGGGACAGTATACCTCCTGGGACCGCTGTCAGCGCCTACTGATGTCTGCAGTCTGTACACGCGCAGTGTGCCAGACCTGCCAATGCACATGGTGTCACTGTAGGTCACACAATATCGCCTCAGTTCACATGCTCTACCGGTGAGGAGTGAATAACAGATGGTGGCAGGGAAAATTAGCTGAATACCACTTCAGAGAGTGGCTATCCAGCTTGTCTTTGGAGGCTTTTAATATAGCCTTATAGCCCGTCGTAGATGGCTATACCGGCTATTAAAGGCCCGCTGAATCGTTAAAGGCCTAAGGCGAGGGACTTTAACGAGACAGCAGGACTTTAATAGCCGGTATAGCCCTGCTACGAAGGGCTATAAGGCTATTAGAACATTCTGCCACTAGAGGGCAGAATGTTCTAACAAATTAAACAAAGGGTTCTCGATGTTCGAGGGGCTATAAATCCCCTCGAGCTTTGAGAAGCCTTTGTAGAACATTTGAATGTTGCTCTGCGGGCCTTTACCGGCCCATAGAAGCAGGGAGCACTCCATTGTTTGCAATGGAGCTCCCAACATTCCAATGTTCTAAAAGCCAGGATCCATAAAGAGGTGTGAAACACCCAAGGACATCGGCACCAGCCTCACCCCTTTTTTGGATACGGGGTTTTGGTGGGGGAAGGGGCAGAAGTGCCTCTTAGGTAGTTTTGTGTTTACTATGTATAAAACTTACCTTGGGGCTCATTTAACATGTGGAACACCCTACAACATGTTAGGGGAGTCCACCAATCAATGTATTAATAGGATAATTCAGTAATGGCTTATTACTTGAATTATATCCAAAAAACATGATTCTGAGCGGGTTTCTGTTGCCAGTATGTATTCCACAAATTATAGGCAGTAGTCAGTGTGACATTGTACAAAAGTGCACACGACGCAGTGCTCAAGTGAGTGTATAAATAGAAAAACATATTCCTAAAACACTGTACAAAACCCCTGGTTCAATACATGATTTTAGATATATATTTTAGGATGTTGTGGATCATTCCACAATCCCTATTGATTGCACTCAATCTTGGAACCAAGTTGGGGGGAGGGGAAGGCCGACTTTTCAACCCTGAATGAATGAAGGGGTCTTTTCAGGACTAAGTCATCTGTCCCAGAACGAATTCTGAGTACTTACTAGATGTCCAAACTACTTCAGGGATGTGCCACAAATAATGCAAATAATGTGCACATGTTAGAACTTATTTGTATGTACACGGTCGTATCAAATTCCCAATGCCTCTAATGTGGTCACAACGACACTCGTACCGTATCAAGTGTCACGTTACCTCCAGTGCCCGTAGTCTGAGATAATCTGGCCACTTCGTGAAGTGCTTAAAAATTCACTTTTATCCAGAAATTCTACAAGCGATGAACTAATTCCGCCCACAGCTGACGTCAACAATTGCTGCATGCATCTCTTCATACGGTATGAGTGTTGTTGTGACCACATTAGAGGCACTGATAATTTGATACATCCTCGTAAATACAAATGGGTTCATATATGCGTGCTACAGTTTGCATAATTTTTGCATCATTTTCTTATGCATAATGTCAGTTTTAATTGACATAAATATTATTGGTATATATTAAATAACTTTATACATGGTATAATATTTAATATATATTTTACAATGTTTTTAATAATTTTTAAAACATTGTTGTGAATGTTTAATATTTTTTAACAGTTAAAAACAATTACACATTTAATAACATTGATGCAATTTATTCCATTCATTCCTTTGTCGAGATAGTCTTTTTTAAAACTTTTATTAGGTAGCCATTTTTTTCTACTGCTAACTATATTTTAGTAGTCTATTGATCTTATTTTGGGTTGTTTCTGCAAGGAAGACGTTCCAGTCAGGTGTTGCTGTTTATCGGTAGAGGCAAGTTAATTTTTACTGTTTTTTAAGGGGTGTCTAAGGTTGGGGGGATGCAGTATAGTTGTGTAAACTATGTGTGTATTGTTATTGCTAAGTTTTTCGAGTGTTTTACTGCTTGCAATGGTGTTTGGTATTTACAGTGTAAGTTATTATTAAGATATGTGTTGCAAACTAGTTTTGTATAGTTTAATGGTATGTATGTTTTAATTTGAGAGTTTATTGTTTTGTATGGGAGGGTATGTTCTTTCTTTCTTACAGGTTTGCGTTTCCTTAGTGTGGATTGGAAGGCATTATGCCATCCTTCCACTGCGTTGTTTGTTTTTGCTTCCTGTGCCAAGGTGCTGTCATAGACATTCCACCTTGGTATCTGGAATTGTGCTTGCCGTCTGTGTCCTAACCTATGTACTCTGCCAACCCATGTGTCCTCTAAGTAGTCCATTTAGGTAGTGAGTTTGTCTTCATTATTTTGATAATAGAGGCTTTCTATTAGGATGGTGTAATGGTTGGCTACTTCTGTGACAGGGACGTAGGCTAGTGTAATCATTTTTTTAACCTCAAAGGCAAATTGGTGGCATCATCCACACTTTGTGCAGATTTCTGTAGGTGACGCCATATACTTTGATTGAAATGGCAATAACAGCCTTGTTTGGCTGTGTGGGGGTATATTTTTAGGATAGACTGAATCATAGCTTTCTCAAAGTCAATTATAATTTTTTGGGGGTAATAGTTGTTTGTCTGTTGTTTGATTTGGTTGAGCAGTTCCATGTAGGAACTGCCTTCTTTTAGGAAATAGAGCACAAACAAAAGGAATATTGTTTTTTTAAATTCACCATGGCTGGTGTATAGTTAATAGAATGGTTTGGGACATATTTTAAATGTACAATTTAGAAAGAAACTGTGTTCTGTTTTTAAAAACCTAAAGGTGAGAATTGGCCAGCAGACCCTACAAATAGAAGTAACAAAAGTGAACTCAGAACTCTAAGAAAGGAATACTCTAGGATGAAAGACTTGGAGTACCTGTGAAAAAAAGAATCAGTGAAATGTATGCTAAATAGTTGGGTGAAAGAAATCTGGTACCCCTATCTGGATGCATTACCTGATCAATGCCTTAGATCAAAAGTTTTAAGACTGAGAATTGGAATTAACCCTGTTATGAAAAATGGGAGAATAATAATTTTAAATATGCATTTCGACAGTGAATAAACATGTAGGTTAGGCACAAAATGTGATATTTTACACATATTAGTGGACTGCCTAAAAGCGTTAGCACTGTGGTAACAGTTTTTACGCCCCATCTTTTTAATATACTGTACCAAATTGCGTGCACAAGCTATTGAACTTCTTACAGATATGCCTAACCTTGAAATTGCAATAGCTATTGCAAGATATATGAATGTTGTAAAAAGGTTTCTTGCAGAAAAGGAAAAGGAGGGTTGAAAGCTATGATGGAAATGGATTTTAGATAGTTTTACCTGCTAAAAAAATTTTAGAAAGATATTTTATAATAGGAATTCTTATTGCTTTTAAAGTATCAATGCTTATATACAGGTGTCCCTGTGATTTATATATTGAATATTGTGTAATTCTGTGAGAATGTACATAGAAATTAGTCTATCTATTGTAATGCCAAATGTTGATGTATTTGGGATCTTTTTAGAATATTTAAATAAAGTGTTATGTTTTTATGTAGTTTATAGACCTACGTTCTAAATAAACGTTACTTTGACTGACTGACTGACAAATGTATCATCCATCATCCTGACTGACATTGGGACAGTTTTAGCAAGTTCTCAGAGGAAGAGAAGATTAGAATTTGTTTGTCATTTTTAATTTTTATGTAGTAGGAAGGGTTCCTATTTATGGGTTAATGTTAGTTTTTTTGGTATGTCTATCTCCCTGTATGTTTTAAATGTAGGTTGGGTGTCACTGGTGGACTTTTAAGTGCTTGTTATCAGGTGCTTTATGGTGGGTATTGATGGTAGTTGGCCTATTGTATGTTCAGGTACTTGGCTAGTATATTCTTCAGTATTTGTGTTGTGGGTTCTTCTGTACTAGTGAATGCTTCTCTGATACTTGCTAAAACTTCTCTCACTTATATTTCTGTTACATTATGGTAGTGATTATGCTCTTTCACATGAATAATTACAGTTTCTATAGTAGTTGCACTCCCACAACATGCATTGGAATATTATTTTCTACATTTCCAATTAATATGTTCAGCAGAAGCATTTTCTTAGCTGTAGGTATATCCCATGTAACACAATATTAGTTTCCCTTTCTGTGATGTAATAAATGTTGTGCCTTCTGTCATCACTTCTTTAATTACTGGAATAATATAAATATGAAAAATTTGATATTTAATATTTGTTTTTATTAATATACAGTTAAATAAGCATTTCCTATTTCTTGTTTAAACTTACTTGTATGCTCTTTAGAGAAGTTCTGTTTTGTTGAAATCTTTTATTTCAGGAAACTTCTTTGTGTAATAGATCTTTTTTTTCTGTTTTGAGAGAAAAACTCGTTTTATTTGTTGTATATAATTTTGATTTACTGTTTGCCGACCAGTGGAAGCACGTTTTGGTGTTGCTGTTGCAGTAAGTTTAAAGTTGTTATTTAATCATACTTACTTTATTTTGTAGTGTTAGATGTGTAGTTTTTGTTGGTGTGAAGTAGAAGGTTGGGCGTTCTGTTCAAAAACGAGAAACATTAAACAGTGTGTAAGAAATTGTTTCTTAAATTGTATTTTTGCATGTTACTATTTGTTTACTTTTTATTTTAAATAGAATTAATACTTACTTGGAGACTTAGGGGCTAATTATGATCTTGTTAGGAAAGTATTCCAACTGAATCGGTTACGGAATGCTTTCCTAACGATTCGGATCGGGGGAGTCCAAACGAGCGATTTGAATGCATCAGGATGCATCAGATATGTTTTGGTCGGACTCCCATTGAATTCAATGGGAGCCTGTGTAGCTAACGTCAACACAGGCTCCCATTGAAAAAAGTGTGCGCCCATGGTGCCCGCCACACTGTGCATGCATGGAAAGGTAGGACCCATGGGTACCCCCGCGACCAAGGGCCTGCTACGGCCCTCAAAGTCCGATTCCCAAAGCTGTTTCATCTCATCAAAACCGAGTCGGTGCAGCTGTCCGAATTGGTCATGGTATTCGCTTGTTCGGAAACCGTCCCCATTAAGCTGCACGAATCGGCTCTGAATGAGACAGACTGCCTGAATTGTGTTCGGACATGATTCAGTCAACCCAGACTGCTTCCTCGCATCGTACTTGGTTATCCAGAAAGGGGGCGATTCGGTTGGAAGCATAGGCTCCGAATCGGATTAGCTTAATGCAGATCCCGTTTGGAGCCTTTCCTAACGAGATCATATTACGCCCCATAGCCGTATAGTTGTATATTTTGTAGCCTTGTAGTTTGCAGGGAAAATCCGGAGGAGTTTCCTCTTCTTGAAATGCCTAGTGTTTTGTGAGATATTTTTTGCTTTACTTTGTTCGACTTTTATATTGTTTTTTTAATTGGTTGAGCTATTTTATTGGTTATAGTTGGGTATAGGTTAATATTTTTGGATGCGTTAGGCTTATTTAATTTTTTGGGGCAATTATATTATTTGGGAAACTCTAATTAATGTTTTTTTATGTTTGTACTTTATGTAAGTTTATTTATTTAATATTATATATATTCGTATTGAGTTAACAATTGATATTGTTTATTAATATGTATGTCTATTGTGTTTAATCCATTCCATGCTCGCGTCGGTCAACGGCCGCCGCGAGCACTACCTCCTTTGTGCTGCGCACGTCCGTTGGCCGATGCAGCCCCGCCCACTCATTAATTCTCCCGCACTGCGGGAGAATTTGCGTCGCGGGTAAGCGGTTAAATGTGTGTTAAATATGTGTAATACCTAATTTAGGTGTTTTACGTTAATATTGTTTATTGTTACTTTTTGGTGAATTAAAATAGTATTTTTTATTTTTATATTTTTGTTATAATTTTAGGCTATATTAATTGTTGTTTGTTTGCTTAAATAATCTTTTTGGGTAATTTTTTATCATATTTATTTGTTGTTTTAACAATATTTATGTAGGTGATATTATTGTTTTTGAGATTTTGGAAATAGTGTATGTGTATTTATAAGTCACGATATTTGTAGATTTGGATATTTTTGCCTTCTATATTTATGTATTCAATATAAATAACTTTTATAGTTATGTATAGGGAGTCAATATTTTTGTGTACGATATTAAAGTTTCTATATTTCTGTGAGCCAATATTTGTTGTCCTGATATTATGTCACTGTTCGTTAAAAGCACTCTTTGGAGTTCCTTAACCTTATATAGGAACTTGATCTTCTACTTCATTCCTCCATATGGTCACAGAACTCCAACGATTTCCAAAAGCATTGTAATGTAATGTATGTCAGGTGATTCTTTTCCAATATTTGTTGTTTAATCATCCTGTATTCTATTGTAAAACAAGATTGCTATCTTTCAACCCTTCGTTCTGAGCGATCTAACATCTTTTTGAAAAATGTTTGATCTATAGAAAAAAATGTAATAACTAAATACAAAGGCAGGGCGCCCAAATACCCCTACGGGTGACAGAGTTGCACTTTATAAATGGAAGTGAGTGAGTGATTGGGGCAGAAACAGCCTCTTCCTCCCTTCACCACAATGTAAGAGGTGTGAATTGGGAAGCAGGAAACTGCCTATATTTTCTCTCACCGCAATGCCACAGCCTATCATTCATCCAACCCTCATAGACAGAATACAATGTACACTTTCTTCGGGAAAGAGATATGGAGGCTGAGCAGTTGGGGTGCTTATTATTTTCTAGGGTTCTGAGGCTTCTCGGAAGAAAGTGGCATAAGAGATTGAAGAAAAACTTTTCACAAGGTTTCAAAAGCATGGCTCTAGCACTCTCCTAACTAGGCATTCAGTGTGCCTAGTTTTCAGGGCAGTAGTCCTTACTAAAGGGTGCCTAGTGCCTGCTCTGATTAGGCCAGTGCAGCCTCAACCTTCTGAGGCGAGTCAGCACACATTGTTAGCACTGACTGCACAGGGAAAAAGGAAAGGGAAACTGAATTACAGAAAGAGAGTTTGGGGTAGAAAGTTGAGCAACAAGTGGATCAAATGTTATGAAACATTTCAATTGCAGAGGAAATGCAAGACAAGAGATCATTGACAGTGCTAATGATCTCAGCTTTTTAACCATTACAGATCAAAAGGGGACTGACTTTTGCAAACTGTTAACTTCTAACAGCACTAATTTCTTTGCAAGAGAAATGTCTGGTACATTGTGGTTACATGGTTTTACAGTGCTTCATCTGTTCATGCAGGTATTTGAAGTCAAACATAATACCATCTTTAAACACTCTACAACAGACCAGACAATAATAATTTGGTTATTTAATTCTTCCAGCAAATATGCAAGTTACTAATTTCTATCTTTGACATTGTCTTTGGGGATTGGCCGTCACATTCAAAATATATTGTTTATTAGACAACAATTTATCACTGATGAAAGCCATAATATAATATAAAAACCTTGCTACATCATTCCATTGAAAGAGTGTACATGGTCAGGTGTGCTTATGTGTAAGGGTTCTTCTGATATAAGGTACTGGAACAACATAAAGAGCTCTTTGGTGTGTGGATTGCTGCTGCCTTTCATATCACTATCTCTAAAAACCCGTTTCAACCAGTTGAATGTATATGTTATATACTTATACTGACACTCTATGTAACTGGTATGACCACTTTCCATTTTACAAATATACACAACTTCTCAAAATATAACTTGAATGTACACCAATTGCAATTATTGTTGAAACAAATGACTCTAAATGTTCCAAAAATTATTCAATCCTATTATGGTGCAGTTGAGCTTTTATAAGCTGGAAACCTTGTATTATTATTAGCCTGTTACTGGTACTTGTAGTCCATTCATGTTCATGTTCATTTCATGATGTAAGGTTTCTTAAATACTACATTGTAGCATGCACTTTGGCAGCCAACACGCGTTTCACCGCGTAATGGCCTATGTCTTTTTCAAGGCTTTAGTGAGTTGAGTGGAAAATATCCTTAGCTTGTCTCTTAGACTCACATTCGGGTTATGCTGGTTTTAGGTTTTGTTCAGGTAAGTTGCATCAGGATGCCGTCTGGATACAAGTGGTCCATTGGATAAAAGTTATTTGCCTTGTCTCCTGCTGTCACAAGCCTAAGAGACAAGCATAACAAAATGTTCAACTTCAGCCAATGAAGCTTTAAGAAAGTCTTAGGCTAATGGACCATTAGCAGGTGAAACGCGCTGGCTGTCAAACTGCTTGTAGAGTCATCACTGGATATTGAAGATAATGAAAGTTTCATTTATTAAAAAAAAGTTAACAATGTAATATGCTAACTGGACTGTTGTAATCATATCTATCTAAAATGGCACTGAGTGATCCCTAAAACATTTGCACTGACTATCTGTCAGGCAGCACACCGACTTGAAAACACTACACATGGTGATCAGATGTGTATGGGAAAAGGATCCATCAACTACTCATAATCGATGGACTCAATATAGGTTCGCTGGTGAGTTTCAGGGTTTGCATGTAAAACTTTACAAAGACAGGGGAGAATATATTGTATGTATGGGTACTACTGGTCGGAACATTCTGGCACCAACCAAAAATTAAAAGCTTATTTAGGAAAATGGTAGAAACACACATTGTTGAATTAGGGGTGCCAGAGAGGAAAATCAGGAGCTTCATTGACAAATCAGATCCTTGGAAAAGCCAAGAGTGCTGGGAAACACATCAGGCATTATCCAGCATATGTTGAGAACTACAAGGATGAGAGACCACTGGAAAAATGTACAATGTACCTGCTATCACAATAACCACATAGCATAGCCTAAAATTACATAAAATAATGCACCATGATATGAAGCATCATTTAAATAATGCTAACCGAGCACAGGAGCAAAAGGACAATGAATTTGGCAAGAAGATGGGAAGTGTGAACTAAGGGACATCATGGAGGGGTTCTTATGCATTTTCTGGCCCTCACCAGAGGAAGAGGAATTTGTGATGGTCTTTATCAATGGTCGCTATGGTGCCCCCGGAAGAGCTGGGGTTTTAGCTTCTTTTAGAAATGCAGGAGACAAAGTGGAACCTGATGTGTGGGGCGATGTTGATCCAAGGTTTGGTGTACACAGAGAAAAGGCTTCACTCTGACCTATGTAATATGGTATAACATAGCATAGATAACATACTTTTAGCCAGTTCACCCTTGCCAGTTTTTTCCTACTGTTCAGAAGTTTATTTTTTCATTGCCTTTGTACCTTGGCAGTATGTGCTCTGAAGTAGCTTTGGGGGCATCAGACACAATACCAAACGAACCTACATACAAAAAAATGCTCATTCATATTTTTTGTTAGAAAGGTTGACATACCGATAGTGTTAACCAGGCGATGTGTGGGTGATAAAAACAGCTTTTAATATTCTCAATCCTAGCACAACAAAATATTTCAAACCTGAATAATGAAGAGAAATAAGGACTAAGATTAACACTGTTAGGTTATATTTTCTTATGTGAATTTTTAGAACGCACTATCGTTCTGGTGGGTATCCTGGTCAGATGAGCGAGAAGCCTTGCCCCGGGCAAGATAAGGGGATTCATCAATGAACCAGATCTTCAGCTTAGGGGGATTTCAGAAGTGTGGAGGCTCTGGTGTGAAGGGGGAGATAGTCCCATGCTTTGGGAATGATGTAGAAGAAGCCCCTCCTCCGAATCGCTTTCTGTGAAAATGTAGGATGTACGCAAGTAGGAGGACAGCAGAGCAAAGGTGTCAGCAAGTTTGTGGAAGGAGATGAGACTGTTCACATAGGCAGGGCCCGTGTTGTGTAGTGCTTTGAAGGTGTCACTGAGGAGTTTCAGCTCTGCACGTTTGTGTACTAGGAACCAGTGAAGCTCCCTGCGGTGTGGTGTGATGTGGAATCACCGTGGGAGGTTGTGCATGAGTCTGGCTGCCAAGATCTGGTTAGGCTATAAAATCTTCTGGTGAGTTGTTTGCTGATTCTGGCATAGCGGGTGTTTTCGTAGTGCAGATTGCTGGTGACAAGGGCATGTGGGACTGTCTTTCATGTGTTCCTCGAGAGAAAAAGTAAGGAGGCCCCCTTTCTAGGTTATTCTGGGACCAGGGGAAACAAGAAGAAATACAAAGGATGTCCCACAGTACAAACAATGGGCTATCCTATGTGGTCAGAGTCGTAATACTAATTGATGTAAAAGTATCATGGATTTTTAGGCATGTTACACCTAATGTCATTAAGCTAAGTATGGGAGAGGCGAATGATGCTGATATTACTAAAAGACAAGAGTTTGAACAAACCAACACACTTTCTACAACTATGGTCGCAGCAGAAGAAAGTCTACGGTTACAGCGATTTTCTTGCCTTGCTAATGGTGAGTCTTGTGCCCCATGATCATGATTATATAACAAAAACAGAGGGTAGAGAGATTTATCAACTCCTCTGATTACCCTGTTTCAGAAATACGATTAAGAAGTATTTCCTTCAGATCGGTGGCTCCCCTGGACAGTGTGTACACCTCCCATAAACTGTTTGTAAGGTAAAGTCTGAATCCTATTAATTGATCCAGGAACTACTGGAGGACTCCGATCAAATCATTAATTCAATGAAATGACACTTTTTCTGTCCAACAGTCATTCGAATACATATCCACAACAAGTAATAAATGCGCGTAGATCCACATATCTATAAAGGGATCCGGAGGCAGCAATAACTCCAGAATACAACGGAGTATAAGGAATTTTGTTTTAATGTTCGAGGTATGTTACAGTTCTGGAATGTTTACACTTAATATACTGTGGAATTGCTACTCCATAGGCAGTGTACCGAATAAAATGTGGGTGGCGACAGGGTGACCCCAGCAGATATAGGGAGAGGCAATAGAGTTACTAGATGCAACACTATTTAACTGTAGTAACTGCTATATTCAGTAAATAAATGATGATGCTCTATGATAATGAGGGGTATGTGAAATCAAAAGTGATTAATGTATTGGAGTAAAGCTTTAACCATGTGATATAATGAAGTACTGTGATTATCATTGTTTGGTAATTTTGTGTTTTTTAAATTTAGAATCTGTCCTATAGAAGGTGCTTGTATTCCAAAAAAAACGAAACGCCACGTCGACATTTGTTTCCTTGATTCTTGTTTTTAATAATTTTTGTAATATTGTGTATTGATTGTCAACCATCGTTATTTGTGTTTATTCATGATTTTAAGGTAATAAAAACACAACTGTATGAAATAAAAAATATGTATATGCTTTTTTAACCAAACTCTTGACAACAGCCTTTTTGTTGTATTGTAGAAAGTGTGTTGGCTTTGTTCAAACCCTTGTCTTTTAGTAGTATCAGCATCATTCGCCTCTCCCGTACTTAGCTTAATGACATTAGGTGTAACATGCATAAAAATCCATGATACTTTTACATCAATTAGTATTATGACTCTGACCACATAGGATAGCCCATTGTTTGTACTGTGGGACATTCTTTGTATTTCATGTTTTCCTAGGCATTCGTTTAAAGATTTTCCTCAGCATCTTCAGAGTGTGAAAGCAGGATGAGTTGATGGGGTTGACATGTGCGGTCATGTTCAGTTTGCTGTCAAAAATTATTTTGAGTTTCCTGGTGTGGGTGCTTGGGTGCGAGAGGGAATAAGGTTGGCCGGCCAGCAGGTGGAGTCCCAGGGTGAGGTGTTCTTGCAGAATATCATGACTTCTGTCTTGTCGGTGTTGAGCTTGAGACATTTGTACTTCATCCAGTAGGCAACTTCAGTCATGCAAGCGATGAACTTGTTCGTATGTTGCGGGTCTTGTCTGTTGCCATAGGAGAGGATGTTGATGTTGTGTGCAAGGACCACATGGGCCAAGGGACTCATGTAGGTTTTGAATGAGTTGGCTGGCTTCTGATGAGCACAGAGCCAGGCTGAAAGCTTGTGTTCTGCGCGTTGAGAAGGAGCAGATTAAACAGAGAGCAATCTCATGTAGGCAGCAGAAGAGGGTGGGACGGTGGAAAATGCTGTGAAGAGGACTGGGCAGACGAGGGCCACTGTGTCTCCTGTGTCCAGGACCATGCGAATGTCATCTGTGGTGGCGATGAGTGCTGTTTCTGTGCTGTGGTTGTGTCTTAAGCCGGACTTATTCGCACTGAAGAGTTGGGGGTTGCTAAGGTGGTCGTGATTTGTCTTTTGATGAGTTTTTCTAAGACTTTGGCTCGGTACAGAAGAAGGGAGATCAGTCTTCATATGGCAAGCGTTGAGGGTTTTTTGAGAGTGGGGATGACAATAACGTCGTTCCTGGTGCCTGGGAAGGTGGCTGAGGAGTTAGAGACATTGAGTATGGGTGCGAGAGCTTCACAAATGGGTTAGAGTTCATTGGTGAAGGTGTGGTGGTGGCAGGGGTCTGATGGGGCCATGGAGTGGGTGGATTTTGAGGTAGCTGCTGTTTTGTCCATGATGATGTACCAGGAGGTCGGGGTTTCTTCTTTGATAAGATGAGTTGGGAATGCTTCGGATCAGTTTGAGAGTCAAAGTTGCTGTAGATGGAAGTGATCTTGTTGCAGACAAATTCTGAAAGATTGTTTCAGAGGTCCTGTGAGAGGGAGATGCAGTTGGAGGCGGCAGCTGTAGAGGTAAAATCTTTTATGGCGGTTAAGATTTTATTGCGTGTGCTGTTGCTGGCGTTGATGCAGTCAGCAAGTGCTGCATGCAAATTTGTTTCTGGCAGCGTCTCAGTGCAGATTTGAAGGTGTCCGTGTCTGAGATTTATTGACTCGTTCATAATTTACACTCCATTGGCTTGCAGTGATGCTTAATTAGCCTGAGTTCCTCTCTGTTATAACTGGCATATGGTCAGGCTTTGCCGATTTTGTTGCATTTTGAGGGGAGCCAGGGTGTCAGCGCATGTGGTAATACAGCTGTTGACATTTTTTAAGGTTTCTTGTAGGCTGCTGGTGCGTTCAAGCTGTTGTTCAGAGAGAGTGTTGGTCCAAATCTCTTCTTGAATTTTTTACAGCTCCGTTCCTGCTGGTAGAACCAATAGTGATAAGTCTGTGGTGGTGCCGGACGTGGATACTGAATCTGACATGGGCCTGATCGGTTCAGGTGACTGGTGATAGCTTGTTGATAGTGATGTTGCTGAAGAAGGAGAAACTTAAGCCAAAGTGTCCTGCAGGCGTGAGTGGGTTCCATAACTTGTTGAGGCTGAGGTTTTCTAGAGGACCATTGAGTTCGGGTTGGTGCGGACTTTCAGGTGAAAGTTCAGGTCTCCAAGGAGGATGAAGGTGCTGGAGTCAATGGTGACGGATGTAACGACGGCCATGATTTCCCCGGCAAAATTTATTGCGGGGTCTTGATGATCTGTATAGGAGAGTTCCCTTCCTAGTGAAGTTGGCAGTGATGTTTTGTTTGAACGCAGTACTTAATTTGTGCTGGTGGTTTCCGGTGCTCTGCACCGGCACTTACTTGTTAACACCGGGGCTTTTAACAGTCTGCCACATGGTGGTGCTGTCAAATTTAAAGATAAGCGCAACAACAGTTGTTTATTAATTCATTAAAAATTGCTATTGACTGCCGCCCAAGCGATTCTTATTGTTTTGGGAGCCTGAAATAACTGAATGGTCACTCTTGTAGGAATGTGATGATTTGCAATTGTGTTAGCACTGCAATTGGCAGCGAAAAGAGGGCCAAGGTGTGGTGCATGCTGCAGTGGCCTCTGGTCGAGGATCGTAGTCAGGGCAGCTGCTGCGGCATTTAAGTGGTGGGGCAGCGTGGGGGAGGCCAGTGGGGTGGTTAGGGGAAGGGCAGAGGGGGGTTTGGGGAAGGGCAGCGCAGGGAGGCAGTGCCTGAGGGAGCAGCGCAGGGGGGAATGAATTTTAAAAAATCTTGCTTTCCTGCATTCTGCGTTGCTCTTCTGGACTCTGCTCCTCCACCTCGACTCCCAGCATGCCACAGGGTCCCCTATGCGAATCCAGATGCTGCTCACATGCTGGAATTACACCTATGATGGTGTGAGCGCCCTAGTTAGGCACTCACTCTGGGTCTATGACCCTCTGCTTGTTCTCCACCCCGCTGTAAAGCACAGCTCGGGTAGAGAGATCAAAGTGCGCATGAGTGTTTGGCTGGCCTTTCACGGCCGGCCAAACTGCCATGTGTGCTTGAAGCAAGCAGTGCCCCCACATCTCCTCCTTTCTGCGGCTGTGTCGACGTGCCGGAATAGACAGCCCCGCCCTCAGCACAGCTGCAGGAAGTAAGGGAGAAGGGAGAAAAAATAAAATTATAATAACCTTTGTTATTATAACTTTATTTTTCATTTTTCACTGCTCAAAAGCAGTGGGACGATGCTCCTCCGCCTTAGCGGAGGAGTCGCCGCTGGCCCTAGCACTTATGTTTTTTACAAATTAAGCACTGCTTGAACATGAGGTGTACCATGCAGCTAGAGGGTGCATCTGGGGCAGTGGTGTAGCTTATGGCATTCTTGAATAAAATGGAGACTTCACCTCTGTGCGTGTGCTGATGGTCTTACCTGGCGATCTTGCAGGTGGTGGGAATAGCTGTCACATTTCGATGCTGAGGCTGGGGTCAATCAAGTTTCCGTGAGGAAGAGCAGGTTGGGGTGTGGTCATGCAGCAGGTCCCATATCTCTGTGGTATGTTTGGTCTGTCAGTGGGTGTTGAGGAGCATACATGAGAGTACACAATGTGGGTGGGTGGTGGCTGAGTTCTGTGAGGATGCGAAAGTGGGGTTAGCTAGTGCTGGTGCCTGGGTAGTGGGTGCAGGGAGTGGGGGGTGCATGAGATCTTGCAGGAGGTGCAGGAGAATGCTCTCTCCGTGTTGTACGGTGTGGTGCAGCCGCAGTTTGGTGAGCGGTATCCGGAGTTGGGAGCACAGAGGAATGCTGCAGGGTAGTGCTGGGTGTTGCGAAGACCAGAATTCCTGGCGCTGGGCACAGACAGTTCATGAACAGGCACAGATGGGCTTGCCTTTGGCGCACCATGGGTGCCAGTGTCACATCCATGCTATGGCTGTCACGAAGTAGGTTCTGGGAGTGGGAAGGAGAGCAAGGGGCGGTGTGCTGGGCTGGGAGTGGCGTAGGAGGCGGGAAGCGAGAGAGTGGGAAAGGGTGAACAGGAAGAGGAGGTTAGAAAGAGCTGGAAACAGCCCCAAAAGGGGAAGAGCAATAAAAAGGGCAGAATAAAAATGGCAAAAGCGAGATAGTAAGGAGCTAAAGTATTGAAAGTGGCAAAAGTTGAGAGATAAAGGGCATGGACGTGGAAAAGAGCAGAAGGAAAATAGTTAAAAGGCAGTAAGAAAGCAAAAGGCAAAGAGTGCCAAAAGTGTTGAGAGCTGAGAAAAGTGGAAAAGAGCAAAAGTCAATAGGCAAAAGGCAGCCAGTCAGAAAGGAGTCTAAAACAAGGCAAATATGACTGAAATAAAGTAAATCCCAAAGAATAAAGGCAAGAACAGGTGGAAATGGAAGGCAAAAGATGTGACCGGAAACCGACAACAGCAGAGGCAAGAATAAACCAGAGCAAAGCGAGAAATACCCTGAGAAAGAGAAGGAGGCATAGAGAGAGAGAGAGAGTGCAACAGGAGAGGGCCTTGGTGGGAGCAAGCACTCCATAGGAGAGATGAGAGAGCCACACTCTCACCCTCTGTATAAAGAATCAGTAAAAATGGATATTTCTGACCACTACACTGTCAAGCCAGACCTAAACAATGACTTGCCTCGTCAGAGAAAGAGAGGTAGGACTACTTCCTATGCTAATACACAATTCACCTCTTCTGCAAAGTGAAGCATTTGTTATGTGGACACTAGAAACTCATATGAAGATGTAAGCGAGTTTGAACCTGCTGGAGAAATGTTCCAAGTGTATATCTTTTGTTTGTATTTTTAGCACACAGTGGTAAAACGTACCCCCCTGTATTAACTACTAAAGGCATTAAAATAAATATTCTGCTAGCTTGTTTTACCATTTCCAGTATTTACTCCTAGCAGTATTTAAACACTGCGGGTGGGATGCTTATTTACAATACCGTTGATCGGTACTCTTGGGGTATGTAATGAGGGCCCAGGAGTTAGTTAAAATCCTCCCATTTAGGAAGGGGTAGTTAAAGGAAATTAAATATATTTAAGGTATTTTGCATAATTAAGTCCTAGCACAGAAGAGCAGCAACACAGTTAAAGAGAATATTTTTATTGCAGATGGGGTGACTCGAACATGGAACGCTGTATAATATAGACAGCACAGTGTATGGTGGCGTATTGGACCGAGATTGCAGAAATTAGGATTTAATGATGGGGGTGTTTGAGACACATTGTAACTGAAACAGCAGTAATAGTGCACGAATAAGTTAATTTTTGCATTGTACAGTTTTGCTTTTCACATATTTGCAGTTTTAGGTACAGGGCAGGGCGACAGAGTGATTCACCAAGAATCAAGCGAATTTTGGGTCCGGTGCCAAAGTCAATTCGACCACCTTCCAAGGTCAGCAATATGGCGGCCGGAGCCCCTGTCCCGCCGGCCTCTAGGCCTCATGCAAATCGTTCTACAAACTGTGGCCAGGTTTTCTTTGTCTGCCGCAGCACGTCACGCTGATAGTTTTAGTTAAGCCACATGCCATGTGTTTAATTCCCTGCAGTAGAAAAATGTCTCATGAAACGTGAGATCATAGCAGGAAAAATGATAATCTGCGGGCCTGAAGGGGACTTTCTCATCCTGAGCAATGTGGAAGGGCAGATGCCCATAAAATACGCCCTTTCCTCTTTTTGGTCTAAATGCACATTATTTCCTCACCAGCCTTCCTCTCACATTCTTCACTCGTTGAGTCAAGTCCTCAAATGGGGGTCAGTCTGTCCACTTGCTCCTTTTTTGTTTAGATACAAAATATTTCCCAAAATTCTAAATTCAGTTCTCCCCCCCCCCCAAAATTCAGTTCTTTTTCCCCCCCAAAATTCAGTTCTCCCCCCCCCCCCAAAATTCAGTTTAAAAAAAAAAAAAAATTATAGGTTTCTCCCTTTCCGGTTCCTATAAGGATCCGTGGAGCTCACAAGTAGTCATGGGGCCGATGGATTCAATGTTTTTTTTACCGAGGCAAGCCCAGTGCCAGGCTTTGCAAAGGTCATAAACCAAATCGTAATATTTTACAATGACAAAGTGTGTCGCAAATGTCTTCATGAATATTATACCTCGACATTGTGGTTCCTGGTGCATGGCTAGAAAAAGGGATTTCGAAAGATATATCCTTGCGATTATAAAGGAAATGTTTTAACGTACCCGCTTCATCTGATAAAAAGTATTGAAATATTACTAACTGTCCTTGTAGTTGGTACCCACTCAAACAGTGGAAGCTGTCCAGGAAAGACATCTTCCTCTCAGTGCTTAATTTGTGCCCGTTTATGCAGGTGGTGGACTCTGGCTGTGATTTTTGAGGACTGGGAATTATTTTTCATGATCCGCTGTGGATTCAAAGGCTGGGGCGTAGCTTTAGGGGTTGCTTGGGGTGTTACACCCCCCCTAATAAATGTATTTTCTGATAAATAGTTGGGTACAGGTGCTTTGAGTGGGGTATTGTGAGATGTCAAGTCATTTCTGCAAGAATATGTACTACGCACAGACAAAAACACACTCTCTCGCTCTCGGTTTTAAAAGTCCTCAGAAATATTGGTTATTTTACAAAATATTGTGTTTTCTCTCTTCGTACTCCTGCCAATCTGTATTCTTCTCCCTTTCCACTGCCCCTTAGGCCTCTCATGTGTGCTGATTGTTGTATAATATATTCATACAGTATTTGCCAGCCTGACTGAAAATCTGAATCTCACCCCCCCTCAGCCCCCCCCACAATTTACTAACCAAGCTACACCCCTGTTCAAAGCAAAACAGAGTGTCAGACAAAAGACGAAGAAGGAGGCAGAGAAAGAGAGGAAAATACTGACAAAGGGAGAAAGCAGGGATGAAAAACAAGCTTCAAGAGTGACATAAAGTGACAGGAAGTGTAGGTGGTGGAAGAAAGATGCACTATGAGGAATTAAGTCTAAACAGCTTTGATAATCGGCAACTGCTGCATTCAGCAGTACACGTGTCACCCTTATAAGAAATTCTCTGTGCCCCTATACTTAATAACTTAAAAATTCAGCACTGCAGGACTGTGTAATGGCCACTGCAGGCCTTGGAGAGAGCAGACAGCGGTCTCCTCGACTGCCTCCTTGCGCTCCCCCAATACCCCTTTCATAAAGTGCCACATTTGTGCATGCTTTGCAATCCATTGCCCCTTTAGGTGTCCTGATGATGTTGGCAGACCACTTCATTTGGATACACAGATTTGGTCACCCAAAAACTCCAGTTGTAATATGGGGCCATATTAACAGTACCCATTAAGTATCTTCTTTATATATACTTAAGACCACTTGATTTATGCAAATCAGTGGCATGGCATTTTTCACATAATTAATCTTCTGCTGCATAATATGCAGATTTTAACAAAAAATAATGTTTGTTTCTAGCTCAAACGGATAAAACGTTTTTTTTTTTTTTAAATGCTGCAACAAGTGCTGCTGGGCAGTGAAAAGTTCTTCACAAAGGTTGACCGCTCACCTTTCAGTAGCTTTTTGCTGTATTTGGATGCAGAACTAGTATTAATCAAGTTAAACATTTGCCCAGGCAGTGCCAACATGTAAAAATGACAAAATGATGAAGTAATACTATAAGAAAATGTGCCGCATATTTTATTTTCTTGTTGCATAATTTAGTCAACACTGCCGGTGCTTCCTCGTGCATAATTTCATTGGTGCTGTATATTATGGTAAACACAAGGAGATGATGGACGGAGCGCTGAAACCGGTCACAGGATGCTTGTTTCCGGATCAGGGACTGTTCCCATGAAGCACAGGGTCAAGACTGATTTGCATATAGCTGGGTCTGTGAGCTAAAGAACGATGATGGATTCAACCCAGATCTGTGACAGGAGGGGGGGGGGGGGGGGGGGGCGAGTGTCTGAAAAGTTTCAGCGTTCCGTCCATCATCTCCTTGTGTTTGCTTTATGTGCCCTAAGTTGGCAGAGTATGCCCAGACGTGGGTGCCTTGCTCACTTTGCCACTGGATTCAAGCTAGCCTGGCTGAATCGGGGTGTTACCCCGAAACCGGTCCCAGGATGCTTGTTTCCAGTTCAGGGAAGACCTGGCTTGGCAGTTTGGGCTGGACTGTTCCCATGAGGCACAGGGTCAAGACTGATTTGCATATAGCTGGGTCTGAACTGAGGTGGCGAAGTGAGCTAAAGAATGATGATGGATTCAACCCAGATCTGTGACGTGGGGTGAGTGTCTGAAAGGTTTCAGCGCTCCGTCAATCATCTACTTGTGTTTGCTTTGTTCGCCCTAAGTTGGCAGGGTATACCCAGACGTGGGTGCCTTGCACACTTTGCCACTGGATTCAAGCTAGCCTGGCTGAATAGGGGTGTTACCCCGAAACCGGTCCCAGGATGCTTGTTTCCGGTTCAGGGAAGACCTGGCTTGGCAGTTCTGGCTGGACTGTTCCCATGAGGCACAAGGTCAAGGCTGATTTGCATATAGCTGGGTCTGAACAGAGGTGGCGAAGTGAGCTAAAGAACGATGATGGATTCAACCCAGATCTGTGACGTGGGGTGAGTGTCTGAAAAGTTTCAGTACTCCGTCCATCATCTCCTTCTGATTGCTATATATTATGGGCCAGTTTATTTTATACTGTCAGTCATCATCTCCACCATCCCCAAGTTGAGCATTCCCTATGCGAATTCCTCTGGGCACAGAGAGAGCACAGCACAATGGCCTTTTACGAAGAATAAAACACAATATGCTCAGACGCTTACTTGCCACAGACCATTCCAAGGCAGTTTTTTTTAAGAGCTGTAGCGCAAGACCAACAGCTGTTAAGATGTTGTTTCTCCTCAAAAGGAGTGAGTTGATAACCTAGGTTATTCAGTGAACATTGTTAGTTTACTCTCTTCTGATAACTCAAAGACCAGTAGAATTCATCAAATATTTTTTATACATTGACAACTACTACAATGAAAGTAGAACTCTCCAAGGATATGGTACAAACAGCACAAGATGCATAAGAGAACATAAGTGCATGTGCCCTAAGCATTAAGCTCTAACAGCTGCAGTAGTGCATCTTCTGGACCAAGCCCAGAGATAAAATACTGGCAACCTAGTTTGCGCACCTTGTGAGCTTGGACACTGACTTTCTCACAAAGCTTCACTGTCATTAACTAACAACGGCGGGTGATTTGAAAATTATGCAATGTGTTTTTCGGCTTTTGGCTCATAGGATGATCGTCTAGGCCTTGATTCTAACAAGCCTGGATTACAAGAAGATTATCTATCTGGGGGCCGGCAAGTCCTCAATTAAAGGCATACAAGGGAATTATTTCATCTCCCTAAGCATTCCTCCGTGTCTAGCCTTCTTCATAACCTCCATTGTCTTTCGGTAGAAAAACGCACACAATTCAAACCCTAGAGTAGGGTGGCCAGAATTTTAAAGTGAAAACTGGGACATTTCCTAAAAATAGAAGGACTACAATTTTACTTCAAGCAATGAGAGCGCTCTCCAGCAGAGAATGACAGAACATGCAGTAAGAATATACATAAAATGCAATTTTTAAAACCCAGTAGCTTGCCTGTTAATTAAATTGCTTTGAAATTTGCTGGGTCAGCTGGTTAAAAACTGGGACTGTCCTGGCAAAACGGGGACGCCTGGTCACCCTACCCTAGAGGCAAAAAAGCCTGCCAGGGCAGCTGTTCAGTTCTCATCTGGGCCCTAAGTTCTAGAACGCGCTGCCGACTCACTAAGAAGCTGTCACTCTTTGACCACCTTCCTCAAAAGACTCAAAACTTGGCTAATTTGACTTGCATCTGCTTCCTTCCGGCTAGTGACCTACTTCTGTCTAGGGCTGGGAAACTCTTTTGTGTAGCTATGCGCTATATAAGACCTAATAAGAATAATCTATACTACTATTATAAAGGAGAAACTTTCAGGCTTTGAGGCGGGTAAACTCAGGAACCACTGCGCCAATCTACACACCCGATACATCGTAGAAAACGTCAGGGTGTGTAGATGGTTATAGGATATAAACATTTTCAAAATAAACGTTATTTAAAAAGATATTTTTTTTAAAAAAGTAGTCCCCCAAAGTAGCGCCGACCACGACGTGCGTGGTCACGTCAGGAGCAGGGAGGAGCGGCTAGGAGCGTTGCACTGAGGAGCGGAGGCAAAGGTAAGGCAGCAGGGGTCGGGGCAGGGGTCGGGGCAGGTAGGGGTCGGGGCAGGCAGGGGTCGGGGCAGGCAGGGGCCGGGGCAGGCGGAGAACGGGCCGGGCGATAGCTGCACTTATCATTTCTCTCGATGTTGAACGGATGGAGCAACGAGTGTGTGTAGGAATGTTTAAAGGAACATCTGAATGAATACATATGAATGAATGAAGCAACATGCGAGTGTCTGCATGTATCAATCTGTGCGCTAATGATTGAAATAATTGCCTGCGTGAATGAATGTGTTAATGGACACACATGAACATGTAAATGAACCAGTGTGTGCACCACGCTAACGAGGGGTTCCAGCATTCTTAAGGGGTTTCATTGCACAACCATAGTGCAAGAGATGCCCACCCACCTGAAGCCGAGGGGTGGCCCGTCACCGAGGTCATGACCTTGAGGATAAAGGCTCGCTGAGGAGGACAGAAGTGGAGGACGTGGGGTGACCTTCTGTAATGTGACTGGTGCTCACGTAAAGCGCTGCAATCCCTTCGGGTGGAGTTAGCGCTATGTAAAGCTGCAACAAACATATAAAGTACCTGATTTAAACCTGATACATGCCCCCCTCGCCAGTAGCAAGGCCAGGGGGCATGTGGCTCGGATGGCATCAGGCGGGCACCTCGTAAATAAATAAATGGAGGCGAGGGGCTCCCCCCGTGGCCCCCCTTCCGCGCCCGGCACCCCCTCCTCTCATGCACCTGCTGGAGCTCGGTGGTTCGGGGCTCGGATACACAGCCTGCTGGCAGGATGAATGCCCAGTCAGTCAGACTGGCTCGGGTGACAACCGAGGGAGGGAAACTCATGACCAATACCCGGAGAGCTCCCCGTGGGGCGAGTGCCAGGGCGGCCCTAAGAAAGTACACACAACCAGAGGTACATGCTACAGGCCAGCCAGGCAGACGCACACAGCCAGAGAAGAGGTACACACTGCAGACAACCAGACAGGCAGGCACACACAGCCAGAGGCACACACTGCAGACAACCAGACAGGCAGGCACACACAGCCAGAGGTACACACTGCAGACAACCAGACAGGCAGGCACACACAGCCAGAGGTACACACTGCAGGCCAGACAGGCACACACAGCCAGAGGTACACACTGCAGACACCCAGACAGCAGGCGCACACAGCCAGAGGTACACACTGCAGACAACCAGACAGCAGGCACACACAGCCAGAGGTACACACTGCAGACAACCAGGCAGGCACACACAGCCAGAGGTACACACTGCAGACAACCAGGCAGGCACACACAGCCAGAGGTACACACTGCAGACAGGCAGGCAGGCACACACAGCCAGAGGTACACACTGCATGCCAGACAGGCACACACAGCCAGAGGTACACACTGCAGACAACCAGGCAGGCAGGCACACACAGCCAGAGGTACACACTGCAGACAACCAGACAGGCAGGCACACACAGCCAGAGGTACACACTGCAGACAACCAGGCAGGCACACACAGCCAGAGGTACTCACTGCAGAGAACCAGGCAGGCACACACAGCCAGAGGTACACACTGCAGACAGGCAGGCAGGCACACACAGCCAGAGGTACACACTGCAGGCAGACACACACAGCCAGAGGTACACACTGCAGACAACCAGGCAGACACACACAGCCAGAGGTACACACTGCAGACAACCAGGCAGGCAGGCACACACAGCCAGAGGTACACACTGCAGAGAACCAGGCAGGCACACACAGCCAGAGGTACACACTGCAGACAACCAGACAGGCAGGCACACACAGCCAGAGGTACACACTGCAGACGACCAGGCAGGCACACACAACCAGAGGTACACACTGCAGACAAACAGGCAGGCACACACAGCCAGAGGTACACACTGCAGACAACCAGGCAGGCACACACAGCCAGAGGTACACACTGCAGAGACCCAGGCAGGCACACACAGCCAGAGGTACACACTGCAGACAGGCAGGCAGGCAAACACAGCCAGAGGTACACACTGCAGACAACCAGGCAGGCAGGCACACACAGCCAGAGGTACACACTGCAGACAACCAGGCAGGCACACACAGCCAGAGGTACACACTGCAGACAACTAGACAGGCAGGCACACACAGCCAGAGGTACACACTGCAGACAACCAGGCAGGCAGGCAGGCACACACAGCCAGAGGTACACACTGCAGACAACCAGGCAGGCAGGCAGGCAGGCACACACAGCCAGAGGTACTCACTGCAGAGAACCAGGCAGGCACACACAACCAGAGGTACACTCTGCAGACAACCAGGAGGAGGAGCGACAGGAGGAGCGGCGTACAGGCGGGTGGGAGCAGCGGAGGATAGGCGGTGAGGAGCAGCGGACAGGCGGTGAAGAGCAGCGGACAGGCGGTGAAGAGCAGCGGACAGGCGGTGAGGAGCGGTGGACAGGCGGTGAGGAGCGGTGGACAGGTGGTGAGGAGCAGCGGACAGGCGGTGAGGAGCGGCGGACAGGAGTGGTGAGGAGCAGCGGAGGACAGGCGGTGAGGAGCAGCGGACAGGCGGTGAGGAGCAGCGGACAGGCGGTGAGGAGCGGCGGACAGGCGGGGAGGAGCGGTGAGGAGCAGGGGAGTACAGGCGGTGAGGACCGGCAGACAGGCGGAGGTAAGTGAAGCAGCCACGGGTGCGCTCACGGGCGGGCAGGGGCACACTGCAGACAACCAGACAGGCAGGCACACACAGCCAGAGGTACACACTGCAGACAACCAGACAGGCAGGCACACACAGCCAGAGGTACACACTGCAGACACCCAGACAGCAGGCGCACACAGCCAGAGGTACACACTGCAGACAACCAGACAGCAGGCACACACAGCCAGAGGTACACACTGCAGACAACCAGGCAGGCACACACAGCCAGAGGTACACACTGCAGACAACCAGGCAGGCACACACAGCCAGAGGTACACACTGCAGACAACCAGACAGGCAGGCACACACAGCCAGAGGTACACACTGCATGCCAGACAGGCACACACAGCCAGAGGTACACACTGCAGACAACCAGACAGGCAGGCACACACAGCCAGAGGTACACACTGCAGACAACCAGGCAGGCACACACAGCAAGAGGTACTCACTGCAGAGAACCAGGCAGGCACACACAGCCAGAGGTACACACTGCAGACAGGCAGGCAGGCACACACAGCCAGAGGTACACACTGCAGGCAGGCACACACAGCCAGAGGTACACACTGCAGACAGGCAGGCAGGCGCACACAGCCAGAGGTACACACTGCAGACAACCAGGCAGACAAACACAGCCAGAGGTACACACTGCAGACAACCAGGCAGGCAGGCACGCACAGCCAGAGGTACACACTGCAGAGAACCAGGCAGGCACACACAGCCAGAGGTACACACTGCAGACAACCAGACAGGCAGGCACACACAGCCAGAGGTACACACTGCAGACAACCAGGCAGGCACACACAACCAGAGGTACACACTGCAGACAACCAGGCAGGCACACACAGCCAGAGGTACACACTGCAGACAACCAGGCAGGCACAGACAACCAGAGGTACACACTGCAGACAACCAGGCAGGCACACACAGCCAGAGGTACACACTGCAGACAACCAGACAGGCAGGCACACACAGCCAGAGGTACACACTGCAGGCCAGACAGGCACACACAGCCAGAGGTACACATTGCAGACAACAGACAGGCAGGCACACACAGCCAGAGGTACACACTGCAGACAACCAGGCAGGCACACACTGCCAGAGGTACTCACTGCAGAGAACCAGGCAGGCACACACAGCCAGAGGTACACACTGCAGACAGGCAGGCACACACAGCCAGAGGTACACACTGCAGACAGGCAGGCAGGCACACACAGCCAGAGGTACACACTGCAGACAACCAGGCAGACACACACAGCCAGGGGTACACACTGCAGACAACCAGGCAGGCAGGCACACACAGCCAGAGGTACACACTGCAGACAACCAGACAGGCAGGCACACACAGCCAGAGGTACACACTGCAGACAACCAGGCAGGCACACACAGCCAGAGGTACTCACTGCAGAGAACCAGGCAGGCACACACAGCCAGAGGTACACACTGCAGACAGGCAGGCAGGCACACACAGCCAGAGGTACACACTGCAGGCAGACACACACAGCCAGAGGTACACACTGCAGACAACCAGGCAGACACACACAGCCAGAGGTACACACTGCAGACAACCAGGCAGGCAGGCACACACAGCCAGAGGTACACACTGCAGAGAACCAGGCAGGCACACACAGCCAGAGGTACACACTGCAGACAACCAGACAGGCAGGCACACACAGCCAGAGGTACACACTGCAGACGACCAGGCAGGCACACACAACCAGAGGTACACACTGCAGACAAACAGGCAGGCACACACAGCCAGAGGTACACACTGCAGACAACCAGGCAGGCACACACAGCCAGAGGTACACACTGCAGAGACCCAGGCAGGCACACACAGCCAGAGGTACACACTGCAGACAGGCAGGCAGGCAAACACAGCCAGAGGTACACACTGCAGACAACCAGGCAGGCAGGCACACACAGCCAGAGGTACACACTGCAGACAACCAGGCAGGCACACACAGCCAGAGGTACACACTGCAGACAACTAGACAGGCAGGCACACACAGCCAGAGGTACACACTGCAGACAACCAGGCAGGCAGGCAGGCACACACAGCCAGAGGTACACACTGCAGACAACCAGGCAGGCAGGCAGGCAGGCACACACAGCCAGAGGTACTCACTGCAGAGAACCAGGCAGGCACACACAACCAGAGGTACACTCTGCAGACAACCAGGAGGAGGAGCGACAGGAGGAGCGGCGTACAGGCGGGTGGGAGCAGCGGAGGATAGGCGGTGAGGAGCAGCGGACAGGCGGTGAAGAGCAGCGGACAGGCGGTGAAGAGCAGCGGACAGGCGGTGAGGAGCGGTGGACAGGCGGTGAGGAGCGGTGGACAGGTGGTGAGGAGCAGCGGACAGGCGGTGAGGAGCGGCGGACAGGAGTGGTGAGGAGCAGCGGAGGACAGGCGGTGAGGAGCAGCGGACAGGCGGTGAGGAGCAGCGGACAGGCGGTGAGGAGCGGCGGACAGGCGGGGAGGAGCGGTGAGGAGCAGCGGAGTACAGGCGGTGAGGACCGGCGGACAGGCGGAGGTAAGTGAAGCAGCCACGGGTGCGCTCACGGGGCGGGCAGGGGCCCTGAAGCCTGATTGCTCCCGGACAAGGTCGGGACGGGCTGCTAGTAACAATATAATAACGGGATACTAATGCGTTTTGATCCCCTACATTTTCCTCGTATGCACTTTGTTTGCAAAGATCAGTTTCCTCATCCTTGTTCCCAAACATGCACATTCAAGAGCCCACAAATTACAAAGAAAAAGTTAAATATAAAAAAGAGTATCTGCTTTGCTCAAAGAAACTTGCAGGACCGAAAAGTGAAACAAGGAATACACAACCTAGCAGAGGCAGGCTTGGATAGTTAGACAAGAAAATACCTACTTTCTAAAAGTTGTATCTTCAAGCACAGAAGTGTTACGTCCTAAAGTGAATATGTTTCTGCTTTGCTATCAGCAGAAAACTGGCACGCCCTTCCCTTTTGTTCTCCAAGTTGTTTTTTTCCCCCGTCTGTTGTGTTCTGTGTAGACACGCGCTAACCACAAAATGAAAAGCACACAGTGGCACTCGATAAAAAGCATGTTTTTTTTTTATTTCAAGAAATGTATCTGTACAAAAGTTAGCATTACTCAAGTCAAAAAATAGCGAAACAGAGAACGGAGCAACTCACAGAGAAAACGTCTGCGAAGAATGTTATACAGAAAAATAGACTGTGTTAAAAAAAGGAGTCTGGTTTGTACTTTTTTCGAATCAGCAAATATGCCCCCAAAAAATATACATTTCAGAAATAAGTAAGAACAGGTAGAAAAATGACAAGTGAGAACATCTCAAAACGACTTCAGATTTACAAGGATGTGAAGGCACAAGTTAGAAGTAGATGAAGGTATTATATGCTCAGCATACACCGGAAGAAACGGTAAACTTTACATAAATCAAATTAGGCTACAACTTAGTATCTAAGACACAAATTAGTGGAGAAGGTTTTAGTTTCACAGCTTAATGGATAACATCTGGTCTCCAGTAGCCACAATTTAAACTGCACTTGAGACCAGTATCATAATTCTCAATAAACAGCTATTGCAGTGGGCTTTTTGAACAGTTAGTTGTGATTTTGCAAATGTGTGCGGGCAGCATGGGGCAGAATGCACAATGTGATTCAGAGCTCGCGGCCTGACTCGACATTTCACAAAATGGCCGCCCCATGATTCTGAAATGAGAAAGAAACCCATGTCAATGGAGGCTTCCACAATACCACGTCTGGCCTCAACTAGAGGCAATGCTCTTAAAAACTTTTTATTTTGCCTTCAAAGAGGTGTAGGAACTCAAAATATTCTCTATGGGAAAGGCAAGGAGAGATAGTTTACAGCTCAAGATGGAAGAGGCAGCTGAGATGCTCTCTCAATTGCTTGTTGAGCCGAAGGATAGGCCTTGAATAGGAGTGGCCACTATTCAACATTAAAAATGTGTGAATTTTTGAGGCCCAGGAAGGAAGCCTGTTTTGAATGCACGTGACAAAGAGTCCCATTTCTAGAAACATGAGGCCAGCACAAGAGTCTATGACTGCCATCGAGAGAAGATAAATACCTTGGGCCCGATTCACAGAACTAATTTAAGACAAAATCCTAAATTTACTACTTTTGGTGTTCACAGAAGTTAGGATTTTGTCTTAGGTTTGTCTTAAGACAGACTTTAGACAGACTTAAGTTAGGATTTTGTCTTAAGTGGAGAAGTGTGGCTCACGGTGTAGAGCAGGCAGACCCGGAAGCTGAGGTCAGACCCGGGACCAGGGTTCAATTCCCGACGCGGCAGGGTCTTGAGCTCAAATGTCCACGGACTCGATAATTCTCGCTTCGGTGCCTGCTCTAATCATGGGTTCTCACTATGCAACTCTGGGCATTAAGCTTGCTTAATCTCCACAACGGCCCCCCTGCGGCGGGATGCCTGGCTTTCACCTTGGGGATGCCCTGTAGGGGCTATCTCACAGGGAAAAGCCAGGACGGGTTCCCAATGCAAGCGCCGGGAAACCTCCGGGTAGCTGTGCGCTCAATAAATGTAATAATAATAATAATAATAAGTCTGTCTTAAGTCTGTCTTACGACAAACCTAAGACAAAATCCTAACTTCTGTGAACACCAAAAGTAGTAAGTTTAGGATTTTGTCTTAAGTTAGTTGTGTGAATCGGACCCCTTGTTTGGTAAGACATTGTTTATCGCTGAAAACAAGAACTTACAGCGCTTCCCTTAAGGAGCAGGTATTACTGAAATCTCTCTACTACTCAGCAGATGGAGTTTTTTTTTTTTTTTTAATGGCCACTTCCAGGGTAAAAATCTTATTCCTAATGCAGTTCAACGGGAGGTTAAGATTGCAGCTAAATTCTTGAATCTACAAAAAGTTTGAGAAGACTGTTTTGGTAGGTGGCTGCTGCAAATTAAATGGATGACGAGTTTGAAAATACAGTCAGACCGGGTGGCCTTGCGGTTATTAAATACCAGCATTAAACCTAATATAAACTGATCTAATGTCTGTTTAATTCGTAAATTTTTTAACAAAAATAACTTTTGATGGTAATAGAATTCCACATGGCCAACAGTTAATCTAGTTAGTTTGGGTCTGACTGCGCATGAAAAAATTACACACAAAATTAATTTACTTTACATAAAGATACCAGCTTTCATATTTATTCTCTATGTACCGCGTAGGTGGACGATCTAGAATTTTTCTGTAACCATCATGGCTGCCCGGAACCTTGCTCAAACACAATCACCATAGCTATCCAGCCAGTACTGTTTTGGCGGATGCAGACGTGGAATGCATCCGTACAGGTTAACTGCACCATGCTTTATAACGTACCCTCGGCACCAGCACAATCTAGCATTTAGATCCACCATTAGGTGCCATATTCTGAGCTGCAAGCCACTTTTCAACTCCACTATTTCTGATCCCACTTACCCTTTGCCCACTTCATGGTTAAAATCTACTTCTTTGCAAATATTACTTTATTAATTAAAATCAAAATAAAGAACATAAATTAACAGATTCTTTTTTAAAAAATCAACATTTAAAAACTTCAAATAGAATGTTTAATTACAGCCAATCCTCGCTTGGCACTCAAGTCAAAACAAATTACTTCTTTAGACTTTTCAAGAAGTTGGTCCATATTGACCTGTTTGTTCCCACGAGATTTTTTCAATCAAATAGGTGATAAGAAAGCAATTAGTTCTGGCTGCATTCCATATGCTTTCTCAACTTATAAACCCCTTAACAAGAGGTTTAAAGTGTATGCCTTGAGTACAGTCCTCACAGAGGAGTGGAAATGTTCTCCTTCATTCTTCCAGCATGTACAGTCTGTCATTTTTCAACACAAAGAAAAGAGGACAACACATGTATACGGAAGATGTGTCTCCTTCAAAAGTTTGTAGGTGTCTGAAGCACAGGGATGTCCCGTTACAAGGGATTTGTTTCGTTCCCAGTCTATCAGCAGGCACTTTTAGCTATCTAGTGCGACAGTCGGCTCTTGCGTGCTCCTTCATTAGTGCATATCGTTTGGAAGACCTCAAAATGACTTTTGAGAGACTACAAAGAAACTCCTGCCACAACAGTCTGCCCATCTTAGGGCCTGGTCAGGGTCGTGTAGACGGGCTGATCCCAGTTGGCCGTCGGGCTGTGAGCCTGTGGGATGGACAAGCCATTCAGGATGGGTGTGGCATAAGGGCGCCGCGAGGAATGGAAGTATGGGTACTGGTATATACTGGAGGGGTAAGCAGAGTAAGGGTTGTAGTAGTTTGAGCTCTGAAGGTCTGTGTAATCACACTGGGAACTGGAGAATGTGGAGGCAACGGAGGCTGTGGAGGCGGTGGTGGCGCATGCCTGCGTGCTGTAGGCCCCATAATCCGAATGTGTGGGGGAGCCATGGGACTGGTCGCGGTAATGGCTGGGGCTGAGCTGTTCCGTCTTAATGTGGGTTCTCTGCTGACCCGCCTCATTGGAGGAGGAAGAGGAGGATGAGGAGGTGGTTTTGTGAGTCCAGGCTTGGGCTGATGCCCCACCGGCAGCTGCAGGGTGGGGATAGCCAGCACCATAAGGCCCGCCTGCTGAGTTCTGCCCATGTTCGGCTGCAATGGCTGCATGGCCGTTGAGCGGCAGGTACTGGTCAAGCTCATGCACGTCAAATGCCTCAATGTTGCTGATGACCTCGCTGCTCAGTTCCCCGATATCCAAGTTGCTGAAGTCAATGTTCTGGCGGCCACCGTCCAATAGGCGGCGGCCTTCATGTTTCAGGTCCTGCTTGCCCCCATGGTGAAGATCTGTTTTTGGTGTGGTAGGTGGCGTTGGGGGTCCATGGGTCTGACCTTCAAACAAAACACAGAGAGAGAAACTTTTAAAAAAAAGTGTGCATTAGATGCATATGTCAACTAAGCAATTCTTGTAAAGTAACCTCTGAAAATGTTTAAGACCACATATTCTGGTTTAATCTTCCTATATAAATAATGAACAATTTAAAAAGTAACAATATTGCAATTGTAAGCTGAATTAGAAATGTCCTGATGCTGACACCTGTAATTATTAAGAAGGATTTAAATACTGTTTAAAAAAAAGTTTCTGTTTGAGCACGTACACAATTTAGCTCAGCACCTCAAGTCCACTGGTTTTACTATAAACCAAAATTGACTGCTTAAGTACACATTTTATGAAAGAATTTCTCAAACAAACCAACATCCTCAGTGAATTCCCACCATGTTAAAATGATTCGTGCAACATAAATTCTTCATCTTTGCAGGTTTAAGAGATGTGATTTTAATGTGCATGTTTGAAATTATAAATCAAGAAATGATTTAGCAAGTCTGCTTCAAACATTTTCTGCAATTAGAATGACACAACTAACAATTTTAACCATTTTAAATTTAACATTCCCGTTTTCTTTGCTTAACTAAAGTTTTTTGTGAAACATAAAAGATTATTAACCTGTCACCATTCAAACTATTGCTTTTAACAAAATAATGATGGCCATGATAAATATATTCCATCAGAACCTGAATCTTCATTTGAATTATATTTTGAAAATGTGAAACTTTTAGTGTTAAATACGTGTTGTTTGAAATACTAAACGAGAAACAATTGGACATGACTAACTGTGTATTTCATATTTTATTACAATCGTTGTAAAAACATTTTCTTTTAAACGTTTACTCGTCCATCCCTTTTCCTTTGGTCAATCCCTTTTTTTGCAAATAATTCAACTTGGCAAATTGACAGTTCTTCTCCAATCCTAGCCAATTTTTACACCAGTGGCAAGTAGTGGCAATGTTAAAATGAGTTAACAATAAAAGCTAAACTTTCAAACTTTTTACTGCAGTAAATATTTTAAGTAAATAATTGAGTAAATAGTTTTTTCAATACAAGCTTAAAATGAAACGCTTTGAAAATTGAGTGTTTAAAAAAGGCTATCAATGTTATATTCAAGAGGTAACTTTGGCTGACTGGTCTATTTTGAAAATGAGATGTATTGATTGGCTGGGAGTCTGGGACCACCTGAAACAGACATGGGGCTTGGGGCACAGTCAGTGGACATCCGGGACCCTGGTAAACGCAGATATGGCTCCTCTCACCAGAAAGGCAAATCTGTCGCAAAATCTGCACAAGTCCTTTACAAACCAGTCCGTGTCCGAGGCTGTATAGCCAGGCGAAGCAAGGGGTGGGAGTAAATGGTTACATATTTGGCTCGAAAGCTCGCCTTAAGAGGAGCGAGGGAAGGGCGGCAGTCAGTCAGACAGAGCTTATCCCCGAAAGAACACAAACACGTCTACAGTTACCAGACATTAGCAAGGCTCCGGGAGTCAGTCAGTCAGCACTCCTCGCCCGCTGCCAGACCCAATCTCTGTTATTGTTATCTGACGACATTGTAACTGAGGCCTGGCGGCCATTTTCCTGCCCCTCCTTCACTCACTCTACAGACCTAAACCAGGTAACAATAAATCACTTTCACCGCTATGTTGGAAGTGTCTCTCTTCAAACCTGGGCTAGAGACAGCTTCAGCCGTCTCGAAAGATAAGTCATCCAAAAAGTAATAAAAGTACATACAGGGGGATTTTGATCAGCCCTTTTTATCCACTGGTCTGTTTAGGTGCAAATTACATTTTGGTTCAGCCCACCACAGCATACCACAAGTGGCACTTGGTCAATCCACTGTAGCCATTGGCTCCATTGCCTTGTCAATGACAGCACTTTGCCAGATCAGAAGTGCACATCTGCCTGAAAAGGAGTGCGCTTCAGTGCCATTGTTCGCCGGCTGGCCCACTCTTTTACGTTTATGCATTCTAAAAAAGCCACTTTTTGCATACTGTATGTGACTGTGATAAAACTGCACACATGCTGAGGCCAGACCTGTTGGCTTTACCAATGCTTGTCTAATTCGACATATTTAAGGAGTGCGTTTTCCACCTTTTAAACATATGGCCACATCTAATATTGTTGTTTCATCACAAAGCTGTAGACAGCTTACAAGTCCTTTCAGCCGATTTAGGCAACTTGCAGCACTGAGAACCGGATATAATCCGGCCTTCCCAAAGGCTTTGCATCCCAGCAAAATTTCTACCCTTAATACGTCATCCAGGAAGCGGTAAATTCATAATGAATGGTAATATTTCCAAAAGAGATGTTCTTAAAATGAACCACTGGGCACTCACTAGCTGGGTTTGCGTACAAAAATCGGGTTTAACGGTTATGATGGGTAGTAGGTAGTTGCAGTAATAGGACAGAAAATGTACGTATTTTGTGTTGCACTTATAGATGTATAGAGCTTTCCTTAGCTCCTGTGAGACCTAAAGTTCTTTTTTGGGTGGTCCAGTTATCAATCACACACAGTGATAAATAAAGTATGTTGTTATCCAAGTTGACAGTGCACGTGTGCACATCTTTAAAGGATGAATTGGTTGAGCAGGGCACAGCGGGAGCCGTACTACTCACATGCATGCCACACACAATACACCCATTGGGCGCAGGGTCAAGACTGATTTGCATATGGCTGGGTCCAAACTGGAATGGCATGGTGAGCAAAAAAACGATGATTTAGGCCCAGATCTTTGTATTGGGGTGAATGTATGACATTGTTCTGCATTACGTCCATCAATTGTTCTTTTTGCACACATTACACGTGGCACCTAACCCACTGAGGCTTCTTACGACTTGCCATTACGGAATGCACCGGGAGCAAAGCGGTAGCTGCAAAAAGACGCCGAGTACCTCCACTTCTTTAATGCATATGGGGAGTAGCATCAGCCCTCAGCAGGGGTGAAAAACACTTAAACGGACTGTACTGGGGTGGGAACATCTTAAGAATTTGGGGGGGCCTGGGCCTCACCTATTTCGGGGGCCCTTGTTTAGAACAGGTTTTACATTATAATTCAATTTCAGCTCTTTCATGACCTCTTTGGCCAGGTCACTGACAGTGAACAGGCATAATCGTTCAAATTCTAATGTGTTTACAACTCATGTTCAGATATAGTGATGTGTGTTTTCAATATTGTGACATGACAGTTCTTTAATATTACTGCAAATGATCTCTGTGAGGCCCTTACATTTTTCATATGTGATGGATCTTGCATGAAAAATAAACACATTTCTATGCAAAATGTCTGTAACAGATTCTCCCACGTCACCCACATCAAAAATAAATTAAAGGAAAACGGTATTTAAAACAATCTGTTTAAGAATTATTCAAGACCATCAGGGCAAGACTCCTACAGAACAGAGGTGGCTCTAACAGAGGGCCCTGGGGCCCTGGGGCCCTGGGCCACAGCCCACATTGCCTTCTCTGTCTCAATTGCTTCTCAATTACGAAGTTGTACTCTTGGCTAGTGAGTTAAATTCTGTATCAGACATAGAAATAATCTCTAACTGCATTCCTGTTACATTTTTAATTTGTATTGGTGCGTTTTACTAAACTGGTATTTTATATTTAAACATTAATGTTTGCTTATTCTGATCAATGTATGACTTTTTTATATATGTACTTTCCTGGTTTGCTGAATATCGAAACCGAATAAAGTTTTACTACTACTAGTGAGTTATCCTCCTGTAAACTTCCATCTCAAGCACAGAGAACGCCTCATCAGCGCAGCTCATAGGCCGGTCTGTTGTCATTGTACTTACACTCTGGAACAAAACTTTCCGTTGTATGCCTGCCTGCCCAACAACTTGAAGCAAAGGCCACCGAAAACAAATTATATTCCTTTTGTAAGACATGGTGGTTCACTTGTTACATTAAAGATAAGCTGGCGCAATGTTTAAGCTGTAATATAGCTCAGAGGGTTAGTGTTTAGCTTCAGAGACCTCTGTGTTACGGCGCTAGAGAAGCATCATACGATGCAATTAAAAACAAACTAATATTCCATTATGTGGTATCCTAGCTATGGTGCATGCACCCAGCACCATAGTAACTGTGTGATGCCAGGATGTAGGATTCCAGAATAGCTGGGAAACTACATTTGGAGGAGAGCTGTCCTAGTTGTGAGTCGTACCTGTTGCTCTCAATAAAGATATATTCTTAATCTAATTGGACTCCATTCTCATTACAATTTAGCGACGATTATGCTAATAACCAGAGCAAGCAGAGAATAAGGATCGAGAACCCATGCAAATCTCTTAATTTTTTTTAAATTATCTTCCAATTTTTTTTAATCAAAGAAACATGACTATTGCATTGAGAGTTCACCAGCACGCCAGCACGCACGCCGCGGTGACGTACCACAGCCCGCCCAGACGCGTACCTGCGTGGTCGCCATGGTGATGGCCCTCTCCCATGGGCCCGAGCCCGCTGTCCGACTTGTAGAGTTGGCCGCCGGAGTGGTGGCTGAGCTCTGCCCCGGAGTCCGAGTCGCTCTGGCCGGCTTTGACGCTCTTCCGGCGGCGAGGCTGGTACTTGTAGTCGGGATGGTCCTTTTTGTGCTGCACCCTCAGCCTCTCGGCCTCCTCCACGAAGGGCCGCTTCTCGCCGTCACTCAGCAGGCTTCAGGAGAAAACAGAATATTCAAGATTATTTTTTATGACCATACCAGGGAAAACAGAAGCATAAAGCACGCAGTATTGGCTGTATATTTATCAACAATACACAGCAAGTCAACGTATCCAGTGCTTAATTTGTAAAAAAAAAAACATAAGTGCCACGGCTTCCGTCGGGAAGCCATGGCAGCTTGCAACACACATTGCCCCTGCCAGCACTGTTATTGATAATAACAACACAACTAGTATCACACTCCTACAAGTGTGGCAAATAAGATAATTTCAGGCCCCCAAAGCTGTAACAATGGTTGGACGGCAGCTAACAGTCATTTTTAAAGTCTATTTAATTAATAATTAACTGTTATTGTGTTCCTCTCTGAATTAACCAGATAGTGACACCGGTCCGTGTCTAAAGCGCTGGTGTTGACAATTAAGTGCTGCTGCTGAGCACCAGAAACCAGTGGCTGAAATTAAGCCCTGAGCTGCTTGCCACACCTGCCAACCCCAATTTCAAGGTTAGTCTCCCGTCTCCTGATTCCTGCATGCAGAAATCTGATTCCTCTGGGCTTTAGCTAACAGGGCCTGGTCTTGTGTAACACAGAGTATGCACTGCCAGGCCAGTGCATAACACTTGCATTATGCTCCCTTTGCCCTGCCATAGCGCTTTTGCCATGCTCCTGACTGGTAAAAAAAAAAAGCATACATTTGTGTTTCTAATAACCGATCCTATAACAGCAGACTTGTAAATCCCATACATGACAGTAATCCTATTCAGGCCGCAAAAGAATACATTCTCCCGATTTTTGTTTAGAAATCTCTGTTTTGTAAGAATCTCCCAAGCCCCAACTTTCGACCCCAACTTTCTTTCAGCCATCCCATCCACGTCGCCAATTTTGTAAGAATCTTCCATGCAGAATGAGTTGTAGGTTAGTTTATTTTCAAATAAGAGCAGACAGGTCCTTAACCAACTAGGTGCTGGGTGTTGCTCTCTCAAATGTCTCTGCTCCAGCCCGCTGTGCACTTTCTACCCCTACCTCACACAATTACATCATATACTTCTAACACATCATTGGATTCTACAATACATAACACACTCCCACTTTTCTCTTCTAAAATGTTGGCATGTGTGACCTATGCAGAAGTTTGTGGGAACACCGACACACGCTGCAAAAGGTCTGTGGTTCCCAGAGGGCAGCAGCCAGAATAGCGCCAGAGGCAGAGTAGGGTGCTACCAGTTCTGTGTGCTACATTGGAGTAGGAAACAAGTTCTGTGTGCTGCACCTGAACAGGAAACAAGCATTTGGGCGGACATGAGATCCTTTATTCTCATCCACTTTTAAACGAAAAGTGTTTTGCAGTGTTTGTCCATCCTAACAATCAGGTGATCCTTCTCTTGACACATTTCACTGGACTAACCGAAAATAACATTACTAGGGAAACACCATGCACAAGCTTCCCAGGACACCATAGAGCAGGCCTGGACTGACCAATCAGACAACTTCCGGTGGGTCGAGTTTGCCTGGTTAGTGTGGGCAGATTTTAAAGGAGAGGTCTAGACAGCCGCCATAATAGGTCTCAAACTTTAGCTGACCTCATCAACACTTTAGAAGGGTTATTATACACTCCTGGTGTACACAGCTTCCTACTTGTCAAAAAACTAGAGAAAGAAGGGGAAACAGTGACAAAGGAAGACGACAGGGATGAAAAGAATTGGCAGGGGGAAGGTAAAGAGACAGAAAGTGTTGGGTGGTCGAAGAAAGAGACATGCGATGAAATAAAGACAGGTTACCCTTGGTATTTGGCAAGTCTAGACACCTGTATTTTTTTTTTACAAGTTAAGCATTGACTTACGGGAACAATGAACAGTGTCTGGTGGACTCTGTATACATTTGAGACTATTTCTGCCTTTTGGTTTGAATAACATTTAAAGGAATGCCTGAAAAAATAATTATTTACCAAGATATGTATGCTGGTTATGCCTCCTTATTTGAGATTTGACGCCAAAACCGTAAACCACAGTTTTAATATTTACCTAGTCCATTGTTTTTATATACCATGGGCTACCCAAGGACGCAGTATTTAAATGCATAACCACATTTTTTTAAATGTTTTTTGGACCTGTATTAAGATGTTTTCTTTTATCGTTGTTAAATGATATCTTATGTGCTTCTTGTTTTGTATGTATATCTTTGCTTTTATGTGGACCTCATAAAGAGTTCCTTTATCATAATAAATAAACTTGAAACTTGAAGCATAACCACATGGTGCTATAAAACAGTAGACAATGTGCTTCACAAACCTACTACTGAACATCTATGCTACTTTGGACACAATATGCTGTCTTTATTTCTTTTTTGTGTTATACATCTGCTGTACAGTCTGCAGTCAGAGACAAAAAAAATCTCATGGGGCTGGCTGAAACTATTCTCCTTCTGAGGTCGATAAAATGGCTAACATTGGGAAAAAAGTTGGGCAAAGTGTATTATAGTGATTAGAAGCAGACTGTTTTCTCTCAAACGATACCAAAAAATATATTATGAATGATTGCATTTATACAGCTCACTAGACCTTACAAACTGAGGAAGCACTTTACGACAAGTAGCACACTACTCCAGAACTCAGTTGGGGGTTAATCCAGTGTTTATATTATGTTCATGTGTGATATATTTTTAATACTTTACTTTTATATAAACCCGTTAACATGTTTGTGTTGCAAAAATTATCAACGCCCTTTCCCATTCATTGCTTTGGAGTTTACAATGGTTTGTAGCCTTTTTCTAACACTGCCAACATCGGCACAAATGAGACCTGGGGACTAAGGGCAACGGTGATCCCGAGCTCGTGATTTTGCATCCTGGCAGTGAAGGCTAGGTTTACATCCTTCTAAGGTCGGTAAAGCAAAGTACCAGAATTTTTTTTTTTTTTTTTTTTTAATATTTTTATTGTTGCACACACTTTATACATTATAGAAATTTCCAGCATTAATACTTCATGCTTCATAGCTAAATAAACTGTTTTTACAAGATATGCAAGTTTTTCGTTACACATTTCCACAAACAGTGTTTATGAGTTTCTTAGTTAAATACAATTAAAGCTTAAGTCCTTCTTGGATGTGCCTGAGACCCAATTCCTTCCTTCCAAATACTTATGGGTTGCCATATTCTTAGGCCTAATATCCTTCCCCTTTTCCCTTTACGTACATAGATATTCTTCTCCATATTATACGCGTTCAGGAGATTAGCCAGCCAAGTTTGCAGTGTCGGTGGATTTTTGTCAAGCCAGGCCCTTGCTAGGGTCAATCTATATACTGACATTGCGACAAACAGAAATTCCTGATGTATGTCAGCTCCTTCCGATCCCAAACCTAGGATTATTCTAGCTGGGCTAAGAATGATTTGAATCCCCAGGGATCTATCTAGAAAACCCTCGATGTCCCTTATTAGCGTGTGTAATTGAGGGCATGTAGCGAAGATATGGATACTATCTGCTTCGCTAGCGTTGCATCGGGGGCAATTTATGCCCGTGCTCCCTCCCCATTTAGCTATCTTAGCTGGAGTATGGTACAATGAATAAATAGTTTTGTAGTGTTGTGACTGCATGGGGGATGAGCACAGTATAGTACGGCCCAGGTCCAATGATTTTTTAAACCACCCAGCGTCTACGCTGAGTTTTTCCGCCCATTTGTTACCCACCTTTCCTAAGTCATCAGTTTTCCCTTTCATCAAACAGGCATAGAAAGACCTAATGGTACAATCCCCCGAAAGTCTAATTTTTTCCAGTATCTCATTCCTCCCTACACCCACAGACCCCCCTGCTTTATCATTAAAAAAACTCCTGACCTGGAGATACTTGAAGAAATCTCTATTGTTAATACCATATTTAGTTCTTAAATCAGCGAACTGTACGATCCCCTCTATATCAAATAAGTCCCCGATCTGGATGATTCCACTGTTCGCCCATTCAAACATTGCTTCATCTGCAAAGATTGCATGAGGAAACGACCTGTTTCTAAAGAGTGTAGTGTATCTGTTATACTTCCCAATTTTACTTCTTTTCAAAAAGGCAGTCCATATCTTAACAGCAGTTGAGACCGTCTTAAACCTTGTTCTTTTAAAGTAGCCATAATCGATACAATTTAAGAAGCAGTTTCCCACGTCTGTCCCTAAGACCGTAGCATACACTTTTGTAGACAGGTTATTGACTCTTTCATCCAGGCCATTTCCTCCTATCAACCCCTGCATGTACTGTATAGCAGCTGCCATATAGTATAACCTGAAATCAGGTGCACCCCACCCCCCCTTTCCCTTGGGAGCGTCAAATATTTATATGCCCTTCGCGTCTTTCCATGGGCCCAGATGAATCTGTTGCATAATGTCTCTAGTGCATTAAACCAACTATTCTCAATGAATAAAGGAATCGATCTGAAAAAGTAAAGAAATTTGGGGAGAATCAACATCTTGATAACATTAGTGCAACCCATAAGTGAGAGGTGTAAATTATTCATTCTTATTAGATCTATTTTTACTCTTGACATCAGAGGAGCCATGTTTATCTCTACCACCCTATCCAGATTTGCTGATATAGCCACCCCCAGGTACATGGCTGAAGCACCAGAATTTTTAAATGAATAACATATTTTTATTTACTGCTCGTAGGCACCAACATAGTGCTGAATTATCTATATATAAATTAGCAAAAGAATGTGAATAATACTTATAATAACAATGACGCTGATTAAAATAAAGAGATTGGCTCAGGATCACACATTGTAGTGAAAGGACAAGCCAAGATTAAAACTCACGTTACCTTCTCTCAATCAGCAATTTAGCCACTAAACTGCATCATCAACACAGCCAAGGGAGTGGGACAACGTAATTAATAGCTTCGATTTAGGCATATAATTGTTCTAAATAGCAGCAGAGATAACGTATAATGTGAAAAGGGTTCATTCAGTTCTTGGCTCCGACCTCTGAGGTTAGGCTGGGGCTACCGTTTGACACTGAGAACTCCTGTGTCGGTTCTTTGACGCAGAGTTTGAGGGCAGAGAACAAACGGTGCTTTATTCCCAGAGTCTGCCTCCCCCTTCCCTGATGTTTGTGCCACCATCTCGCTGACTATTCCGGTCACATGGCTGAGAAGCACTGCAAGGAAGTGCGCGGCCCTAAGCAGAATAGCTCAGTAGGTTCAGTGCATGCTGCCGAGATCTGTTACACCCTGCATACCACAAATTAAAACCCACATCGCTGGTTCGGCCTTTCATCCTTCGGATACCTCGAAAATTAGTCGATTTTGTTACTTTCATATAACAAGGTTACATTTTAGGTTTTGGTCTATATACTTTAAAATGGAAAAAGGAATGACCGGTTCTCAGGGCTGAAAATATGATTCAGGAAAAAGGTAGACTTTGTTTTATACTTTAGTCTTGTTCTGGTATTTTGTTTTTCTGTAACTCCGTAGACAAACAGGCAGCTTATCCTGTGGGCTTCTACGTATCTGGGCTTGGGCTCGTCGTAGCCTTTAATTTGGTTCCGGGCACTCAGTGCACCAACAGAGGTTATGAGATGAGAGAGCATAACAGCCCAGTCAGTTTCGTTGCACTGACCTGCAAGGGGGAGGCTTGAGCCAGAATATCATTCAGACCCCCCCACAAATAAATCAAGCACTGCTTTTTAAAACGCTCTGTGTCGAGCGTGTTTGAGAAAAATAGACGAACTCGGGCTGCTGCTCCGTGAGATTTACATATTGAGAATAGGGGAGATCTCTGCTGGGTGGACCGAGTAGGGTGGCTTCCACGGCTCACCGGGGTAGTGGTGGTGGTGGTGGGGGGGTCGGGAGGTAGGTAAGCTTCTATTGTTGTCTCCTGGATGGGCGGAGTCAGGTGGTTCATCTATTGTCTTTTCGCTGGCAGAAGTAAGTTGACTTCCCTATTCTTTTCTGGGTGGAGAGAGTAGGGTGGTTTGCACCATTCTCTCTTGGGTGGGAGTAATACGGTAGATAGCAATTAGCAATGAGTCCACTATTCTCTCCTTGGGTGGGGTAAGTGAGAGCGGTAAGATAGCGTCCAGTAACAGCTACTGGCGAGGCGGCAGTGAATTGGGTGGTTTCCAGTACTTTCTCCAGAGTGGCAGTGAGTTGGGTGGTTTCCAATACTTTCTCCAGAGTTGCAGTGAGTTAGGTGGCTTCCAGTACTTTCTTCTGAGTGGCAGTGAGTTGGGTGGCTTCCAGTACTTTCTCCAGAGTGGCAGTGAGTTGGGTGGCTTCCAGTACTTTCTCCAGAGTGGCAGTGAGTTGGGTGGTTTCCAATACTTTCTCCAGAGTGGCAGTGAGTTAGGTGGCTTCCAGTACTTTCTTCAGAGGGGCAGTGAGTTGGGTGGCTTCCAGTACTTTCTTCAGAGGGGTAGTGAGTTGGGTGGTTTCCAATACTTTCTCCAGAGTGGCAGTGAGTTGGGTGGCTTCCAGTACTTTCTTCAGAGGGGCAGTGAGTTGGGTGGCTTCCAGTACTTTCTTCAGAGGGGCAGTGAGTTGGGTGGCTTCCAGTACTTTCTTCAGAGGGGTAGTGAGTTGGGTGACTTTCAATGTTTCTTCAGGATGATGGTGAAATTGATAGCTTTTATAACTTTCTTCCGGTGGAGGTAAGGTGGGTGACTTCCAGTGTTTCTTCAAGGTGATAGTGAGAGTGATAGCTTTTAGTACTTTCTTCAGAGTGGCAGTGCGTTAGAGTGGCAGTGAGTTGGGTGGCTTCCAATAGTTTCTTCAGAGTGGCAGTGAGTTGGGTGGTTTTAAGTACTTACTTTGGGGTGGCAGTGAGTTGGGTGGCTTCCAATACTTTCTTCAGGGCGGCAGTGAGGTGGGTGGCTTCCAATAATTTCCTCAGGGTGGCAGTGAGTTTGGTAGCTTACAATAATTTCTTCGAGTGGCAGTAAGTTGGGTGGCTTCCAGTACTTTCTTCAGAGTGGCAGTGAGGTGGGTGGCTTCCAATAATTTCCTCAGGGTGGCAGTGAGTTTGGTAGCTTCCAATAATTTCTTCGAGTGGCAGTGAGTTGGGTGGCTTCCAGTACTTTCTTCAGAGTGGCAGTGAGTTAGGTGGCTTCCAGTACTTTCTTCAGAGTGGCAGTGAGTTGGGTGACTTCCAGTACTTTCTTCAGAGTGGCAGTGAGTTAGGTGGCTTCCCATACTTTCTTCAGAGTGGCAGTGAGTTGGGTGGCTTCCCATACTTTCTTCAGAGTGGCAGTGAGTTGGGTGACTTCCAGTACTTTCTTCAGAGTGGCAGTGAGTTGGGTGGCTTCCAGTACTTTCTTCAGAGTTGCAGTGAGTTAGGTGGCTTCCAATGCTTTATTCAGGGTGGCAGTGAGTTGGGTGGCTTCCCATACTTTCTTCAGAGTGGCAGTGAGTTGGGTGACTTCCAGTACTTTCTTCAGAGTGGCAGTGAGTTGGGTGGCTTCCAGTACTTTCTTCAGAGTTGCAGTGAGTTAGGTGGCTTTCAGTGCTTTATTCAGGGTGTCTGTGGGCCGGGTGGCTTCCACTACTTTTTCAGAACAGCAGCGAGTTTGATGATGTTCACCATTTCACGGTGACACTCGAGGTGGAAGGTGGCTCCGTGCACTCCCGGTGCTGGGGACCCACCTTCCCACGACCCTGCGCTGGCACGGAGGCGGTTCCGCGCATTGTGTGCGCTATAGGAAAGGTATACTCTGGTGTGTGCCCTTCGTGCGGGGCTGTGCATTGCACCCAGGACGAGAGCGGCCGAATACAGGCCCCTCTCTGCACTGAGTGCAGGCCCACGATACACACAGACACACCCGTGGCCAGGCCGCGCTGTCCTCGCAGTGGACCGCACCCCACAACCCCCTCACATCTCCAGCCTACCAGAGGCCAGCGCGCTGTATCATTTAGCACTTCCCTCGCTGCACGCGCAGCAGCAGCTGTGCGATTGGTCCACTCCACCCTCATACTGCACTATTCCCATAATACACCTCTCTCGAAGGCAGTGTCTTCCACAGAGACCTGGCACCACCTCGGCTTCACTGGCACCCTGAACCCCATCGGCAGAGCTGTGGCACCCAAACCAACCCCTCCACTGTTCCCACAATCGAGCCCTCCCCGTCCCCCCCCCCCCCCCCCCCACACACACACAGCTCTCCAACCTCTCAAGGGCGTGTGTGTGTCTATGCGGTGAAACACCTCCTTTGCTGCACTTGCGGTGCGAGTGGCCACACCACACAGCACTCTCCCCACAAAGGACTCGCCCCACCACGCAGGCCTGCAGCTGCTCCCGGAGAAGTAATTGCAACGCAATGCTACAACAGTGGCGCTGTACAGACGTGATGTAACACAACAACACCCGTCCGGAACCACCTACCCACAGCCCCTGGACTTCCAGCTCGCTCAGCCTGTCTAGCGTTGATGGCCGGTGAGGTGCAGGTGCAGTGCAACTCCCCCCCCCCTCAACGCCCCCCCCCCCCCCCATCTCCTTACACTGGGCTGAATGCCAGAATAGCCTCGACAAAATATAGCGGGACACACACATATTGTGGCGTAACTATCATATACAAGCATTTTGCTCCACTGGGTGCATATTTTCTGCTGTGAATGCCAGTGGGGGGTGCCTTTGTAAAATATTTAGGCCACACAGTTTTTGTGAAATGACATGTAGGTCCCCATATTCTGTTAGCAAACCTTGGAGTTCTCCAGCGTGGACTTTAGCAGCTCCATGGCCTGGTCGCGGTCCGCACTCACCCCTCACCCCACTCAAGGCCATCTCCATTCTGCAGCCAGGATGGTAACCCCCTGGAAACATTCAACCACATTCCCTCCATCCTCACAGAGCGCTGCTGGCTGCCTCTCAACCCCAGGACCTACTCAAAACGAGGCTGCATTAAATCACATGATTTATTGTCTTCAGCACTCTTTTGAAAGATTCGAGACTCATCCATGCGTTGTTTGCCCGAGTTTGCAGATGTGCCTATCAAGGTTTTGAGAAATGTGTTTTTGTTGGGGATAGATAATGTGCCAATAGTAAAAATGTACTTTTTGCAACAACGTGTATTATCATAAATCAAATTTTAAACACAAAGTGGATGCTAGGGGAATTAAAAACATGCACACTAAAATGTGCTTTTCTTTTACAGTGCATTGAAAATATAGTTTAGGGTTAAGAAGACATGTACAAATAAATCAAATACAATGCAGTGTGGGACAGCGTAACTTTCTATGGACAGGGCACTGTGATTACGGTGCTGCTCATAAACTGGGCAGGATTCTTGTTAGATGCGCGCCTCGAGGATGTGTCTGCTTGGCGCTATGAACCACGGGTAGCATGGTATCTGTTACATCCAACCCAACCACTGGCAAACATTCAATAATTAGACTTACTCTTGAAGGGGTATATATATATATATATATATATATATATATATATATATATATATATATATATATATATATATATATACATATATATATATATATATACACATATACATACATATACACACGCAATACCAATATTTGAAACTTCTCTAAGGCAGCGGCTGTGATATTTACATGTCTAACTGTCTGGATGTACAGGTGGCAGAAGGATTATTTACACCAGCCCGATCCATGGGCATCAGAAACACGTGACCCTAACCAACATATATTCACGGGGGTCTACACAACGCTAGAACGACAAGAGTAAAATGTGTGCTCGTTTTTCAAAAGAAATGCATGCATAGACCTACAGTTGACAAAAATGACAAAGTAGGCTGGAAAAAAAGATCACAGAGAGGCGTAAAAGGTGTAAATGAAGTTTTGGAATCCAGTGATTGACAGGAGGTGCCCAGGGGTATCACCATATCACCAAAGCTCAGGGCAGAGATGTTTTAAGGAATCGGCAAGTGGACAAGTGCCCAGGCCCCACCTTCCTATGAAAGTAAACGTTCACTCTTGCTGTGTCTCACTTCTGTTTATTTTTTTATCCAAAGCTTTTTACTTCTCTCTCCTTACCTCTACCTCTCTTTGGCCAGTGTCATTGTAAGAATTAAGGGGGTTCCCAGAAACACATATTTCTACTGTATAAGTGTGAAACCTTTTCCGAAGGTTTGTTTGGCATCCTGCAGGTTAGTAGCAAAAAAAGTAAACAATAAAATTTGAAGACGTAAAAAAAAAAAAAAAAAAAAGTAATACAAATGGGGGCACCAAAATAGGTCTTGCTTGGGGCCCCAAAAGTCTTTAAGATGACACTGGGCAGCCCTATTAAGAGAATGGGCTTCCACGTCCAACCAGTCCATCTCAGGATTCTCGGATCCCGAGGCGCGTGCACGGCGCTGACCTGCACAGTGTCGCGCTTCAGAAAGTGTCACAAGCCTTCCAGAGAAGGTTCGGATGACAGCCCCAAACGAGGCAAAAGAATCAGCAAACGGCTTTTTACTTCGGAGGTTCGTTGTTGAAGGCAGTACCTTTCGTGGCTCCCTTTCTGATAGAGGCCTATTCGAAGTCGGCTTTACGAAAGGAAATATAGACAATATGAACGAGAGGAAAGAAAGAAAAAAAGATATGGAAAGAAAGTAAAAAGTGAAGGAAAGAGAAAGATAATGGGGAAAAAAAGGATTTGAGCTGTAAAATGAATCTGAGCTTTTCACTCCTATTTTAAAACTGTTTGGGAAACTTTTGACAACTTTTCAACCAGCATGTTCAGGAACTCTAAATCAACTCCTATGTCGGTGGTTGATATAGTGCCGAAAAAGGCCCACTGAAAAGTAGGCGCTGTATCTGTAGTTTAGGGACTGGGCCAGCTGGCACGGGTTTACGCTACAGTACAGTTGTATTTTTGCATATTTGAGGAAGATTTCTAAGCCCTGACCTCTGGTCTCACCCACTTAAAAACGAACAATGACTCTTCCAGAGCCGTGTTTACATTTTGGGTCAGTCAGCGCCTCAGTGCTTTCAGGATACATTAACACACCCCATGCTTGGCAGACATGGGCCAATCTCAAACTGTTTCTGTTTTCATCCTCCTGCGGCCTCCCTTTTGCTATGTGCAAAGTCAGTTTTATTACCCAAAGGACTTATGTGTCACCGTGTGGCCCCATTTACCTACCCCTTTTAGGCACATCGACGGCTTGCTCTGTTGTAACTGTCATTTCATTTATATAGCGCTTACTACCTCTGACCAGGCGTCGAAGTGCTTTCAATATTGGTTCGATTTCGGTGGACAATAAATTACATCTCCTCAGCGCTGTATTTTACTCCGTAGATGGCGCGCAGCTTGTTTTTGAGAGGGCTAAGTATGCTGATTGTTGTACCACGCTGTGGGGGCTTCTAAGCGCTAGTTTTACCTTTAAAATAGGATGTTTACAGTTCACAGGCAGGTAAAGGCCAATAGACTCCAGAATGCAACAATGTCGCACCATATGCTGGTGAGCCTCTTTAATACCCCAGAGTCAAAACAGCCATAGGCCTTTAAGGCACTTTAAATATGTGAAGAATTCTTAAAGTGTGTACTTATGTTTTCAATAAATGTCGGAGCCGAACTTGTATAGTTAATATCAGACATACCTGAACGTATTTTCTCAGTAGATGGCTAAGCACGGGCCCTTACCGGAAGAATAAAGAGGATTTCATTTGTAAAATATTCTACATTTGCCACGCATGCGCAGACACTTCTCAAACTTCCTTGGGCCTATTTCCACTCGGAGGGGGGGTGGGGGTGCGCAATTGTTTTAATTGCAGAAATTAAATTCCGGCGCCATGAATTAAACACCTCCGCCGCTTGCAGGGTTGTGATGTGTATTTTAAGAAAGAACACAAGCTAGTGATTGTTCGTTAAAGACACCCGTTTATTGTTGGGGAGCCCCTGAATATTGGTTAAAGGGTGGAGTCCACTTGTGAAAACATATCTCAGAGCCGCCGTGGGATTACTGGCCCGTTCTCGTAAATCTGCCTGACAGCTAGCGCCACGCCACAGCGCCTCGTCTGGCGGTGAAAGTCCTGGGGACTGCTAGTGTGCGAAAATGCCGCGAGGGAGCGAGTGAGTGTGATTTAATGTGTTACATAAACTAATGAGTGAGTAACTCAGAGGCTACTGAGTGAGTGGCTGAGCGTAAGAGAGGGTGACTGGTTGAGAGTGAGTGCACGAGACAATGAGTGCATTGTTGAATAAGTGTATGAGCGAGGGAATAAGTGACCCTGAAAAGCAAGGCTATTGCCAGACAGCGGAACCCTTCATATAGTGCCCACAGTGGCTCTAATAGCCTCGTGGCGCTTTCAGTCGCAATAAAACGTTCCCACGGGCGCGCCACAATCACACTGTTCGCCGCAAGTAAATGCAAAATGTGAGAGGGGAATGCAGCAGAGAAATCAAGTTTCACCCCCTTACCCCCCCCCCCCCCCCAAACTCGGTCAGATGCCCCCAGGGACATCATAAACAGCGTGCACTGGGGCAGGGGTGGAGGCAGCTGTTTCACCAGGCAGAGGGGGCGGTATAGGCCGCTCTGGGTAAAATGGAGCAGGCAGCCCCCTCCTGTCACCCGCAACGTCCCCGAAAAATGCCCAAGTGAGAGAGATCGGGTTACGGGTAGTGAGGGCGAGGAAGGGTTCGCTGAGGGCTGTACTGATGCACCGAGGGTCGGGGGTGCGTAATTATTTTAATTGCAGAGACTAAAAGTTTGAATGCGGAGGCGGAGTGTGTAGTGAGCTTGAGTGTGAGAAGTAGGCAGAGTCTCGGAGGGTGCAGTGAGGGTGGGGGAGGGACAGTGAGGGCAGTGCAGAGGGGAGTGCTGGAGGGCGAGTGTGTTGCAGTGAGGGCTGCAGTGAGTGCTGGAGGGGGAGTGTTCCAGTGTTTGGTTTAGTGAGTGCTGGAGGGTGTGTGTGCTGCAGTGAGGGCTGCAGTGAGTGCTGGAGGGGGAGTGTGTGCCCGTGATTGGTTTAGTGAGTGCTGGAGGGTGTGTGTGCTGCAGTGAGGGCTGCAGTGAGTGCTGGAGGGGGAGTGTGTGCCCGTGATTGGTTTAGTGAGTGCTGGAGGGTGGGTGTGCTGCAGTGAGGGCTGAGTGAGTGCTGGAGGGGGAGTGTGTGCCCGTGATTGGTTTAGTGAGTGCTGGAGGGTGGGTGTGCTGCAGTGAGAGTTGTAGTGAGTTCTGGAGAGGGTAAGCGAGTGCTGGAGTGAGAGGGCGACGCAGTGAGGATGGTAGTGAGTACTGGAGGGTAAGTGAGTGGGTATGGTAAGTGAGTCGCGGTATGGGTGTGACCGGGGCCTGACTTGACTACGATCGGTTTCACTGGCGCTGTGTTTCACTGAGCAAAGCGCAGCAGAGCACAAGTGAATGCGGCTGATTTTGGGGGTTTATATATTTATGTAATGCGATTTTCTATAGCGCGAACATTACCCGAAGGTGTCAGAGCGCTTTACAAAAGAACCCGTTGCGATCCATAAGGATTTAGGATCACATGAGTTACAAAAAAGATACAAACAGGAAAAAAAATGCAAATGTTCAGGTCTGGCGCGCACAGCTGGCGCAGGCTTGTAAATATGCCTGTAACGCACAGAACATGTGTGTACAGAGCATGTTCTGCATCCCGCACACACGTGGCGATGTTGGCTGTACGTACATTCTGGCATGCAGAGTAGTGGGTACACGAGGGGTAGTCACTGCTATAGAGCAACGGAGCTGCGCAGGCGTGGATGTCACGTGGATGACACGCCATGTGTACACTGCAGCCAAGACTGTATACAAGTGACAGAAACGGTACTGCTGTGCTCTATGTGTGACGGCGTCAGACCATGTTAGTGCACTCAGTCCTCGGCGCCAGAGGCTCACTGGGCCGCGCCTGGTGCGCACGCGATGCGCGTGAGCTCGAATAGCCCCGGATGCCAACAGTATACCTCAGGTACCGGATACTTTGTGGCACAGTACTGGGCGCTGCACGGCGTACCTACTCACCGCCACAGTGTACCATAGGCTCGCTGGGCAGGGCGTTGTGCACACGCGGGGCGAGGTGAGATAAAATGCGCATAAGATGTATACTGTATCTCTCGTGGTCCAGTACAGACAGAACCAGTGCTTAGTTTGTAAAAAGAATAGGTGCCAAGACTCTCTAGGCAACCAATGATGGTAACAACACAACTACTAACCACCACACAAGTGCGACAAGTCGGACTAGTTCAGGCCCCCAAAGCTGTAAGACTGGCTTGGGCGGCAGGTAATAGTCATTTCTAATGAATATTGAATTAATAATGAACTAAATTAGACTTACTGTGCCACAAGCGCCGGTGTTGACAATCAAGTGTCGGTGCCAGCACCGGAAACCCCGGCTCAAATTAAGCACCGGACGGGACCAGCAGTGCGCACGTACTCACCGCCAGACACTTGCTGCCTGCGTTGTGCACACGCGGTGCGAGGTGAGCCAGGACGCGCACCAGATGTTGACGGTACTCAGCGGTGCACAGAATACTAACTGCCAGAGTTTAAATCCTTACCGCCTACGGTTTGTGGCGAGGGATGGTCACGCGGGAGTGAGGCGCACTGGATGTATCGGTGCACATCGCGGTACGGCACGATTCGTGCACACCGATACCCGGTGCCGGACACTTCCCAGGTCGGGCTGACCCGTGTCACAAACATGTGGCCGTCTGTGCTGAATGGGGCAAACAGTGTCCTTCCAAGTGCAGGGTATATGTTGTGGCACGGGGCACCTTGGTACCCACCAGCGCAGCGTGCCTAGGACTTTGTTGAGCTTAGCGATGCGCATGCGTGGAAGGAGTACAGGTTACATATAAGCAGGCCAGGAATATCGGCCTGCACAGGGTGGCATATTGAAGGTACACGAAGGAAACATCGGGTTCAACTTCAGTACAATACTCACAGTGCTAGGTGCAAACGGGTTAGTGCATACATGGTGCATGCAGTACAAACTGGGGTACAGCACAGTACTCCCCGCCAGAGGTTACTATGGGTTCGATTAACTTGACGCGGTGCACGTGAAATGAGTGCTAGGCGTGCGAACCAGGTGCACACGTGGTGCTGGGTGTGCACAGGGCACTACATACAACAAATACTGGGGTCAGTACTCGCCGCCAGAGCTGGCCCAGGGGCATGCTGAGGTTGGCGTTGTGAACACGTGGAGGTAGGAGCTCATGGGGGGTCTAAACAAGGAACGTAAAGTAAACACTGGTGGTCGGTAGAGCACAGTACGCACCGTCAGCGCGTGCAAAGGGCTTGCTGAGCTCGGCGCTGGGCACGTGCACGTGGTGCAGATGCTCACAGGGTGCTTCATACACGCTACGTACAGTAAATACTGAAGTGCAGTACTATGACAGTTTGCTCGGCGCTGTGCACGCTGGGGGCTCACACTGACCGCGGTGGTGCACACAAAGTAGATACAGCAAACACGGGGTACAGTAGCCACCGCCAGAGCTTACGCACGGTGGTGCAGAGCTAGGCGCTGTGCACAAGTGTTGCTGCACACAAGGTACACACAGTGGACATGGGGTACAGCACTCACTGGAACTCGTTAGGGCTCGCTGAACTCGGCGCTGTGCACAAGTGGTGCTGCATGCACGGTACGTACATTACAGTAGACATGGGGTACAGTACTCGCTGTGAACACACGGGGCTGCATACAAGGTGCGTTACAGTAGACGTGGGGTACCGTACTCACCGCCAGAGCTTGCATGGGGCGTGCAGAGCTAAGCGCTGTGCACACATGGGCTGCATACAAAGTACGTTACACTAGACACGGGGTACAGTACTCAGTACTCACCGCCAGAGCTTGCATGGGATGGCAGAGCCCGGCGCTGTGCACACATGGGCTGTATGCAAAGTACGTTACAGTAGACATGGGGTACAGTACTCACAGCCAGAGCTTGCATGGGGCGTGCAGAGCTCAGTGCTGTGCACACATGGGCTGCATGCAAAGTACGTTACAGTCGACATGGGGTACAGTACTCACCGCCAGAGCTTGCATGGGCTTGCAGAGCTCGGCGCTGTGCACACATGGTGCTGCATGAACGGTACATACATTACAGTACTCGCGGTGCACACAGGGTGCTGCATATGAGGTAAGTGTACGTTACAGTAGACATGGGTTACATACAGTACACGCGGTGCTGCATACAAGGTACACAATAAAACATTAGAGCACAGTACTCTCCGCCAGAGCTTGCCCCGGGGCATGCAGGGTACATACTTTACAGTACACGCTGTGCACGCGCGGTGCTGCATACAAGGTACATACATCACACTAAACATGGGGTACAGTACACTTTGTGCACACACGGGGCTTCATACAAGGTACACACAGTTAACACCAGGGCACAGTACTCACCACCAGAGCTTACCCAGGGTAATGCAGAGCTCAGCGCTGTGCACACGCGTTGCTGCATACAAGGTACATTACAGTAGACATGGGGTACAGTACACTCCGTGCAAACACGGTGCTGCATACAAGGTACACACAGTACTCACCGCCAGAACTTGCTCAGCGTCTTGCTGAGCTCAGCGCTGTGCACGCGTGGTGCTGCATGCACGGTACACACATTACAGTATTCGCTGTGCACGCACAGGGCTGCATACAAAGTACACACAGACATCAGGTCACAGCACTCACCGCCAGAGCTTGCCCAGGATTATGCAGAGCTCAGCACTGTGCACACGTGTTGCTGCATACAAGGTTCATTACAGTAGACATGGGTTACAGTACACGCTGTGCACACACAGGGCTGCCTACAAGGTACACACAGTAGACATCAGGGCACAGTACTCACCGCCAGAGCTTGCCACAGGTCAGGCAGAGCTCAGCGCTGTGCACACGCGGTGCTGCATGCACAGTAAACACATTACAATACTTGCTGTGCACACACAGTGCTGCATACAAGGTACACACATAGACATCAGGGCACAGTACTCACCGCCAGAGCTTGCCCAGCGTCTTGCTGAGCTCGGCGTTGTGCAGGTGCGGGTACTGGTCGGCCAGCTTGCGGCGCGCCGCCTGCGCCCACACCATGAAGGCGTTCATGGGCCGCTTGACGTGCGGCTTGGCCTTGAGGGAGCCGGCGCCCCGCACCGGCATGGGCACCAGCGACCAGTCGTAGCCCTTCAGCACCTGCGACACGGCGTCCCGGATGCAGGCGGGGAAGCGCTCCTCCGACTCCCCCGCCGGGCCCCCCTCGGCCTTGGGCACCAGCGACGGGGGCCGCGGGGACAGCGTCGAGTCCGAGTCCGAATCGACCGGAGACATGGACGAGCTGGCGGGGCTGCTGCAGCCGGGCGGGTCCCGCTCCTCCAGGGGCATGGTGAGCATCGGGGCCGGGGGGCAGGCGAGGCGACGGGAGTGCGGGTCAGAGGTCAGGGGTCATGCACCACCAGATGCATGTGCAAGATGAAATGAACGGATGAAAAACTGCAGCTAGTGCTTCTATGTATGGATAAGGTGCATGGAGAAAAAGCAGAAAATATTAACCCACACTTGTATTCAATGGCCCCGGTGCATGGGGAAAGAATAAAAAAGTTAAAGTCCGAAAGTACCGTCAAGTACACGTGAAAACATGAAAAAGTACTGGAAGATGCGTTTAAAAGTCACAGAAGTGCAGGGTCCAGGAATATGGGATGCACCGAAAATCCCAGATCATTGTTCAGTTTTCAAGCCTTGGCTAAGGCAGCTGAGCGGGTGCAGGCGCCTGAGCAGACAGCATGAAGACACTTAAATCAGAATTAGGCGGCTCCGATGTGTCCTGCATGGAAGAGTGTAGCAATGCCGAGCACGAGCGGTGTGACTCCGGGGAGAACTCGTCCAGGTTGGTGCGGGGTTCCTTCGGCGTGCATTCGATGAGAAATCCCGGGGCATTAAATGTCCAGAAAGCCCTCTCCACCAAACGCCTCGCGCACAGCTCAGCCTTCCAGTGCGGGGCCAGGTGCGCGCGCCAGCGCACGAGCTGTCCTCTGCAGAGTTGGTCCCGCGCGCGCTGTCCCTTGTGATGCAGCTCGAGACAGGAGAATGTTAGCGCCGATGCCTTGCTGAGGTCTCTTGGCCCTCGCGCCGCCCCTTACAAGCACTCCAGCAGAACACAGCGACGCACCCGGGACTGCCGCTACTTTTCATCCAGAGGCGAGTTCGGAAACCCCGCCCACAAACTGACCTCCTATTGGACGAGGAGAAGGGGCGGGATCTGCCGGGTGCGCCCTCGCATAAAGAAGCAGCGTTTAGCTCCGAGTTGGGTGCCATGGCATTTTAAATGCTTATGTTTTCTGCCCAGCCGGCCGGGTGCAAGTGTTTTCAACGGAACTGGCTTGTATGTATGTACAGTGCATTTACACACACATATCACACACTATTTGCTGTCTTTTAACGCGTAGTTGCATCTGCTGGAAGACTTGGGGGGTTCTGAACTTATTTGACGATTGTATTTCTACCTACTGTTGCCGAATTCTTCCTGTACTTCCACGCTCTGGCTGCATTTCTGTCTATAGGCGCTCAATGCACTTTTCTTCCTACATTTAATGTGAATTTTGTATTGCCTGTAGGCGTAGAAAGCATTTTCTGCCTATTAGCGTGGAACGTTTTTTTCTCTATACTCACATTAATATATGTTATTTTCCCTAACTGTGTTAAGCCTATGTTTTGCCTTTAGGCACCAAATTAATTTTCTGTCTTATGTGTTAAATACATTTCTGGTCTCTAGTCGCCAAGTACAAAGTTACCCTACAGGTGTCGAATGCTTTTTCTGATTATAAATGCTCAAAGATTGTTTCTTTTTGAAGATTCGGAATGAGCTTAATTCAGCTCGACCAGCTGACCCTGAAAACATTCATTTTGATTCCATATGGGGCAGTCATTTATTCCTGTCCCTCAGTCCAGAGTGCGGTGCTCTCGGCTGCATGCACACGAGACATATTGTCACCCCATATGGATGAAGCAAATATTGCAAGGGAGCACTTGTTCCCGCCTATAGATGGAACACGCTTGTCACACGCACATGTCCAAGTGTTATACGGTAACGCAGTGAGCGTCTTCCAGCCTAGACTATATATACATTCGTCAATATGTTTCTGGAAATTTTACCTACATCCCAGGTGTGACAGGAACGTCGTGCATCCATATCACTGCAGCTCTGCACACATGGGAAATGTGCTCGGGATGAAATCACTTTTCTAGTTCGTGATTCCGCATTTTAGGTGGCACGTGGCTGCCTGTCCCCATAGCAAGCGCAAAGACATACTTTACTTAGCTCTTTCTGTTAAAAAAAAACACACGACGGTTTGTGACCAGACACTACGAACATAATCACAAGGACAATGTAAATAAAAGTGTTAATCTTGAGGTCGCGCGAGTCAAACGCGCGCATTTTGCGCGTTCTGAGATGCGCACGGAGTACAGTCTCGGCACTCAGGCTAGAAAGCGATTCTTTGCCTTCCAGGTTGCGCTCTCTCCATAGGTGATGTCGTGCGCACACTTAGCCCGCCTATATATTCTGTGCTCGCTGCTCAGCTTTAAATGTCTGAACACACATGGCTCATTTTGTTGCTGCAGTGTACTTAGCGTGCACGTGCTTTTAGTTACACGTGCTTACACATGCAATGCGTATGTATTTCATGCCAGGATCGGGTTTCTAATGTTCTTTCGCCTATGGAATACTGAAATATTAAGGGGTATCCATTTCACCGTATGACTGGCACAGGCCCGCGTCGCTTCTGTCAATGTCAGCTCATCTGTTTAAGTATGCAAGAAGGGCGGGGCCGACCAACCTCGCGGCTTGTGCCCACTAACTAAGGTTCGGAGATGTGTGGATTAGTTGCGCACCCATATACGGTACACACCTCCATGGCTTCTGACCCTATACTTTCTGTACATGCTAGCTTTGATGGAGCACCTATATCCAGCAGGAATATACAGATTTCCCATATTTCTTGTTCATGTGGTTTTGTGTATTTTTTTAGATAGCGCGACCTCGACCCGAAGGTGTCAGAGCGTGTCAGAGCGGACATATTCATTTACACAGGGTGATTAAGTGATTTGCCCAGAATCACATGATGTTGAGCGTCCCTGCCGAGACTCCAAACCAGTTCTCCAGCTTCGAGGTCGACCGCTCTAGCTCTTAGGCCATCTCCCTTGATGTGGCTGGGCACGTGCATCCAACGCACACGCATTGGCCCCTACGGCTCCTTAGATTTACAATGCACGAATCTAAAGTGAACCCCCTGCCATGGATAATGCAGCTGCCAGGATTGCCAGTCCACCTAAATACTGCACCTGTGCTCACGGTTTCTGCTTATTTAGAAGCTGCAAATATTTGGGCCAATGTTGCACCTGTATGTTAATGTCCCAAACATAGGCGCATGCATGGGATCGGCAAGTGTTCGGATGTAACTCTTCAGCTGTGTACGCTTGGGCCCTTTTGGTCACTGGAATCCCACTTTCAGAGCTCGTGCGCCCCACTGACCCATAAGTTAGGTTCTATTTATTTTTTTATTATTTATTTAGAAGTTTTCTATAGCGCTAACAAGATCCGAAGGTAGCAGAGCGCTTTACAGTAAAAGGAATGAAAAGGTGGACAAAAAGACACATAACAAATAAAGGTGATCATCAAATGACAGTTAGGGGGGTGCTCGAATAAAAGCAGTGAACCCCATGACCCAACACTGACGTTCCACCTGGCACACGGTGCATGGATGTTTACAAACATGTCCTTTTCCATTGTGGCTTGTGCTGTGGCCCTTTTACGGGCCGCAGCACAAGCCGCAATAGAAAAGGGCATGTTTCAGACCCCCCTCAAGGGTGATCCCATCGTAATCTGGCGGGTGGAACCGCTGACTGTGGTATCCATCCCGCAAAGTGTCAGACTGCCAACATAAAAAGGCCCTATGCTATTCCACTCTACTACACTACTCGACTTTATACCACTCGACTTTAAACCAGAATAATCAGTAATCAATGCGGTTACCGTACCCCTCAGCACCAAACCTCAGCGCCGTGATATCCTACCTAGGATGATTGTTAGCGCTTTATAAATAAATTAAATACAAAAAATACAAATACTCCACTCTATGGCAATCTACTGCACTCTAGGCCACTGTGTGCAACACCCTCTATGGCACTCCAATCTGCTCCACTCCACAATAATCTATGCCACCTCTACTCTAGGACACTCTACTCCACTCTATGCCACTTAACTCTACAACACTCTCTCTACTCTATGCCCTTTCACTCTACGACACCCTACTCCCTCCACAACACTACATAACACTCTACTCCTCTCCACTCCATAACACTTAATTTCACTCCATGCCACCCAACTCTACTCTACACCACTTTACGCTACCCTACACCACTCCACAACTCTCTAAACAACTCCATAACACTCCACTGTACAACACAACACTCCACTTTACCATACTCCACCCTCTCTAATCCACTCCATGCCACCCTCCTTTACCCCACTACCTTTGAGCCATGCTGAACAGCAGCCGCCCTGGTGTACAATATGGCTAAAACATGTAGGTAAAGCCAATAGCTCTTGCATAAGCCAGACCTATTGACTTTGTCAATGCTTGTTTACTGTTGCTTTTCCTGATATCATTGCCTTCAGCGAACACAAGTGCATACAATCTCCCAAACCTTGCAAAATATCCATACAGCGGGTCTTTACGGGCCCGATTCACAGAACTAACTTAAGACAAAATCCTAAATTTACTACTTTTGGTATTCACAGAAGTTAGGATTTTGTCTTAAGACAGACTTAAGTTAGGATTCTGTCTTAAGTCTGTCTTAAGTCTATCGTCTTAAGTCTGTTTTAAGACAAAATCCTAACTTCTGTGAATACCAAAAGTAGTAAGTTTAGGATTTTGTCTTAAGTTAGTTCTGTGAATCAGCCCCATAAAGTTCAAAACTGGCTTGATTTGAAACATGGGCCATTTTGTCGCTGTCCCATTCGCTGACAGGAGCCACATCAATTTTGATGCCGGCCTATTTTTGTCCCACTCCGACCCCACACGAGTGGAAGATTAGGACTGCGAGGTAATTAGTTTCCTTGTTCTTCACGAAGTCACTGCAAGGACTGCGTGCCCTGCACCCAGCGTGCCAGGAGAGGTGGGCACTGCATGTTTCACAGTGTCCCCTGGCAGGGTTGGTGCTGCTCCCTGGGGACACCCTGCGTTTCTTGTAGCACATCTATGATGCATCGAACCCCCCTTGGGGGGTCTCTACCCTGCATACTCGGCCCTCTCGCTGTCCCTTTGAGTGTTTAAAAAGATAATTCAGTGGCATCCCCTCCCAGCCCGAGTGAGTGGGGGGTATTTTCGTAATGAGACCATGACAGACAAGGACGTCTTTCATACATGGTTGAGAATCAGAGACGTATGCCGCCCTGTTGGGCGCTTATCACTGGCACGAAGTTGACACCCATTAGGATTAATGTGTGTGTGTGTGTGTGTGTGGGGGGGGGGGGTCAGAGAGAGAGAAGCGAAGTAGCGGGAGGTGAGAGCCAGACAGAGAAGTGTGGGTGGAGAAAAATAGGATTAGAGACAGAAAAGTGAAAGAGAGAGAAGCAGAGAGAGAGAGAACGTGGGGGAGGGGAATGGAACGAGAAAGAGCGAGAAAGAAATAGAGCGGGGGGAGAACGAGAGAGAGAGGGTGGGGGGAGAGAGGCAGAAGGAGGAGAGAGTGAGAAAGAGGGGAAGAGAGAGAGAGGGAAAGAAAGAAGCAGGGGGAGGAGTGAGATAAACAAGCAGAGACAGGAGAGAGTGAGAAAGAAACAGGGAGAGTGCGAGAGAGAGGAAGAGAGAAGCAGAAAGAGGAGAGAGTGAGAGAGGAGGAGAAGAAAGAAGCGAAAAAGGAGACCAGGGAGGGTCAGACACAAGTGGGAGACGGTCAGGGCGGCCCCTTCGGAACTGGGGAACTAGGTTCGAGTCTCGGCGTCGGCTCAACAACCTGTGATTCTGGACAAATCACTTAATCTCTCATTGACTACTAAAACATTAATTTATCCTTGTGTAAGGTAACTGGTTCGCGGGTAAAGCGCTCCAATACCCTGGGGTAAAGTTCCCGCTATATAAAACTGCTTTTTAAAAAAAAAAAGCAGACGGAGGCGAGGGTGAGCGACATGGGGGAGGAAAGGAGAGAGAGAGAGAGAGGGTATTATTGTGAAATAGGAAGCATATAGGCATGTATCTGATTACATCTAATTCAGCCCTGTGATGTGCACTGAGGGAATTGGATGTGGGCGTGGAGGAAGAGTGAACACTCTTTCTGTCAGGATGTCGCTCCGAGGAACTCCACCCCTTTGCCCCAGGCCAGAATGGGCCCTTCCGTGCTGAACCCTGTGCATCCAGAAACAGGCAGTTCCGTCTCCTTTGAAGAAAATTGCGATCTCCGTTCATTCATTGTATGTATTTACCGTTATCTCCAGGACATGCACGATACACTCTTGTGGTGGGCGAAATGCTACCTGTGTCACCTTTGGTATATTGTAGGCAGGGCCACAGGAATTATGTGGCAAAGGAGGACCGAGAAAAAAAAAGAGAGAGAAGAGAGAGAATATATATATAGTACATTATTGCATTTGAGCACTTAAATAATTGATGTACACTAACTATTTGACGCTGCTTTCTCTATGAATCTTTTGTTTATTTATTATTTTTTTCACCAGACAATATCTTTGCACTTTTTGGCACTTAGCACTTTCACTTTAAACTACTTGCATTTCGATAAGGGCATATTTAATAATGTTCAACATTGGTGTACTTTATCTTTGAAATGCGGATGATTTGTTGACAATAGGTTTGCTGCTCCATTGATAGAAGTATTTGTACTGCTATATTTTTCTTGCACATATTTATTCTAGGTGCTCACAGAATTTTTTAACATTATCTGTTTTTTAGGTCTCGCGACCTGCGTTGCACTGCGAAGCAGTGCTGTGCAGCGCGAGGCATTTTGTAAGGGGAAAACGGGGTTTTAGCACTGACCTAGGAATCGCACACGCTCGTGCGTGTGCCGTTCCTTTTGTGCTACCCCATTGGCCTTTGCGGGCGCCTTTTCATAAAAGACTGCACGCAATTGGCCAAAGGCGGGCGCGCTGCTCCGCCCACGGCCTATTGCTGTCTATTACGCGCTTGGTGCGCGTAATAGACACCAATAGGCCGTCACGTGGTTTCGGGCACGATAATTGAAAGCATGTCTCCTTTGGCACGCGCACACCACTCGCGGGATTGTTCATTATAATTTTTTTGGATCCATTTCTCTCGGAAGCAACAGAAGGAAAGAAGCGTTGAGTCTTAACTTTTAAGTATGCTCAGTGCGCCCTGCACAGAAACAGAAATCTTTTATTCCCCCTCCAAAGCAGACCCCTCCCACCTCTCACATGCCTGTGCGCCTTTATTTATTTATTAGTTGTCCCGTGTGCTTCAGCTCACTTGTCAAAGTCTGAACAGGCGTGTACGGGTACCTGTGCTCTTCCCGGCCTGCCTGGCCCCCTTGATTTCTGCAGCTGAAGGTGGCACCGTAGCGCTGCATGGTGCAGGTAAATTCGGTGCCTTGTGTAGTGGCCCCGCCCCACGGACACCAGAAAAATATGGAAACACTGTGCCCCGACAGCCGGCGTGACCCCTGACCTTCCTTTGACCAGGCTCGCACTGACGGACATTTTGTGAGTGTTCGGTATTATGTGCAGCCATGTGATGGCATTAAGGTTTACCCGATAACTCCAGGTCATCAGTGGAACTCCAGTCTTGTACATTTATTGACAACCTGTTGCATTCTGGGGGTTGTACTCTGTTAATTTTTTTGTTAGGCACGGGGAGATTAAGTGATTTGCCCAGAATCGCAGGTTGTTGAGTGGCCCTGCCGGGACTTGAACTCCCCAGATCCTCTCTAGCCCTTAGGCCACATCCTCTCCCCTCACACCAGTGCTTATTTTGTGCTGTGGTTGCAGATGGGCCCCACCAGTATTTAATTTTGCGGCGCCGACACCACATGGCAGCTCTGCCAATGCACCCAATCCTGACCTGCAGCACCTCCTGCATTTACAGTTACACCCCATTGCAGCTCGGATCATGCACATCAATCTTGACATGCATTGTCACCTGTCTTTCAATAGAGAGACTCCTTATAGACAAATACTCGGCACTGCCACTCCACCTCAACCCGAACCTGTAGCGCCTCCTGCATCTGATATAGGAGGACTGCTGGTGCTACTGCAGCTTGCACTTAGACCCCCTCAGGAGCAGAGTCCTGCCAAAGAATGTCAGCCCTGTACGGCAGCACCTTCTGTAATTGGAGTTGAAGGACCTCACGCAACTCTATCAGCACACATCAGTCTGCACATGCCGTGCATTATGCAATCACAGCACTATGCCCGGCCACAGAAAAATGCACCGCACTCACGTCCTGCGGTTCTTCCTACCATTACCGTACTAAGACCACCTCAGCTCCACCAATGCACCTCAACAATGACATGTTGAGCCTCCTGCTGTGACAGACCTAGACCCCGCACGCTTGATCTGTGGCAGAGCCTCCGATACAGTATAATATCGCACAAAGACCTCTACTAATGTGCTCCATCAGGATCTGTGGTCCGCCGCCATCATGTAATAGAACTCCCCCAAAGATCAACCAATGCACCTCTAGCCTGGCCTGTGGCACCCTGCAGTTACAGCGCAGCAGTCCATACACTGCTCCGCCAGTGCACCTCTATCCTGGCCTGCGGCGCCTCGCTGGTACAGTGCAGCAGTCCATACACTGCTCCGCCAGTGCACCTCTATCCTGGCCTGCGGCGCCCCGCTGTTTCAGCCCAGTAGTCCATACACTGCTCCGCCAGTGCACCTCTATCCTGGCCTGCGGCGCCCCGCTGTTACAGCCCAGCAGTCCATACACTCCTCCACGCTCTTCCAGCTGTCCTTGAGAAGGGCTTAACCTTCAGAGCTTTGCACACCACGTCACCGACCCTGAGTTGAGACAAACCACCCGGGCTTCAGAGCTCTTTACAGCGCCCCCAAGCCGTGCCCAAACACCTGGGCTTCAGAGCTCTTTACAGCGCCCCCAAGCCGTCGATCCCAAAAACCGGGCTTCAGAGCTCTTTACAGCGCCCTCAAGCCAAGCCCAATCTCCCGGGCTTCAGAGCGCTTTACACCACCACCGGTCTTAAAAGCTCTGCACATCAACCCCGAGCCGGCCAGACCACAGTTTGAACTGGGGTACTATCAATGTTATAGGTTTTACATTTCGTTGTTTTGGTACCACATATCATGGTAAATGTTTTTGTTTTATTAATTAGCAGTTTTCTTTCCCCTATAAACGTGCTAAATTTATCCATCAGTCGTTGTAGGCCAACCGGGGTCCTAGATAGTATTACATCATCTACGTATAGTAAAATCAGTATCGGATTGCCAGATATTATCGGTGCATCTGCTTTCTCCAGCTCCAGCACTTTGTCAATGTTGTTAATAAAAAGCGAGAAAAGTAAGGGAGCAAGGCTGCAGCCTTAGCGAATGCCACGTTTTACTTCAAAAATTGGAGTGCACTCGCCCTGTTACCCATATCTCACTTTGCAAGACAGCATTTCATAAAGCCTAGCAAGGAAATGAAGAATGTCTTTAGGTGCCCCCAAGTTAAGTAAAATAGGCCAAAGAATGGTATGATCAACTAGGTCAAAGGCACTCCTGAGATCGGCAAAGCATATGGATATTCTCCTTCTTCGGCACATGTGTATTCGCCTATTAACACTCTAGGTTAATACATTGTTCTATAGTCCCTAATCCTCTTCTAAAACTATATTGCGCTGGGGAAAGTATATCATTATCATTTATCCATTCCTCCAGTGGTAATAACAAAACTTTACTCATCACTTTTACGGATGAATCTAAAAGTGATATGGGACGGTAGTTTTTGGCTTCTGACCTGTCTCTTTTTTTTAAACATAGGAACAATAACTGACTTACCCCATAATGGGGGTATATACTCTGTCACCGCTAAATTAAAAACCCTTGCAAGAATTGGTGTCCACAAATCGACCTCAGCTTTATATACATCGGCTGGTACTCCGTCAGGGCCCGGAGTATTCCCTCCCCTGCTTCCCCTCACTCCTTCCTGGACTTCTTCCACTGTGATATTTAATGGCATGGCGTGCCACTCACTTTTTTCCATTAGGTGCCAGCATGTACCAAAACCCATTGGATTAAAAATGCCCCTGAAATGTGATACCCAAGTTTTGCATGTAACGTGGGATAGTAATTCTGGTAGTGAATGATCCTTTAGAAATTACATGTTTACTGTATCCCAAAACAGCTTAGTATTTGCTGTGTTTGCGGCCAAGGAGAGTTCAACCCATGCTATCTCGTGTAACTCCCTTTTCTTCATTTCTAGGGCAAGTTTGTAATTATATCTTACGTTTTTAATTAATACACTGTCTTTCTTCTTACAGTGTAGGGCTTGTTTCAGTTGCTTTAATCCTTCAGAACGCACGTATGGTCAAACCACCCCTTTCTTTTCTTCCATCCCTTCTTATTGGGAGCTGTTAAAATCTTATCAATAATAATATTAATCTGTGCAAAGTTTGCAATCAGCTCCCTAGGGTCTACCTCTTCTTTTAGACAGTAAATAATATCTTCCTTACAATTTAAAACAATTTCATTTATTATTTTTTGGGGTTCCACGCCATCCCATCTAATACGGGTCCCATTAGGTCAATGTGGGACAATGTTTACTACAGTACCTTGATGCATTGACCTCTTTGGGCCCCACATTTGAAATGACATGACAATACAATTGTGATCACTTATAGAGAATTGGGCAACCCGTGAAGTATCGCACATGTAGGTAGCGTTAAATGAAATTAAAATGTGATCAATAATCGAAGTAGCGTTCCTCCCAATAAATGTTGGTATCAGGTCCTCGGCAATATCACAATCACACTGTAATATTTCAAAATTATATTTAGCAATCACCGTGTTTAAGCATTACCCATATCCATAGTGTATAAAATGTATACAATCATCCCCTTTATCATTCTTAAGGCCACAAACGTGGGTAGCTGCCAGAGGACATATTTGGATGTTAAAATCTCCAACCCATATAAGTACCACATTATTACTAATGGAATCTAAAAATGGTACCTAGCCCTTTATCCCGCTCATCTACAATGTTACTCCTGTTAGCGTCAAACACATTATTATAGTAATTGACCACAATCACATCCCTCCCTTCTTTACAGTGCAGCCATATGATCTGTGAGTGTGCCCCAATTGTAGCAGCTTTTTTTAACAGTTACTGGTAAATTATTTGAAATGAGGGTCAATAGCCCATCTTTCGCTCTTCCAGAGCTTGATGGTACAACCTCTAGCTAATATGATGAAAATCCATCTATATATATTGGGTCGAGACACAAAGGGGTATAATATCAAGGGGGTTTATCTCCGCTTTTTTGGCTTTAAAAGCCAAGAAAGCGGAGATAAAATTATCTCCCTATTACCTAGCTGTCGCTAACACCAGTTAGCAACAGCTAGTAGGAGATAGCGACCATCTTGGGCCCCGCTTTGCATGTCAGTGAAATTTATCACTAATGACATGCAAAGTGGGCGTGCCAAGATGTTAGCGACTGGAAACAGTCGCTAACATCGCTATCTCCTATTACCAACTTTTGGAGATATTCGCGCTAAGCCCGAATATCTCCAAAAGCTAACATCTGCCCCTGAGCAGTTCTTAGCCATGTTATCCAATGGTAGGTGGATAACATGGCTAAGAGCATTAGCTCGGTAATGCATGAATATCGCTGACTTTTAAGCGATATTCATGCATTTCGGCCGATTTTTATCGCTTAGGAGATAAACCTTGATAATAGCAAGGTTCCTAAGCGATAAAAATCACCGCAGCTCGGCGATAAAAATATTGCCGCTAAGCCAACATAGCGATAATTATCGCTAGTTGTTGGTAATATGCCCCAAAGTTTCGTGCAGACAGATCACCCATTAATAAAATCTTGCCATCCTAACGTGTCTCGTTTACTCATAAATCCTGTAATATTATATTCCAAGTTGCTATTTTGTAGCCATTTCCTATACTGCTCTCTGGGGTAACAGTAGGGGTCTCCAGATGACTATCTACGTTCTTATTTATATAACTTAATTTATTAGAAATACTATCTTTGTTTATAGTATCCAATAAAGCCCTATCAGGCGGGGTGACTACCACTTCCAATACCATACAACTATTAGTATTACATAAATCAGTACGAGGGGTATCAGTAATTATGATATCAGTTAGAGCCCTATCAGAAGCAGCATTTACAGCTTGTTGAATTCTACGGCTGTCTGCTATCCCTGTTCCTGTAGGGTTGATATCAATACTGGACGGATAGTTACCCTTTTGTCAATCGATATCTTGAAGATTGCTCAAGGCCTGAACTCTATTTCAAACCGGTAGGGCATATTGGGGGTGAGAGTGCATATAAAAAGGTAGCCTAGGCCTGCTGTATCCTTCCTCTACCCTCATTTGGGTCGGCACTATACTAATTCAACACTAATCCTTTTTGGGTTCTGGAGTAGCGTGCTACTCGCCATAAAAGCGCATCAACGCCTAAATAGGGGTAGTAAGCGTTATATAAATTCAATTACAATACTCAGGGCTACTGGAATAATGTGATCATACAGCAGATGTATTTTTCACATAATTGTAGATTAGTTGTATTTGCACATAATCCATCGGCTGCATAATCTGAAGATTTTAGCAAACTGAATTGTTTCTAGCTCAAACTGTTCAAAAGTTATTATAAACGCAGCAGCGCGTGTGACCACACAGTGGAAGGCCCGCTGCAAAATTACAGGGTTATCTTATGTTGCTTGTTACTGTATTTGGGTGTTAAACTGGTAGTATTGAGGTGCAGCCAATGGCCAGACAGTGTTAAGAAGTGTGAAAATGACAAAATAATGAAGAATGCTCTGACAAAATGTGCAGCACTATGCTGCATAATTTTTCCAGCATAATTTACTCAACCCTGCCGCACAAATTGGCCATCCCCTGCAACATACTGCCAGCGGCCCCAGCCATAGTGATGGTTAGCGATGCAGTGTTGGGTCAAGGGAACCTGATGTTTATCTTTTTTATTTGCCCACTTTCCACATTGCCTTCAGATTGTGATATTATTCTGATGTTCTGCCTGGAATATTTTCATCTCAAATGGGGTGTTCCTTGGGGAACATCTCCACAATTGCTAGTATGCATAATACAAAAAAAGTGATGACTGTAAAGCCAGAATCCCTTAGAGCCACTGATAATTACCCCAGACAGATTGCATTCCATTGTTTTAGCTTGTTTGTTACTTTATAGACAGGGAGTAACCATGTGCAAATAAGATATGACCCTGCTCCAAAAGAATCACTTAGCTGAAATGGCCAGGCTCCGCCCCTCTGAACAGGACCACAACCAACCCCATACTCTGCCATGGGTAGTTTCAGTCTCATAAGGAATTTGTACCTTGAGACCCAGTGGCACAGTGAGCTGTAGATACCATTGTCTGGGACACACCGCCCCAGTTTGGGCCTCTCTCCTAACCTGAGGCATGTTCACTCTGTGGTTTTATCTCCAGTAATGGGGTTGTCCAGACCATGCTGTGGGTAGACCATAGGGTTTTAGCTTCTGGAAATATGTGAGGGCCCCTGCCATACATGGAGGTGGGGGAACGCCAGGACTGGGCTTTGTTTGTTTTTTTACTCATTAGCACAGGTGCACCACAAAGCAAATTAGACAACAGATTATATAAAATACATGTCCACAAAGTAATCTTCCAAAATGTCTTCCTTTATTCAATGGAGTCTTTAAAACATAGTCAGGATGATTGAGATATAGCTGATGCGTTTCGTCCTTGTCAGAAGGACTTCTTCAGGGCAAACGGATCTTCACTGTAATGTCTATCTATGAAAGTAAGCCATCAATCAAGAATAAAAGATGCTTTCGTATTTCAAGATATTAAATTTAGAAATTATTTTTAGTGCCTTGGAATGGAAGCATTGGTCGAGCGGGAATGTATAACTCCCAATACTATATTTATTCCGAATCGCAGGTAAGGGAATTAAAATCTGTGCAAGAATAGTTGCACAGTTCTGTAACCGACCAGAGTCAGTCGGGGCAGTCCTCACCACACGGAGACCAGCGGGACTGGGCTTTGTGTCTGGTTGGGCGGTTGTGCAACCATGTGACCCTTTCACAAATGCAGTGTGTCATGGGCCCTAGTGCAAGGAAGGAAATCACTGACGTCCTGGAATGGTCCCTTTAGATGCTTGTCAACCATGGTATATCCAGTGCTTGATTTGAGCCAGTGATTGTCAATGGGGCTCACCGGATCTTATTTTTGGGGTCTGGAACTTATTTTTCCTTATTTTCTTTTTTAAGTTTGATTTATTAAGGAAGAAAAAAGGGGAAATGAAGGGAAAGGGAGGGAAAGAGAAGAGTTACAGTAAGCAAATGGCAGAAATAAACTTTAAAATAAAAACATCATAAAAATAAGCATTACAAGCATGAGAAAGCATGAACATATCATAAAGATAGGAGTATGTAAGCAAAAATACAATATATATGAATATAATAATAATAATAATAATCAAATACAAGTATGAATAAATAAGTAATAAGGAAGTCATGGGGGTTTACGGACTTCAACTGTGTCCGGAGCAGGAGAGGGAGGAACAGGAGCAGAAGAAGAGAGATAGGTTACCAAAGGGAGCCAAAGTAGGTCACGTTTAATAGCCAAGGAAATGGGAGATACGTAATTGGTGTCTAAACGGTGATTAAAACAAATTGCATTCCACCAGGCTTCATAGGTAACATTTGCAGCTTGTTTCCAATTAGAGGTAATGATATGAAAAGCTATAGCAAGGAAGAGGTCAAGTAAAGAGTAATGGCTGGAGGGGTGGGGAAGTTCTGACGAGAGGGAACCCAGAAAAACTAGTAAAGGCGAAAAGGGGATCTGGAATTTTAAAATCTTTTGAATTTGCTTCCATACCAACTGCCAGAACTGGGAAATAGGGGGGCATTCGAACAACATATGTTTGAGATCAGCAGAGGGGAATGGACAGGACTAACAGGAGGAGGGAGAGGCTGGTTCGAAACGGGAAAGGGCGAGTGGGGTAAATAAAATTCTATGGTAAATAAAAAATAAAGTCTGGGTAGTGTTAGCAGCTCTGGAAGTCCTATGGAGTTTAGTCCAAATTTTGTCCCAAAGAGGAACCGGCCATGTCTGAGAAAAGTCCAGTTCCCAAGCGAGTTCAGTACGAGATTTTAATCTACCATTGGTAAGACGAAAAGAATTATATAAGGTGGAAGCAGAAGGAGACTCGTCCAATAGAGGGGAAGTGGGTCTACAAGTTGCCGGAATTTCGTTAGAGGAAGGGAGAGCTTGAAGGTATGAAAGTAAGGCTGGGTAAAGGGCGTCGTATTGAGTGCGGGCAGAAACGGGTAGAGAGAAAAGAGATTGAAGGTGTTGAAATAAAAGAGGTTTACCTTGAGACACTAATTGAGATATCCAAGAAAGACCTCGAGAATGCCAAGTTTTCCAATAAATGGTACGTTTTTTTATTTTAAGAAGAGCTTTATTCCAAATCGGTTGTTCATGAAGAGAAAGGAGAGATGTGAAAGAATAGGGGAGCGAAGACGAGTTAAGGAGGATGTAAAAGATAAGAATTCTTGAAAGGTGAAAGGGGAGATGAAAGAGGATTCCATGCTTAACCAGACAGGGGGATGATGTAGTAAATCAGATGATAACCAGCGAGTCGTTTGTTTCAGAGAAAAAGCACGATGATAAAGTTTGAAATCAGGGAAGCGGACTCCAGAGTTAGCTTTGTCTTTACGTAATGAAGCAAGGGCTATTCGGGATCTTTTACCGTTCCAGAGGAATTTCTGTAGTAGGGAATCAATTTTCTTAAAGAAAGAGAGAGGGATGTGTAAAGGGAGCATGGAAATAGTATAAAGAAGGAGGGGAGATAGCATCATTTTTATAGAATTGAGGCGACCCCACCAGGACAAAAAGAGTGGATGCCAACGAGTGATAGCTGCATCCATTTTCTTATATACATAATCAAAGTTTAGCTTGAGAGTATCAGATAACAAAGGAGCAAACCAAACTCCTAAGTATTTAATTTTGGAAGGTTGCCATGAAAAACCTGTAGAAGAGAAAAGGTGCTTCTGACAAAGAGGATTTAAAGGCAGAATCTCACATTTATCAGCGTTCTAACAATATCCGGAGACCGCAGAAAAGGAAGAGACTTGTTGAAGAAAAGAGGGAATGGAAGTAGCAGGGTCATAGCAGTAGAAAAGAATATCATCGGCATAAACCGAGAGCTTGACTTGCTGGGAACCAAAAGGAAAACCAGAAATAGTGTCGTCTAAACGAATTTTCGTAAGGAAGGGTTCTAAAGCCAAAATAAAAAGTAAGGGAGATAGTGGGCATCCTTGTCTAACTCCTTTATGGAGGGAGAAATAATCCGAAGACATGCCATTAACAAAAATAGAAGCTTGAGGATTAGAGTAAAGCAAGGAGATAACAGAAATGAATTTAGGAGGAATACCAATCCAACGTAAAGCCTGAAACATGAAATCCCAACCAATGCAATCGAAAGCCTTCTCCGCATCAAGGGAGATAGCTGCAAAAGGAAGAGTGAGTGAAGAAGATTTACCAAGTATGTTAAGAAAAACTCGGGAATTATCTGAGGAGAGACGTCCTTTGACAAAACCAGATTGTTCTGGTCCGATGATGTCCGGTAAGAGAGAATCCATACGTAGGGCTAATATTTTTGCTAGAATTTTATAATCAGTATTGACCAAAGATATTGGTCTATAGTTTTTGCATAGGGAATGGTCTTTATCATCTTTTGGAATTAAGCAAATTAAGGCTTGTTGGAAGGAACCGCTAGAAGAGCCGGAGTCTGAAAAGGATTGAAATAAAAGTAGGAGTTTGGGGAGGAGAAGAGAAGCGAAGTGACTGTAAAACTCAATTGTAAAACCATCAGGGCCCGGGGATTTACCATGATGAAGTTTAGAAACAGCATGGGAAATTTCAGAAAGAGAAATATCACGTTCTAAAGTGTGAAAATCAACATGTGAGGTTGAGGGAGAAGGTAGGGATTGAAAATAAGCAAGAAGGTCATCAGGAGTAGGAGTTTGCTCAGGAGTATAAAGCGTATCATAGAATTTAGCGAATTCTGCAAGAATTTCTTTATCCTTAAATGTGGATTCACCAGAAGAGGTTTTAATAGACTGAATTTTTGTGCGTTCCTTACGAATCTTTAGATAGTTGGCCAGGAGCTTCCCCATTTTATTTTTACCATCGCAATACCTAGAGTTACAGTTTAGAAGGATATTAGAAGCGGCTTCTGTTGTAAATTTGTTAAAAGAGATTTTGGCATCAATAAGAGCTTTAAGGGAGGAGTCAGATTTAGAGGTGAAATAGGCTTGTTCTAAAGTCTTAATGTCAGCTAAAATTTTCTCCAATTTGGCCGTATGTAGTTTTTTCCGTTGTGACACAAAATTAATAATAAAACCCCTAGAGGCTGCTTTAAATGAGTCCCAAACCATAACAAAGGGAGAATCAGGGGTTTGATTTAAAAGAAAAAATTCCTTAGCAAAAGCAGTAAATTCAGCGTTAAAGGTGGGGTCTGTAAGTAAAGCATTGTTAAAACGCCATCTGCCAGAGTGAGGGAAGAATGGAAGTAAGTCTATGTCTACAAAAACAGGGGCATGGTCGGAGAGCAGAATGGAGCCAATCTCTGAGCGGATAGCGTGTTGGGATAAGGGTTTACTGAGAAATATATGATCAATACAAGATTGGGATTGATGAAAAGGGGAAAAGAAACTATATTCACGAAGGTCGGGGTTACAAAGTCTCCAAATATCTACAAGGGCATTATTATTAAATTAGTTGAGAAATTGTGTGTGCATTCTAGAGGAGGTAAATTTAACTTTTGAGTGTCTATCAAGGAAAGGATCCACAATCTGATTGCAATCTCCAGCGAGGAGTATATACTCTCCAGTAAGGGAAGAGAGTTCGGGAGAAATAGTAGGCCAAAAAGATTTATCAATTGCAGTGGGAGCGTACACATTAAAAAGGGTGAGAGGAATGTTATCAATAAGTAAATTAACAATAAGCCAACGGCCATCAACATCACATTTATGAGTAATCGAAGAAACATTTAACTTTTTATGCAACAAGAGTACAACTCCATTCTTTCTAGAAGTAGTAGGTGAACAAAGAACATGACCCACCCAGCAACGTTTAAGTTTCAAAGCCTCCGGGTCAGAAAGATGAGTTTCTTGAAGGAGGGCAACATCAGTTTTGAGTCTTGCTAAATGCGAGAGAACCCTCTGCCTTTTAATGGGATTATTTAAACCCTTAACGTTCCATGTCGTTACACGGAATGAAACAAATTAGAGAACAGCTATAAACAACATGCTTAATAATGCATAAAAATACAATTGAGAAGAAATGAGAAAAGTGGAAAAGAAAAATGAGGAGAGAAAAGGAGTCATGGATGTGAGCAATGATGAGGATAGAAAGAAAGAACCAAAGAAGAAAAATATATAAATGAGGAAATGGTAGAAGTAGGAAGAAGAGTTGAGTGGAGAGGAGTTGAAGGAATTGGAAGCAGGAAGGAGGACAGAGTCAGTAGAGAGAAAAGAGACAGTACATGTCCGAGACGAACGACTGAAAGACATACTTACAGAAATAAGAAAACCGAACAGGAAGGGGGGGTGGTGGTAGCAGGAGACGACGACGAGAACATCCAGAGCAAACATCAAACCTGAAATATGATGACATCCAAGAAAGGTAGCACGAGGGGGTAAGAGGGTAAACACGAAGCGAATTGATGGAGGGAAGTACCTGTTGATAGAAGAGAAACATGAGGGTAAAAAAATATGAGCATGTCAGGAATAAAAAGAGAGTTGGGATGAAGAAATATGAACATACAGGAAAATACATGAAAAAACATAGAAGAGACAACAGTTGAGAGTCTTATAATGTCAACAGTGCAACTACGGAAAATTCAGAACCATATTCAACTATATTGAAAAAGGAAGTTAATAAGACAGTCATCCAGGATTGGACATATCCATAACATCAGGACCATGTCGGCGAAGAAAGGCTTGTAAGGACAAGGATCCTCGTAGGTGGTAGTTTTTTCCTTATAAGTAACCTTGAAAAGACAAGGATGCAAAAGGCCCTACCGAGCATTGAGAGCTCTAAGCTGCGGTCTCATGTCCAAGAACTGCTTCCTGCGTTCTGCGGTGGGCCTGGAGACATCCTGTGAAATGTAGAGACGATGACCTTCCCAAATGATCTGTTTCTTAAGTTTGACAGCAGAAAGAACTTGAAGGAGGTCAGTATACTGAAGAAAGAGCATGATGACTCCTCTTGGTTTAGTAGCAACTCTAGGTCCAAGACGATGAGCCCGTTGGATATTGATAGATGATAAGGCTGGTGCGTCCAAGATGTTAGCAAGAAAGGACTGGAAGAAAACGGTAGGATTAGGCCCTTCTGAAAGTTCCGGAAGGCCGTAAAGGCGTAGGTTATTTCTGCGATTTCTGTTCTCCAAATCCTCTGTCTGTCTCTTTAGCAGTAGGATCTCCGCTTCCATGGATGATATACGAGAACATGAAGATTGCAAGGAGTCTGCAGACTGTTCCAGGGTAAGAACCCGTGCATCCAGAGACGACCATTTCTCCTGCATTGCCTGCATGTTTTTAGTGGTAGCCTCCATGAAAGGCTTAAGAGCGCGGAGTTCCTCTAGTATGAGATCCATAGAGGAAGAGGAGGACGAACTCCCAGGTGAAGATGGATCTTTTTTGAGACGCTTAGAAGAAACCAAAGAAGAAGGTGTCCTACCCACGTTGGAAGTCTTTGGAATGGCTCCATGTGGCGTCTCTGGTTTTGATGGACGATTTTCCTCCATGTCTGGGAGCGGGGAGTCAGAATCCGATCCAACCGGGACCTTGGAAATTGATGTGAGCTTCAAGGTGCGAAGTTTTCCCATGAGGACTCAAGAAAATAATTGTAGGAAGTCAATAAGTCCAATAAAGGGACGTAGATGTCTAGGCACTGCAGAAGAGGAGTAGCAAATTACAGTTAAGCTAGTATCATAACAAAAAGATTCTGGTGTAAACTCCGAAGATCCTAAGAACAAGGAAGGGGTTGTTATGTGGTAGACTCAAAGTGAATTTGCCAGAACCGAGAGGATAATGCAGAGGAAATCACTTCAAAGAAAAGAGGTTATGCAAAAGTTTGTATTAAAGAAAAGGAGTGGCATGCAAATAGTGACATAGACAAAAATTGCGAAAATGGCAAAAACAACATGCTGTAATAGTCAATCATATCTGCCAGGCACAGCAGAAGAAGAGCACAAAATTGCAGTCATGTTAATTAGCATAAAAGAATAGTTCAGCACAAAACAGCTTGAATATCCAGAGAAAGACAAAGGTCATAGTGTAATGCAGCAGTCTTTAAGTGAATTCATTACCACCAGGAGAACAGCGATGAGTGATCCATATCAAAGAAGAAAAGGTCACGCAAGTGGTCACAAGTAGGAAAAAGGAGCGTCATGCATGTCGTGGAACAATGAAATATTGCGAAATTGGCAAAAATAACATGGTGTAACACTCAAATAAGCCCTGCGCAGGAAGAAAAGGTTCCACAAACTGATGAGTAGATCCAGAAGAAAGCAACTGGCAGCAAGAACAGGCGCAGGAAATATCAGGAGACGCAGTTCATGAAGAAATATAATAAGCGATATTCATAGCCATTCGCTGAGTGAAGGTTGCAAAAAGTCTGATGTGTAGAGGTGGAGAGGCACAAAATGGCGGCAAAGAAATGCAGGACACTCCAAGCGTGAGGAAAAAGGGCGTTATGAGGCACGTCAGAAAGTAGCATGGATGCTCACCTCTGAAAAAGCTGCAGTTGCTGTGCTGAAGGATAGTTGGTGTCAGGTACCTAAAAGCGGCATGTTGAAAGTCTGTCAGGAAGTTTTCCGCCGGCCGCTATGCAGAAAACGCGGCCGGCGCACAAAATGGCGGCCGCGATCCTGACCTCCGTTCCTCCGCGTAAAAGGGAGCCAAAACAGATGCGAAATCGGGAAATGAAGACAGCGGGAGACGCGCCTCACATTCCGATTCGCAATCGCGGCTCACGGCGTGCAGAGATGCCCCTCAGTGCTGCGGTAGAGAAGAAAGTGCTGAGGCTCGATGTGGAGCTCCGGGACTACGGCGCCATCTTGCCTGGCGCTCAAGCCACGCCCCCTATTTTTCCTTATTGAACATTTACCCAGTGCAAAAGAGAGGCAAATACAGGAAGGGTTATGAAAGAGGAAGCGTAAGATGAAAAAACGACGCAAAAGAATAAAGCAGGAATCTGCAAGAGCGAAATAAAGATGCAGGGAGTGTCTGGCAGTGTATAAAGGGGCATAAGGTGGATTCAAGACTATGCAGCCCTGGAATTCAATCCACTGAGATTTAATAGCACCAGCCACAGTCTTCTGAGCACAGCTTTGGGCACCTACAGTCATTCTGCTACAAGTGAAGCACTTGGTACAACTATTCTGTTGTAAATATTAGATAAAAGATTTTGTAAAAAAACTGATGACGCTAAGTAAAACAGGGTACATGTGTTTTGTGTAACTGGCTCATGGGAGGCATCCCAACCCCCACCGGCCTTGTCCTCAATACCTCCAGAAGGGACCCCCCCCATCAAGCTCACCAGCTCTCAACTCCTCGCAACAGAAACACAAGCAACAAAAACACTTTCTAGGTTTTCTTTGGCCTCTGCAGAGCGTGGCAGCTTATATCTAGGCCTGGGTAACATTTCAATGACACCAGAGTGATTGGAGTCACTTTGGTAATTCTGCATTACTCTTTGACACGGAATTACCGATAACGCGAATACACCCGCTCGCATAATTAGGAGCAATTAGGGGGGGGGGGGAATCCTACTGTGAGAGATCATTCAGCGAGCTGGAGCAGCTACTCTCAATACTCTTTATGTCCCGTTGTTTTTAGCTCTATTTTCCATTTTGGACGCAAGGATGAATTTTGCACTAAGAAACTAGCCCTAAATGCCGACAATAGGTTGGGGGAAAATCCTACCCCAAGTCCACAATTAGCGAGTGTGAGTGGCTTCTGATGTGCTAGTCATGTTCTGTTGAATTTAGCGCTATTTCGTAGTACATAATTCATCTATTTTGGACGTGTGGGGGCATTTTTGCACTAAAACAATAGCTCTAAATGCAGAATTACCCTTCTTGTGTCATTCCAAGTAATTTTTTCTGCGTAACATCATAGAATTTTTGGGGTTTCCCACGGAATTAAGCGAGTTACGCAGACCCTTAATTATATACCTACAGAACCAAAAAGCTTGGGACTGTGCACACCTATGCCCCTCGGTTCTGTGGGGGTGTCTTTCCATAAAGGGAAAATTGCATATATATATATATATATATATATATATATATATATATATATATATATATATATATATATATATATATATATATACATACATTTATAATACATGGGAATCTGTAATCTCTGTATAAATGCATGCCTCTAAATTCTTCATAATAGGTGACTTGTGACACATCAAGCTGCAGATTATAAAGAAAATACATCAGAACTCAACTATTACAACTTATACAGTTGAATTCTGACATCACAACGCCTGCAGCCAGAGCCAGCAGCCCAGGTGAAAGGCAGGTCAGGCCATGGAACAGAATTGAAGCCGTTGTTTAAAGCAACGAAAACTGAACTTTGCCTTTCTTTCTTCTGCTTTATTTTTTAGCTTATATGAACAAGCAGAGAGGACATGTTTATTTTTTGCATTCATTAGATAGAGAAAAGCTAGAATCTTTCTGCATTTTTCTACACATTCTGAGCTATTGCAGCTTTTTTTTTTTAAGAATTGATTTGTATTGAACTATTTCTAATATATGTTTGCAACAAACATCTAACAGGTTTCTGATGTGTTTAAGTTTGCACTAGAGGTTGTATTTGTATTCTTTATGTTTGTAAACATGCTTGATCTTTCATATGCAAGAACTATGTACAGAGGTTTTAAATGTTTTGTGGCAAAGTTGATGGTGTGACCATGTATTATATGGGATAAAGTACCACGTTGCATACGTACATGACAAGGATATTGCAAGTCAACTCAGAGTTCCATAACCCTGTAATGAAACTCAGCCTTCAGTCAAGTTCTTCTATACTGTTATGCAACTCCACTGTGACTAGCAATATCCTTATAATGTACGGCTGGGGGTACTTTATCTGAGATATAGCATCCTCTTTTATTACTGCATGTTATTGCGAGGCCTCATATTTTTTTATCGCCATGTGGTTGATGGATATAAAATACTGTAAAAACAGCAGGTTGTGCCCTTCTTTTAAGGTGTGCATGGGTCTCTTCCCTCTGTTCAGAGCTTCTCTGCCATCATCAAAGTCTTCTTTCTGTGAACTGCTCATGTGTGCATGGGGCTGGGCAACAAATACCATTTCACACTCTGAAGGTGAACCACTGTTTTGTTTTCGTACAAATTTACTATAATAACCCAAGATAGGAAAAAAATATTGTCCTTTTTTCTCCCCCAAGTCCTCTGTCTCCAGTGACTCCAAGGAAGGCTTGTGGAGTGCTCGCTGGGCTGTTTTGAAAGCTTGAAGCTGCCCGGATGGCTCCCGGCATCATGCACACTTGTTGCACCGGGTACCGGGTAGGCTGGCATGTACCGGGTTCCGCAGAGCTCTCACAGTTTTCCTGGGCAGGTACCTGGCCATTCCGTATTGGACTTATCAGTAAATCAAATATATCAATTTTGGATAAACAATCATAATCACAATGTACACAGGGAGCACGTGCACGTTGGTACTACTGATCAGCAGTGGCAAAATGCCCATAGCTCCTAAATCAACAAAAACGAAATCCAGCACACAGTCAAAAATACAGGAGGTAGAGGCAAAATGCAGGGGAACCACACCAAAGATGCCAGGTGTAACACAGACCATTCCGTATTTTAGCTTGCAACGCTTTGCATTATTGTACTTGTAGTCCAGGTACTACAAGGACCAGAATGCAAAGCAGTGTGATCTGAAAAGCCTGGATTGGCCTGCCACCGCTCACCGGGCCAGGGACTACATGGTATTTATCGCCTTTCCCACGTCTTCTGAACCCACTTGCTGCCTGACCCTCTGCCAACTTAAAGCTTCACACATGTCCCAACATGCATAGCGCCCCAATTTATAATTCCCTGCTACATATAGCGCATTCTGCGCTTCATGTTTACCAGCAGGCCATGCATACGGTTCAACTGCATCCACATACAGTGAAACCTTATGCTTCTGCCTGTACCGTGCTATAGATTCCGTGCACATTGGAGTGCGACGCTGTCTCTGGATTGCGCGAGCATCACTTTTAAGGCGCGTCAGTGTGTTCAGCGCCTGGGTCTAGCATCCTCGGCACTTGTAGTGACAGTGGGCGTCAAGGGTTCACATATGTGATTTGATTGGGCAGGTAATCCAGCACCACTGTTGCCGGTTTCTGCCTCCACCATAATGACGATGGCGAAGGAGGTCGATATTAATATGGTTATTTGCTTACTATTACTGTCGATATTATAATTGCAGCCAGTCTTTTGTGTTTTTATTATTTCCACAATTCTTTTTATGTTTAGTTTTATATAGCGCGACCTCGACCCGAAGGTGTATCAGAGCGCTTTATATGAGCACCATCTGCGTTACAGACGGACTCATTTTGTTAAGCACGGGGAGAGAAAGGGATTTGCCCAGAATCACAGGATGTTGAGCGTCCCTGCTTAGGCTCGAGTCTGCCTCCCCAGCGTTGGGGTCGACCGCTCTAGCCTTTAGGCCACATCCTCTCCATTTAGTATTTGTCTGGTTCTACTTTTACTGTGTAGTTAATTATTGGAGAATTTAAAAGGGACTGAACGGCGTCTTCCCGCGCATTCTGCACGTTTCCTGCACAAATGTATCATGCATTTCGGAATTCGGATATGTTCGTCCAATACTTGCCGGCTGCAGCCAGCTGTGCCTTTGGTGCAAGTTAGTAGTTGCCGTGTTGCTGCCCAGGATTTTCAGCGCTTTGTGGTGATAATGTCTATGATTGTTGAAGACGTCTGAGATAAGCCTGTTTTGAGCGGAGACTGCTAGTGCGCCAGCCGGGTAGTGGAAAAGAGTCACTGCCCGCTGGAGGATGGCGAGAAGAAGCAGGGGAGTTGGAGTGCCCAGGGCCCTCATGTGCCACCAGGAAACAACAGCGGGTTAAACGAGATGAAGTGCCTGAGGACCCGTGGGCAGACTTCAGGCCACTAGGATGCCTGCCTCCCCCACACTACACTGTCTGCAGCAGGCACCAGAGAGTAGTGACCGGTTCCAGCACTTGAATGGGTGTTTCAGGTTGCTAGGTCGGTTCTAAACATCATGCACAGTTCATAAAGCAGGCACCAGGGGGCAGGGACGGGTTAGACCAGATGAGTAGCGAGGAGCGTCCGGGCTTCATCAAGCTGCTAGGCCTAAACACAGCTGGGCCTTATTTATGAAGGCCTTGCGCCGCCGGTGCGTCACTTTTAACATGGCAAAAAGTGACGCACCGGTTGTGCAAGGCTTTCATAAATGAGGCCCAGCAGTGCGTATTTACCAGTTAAAGCAGGACTTATGTGCCTCTGGGTTGGTGGACAGCGCCGTAGAGCCGGCTTCGGGGACCCGGAACTAGGCAAACGAGGTCTGTGCTGCAAGTCGCAGTAGAGCGGGCTTCAAGGCGCCATGCTGATGCTCAGCATCATGCACACGCAGCAGCGACGGTTAGACCAGCTGTCCAGACTGGACTAATCCGTTCACCACACTTTGCAGGTAGAGGGCCGGAGTGGGGGCGCAGAAGGGGGTGGAGGCGGGGTCTTTCTCTCGGTAGTGGGGCCTCGGCGGGAGGGAGGTTGAGTCTATCAGGGTGACAGGTGAGGTCGGAGCCTCATTTTTTGGGGGATTACTTTGCTGCTGACTCAGACTTGCATTTGGAGTTTTGAGTTGTGTTTGTGAACAAGGTTCCTTGAGAAAAAGTGATTCACAAATAAACACTTTTTTCGAAATGAACTGCGTCACTCTGTGATTACCACAGTGTGTGCGCCAGAGAGCTCTCGTGAGCAGGTTAGAATGCAATAGCATGGTATGTTATAGCATGTTAAAGGATGGTACGTTATTATGTGTGTTGTTATGTGGTTGTATTGTGTGTTGTATTTCATTGTGTTATGCTGTGTTGTCTAAGCTCTACTGTACTTTATTGTTTTATTGGCAGTGTTGTGTTACAGTGTATTTTTCTGATATGTTGTGTTGACACGTCACAGTACTCCGACTCCAGGTCTTCCCTTTTCATTCTCAGTAGCGGCTGGTGTATTGATACAGTGGCGGGTCGGGGGGGATAAAAATCACTTATCTGGGGGGCGTGGCTTGGACGGCAATGTGGACGGTCGTCTAGGTCCGTCAGCTCCGCTTCCCTGAGGGGAAAACAACACGCCAAAACAGCCAATTCCGCCAACAAAGGAAAGGAACAAGTAGGGGAAAGTTCCGATCAGCTGGGAAGACGATCAGGAATAAGGGGAACCGCCGCAGTGCCGAGAAAAGCAGCCTGAGAACTTTGCCGAGAGTCTCAAAGCGTGAAGCCCAAGATGGCGCCTGGAGCTCACAGAGAGAACAACAAGCGGTAACTGTGCAGCAAACCGGCTTGCGAGACCAGGGAAACAAAGAACCAACACCGTACCCACGGAAAAGGAAAAAAAAAAAGGAGAGCAAGACAGCATTTAGCGATTGGAACGCAATCAACGCAGAAGAGCCGCGCAACCACCACCGCCTCCGCTCCAAGAAGGAGCACACGCAGCGAGGTAAGCCCGCCGGACAAGTAATCCCCCACCAGCGAAAACAAAGCGGCGCGCTTACCGGAGACCCGACACCGTCACGGACACAGGCACCGGAAGTGAAAGGAAGGAAGGCGCCATCACCGGAAGTCTTCCTCAACATCAACCTCAGGCGGTAGTCCCGGACAAGACCGGAAGAGGAAGTGTGTCATCGACCAGCGCCGGAAGCGGATGCTCGAGCAAGGGAAACAAAAGGGGGAAATCTCGCCGGACCTCCCGAGAGCGGAAGTAAGGTTTTGAAGCCGGAGCAAACGGCGCGGAGGCGGCGCAGAGCACGGCAGATGCCAGTTAGAGTGACGCTGGGCGTGGAGGAGAGGTGAGACAGAGCACGACGGAAGCG